>NC_134402.1:403020179-404220179 GCF_038048845.1 Mixophyes fleayi | reverse complement strand
TATATCTGAGGATATCCTCATTACGATCTCACGATTGAATTCTCCTCGGATGTCCACAACATTAGTTATTTCTGGAGACTGTCCTTCAAGGCCTGGAGGAAAACAACAGACTTAATTTGCAAAAAAATAGAAGTTTTCTTATCTAATAGAGCAATTTACAATGTCAGAACTCCACAATTAGATTGCATGTGATCAACAGGTTGAACAAGTTTGATGATCTCTCTAATTGGCTCATCGGCCATAGAAAAAAACAACCTCTAACTATATACTTTGTAAACATCGCCTTTCATTGTCCACCCCTGCGTGCCATCAGTTATGCTTGCTGTTGTATATAGCATTGAATATACAATATATATGTATAATTCCACATGCTACTGGGAAGGTGAGAAAGTAGTGCATTATTTTACATAATACTAGTTAATAATGAAAAGTATAAAACTGGCATTAGTATTCATAAGTATTCATATATGTAAAATAACCCTATACCAATCAGTTTGCAAGTGCTGTCTCTATGCACGTTTTAAACTTCGAGAAAGCTCACCTTGCACATTGTAAAGTCGCACTGTGTGAGTCACATGTTTGAAGAAACAAACCACTTCACTAAAAATACTGCCATGGGTGATTCTTACAATTGGCGGATCAGACACATAAGGCTGAAAGAGACAAAAACGCTGCATATTAGTCTGATAACTTTGGTTGTAGGTCTAGTTGCCCTTTAAACTTAAATATCCCGATGAAAACAATTGGGTTCATTTAATAACATAGCGCTGTGTGTACAAATATATTGTAACCCATGACAACCAGATATTTGCTGAAGATCTCACTGCCTTATTTAATTAAACGAGCCCCAATAAATTGTCTACTAACTGTAGTGGCTTTCCATCGTCATATATGGTATAATATATCAATATTTGTTCTTTATAAAGAAACAGACAGACAATATTATGCTTCGTTATGAGCATTTTTTATTACAAAAAATAAATAAATCTATCTTAATTTGTAAACAAAATATGATTAAAATGTTTGCCAACAAAAGAAACAAAAAAAGTAGTATGTGCTAGATGCTTACTTTAAATAAACATTAAAAAGAATGTTGCAATCTCAATAAATGTTTTTTATAATAACAATTTTATTAATATGAACAGTATACAATAGTGCACGGCTACAAATAAATACAGTGGATAAAATCAGTGCTATCCTGTGACAGGTCTCCGATTTGTTTTGCAATGAATAGCTGGGGAGATTTGAGCTAATTGTAAAATATCATCTGCCATCGCACGTCATTCACTGCAAAAAACTCTGCTTTAGCAGTACCCCCAATTTTCCATACATTAAATAGAAACCTCTGTGCAGCCGTGTAATTATTTGTGCATAGCATTTAATTTTCCACTAATATTATTTTGCATGTCATTAAAACTGGAAGATGCTTTAGACAACATTGTACATTAGGTTATGTCCCTTATCCACTAATGACAGAACTTAAAATGTTCTACAGCAGCAGTCATTTCACTATTAGTAAAGTGCAGAGAAAACCCTTATTTCCATAAACTGCTGCCAGGAAAATATAATGATATGCGCAAGTTCAGATGGATTTTTCCTTTAGCGGCGTGAACACAGGGAGGAATACTAAACACAATGGAGTGCCCCGCACTGTACAGCGGGGCACGTAGCAAGTCAGAGGAGGAAAATGCCTGCAGAGAAGAACATTTGTTAAAGTTTAAATAAACAGTGGAGAATTTTCTCTCGAAACATCAATACAAATACTTTTTGAAACATAGTGTGACATTACCATAATGAAAACTGCTGAAACTGATCGGTGAAATTTCTATGTGCACTGGAAAGATAGGTATTGCTCAACCACATTGCCCATTATATAAATCATGTTTTCAGGAAATCTCTCTGGGACGGATTTCTCAGCACTTTTACTGTACTGTAAGGTTTTATTCATTGTACATAGAAAACACCCTGTAACCTTTAAAAGAAGTTAAAAAATAAGCACAGCATTTTTCTCTTTGTGTAAGCCAGGCACGTCAAACTCTAAACCCCCAATTGGGCCAAATAATCAAAGTCTAAGATTGTGTGGGTCGCAAGAAATAACCAACCATCGCCAGCACAAACGGGTAATACATTGATAAGCAATCAACAAACTGTCATAAATGTACTTGGACACAGACTTGCCAAACGAATAACGATAATGTTTTCGGCACAAACAGCCACAGATTACCAAGTACCAAGCAGTTTGATTAAATTCCGAAAGCGTACTGTTCTGGCTGCGTGCAACTACATGCAGCATGGGTGGAGGGAGACTAGCGGAATCCGTGCATGCAGGCGTCACGTGACACTGACGGGGAAGGTTGACTGGCCTCACGCATACTGTTCTGTCGCATTCAGTGAATGTTTAAGTCATAAAATAAAACGCAGGGCCGCATTCCACTAGTTTTCACATAGTAGTGCGGGGCTGCAAAAAATATGCATTTGGGCTGCGAGTTTAACACACCTGGTGTAAGCAATCTGCACAACTGAGAGGGGCGATTTCCTACAACATCAATCTATGAACTGCGCGTTACATTTACATGTCACTGTTTTTGTTCTCTGGTCTTGAGTTTTTTTTCACAAGTGTGAGCTTATTTCCTTTTGTTGTAAAAATGGGGGGAGAAAAATAGAGAAGTAGAGATTAGCTGTGAACTGCTCTGGCTGTCCTCCTGTCCCGAGTAGTTTATGCATTGCTTGCACTGTGGAAATTATTTATTATGTATTCTTTACTGGACTAATTAGATAAAAGCAAACTAAAATACTGAAAAGGTTAGTGGGCTTTTAAAATATGAACATATTTCCCAAAAATTGAGAACGATAGTAGAAAAAAAAAAAAAATCTAGTAAAAACTGATCGGCCTGCTCACTTCCTGAGGGCATACTCTGTGTCATCTGCCAATTATCTAGAGAGCCCCAGGCATCACAACTTCTTACAGCCTAGGTTAGATTTTTATTTAAATATAGATACACTAAATAACTACACTGGGTCAATATGTCATATGCAAATTGCTCACAGCAACATACCTTGGCTTCACTGTCAGGCAGGAATAAGTAGGCTCCGCTTTTATCTCTGCTGTTTGTAGTACCGTACCAAGTAAATTCCACCTTTATATTATGCGTTTTTCCATCCTCCTTTACTTTCATTTGCTAAAAATGATTTCACAGATTAATTCAGTGTTTAAAGGCAATAGCACATTGTGGTCTTATTTATCATAAGGTTTGCATTTTAAAAATATGTTTCACTAGCGTCAGAGCACCTTTTTTCTTTTATAAATCAATCTCTTACTGGATACCACCAATTTAAAGAGGACTGTAATTGAACAATACAGTTCAAAGCAGAGCATTTAAAAAAAATGTTCACAGCAGCACAGAGTGTTTCATGTGTGCTGATCATGAGGGAGACCGTCACCTGTCTACTAATGTGATTGTGTTAAGCTAGAACAAGGCTGCATGGGACCTACATGGGACTGAGTCAATTATTATATGTGGAGGGAAATGTCAGTTAGCAGGAAGCTACATACAGAGTTACATAGTGGAAGGAGCAGGGTCCCCCCAGCAGCAAAGAAAAGCAATGTGAGGCACCTGTCAGAGATGCATTTAACTCAGTCTTTCTGCATCAGTTTATGTGAAGAAGTTTGTATATCCACGCCGTTTCATTAAATTAGTCCTTTCACCCACACATCAAAACATATTGCCTTCCACAAAACATCTAATAATGATTGGACTAGCCGACAAAAATAGAAGGAGGAACTTTAGTATCTACCATTGAATTCTCTGCCTGAGGCTACAGCCTGAGTCACCCTTTCTGTTTTAGATGAACTGCCAGCATCAAGTTGACAGATCAAAAAGGAAAATAACTGAAAAGTTAACCATTTCTGAACAACTGTATTAGGACAAATAAGTAGTCCGATAAACCAAAAGATTATGGTGGGTGCGGTTTAACTTATGCTATAAAACAAAAATATTTTCATTCTCTGCTTTAACTCATTCTAGGAAAATCTCCATTAAAAACAATATGGCTGTGGTTTAAAATGTCTCTATTGCCTCCCTCTTGTGTTCAGCTTACCTCCAGAAGTCCCGATGTCTGTGAAAACCAGAGTTTTAAGTAGGAATTCTCAATGGTTAAGTCACTGACAATGTTGTCCAGCTCATTGACATGGAAGATGCCATCAGATATGACTTTGTTACTTCTTTCTCTAACAAAGATGGTATATTCAGCCTTCACAACGTCTGTGCTTTCAGCTTCCACCAGCTGATAGACAGCTAGGCCAAGAGGGGGCAAATGTGCCAAAAATGAAACCTTGTGGGGCAAACATAAGGAGGCAGTGGGATACTTAGAAAAGAGTGCACTAATGAATTGTATAATTAAACATAAACAATTTAAATTTCACATTTACAAAACGTAGCAACACACGCAATGATGAATCTGATGATTTTATCCAACAACCACCAAGGGTTAAATGTTTCATACTCCGGTTTCTTCAACTCGCGGGAGTTCGGCGAGATGACAGCTTAAATTTAAAGCGGCGCTGCCTTGTAAAGGAAAACTTCCCTTTACAAGGCAGCGCTGCTTTAAATTTAAGCTGTCATCTCGCCGATTTCCGGCGACTTGTACAACTCGCACTATGATACATTTACCCCTAAGTTGGACAATCACCAATGTGTTTGTGTTCTCAATTTGTAAGCAACACATAACAAGGGAGGAATATGCTTAGAAGCAACAACTGCTTAGATTGTCATTGTCTATTTGGTCCCCTCAACCTCACTGGTCAATGATAAAAAAAAAATGAATATCCTGATCAGACTGTTCTCTCATATAATATCCATTATAATACACAAATTATCCTAATACGTGTATAGATCTTGTAATAAATGCCTGTAATATATAAAGGTCTGATTTTACTGCTTAGGATCTTGAATTCTATAATTGCATTTGCAGAGGTCATGTGGAAAATGTGTATATTTCAAGGGATAATGCACTTCTGATTGTAAACTATGACATATTAAAAGCTTGGATTTGTTTCCTGTATATAAGGCACCTTTTATACAGATTACCTTTCTTTATAGCAAAGAACACCTTGGAGATTATACATATATATCTGCACCCAGGTTCGGGTGACTTCTACAAACATGAATGCCTTTCTTGCTAGAACGGATGCATTGATGCTCTTTTGAAGGCAAAGGGTGGTCACACCATATATTGATTTGATTTATGTTCCTCTTCTGTTCATTCACTTTATTTTTATCAATTAACAAAATTCAAACTAATAACATTTTTATTTTTGAAAGCATTCTTACTTTGTGTGTGTTTTTGCAGGTGTGGAAAAAATGCTACACACACACCTTCCTTTGTGTAATACTATTGAAACAGTAGGACGTCACTTGGAGCCTATATAGTTATGAATGTCAGGACACAATGGACAAGGCCTCTTATCACTGACAATTTCAAAACTTGTATAAAAGTATGGGTTATTTTACATTTACAAAGTTTAGGGCACAAAAATACCATGTTAGCCAGTAGATCTGTGCCTCTGTCCTGCCAGTTTAGATTGTTTATTTCATTTGAGGACAGAAGCATATGCTTTTGTTTCCAAACATGTTTAGAAAAAGAAAACAAAGCCGTCTAAATTGCTGCGCATTCTGTGTTACATTCACAAGGCTAAAGTCTATTTTTCAAAACAATTTGCTGAGTCCATACAGTTGACGGCTAATGCTCAATTCATGTTCAAAATTAATGATGAAATACCAACTATATTAGCCTCTTCTTTAGATGGATATTCATCTATTTTGTGCTATTTAGCAACTTACTGAAGGACAATCTCCATTAGTAAAATGATAACCTGTACCTGGTAAGTGTCCCTTGACATTGCTGTAGCTGCATCCCATACAACATTAATTTGGGCTTTAACTGTTTTTCCTGCAGCATCTAGAACTTTTATTTTTGCTGAATTTACGTACACAGAAACCACAGAAAAGCGCTCTTGTTCAAGAGGGTTATAAATGACAAGAGACCTGTAAAGAATACATAAGGTCAATGTGTTAGCAGTGAATGTTGAAAACAAATGAAAAATCTCATAGCAGAAAACACTTCTCTATATACTGTAGCAGGAGCAACAAAACTATAGCAAACCATCACGTATTATGTTTCAATTTATACAGCCTGAAGTGGTTACCAAGAACTAACGCTACACCAATCTGGTTTGTACGTGACATCTCTTATTTAGAGGCTCTACCTTTATGTATTATGAGGCAGTGAATGTAAATGGTAATGCAGAAATTACATTTTCTAGTAACTTATTATTATTACTAAATACAAATAATCTCACAACCAACTAAAAACATAAGTGTCAATAATGGTATTGGTATAATTATAATAATGTATAATTATGTAATTATGAGCTATTCAGAGCACTTTCTGACTAGCTTTACATTTGTTGTTTGAATAATTATCAGAAAAGCTTTATATGCACTCCGAGTGCTTTAATGGAAAGTTCATTTACTCACCTTGGATGCCCAGTCACTTTTATGACAGTCTTTAGGGGTAATGAATCCTGCTCTTTCTGCACATCATCCTGCAACAGACAATACTTAGAATGAACTATAAATGTACAACATAATACATTAGCAAAACTTTATTTTAAAGAGACAATAGTGCTGCTATTAATGCGCACCATGAAAGTATTAATCACTTCATACAATGGGCCTGATTCATCAAGGAAAGGAAAGCAAAAGAAATAAGTAACTTTGAACCTTGGCAAAACCATGGTACAATCCAAAGGGTGCATATTCATTTATTATTTTGCACATAAGGCAAATACTGGCTGATTTTTCATGTAGGACGCAAACACTTGATAGCTTTATTTTTACAGACATTTAAAGTTGATCTAGGACATGCTCTACCCCAATTATAAATCTGTCCCTACATTTAAAAATTAACCTCCCCCTCCAATACAAGATGGTTTTGCCAAGGTGCAAAGTTACTCCCTTTTTTTGCTTTACTTTTCTTAATGAATCAGTCCCAATGTGTACAATATGCGTGTCAGGTAGCAAATATAGCCTGTATATTGAGATCTATAGATTTCATCCTTGTCTATGGTATTAAAATCTGCTTCATTTAGTATGCCTTGACCTAGGCAATACAGGGCAGTATTACAGTGGATAAAACATTACAATGATTTATACTATTGCTGTAGTATATTCATTGTTTTACCCAAGTGTTTGGCAGGTTATCCATGTTTTTTCAATTAAAAAAACATTTTTTTAAATCAAAATAATATTTTAACTAACCCACCATACTGAAGAATGGAGTTGATGGATTGTAGCTGTATGTGTCTTTATCCTTAAGAATAAGAAGGTGTGCAGCATCTACAATCACCCTCTTCAGGTTCATCAGAGCATGGTAAAGTCTAGACAGAAGGGAAAATGGTAATTGCAGCATGTGAAGATTTGGTATTCCCCATTTATAAATCAGCATAAACCTTTAAGACATAAAATAGTTGCCAACTTGAATAAAACTAAAAAGGGTTACATTTAAATTGGCCCTAAGAACAGGAACTAGTAAAATCGATTGCTCAGCCAATGTTCTGTTAACATCCATAAAAACACAACAAGTAAAACTTAGCAAGATACTGGAACATTTCCACCTTACAAATGAGAAAAACTGAAGGGCGCCTCAGACTAAGCCATAAACAGAACAGTCTGTTGGAAACGTGTCTGTTAATCAGGTACTACAGGTTACAAAACTTTTTATGAAAAAGTGCTTAGACCAAACTTTATATGGTTGCATAAGCAAAGATATAATAATACTTCAACCTCTGTGAATAAATTAAACTCCTAATCTACAATGCTAGGTTAGATATGTTGTATAGTGTACTGTTCATTACAATAAACTATTCTCCAACCAAGTATTCAAATAAAGACTGGGGAGGTTACATGAACAGGGGGATAAACATGAACAAGGCATTTCATAAAGTGGAGTAGCATTAAACTGCAATTCAATCCCAAGTTTACTGAGCTGCAGGGCCCAGCAACGATGTGTGGACCATGCCCGCTTAAATTAACTCACCATTCATTATTCCTTATATTGAGTTCTGCACTCATTGTACACATCAGAATGTTTCTTAGCGAAAGCAGAAATGCAAAGTTTGCCTGTGAATGACCTAGCATTGTGTGCCAACACTACTATGCTGAAAGGATGAGGAGGAGATTGAACAACCCAGTTTTGTGTACAAAGCATGGTACAATCCCTATGAAGCACAGTGGCAGAGGACTGGCTAATAAAATTGTCATTTTAGACTAGTAGATAGACTAAGGTGGGCTGCACCCAGAAGATAAATGGTGAAAGACCACGCACACTATATATTTTTAACGTTAGACAGCATGCCTCATGGAAAGTGAAGAAGCAGTAAGAACCAGATGTCAATAGACAGACAGCGGCATCAGTAGACATTGAACAGATTATGATAGACCAGGACCATAATGTTAAATAGTGCAAGATGGATTTGTCCTTAGGCCCACCTACCGCTTGATCAAAAGGACATGCACATGTTGCTGGACCCTACTGTAATCATACGATAAATATGAAAAGATCTGGTACAGGTGGAGAATATCTCCCTTTGTCCTGGAGTAGCTGCTAGACTTTGAGTGCTCACTATAATTTTAATCCGGTAGACATCCAGTCACTCCCCATGTCTATTCCTTTTGTTTCTAGTGAATATTCGCATTGTTCATTGTAATGTATAATCTTGTATTATACGTGGCTTTGTTCCCCGTTGGACCTCATGCTGTACATGTGCTTTGAGTTTGAAGAAATTAATTCTTTGTCTGCAGTCTTCTGTTTGTACAGTGTTTGCTTATATGAGTTAAGTGCCTTTCCATGGTTCTAGTTTTATTGTTTATTTGATCTCATAAAATTACAATAAAACTAATAAGACTTGTTTCCTTTAAAAACAAAAAAAACAAAAGAAAGGAACATGTACATAGTTAACAAATCAATCACTTCAGCAACTGGTACTGGCACTTTTGTGGGTGAAGTGCTTGATTTGTTTGGGCCCCCACAAAAGCTAACCTTTTGACTGTAGAAAAGGCAGTAAGAATAGAAGGTCATTAGATGGACAGCAGCATCAGTAGATATTTAGAAGATGACAGACCAAGGTATAGAAAATGGTGCAAGATGGAATTGTCCTTGGGCCCACCCACATGATAAAAAGGACACTCGCATGTTGCGCAAGCATACTGTATACGTACGATAAATATGAAAAGATATTGTACAGGTGGAAAAAAAATAAATCTCCTTTTTCCTGGAGTAGCTGTAAGAATTGGAGTGCTCGCTATGATTTGTATCGGCCAGAAACCCAGTCACTCCCCATATCTATTCTTTTTGTTTCTATTGAATATTTGCATTGCTCATTGTAATGTATAACTTTGCTAGCACGCTGTATTCTACGTTGTTTGTTTTCCCGTTAGACCTCATGCTGTACATGTACTGCGACTTAGAGGACTACAGACAAAGAATTCATTCCCTCAATGTTTGCACACTGTTTGCTTATATGACAAATGAAGTGCCCTTGCATGGGTCTAGTTTAGTTTTATTGTTTGTTTGAGCTCATAAAAAAAAACGATTGCAATAAAACCAATAAAACTTGTTTGATTTAAAAAGAAAAAAAAAAAAAAAAAAAGGAAGAAGAAAGGACGCGCACATAGTTTAACAAACCAAGCACTTCAGCGACGGGAACTGGCACTTTTGTGGGTGAAGTGCTTGATTTGTTTGGGCCCCCACTGAAGCAAACCTTTTGACTGTTGAACTGGAGAATAGATCGAGAAGACATTTAGACAAGGAGACAGACGAAGGCAGGCTGCACCAAGAAGAAAAATGGTGAAAGACCACACACACTATTTGGAAAGTTACAGTATGTTTCATTAAAAGTGAAGAGGCAGTAAGAGGTCATTAGACAAGTTTCTGGATTTTTCATGCATATTACTTGTTATTATATGTAAATTGCACCTCTAAGCATCTTTATTTCAGGCCTTGTTGCTGTGCAGCCTGGCCATCTCGGCTTCGGAAGCACAGTCATTGTTATGCAGTACGGCTATACTGTTATGTCTTTCATATATAATGTGATGCTTATATGTTTGTTGGCAGTTGCGGTTATGACTGCTTGTTTACTTACATTTTTGTGTGTATGTTTATTTTGAAAACCAATAAAAACACAATGGATTAAAAAAAAAAAAAAAAAAGAAGTGGTCATAAGATGAACAGAAGCATCAGCAGACATTTAGACAAAGTAGCCAGGTGAAGGTGAACTGCACTCAGAAGAAAAACCGTGAGAGAAACACCACGCACACTATATTATTAATGTAATACAGCATGTATCATGGAAAGTGAAGAGGCAGTAAGAACCAGAGGTCATTAGAAGGACAGTCGTGGCATCAGTAGACATTTAACAGAAGATGATAGACCAGGGCCATAATGTTAAATAGTGCAAGATGGAATTGTGGCCCTCCCACTCTCCCACATGTGAACAAGGACATGCACATAGTTTAACAAATCAAGCTCTTCAGTGCCTGCAACTTTTGTGGCTGAAGTGCTTGATTTGTCTGGGCTCCCACATCAGTGAACATTTAGGTTGTTGAACCTGAGAGAGGAGAGAGATTTTGACAAATTACTAATGGGCATTTGGCTAACAGAGGTCATCTTCCTCTATGTTGACAATGTCATCATCCTCATAACTGATGACAAGATCATCTTCATCACACATTAGTTTGTTCCCACTAAACTCTAGCATTACAAACCCTGTTTGTAATTCACAGCAACAACAGTATTCTTCATACAATTTGTAGTTCATTTTGATGAACACCAGTTTTCAAAAATTTTGGGAAATGATCTACTCCGACAATAACTCACAATGTTCCCAGCTGCGCTTAAACACTCTCTATCCAAGTACACACTGAAGAGTGGGCAGCTTAAGTACATCATAGCCTTTTTTATCCTCCCGGAACTCAAAGTGACTTTTCTGAGATGCTAATTTCTACTTTATCATTAAAGTAATCCTCCACCATTTTACTAATACAAGGTGTATCTGATTGAGACAAAGTATATAGTAGAAGCAACAATATAATTGGGTATTTCTTTTAAGCCTGACCAAATGCCACAACCTTTCACACTGGTGCGCTGTGTTGATTCATTATCAAAAGGGAAGTTTTTTCTGGTAGTAGCATTTTTTAGGCGAAGCCGAGACGGGGACGTGTCATGCATGACTTGAGCCAACTGCTTGTGAAGATTTGTGTCATTTTGAAAGAAAGACATTACATATGACATGCCTCAGATCAAGCATGGTTGCCAAAATGTGGTAATCCAATTTGAAGATGCCGAGTCCTGGCGAAGTGAATAAAAGGACTTGATCTACAAGGCCAACATACTTGCAGAATTGTTAAGTTTCCTCTCCTCCTTCTTCAGCTTCTCCAGTAGTTTGATTAGGGGTATGTGCTGAAGTTAACATGTCCATTTTTCCCTATATAAAGGCTTGATGTGTAGGTCTTGATGTCTTGTTGCTGTTCCTCTAGTTGCTAAAGCATATGAAGTGTGGAATTCCATACTGTTACTACCTCTTGCTTCAGTTTGTGGCATGACAGATTATATTTTTTCAGCTGCTGCAATGTTCTACAAGCGGTCACTGAATGTCGAAAATGCCCAGAAATGTTATGGGCCACAAACAGCATCTTCTGCACAGACCTCTTTTTTTTTTTTTTTAAAGAAATTTTGCATCACCAAGTTTATTGTGTGTGCAATGCATGGTAGGTGTTGAAATTCACCCAGTCACAATGTACACACAATGCTCACTTTGTTATCGGCAATGAGGAATTCTAAAAAGAGAGGCTTAGCGGGGTGAGTCAGACTGACACCTGTGTGTTTCTTTGTAAAGCCAACAATAGAAAGAGTATATATTTGGAAGCCGTTTATATGATGTGCTAAGAACGATATATCCAAGCCTCTCTATGAAAGCAATAGACAACCAAGCCTCGATTTGAAAAAGCAGCAGCGTTGATATGCGAGTGTAGCGTCACTTCCGGTTCGGCGGTCATGTGATCTCAGCCACTATGCCAGTATATAAAGAGGAAAGGAGGCTACTATGGATATTGTTGTGCCTTGAAAAAGTGTCCAGAAGAGGAAACGTGTTGGCTATTTCATCTTGAACATCCCCTCAGGTCCTGCCAATTACATTGTATGGTGCTGGAGGAGTCACTTTGTCATCTGTGGCCGCGGCAATTGTATTCCTTCGCATATATACTCTGGACTGTTGGTAGGAGTTATCTACTTGGATTTGTGTGGATGTTTCATTTATTTATGTTTTTACATGCATTTTTATTTCTATATGTGGTATTAAAAAGTTAATGCACTAGAGAGTCTTATCTTTCTTCCATTATTCACGGTACTGTGGGGAAGTCCACTACATCCAGAGAAATCTTTGGGGAGGATTGAACATCATGCTTATACAGTGCTGTGTTTAAAGAGAATCTCTTGTAAGCATACAATTCACAAGGGAGATGGTGGTGTGAAACACTTCATTGAATCCTTCTTTCACTGCTGAATATTAGGAGGTCTCTAATCCTATCTTGGGCTGTTTCTGGGACTTCCATTCTAGATAAAGAGAATGGGCCAGTCATTAAGGAGAGCAAAGCATAAAAAAAGGAGTAACATTTGCACCTGGGCAAAACCATGTTGCATTGGAGGGGGAGGTAAATTTAAAATGTGGGGACAGATTTATAGTTGGGGTAGGGCATGTCCTAGATCAACTTTAAATTTCAGTGTAGTAATAAAGCTATTCAGTATTTGTGTGCTAGATGAAAAACAGTCAGTATTTAACTTATGCACAAAATAATAAACTACTTTGCACCCCTTGCATTGTAACATGGTTTGTCCTGGAGAACATTTACCCATTTTTTGCCTTAATGACTCAGGCCCACTGTCTCTGTATTACACTATATATTGTATTTTATTTTACATGTATATCTGATGTGTATGTCATTATGAGCGAGGACATCCTCATATCTCTATGGATTTCGTCTAGAGCTCTTTATGTATGTATAAGTTTTTTTATTTGTATCCATTTTGGATCTAGTGGGATCCTATTTATAAGTACTGAGGAGCTCAGAGATAGCGCTATATTTGTACTGTGATTTTGACTAGAAAGAGTAACTTGCCTGTGAATGACCTGGCATCGTGCGCTAGCACTGCTATGCTGAAAGGAGAATGATGAAGCTACCAGTGCTACTGCTGTTGATTGCGATACACCTACCCAGTGGGCTACGGTTATGCAGTCTTGTTTGACCAGTACCGCTTGTTCACATATCCATAGTTAAGTGGACATTCGGTACAATGGCATTCTCTAGAGACTGAATTACTTTTTGCTTAATTGGTACAGAAATGAAATAGAGATGAAATTTGGTAGCGTGAACACATTACCCTTTGACGCTGGGATGCAGACTTAAATGTTTTGATCAAAATATGATCGAAAACCTCATGTTTTCATTTTGCTAGATACACATAGATATGCAGTGTTAAGGATGAGCGCTGACAACAACAGTCTTTTTATTTTGAAAAAACGACTTGAATGAATACACTGCAAATGAAGCAACAGGGAGGTGCCTAGATAATAAACATTCCTACCTCTACTCATTTTGACATCACAACGGCTACACATGCCTTGACTTGTCTGGGGTCGGATATAAATATATGTGCAAACAGAAGAGGTGGTTTTTTGTCTTATGCCCCGATATAACAATTCGCTTATCATGGGCATGAGGTGGTATCACTGGTGGATGCCTTAGTTCAACACAATCATCATCATCCTCTTCATTCGTTTTCAGATCCACAATTATCCCATCTTCTTGGACATTTGCAAGTTCCAAAGTAGCATCCTTTATTCTATATCTAAGTCATCATCATCACTACTAATCCTCATATTTCCAAATAGTTGATAAACCTGGGAAGGGGGATGCTCTATAATTACAGTTTCAGAATATGGAACGTCAGACTCACATATTGCACTCATGGATACTTAGACTCTCCTCAGGATTCTGTGAGTAAAGCTGAAGATCAACTTGGGCAGTGTTCTTTTCATGCACTGATCTGGCTGTTTTGGAGGGGACAGACCTACACTATGAGCGAGAAAGTGGTGCATGAGAAATTGAGGAAGATGCATGACCGAGTTGGACACTTTTTTGCAATTGACATTCTAGTACGTGTATCCACAGTAGCAGGCTCGGTCTGCGGGTGGTGTATGGTATCTTAGCCATTTTTCATTTTTTGGACAAATCACCACATTCATCAGAAACTTGCCGATCAATCTTACCTTACATAAATAGGTGATAGTTTTTGTTTTTTTTTTAGATTGAACTTGACAAATAGTGTTTAGATTTTGAGGATGCTTTTTTCCAGCATTATTTTTTATTTATTTTTTTACACATAAGTGGAGGTCATAAAAGCACGACTACTGTCAGTACTGGGATTCTGGCACACGGCAGCACTGTGGCATCATACCGCTGTCTGTGCAGAGGAGCCGAGCAGAGGAAGCAGAAAAGAGAATAAAGAAGAAGCAGAAAAGGACAAGAAAACGAGTGGTAGAGTTGCCTACATAAAATGGGGGGAGAAGGGGCTACAAATAATGGGGGGCATGAAAGTGATTGGAGAGTACTGGGCGGGGAAGGGGGGGGATCTGAAAAGTGATTGGGGAGGAAAGCAACTCTAAAATCTAGTTATAGCTCTTTGCAAACTCCCAGCTACTTAATTCTGCCTGCTTTCATCCCCCACTGCATCCCACCCTTACAGAATACATAGAATCAAATATGTTCCTTTGAGGCCTTTGTTAAATGTTTGTAATGTGTAAATAATATACAAAATAAAATAAAAAAAGTCACAAAGATGTGCAAAGTGTCCCACTGGGCCGATGTCACCTTTGCACAAATTAAAGCTTTAAACCAACTTGTGGTAAGCGTTGGTGACACTTTAGTCTAAGGTATTAAACAGCCTTAGATAAAATAAGACCTATCTGAACTGTGTAACTCTCCAAGGAATCTGTTTAAATACACCGGTCGACAGCCCTAACCTCCTACCGTTCCAGATCGACAAATTTCTGGTCTTCCACTGTCCCATCGCGACCATTCCAGTACATAAAGCTTTTTTTATTTTTCTATTTAATTGCATTCTTCTCAATCCTATAGTTAACGCAGATGGAAATCATTTACCTTGTGCCATAATCAACCACCACCCAGTCTTTTGCAGTTCCAGTGATTGCATCATGGTGCTGGAAAAGGCCCGAATTCCTCCTGGCTTCTGTCAGTAATTTATAATGTTCTGCTGATGGAAAGGCCTGCAGTTTGCTGTTTCTTTGAGTATGTACAAGTGCTAAAGAATAAAGTATTTCAGCAGTTCTGAAAAAGAAAAGAAACAAAAAAGAAGTTACGTAATACTTTCTTTAAAAACTGCAATCTTCAAATGTTTCACTAAAAGATCAGCAAAGCATACGGCAGTAGTACTTTATTGCTTCCATATTATCCTGAACGTACATATTGTTTATTAACACACAATAAAAATCGTTATAAACCACGGATAAGTAGCAATTTATTTTTTTAATCAGACTAAAAGGATTAACTATAAATTTGGGTCATTTTTGCAAAAAATTATCAAAACAGACAGTACCCTCTTCCACTCTCATATCTGTAGCTGCATTATTAGAACTGGGTACCCAATGGGTCTCTGAACGGGAATGACACAGGGTGGTTAATCGCAAGAACTTTCGATTGGGCAGGTCAATAGAAGGCACACTATGTACCTCTCTGTGTTCGAATCAGAAGCAGCGGCCAAAAACACTGATGTTATGCAATGCAAGACACTTATCCAGGCTTATAGTGAACTCCTTACTACAGATAACAGAGGAAGATCTGGGGGGAATGGGGGTTAGATACATCATTTAAAACTCTTTTTGGCTTTTTTTTCCCAACTCAGTGGTTAAATAGTTGCCATTAGAGTATCATATGTACAGAAAGAAAGCTGACGTGTACATAAACAGTTAAATAAAGATGAAGAACACTTGAAGGTAACATGCTTTACTAAAACCTCACCATAGTTTTCCCTTTTTGAATACTAATGTAATGTCCTTGAGAATTATCCAAGACTGTGACAGTTGTGACAAGACATATTAAGGCTGCTTAAGAAGCCATTTATGAGCTTTGTTCTTCCAGTGCATTATTCATAGAGGCAAATGGGGAATATAATAGTTTTTTCTTATTTAAGAATTTTCAGTAAGGTATTATTTCAATCAAAATTACAATGAAGCAGAGCCATAATCATGCCTGTTTAATTGCAGTTACAGGAATCCCTAATTGAATGTAACATAAAAAAAAAAACAGAAAAAAAAAACAAGTAGTAATAAATACACTTTAGCGTAGTTACTTTATTGCCTTCTCAGAATTCTATCCATGCTGGAGAAATCAGAGGCAATATAAAATCCCTGAATATTTATATTAATGGTGGCCTTTGCACACATTAAAAAAACATAGCAATTATTATTTTAAGCATCAATGTTCCATATTAAGAGGATAAAGCTCTGCATTATGGTAAAAACAGATGGAACAGGATCCATTATTAAAACTTATACTAAACAATATACCTGTCAACCAAATAAAAGTGCAAGATGTACGCTCCTTATAATGCTCAGCTGAATAAATCTATTGTGTATTTAAATACCTTCAATGTCCTTCCTGTTAGCTGGTAAGCAAATAGGTGTATGGACAAGTGTGCCAAAGAAAACAGCAGTTCTATGGTATATATAGTATAGTTTTAAAAGCAACACTATAAAAAAAAAAAAAAAAATTATATTTATATATATATATACATATACATATACATATACATATACACACACACACACACACAATCACACACACACACACACTAGCTATGCCCAATTAAATATACCTTTACTCTGTATATGCATTATATGGAGTAAAACGCCAGCAGTAATACAACCATTTTATCTGCATATGTTTTGCTCATATCCAAGAGTCCGTGTATGGTTTATGTGAATATTTTCTGATGAGTATTATTCGTTTCATAAAAGAAATAAAATATATAGCGATATTGCGGCCAACGTTACCTACAACTATTAACTTAATGCCTACTAATGATTCTTTGTACTGAAAACCAACATTTTTCAAAACATTTTAGAAAAGGTTAATATTGACACAAATAACCTAAACTAAAATATGTATTCAATGAATTATATATGATTGATTGTGAATGCATCACATGTATTGGCTTGTAAAGTACTCCATTTCATAACCAAGGAAAGAAAGCAAAAATAGGACAAAATATAGCACAATGAAAAGCTTGCCTCAAATGGGATTCCATGACTCGCTCTAGACGTTTATAGAAAGGCCGGGATGTAAAGTATCCACTCCAATAGTGATCATCTCTGTCTGCATAGGTGAAGAAATCTCCACTCAATACTGGGAAAAATGAAGGACTGTTGGATTCACCAATATTGGTTGTCTTCCTTAGAGCTTCAAAATAGTCAGATAGAGTGCCAAACTGTGCCTGCAAAACAAGAATTGTATTTTGGAATGGAATAAATAAAAGCAAATACTAAAATTAGTCTCACCAGTAACTTTTAATGAATGTTGCAACATTATGAAAGATTCAGCCACCTCACTGGACAGTGTGTAGGATAATAATCCTGCTCCTGCCTCAGCTAACCCTTATAAGCACAGTTCTAAATAGCTAAGCCAACCTAACCAACACATTTATTACAAGGATGATGTTGGAAGATTTATATAAAACAATTTAGGGAAGAGAACCTCTTTCTTGATGTTAGATACTTGAAAGTGGATTTAAGAATGTCACTGTGGTCCATGGTAACCAATTACACTTGGTTCAAATGCTGCAACACAAAACAGTCCATGGGTTTTATTATAATGTTAACTTTGTGTGCAGAAACATTCTGGAAAGCAGCCAATATGTAATGTTAATTCTTTTTCCTCTAAATATGTCATGGTATTCTTAAAAATGTGTTAGTCCTTTTAATCCTTTGGAGGTGTATTTTATTTCCAGTTTCTATGAAATAGTGTGTGTATATGTACAATGTGTTAAAAATAAATAAATAAAATATATATATATATATATATATATATATATATATATACACATATACATATACATATACATATACACACACATACACAGCTATTTGGAGATGTGTTTTAGTTCCTGTTTCTATAATTTAATACACACACTTATATGTACATAATGTATGCATGAATACTGAATATTTTCTCAGTTGTGTCAAATAAAGATAAAAAAAAAAAAAAGAAAAAAAAGACATCGTACTGGATCCAGGAGGGTGAAAAAAAATAGTACGCCGTAGTTTTATATAAAAACAAAAACCAGATTATATGCACAACAGCATGCACTGGGGCAAGGAAAAAGTATTCTATCCAAGACCCACTGGGTGCTATTAAAAGTAAAGGGAAAAACGCCCTCCTGGAAATCAAGGATTTGAAAGAGAAATGATGAAACTTACCTTAACATGGAGCTCCGAGTGAGAGTTCATGTAATCAAACAGCTTTTGATAGTTCTGGTACTGCTGATCCCACTCAGAGCTGTCACTGTAGCGAAAATCATCTCCCAGTGGGACCAAGAGCACTTTAGTGCGGAAGAGCTTTGACTTCTTTCTGTACTGATCTAAAATCATCCCAGCTCTAGAATAAGAAATAGTGAAAAAAATAAAATAAAGATGACCTTAGTAATAGGGCAACCTGGATGTTAGAAACATAAGCCTGGCTTTTTTACTATATATGTTAGAAAAAGACAAACAAATACCAATTTGATTTTCTTCATACTTAACAATTGATTAACAAAATTGTCAAGGTACAGATGAATGTGTATATATAAGGATATACACCAGTGGTTCCCAAACTTTTGCAGTGCGCGGCACCCTTAGAGTCTCCATCATTTTTTCAAGGCACCCCTCCAAAATAATTAATCAAGCAGTCCCGTTTTATAAGTAGTCAAAAAAAACGTAATAAGCATTTAGGTCAGGACAGAAATACTTAGTTGTATGCAAAAATAATGCACATAAATCCAAGGGAAAAGAATATATATATATATTTATTTTTTCAATTATATTTCTGTCAAAGAATAATTTACAGCTAACACACTCTGTGCCCCCTGCATCCACACACTCTGTGCTCCCTCTGCATCCGCGCTCTGCCCCCTCATTGTGCCTCCTCTGCATCTGCGCTCTGTCCCCTCTGCATCCGCGCTCTGCCACCTCGCTCTGCATCCCACCATGGAAAGGAAGAAGAAAAAAAGAAAAAAGAAAAACTTGCCAATCCTGCAGCCAGCATCCTCTCTCCTGCCGCTTCTCCTGGCGTCATCACGCCCGAATATGTTGAGCGTGATGACGTCACACCAGAATATGTGGGGCGCGACGATGTCACGCCCGGCATTCAGTGAGGAGGATGCTGGTTCCCGGGCGCCGCCGGATTGGTTAAGTTTTTTTTCTGTTTTTTTTGTTTTGTTCTTCCTGTCTGCAGCACCCCTGGGACAGCGCCACGGCGCACAGTTTGGGAACCTAGGATATACACCATAGGGATTTTGAGCAAAAATTGGGATTTGTATCTCTCATTCCTACAGTGTCATTTTGCAGTTATTCTGAGCTGACCAGGTCTCATACAACATCAGCCCAAACACCAATGAGATTATACTGTGCCCCCCTGACTTTAGGCAAGGTTTAGGGTGACAAATGAATGGGCGTGGAAACTGCTCGGGCCAATATCAATGAGGCTGTCTGTGACCGATGTCAGTGGGATTTTTATTATTACATTAAAATTCACAAATGCCATTGAAGGATATATCTATAAACAGAATATTTTCTTTACCATTTCCCTCCTTCCCCGTGACTAGTAGAACACTACAGGGAAAGGGCTGCTGATTCTCGCGATTACGAAGATTTGAACACGTGTGGAAATAATTCTGCAGCCAACACAGCCAAGAAAATTCACACAGAGCAGGGATCATGGCTCTAGGCTGCAGTCTAGCACCGACGTATTCACAGCTATTTGTTTTCATCTGGTCTTCATGATTTTTAGATCCATGATAATAAATCTTACATCTGGATATTGATGGCAACATTCACATGTCCATGCCTTTTACCAAGGTAGCATACCTTTTTTTTTTTTCTTCTAATTGCATGTACTATTCCACTCATGCCATTGCATTTAACAGAATTGAAGGTTGCCCAATTCTTTTGCACATTTCATGGATTTTTCACTTGTTTTTTGTATGCCCCTACTTCAAACACCCCAAGATGCATAACCTTTGTTACAAAGAAACATAGAATTTGATGGCAGATCTAGCCTACCCTATTTAATTCTTATTTTTATTTAAGGATATCCTTACGTCTATCCCAAGCATGATTAAATTGCTCTACTGTATTAGCCTCGGCCACCTCTGGTGGGAGGCTATTCCATTTATCCACTACTCTTTCTGTGAAGTAATTTTTCCTCAAGTTTCCTCTGAATCTACTTAATTCCAGTGTCAGTGCATGTCCTCGTGTTCTAGTACTTCTCTTCCTTTGAAGAATGTTTCCCTCCTGTACCTTGTTAAAACCATTTCCCTTCTCTGCTCTAAACTATACATATTAAGATCTGTGGCAAAGGGAGCTTCTTGCCAAGGGCCTCTGAGAGTGGAATCAGCTATTCAGCTGACAGTCTGCAGGTAAAAGGCTGCAGACCCAATTACATACAGGTATAGCAGTGCACCTAGGTTCAGTTATATATACAGGTCTGAGACATGTGCCACAAAGTAGAAGTATGAAATGTGTGATGTAACTTACATGCTTTGAAAGTGTCTTTTCCACAGTTAACAGCAGAGCGGACAGGATGTGTTTGCAGTGGAGTTACAGAGCACCTGAGATGACTTCCATTTAAAAGCAAAGTGGGAGTGTCACCTGACCACCAAGCTAAGGCTGTGGAGGGAGTCTCAAATACAAAACCCTGTAATGTACATTGCAACCGATGGCAATGAGTGGCCGGTGTCTAGACAGGATGTTTATGTCTAGCCAGAGATAGGTTTCCTGGTGTCCCCCTGTTGTAGTATACTGTTCTTGCTGAAATAAATGGGACATATATTGTTCCATTACAATGAAGTTGGCTGTGACTGACGTTTGCGAGCTACTTGTATCACAAGAAGGGTGCTTATGCCACAGATCTTTTATGATGTAGGCCATGCACCATTTTACTTGCCCTTCTTTGTATAGTATCTAATGTATGTACATCCTTCTGGAGATCTAGCTTTCAGAACTGAGCAAAGTATTCTAGACAAGGTTGTACCAATAACCTATACAGTGGCTTTATTACGTCTTTCTTTCTGCTACCGATTCCTCTCCCTATGCAACCAAGCATCTGACTTGCCTTTCTCATTGCTTTGTTACTTGTCTACCTGCCTTTAAGTCACCTGAAATGGTCACTCCTAGTAGTTTCCATTAATACTATATTTTAACCTTTTGGGTTTTTGAGACCCAAGTGCGTGATTTTGCATTTTTTGGCATGAAACTGTAGTTGCCACTCTTGACCATTCTTCTATTTACTTATCATTAAAACTCCGCTGTGCCTTTTAGAATTGTACAACATGAAAGGGGTTTCATTATCCTATGTAAGGTAGTGCTAAAGAATACAACTGCACATTATATGTCAGTTAAGAAAATCCTTCTGTTACACCCTTGCCAATATGCAGCTTAGCACAACTGTTGAAATCTCAAACCCTTATGTATGATTCACTATAAGCATTTAGTTAAATTGCAGTCCATATAACATGTGAAGAGCTTTCCACCTGTGTTCTACATTGCCGTCGTCAATGGGCTCCGGGGGAACTCTCCATGGGCAGCTAACCCTCCCTCCAGGCAGACGCTTAAAATCAAACTGACAGCAGATCTTTGGGTCAGGACCACATGTATGAGGGATGTCATAGCTGTAGAAAGGCATCAAATGGCACAAAATGTCGGTGCTACCTCCCAAATCTAGAATTAAAATAGACCAGTTAATAATGAGGTTTTATACAGAATGTGGTCTAACTGTAAAAAAATCTTTATTGGTACCAATCTACAAACAAATGGGACAGTTCCAAAAATATGATATGGATAGATACACAAAATTAATCTGCAGATAACTTCAGTAATTCTGATTATTGTGATCAGCGACAAAGAACATCATTGTTACAGAAAAGTCATGGCAGATAACGTAGCTGGTTATTAACAACAAAAATATGTGGTCTTTAGCACAAATAAGTCAGAAAACCCTTACATACCTCAAACAGTTAAGACCCTGTACTTTGGATCTGGAGACTATTTAAACTTTTTATTGCTGACTACGTGAAACTTATGATTGAGAGCTTTAAACCACAAATAATGCCTTTAACATAAATCAATAAAACATTAAAAGCGCATTTAACAGCTTTGTGTACTCTAGAAATCAGCAGTCTGAATAAATGAAGCTGTTCATTTTAGACGACCAAGAGTATTATGTAGCTGTATAAATAAAGTTAAAGTTAAGCATTTATTTTAACCCATTTTAACCCATCCATCTATAGCAAACCCTACTTTGAAATGCCCCTTTTACCGACTTTGGAACTCTCATCATTCAGATATGCATATTAAAAACATGATGTTTGACACCGGCAAACGTTCAGTTTACACAGAGCAAATAATTATAAAAACTTGGAAACAGTAAATGGAGCCAGCAGTAAATAAATATCACCTCTCTTATATTTATTTTTAAGCGAGCTGGAGTGGTGAACCTTGTCCTGTCTGATCATTCATTCAAGTACAGTGGAGAATAGGCATAAGTTTGAAGTATTTACTCCTTGGTCAAGCCATACCAATTATTCTAAAGCAGATGACTTTAATCACAATATCGGATATTCACTCTACAAAGTGTGCGGATGCTACATTGTTGTGATACCGCATTCCTATCCCAACAATAATTCTTATTAGATAGGAGTTCTATATCTTTGCACCAAAAAAAACACACACATAGAAAGTGATAACCAAGGGGCTTCAACACAAAGTTAGGGTACAAACTAGTAATATATCCAAGACAGGGGAAACACTGATATATTAGTTATCATTTATTTATATTCCCTTGCATCTACTGTAAATAAAAAATAGCCATTAGTTATCGGGAGAATAGTTTGTTTTCATATTATATCTCATACAAGAATCACACTATTTCCTACTGTATGTAAATAGAAATCACTCAAGTGATAACACAGTTGTGTACATAGACTGAGTATATAATAAAGCCATGTCAGTTATCTTACTTGCCAATATGTTTCCAATATTTAAACTAAAATCTATAAAATCATATAATTATGGATGACTATATTTAATATCCATGAAATAGAGCTTATCTGTAACAATGTCCTGGTGATATATACCCTCATTATATAATGATTTGATCCCTACATAGCTCCCTATTGTTCATACAGGATGACAAACTTTATATATTAAACAATCTTATACTAAGCTCACACAAACATTAATGTGGTGCCAATTTATATTAGCTACAAATCCTTGAATATTTCAAGGGAAACATGTAACCAAATTGCACCTCAGTTTAGAGTATGTGGTTAGTTACACATTTACAATGTTATTTCTGTCAGTCACTAATCATGTTCTAAAGAGAAAAGATATCAATCCATACATGTCCAGATCGATGTTAATTGTTGGATATGTATTGCTAGTAACGGTTATACAAATGACTCAGGATATGTGGTAAGCATCTACAATATCCAAAACTAATTACATTGATGTAGCGATATTGCTACTTTTCACTGATCGTATTCTGATACTTAGAAAGTAGATTAATGAAATATGTTATCCTGTGTTAAGGAACATTGCAGCTAATTAAACCCCCCCCCCCCCCCAGTTAAAAATTAACGTTTGCTTGATAATGTAAAAGTAAACACTGCTTAACAAGGAAAAACATACAAAAGTGCAACAAATTTCAATATCTCAATAAATAAACGTCTCGAGGAGTATGCAGTTTCCTAGAAGAGGAATGTCAGATATTGGATTATCATGAACTGTAACAAGTTTGCGAATATTTGGCTATTGTTTTTTTTAAAAAATAAAAAATTACATATTTTAATCCATTGTTTAGCAAATTAGTTTGGGGCTATAAAACAATACTTGCAATTGTATCTTACAAAATGGATGAGCACATTATATCCTTTAAACTAAGGGAGGCATGTCTAGGTGTTCCCAAATCTGCACTCTCACTAATGTAGTTAATATATTTGGTGTGTCAGCAGATGGCAACAACAAATCATAGACAAGTCATCAGTACTGCACAATACACAATATCTGAGCCAACCAAGTGTCTTCCAAAAGATATGGTCATACCAGTTATTACGGCTTAATAACAGTACAGAGCAATAATAGTAGATATTGTCACTTACCCCAGTTTTGTCTCCAAAAAAATTCTAATGTCTTTTTTGCTGAAAAATGCTTCTTTATTGAATAATGAACTCGCTGGATGAGCATATTAGACAGCCCAGAGCGTTTTAAAATGTAAGCCATGGTTGGCGAATGTCCAAATGGGTCCACAGCCCAACCAGATTTTGGTTTGACACCTGTTTAAATAAAGGGAAAAGGTTTCCTATACAAGTTATTTTATAGAATAGTTTATTTATTATGTTAGAGAGGATATAGGACATAACCTGGGAGAAATGCTTTATTTTCATATACAACATATTTAGTTGTAATATGTCAATGTCAAAAACAAAACTGAAACACAACAACAAATGTATTAAAATAATGTAGGGCTTCTGCACATTTTTACAATAAGACATCATAGGTTTGGAGTACTCCAGCCAAACAAAACATTTTATAGGAACACACTCCAATGAAATTAGAAAAGTCCACAGGCTAAACAGAACGGCTGTCAACGTAGCCGATTGGCCAGCTGTCATAGATTGTCCAATTAGCTCCATTGAAAACTCTTTCACAATTCAGCCTGTAAACTTATAAAGTTATCCAGACTTTTATAACTAGAGAAATAAGCATTACTGACATCAGTAGCTACCAAGCTACTTAGATCCTAGTCATCCAGTATTTGGTGGTATAGCATTTTTCTTTTACATTCTGTCTTTGCCTGGGGTTTAGATAAAATGAATGTTTGATTTACCAGTTGAACTTTTGGAAGGAGGAAGACAGAACTGTAACATCGAAATTAATTTTGTTGACAACTGTAAACAAAAAAACTTAAACAAAAAAAGTAAAAAAAAACTACACTGGTGCAAAACTGGTTCAGCATAGTTTCCAGACCTTAAGTAACCATTTATTTTTATCTGGACAACAGGTCCAAGGAAACAGGCCAGCTGTTCAGCCACTACTGTTGTACTAGCACACTACAGTAGCGCCTTTACAAGCAATACAGACGGAGAATGCCCTGGCTCCCTCTCCTTTTCTCTATACGGAGAAGTGGGTGAGACTTGCTGCCTAGGGCAGCAGAAATCCTTCTTGGATGCATGAAATGAAGGCAGGTAGGCGCTGGTGCCATAACAATGGTAATAGTTTTGAGGTTATATTAAAGTCTCCAATGGAGGATGAGCTGGGGAATTTGGTTTGTATTCTGGATGTGGAGTATTTACATTAGCATGGCACCAACTCACAATAAGACAGAGGCACAAATTCACATCCGCCGTATTTATCACCACCCTTATTAGCCTGATCATCATGGAATTCTGAAGTGAGTGAGGGGCATATTAGGATGAGTAATGTGGAGATGTCAAGGTTATTTTGTGGGCTGTTTTTTTTTTCATTACTGAAATTAAAGGACATACATGTGCTCCTCGAAATATATCAGGTTGTCCATCGTTAGACAAATACAAACTAATTATTGGTTGATAGGATTTATTTGAACAATGTTCATAAGTATAGCACTATGGCTGTCTGCATAAATTAAAGCAAGTCAGGCATTTTTCACAAAAACAAAATGCAAAAACTGCAAATTTTAAATGTGGAATGGTGACCTGTATCTATACATCTGTCAGTGGGTGTCCTTATGTATGTATGTATGTATGGACAAAAGCACTATACACCAATTCTATTCTTATTTTGGATTTAACTCTCATTTTTAACCTTAAATAGATAAAAAAAAAAAAGAATTCTAAGAGTTTGGTTATTCTTGCCCGAAAAATATGCTGGTTGCCTTTAGCCTCAATGATTTGGTCTACTAATGTACTGTGCCACAGGGCAACTGTATCAGCCAGTAGCTGAGCATAATGGGAGATTGTATAAAAGGTTTTCCTAATGGTCTAAAAGCCAATATTGCCCTCCAGCAAATATCTCAGTGCTATTGTAAGTGCATTTAACCACTAAGCCAGGGTTTCCCAAATCCAATCCTCTGGGAGCCCCAACAATGCATGTTTCCCAGGTCACAAATTAAATAATTAGTACCAATTGTGGATCTTTTAAAATGTGTTGCAAAGTCAGTTGACTTTTAACAAATCTTTGCGATCACTTAAGCTAGCCCCATACAATGCAATCGAATTGACCACTGATCTGTCACATGTGTAAGAAATGTGGTCATTCAAGCATCTGCAGTAAGTGACTAACTCACAATACACTACTAATCCCTCCCCTCACTTCTGGAACTACCCTTATCTTACCCAAATTGTCACTGATCGGTTTTGAGCAAACTGTTTGTAAACAAAAACACTTAGGGCTAGATTTACTAAGCTGCGGGTTTGAAAAAGTGGGGATGTTGCCTATAGCAACCAATCAGATTCTAGCTATCATTTTGTAGAAGGTACTAAATAAATGAAAGCTAGAATCTGATTGGTTGCTATAGGCAACATCCCCACTTTTTCAAACCCGCAGCTTAGTAAATCTAGCCCTTATTTGTGTCAAAAGTCACGAACCATTTCAAAGTTGAATGACCAAAGCTGGCTATAGGTATGTGGAGTTTAAGAAAACAGATGCCTGTCTAAAGTAAATACAGGCTTCAGCCCTTCTTAGGATATCCTAAATATCTATATACGTTTTCCCTCTCACTAGGACGCCATTAAAATTGTCAAAAAGAGGACATTAAAATTACACCTTACCAAGGTTTTTCTCCAGCCATTGGTGTCCTTCTATTAACTGATCAATCAAAGAAAAATAGTGAGGGGAAGCTTCATCTGCCATAACCCATCCACCTGTGACAATTTCAAACTGTTTCAACTCGATTAGCCTGTTAATTACATAAAGGAAACTTTAGTATCACATAGAGCATGCAAAATACACACAGGTTTACCTGCAGTACAGGTACATGGTCTAGCACGATAAGCAAACTGAATGTATAAATTGAATGTTATACAGTGCCTTGATAAAAAAGTATTCAGTGTATTTTTCATATTTAATTGATGCCGAAGTTGAAGTAGATTGAAATAGGGTTTTATAGCATTCACTCTCAGCTTTCTGGTTTCCTCTCACATACCGTAACTTAACTGCTTTCTACATGTGTGCTTTTGCGTCTACTCCAAAACCTTAATCTTTGGTCCCTGTGTGCGTGTTAGAGAATTTATAATAAGCTCCACTGGGACAGGGTCGGATGTGAATAATTACATATTTTCTGTAAAGCACTGTGTAATATGTTGGAGCTGTATAAAAGGTTAAGAATAATAATAGTTCCTAGTGATTTACAGGTTGTACTTCTGTTTCAGCCATCTAAAATGTTGATGCATAAACACATTTATTAGGGCAAACATTTAACAGGTCAGAAAGATGGTCAAGGAAAAAAAAATAATCCCTCTCACTGGTTGAGTTAAAAACACAAACATAATATGATGTTTATTTTACCACAAATAAATGCTTACCATAGTTTTGGAAAACTCAGTATTTGTTTTTAGTGGATCATAGAGCTTTTCAAATCATTAACTTGTTTGACAGAGGACAACTATCGCATTAGTGTGTAAGCTGCAACGATGACTGATTATCATTACAACGCACATTGTAATGTTTCACATGATTTTTAACAGACTAAAAATATCGTTTAACGATGGAACGATGTTCCAATTCTGCAGTGTGTTTGCACTCACGATCAGCGGTGTCCATAGATCTTTATGGAGTGTGCAGTCCCAATCTTTTAAGCTAATGGTTATGACAGATGAAGAGCAGAGATCTGAAGGTAAATCATGTATAGAGTGTACACATGAATCGGCTGCTGTCTGTAAAACCGTTAAAAATGTTGCATCGGGGAAAAACGCCTGTCTAATAACAATTACTCCATCTGTTAATCACAGATCATTTTGAGACATTGTTTGAAAAAAATCCCTTTGTTTACAGAACAATTGTCCTTGGTGACTGCAACACGGTCACAAACTATAAATGTGAAAGATTCGAGGCACCCAAACTGTATCTACTAGTACACCTATGTATCTAAAATGGCTTAATAGTAAATTCATGAAGATATGAATGTCCTAAAATGCAGAAATATATTGTTTGCTCCTAACTTATTCATGCCTCAACAATATTTTCCTGCAAACCATTGTTAGCCAGGTTTAAGGGTCCTACAAATTACCCACTTGTCTTGTTAGGTCCCGGGTCTGTTAAAGTCACTTTTTGGGGGATAATCACTTCAGCTCAATATGTATCCAGATTAGTCCATGGAGACATCGACTGAAATCTCCGCTCATTTTTCCTTGTTCCCCATAGAGGTGAATAGAAAAAAAAAAGCAGAGAGATTCCTTTCCATAATTGAAAGCCTATTGCCGATTTATGCAAAAAAGTGTTGGCACCTCTGTTTAAACTGTCTGTTTTAACACTCTACATGCAATGAAGTCAACACAACCTCTGTAGGATACAAACTTAAAACTTGACATTTACGTACATTTTTAATGCACAATTACTAGATTTTTAACCCATGAAATGCAGCAAAAAGTGAATGAGGCATCTACATATATGGGCACCGCATCGGTCATTAATAAAAAAAAAAAAAACTATTTTTAATTTTTTTGCAAGATCACAGCCTCTGAACATCTTAGTCTTTTAAAACTCTTCTAGCTCAGAAAAACGCTTGTCTTCTTGCATGTACTGGATTTTTGAGCCCCCCCCCCTAAGTTTAATCCATTTTGCCTTCCATCTGAGCAATATTTCCTGTGCCACAGAACACCAAAAATAATAAATCTACCCCATGCTTAACTGTTGGTAATGTGTTTTTTTTCTTCAAATGCTTCAACTGTTTTTCTCTAAATATATATTTGGTGGCTGTGACCAAGAGAGATGTTTTCTTTTCATCAGTTTACATTAGTTTGTTTTGCATACTGTAGAAGGATGCTGCAATGAGGCTATAAAAAAAGCTTCTTTCTTATAACTCCCCCATGTTCTGGGGGGAGCTGTTGAACCCTACTCTGGTGTCAACCAAGCAATTCTGCAGGTTCTGATCAATTCCCAAGCAGTTCTATCAGGTTTTTCTGGGTCTTCCAGACCTTGCCTTCATGTCAATCCCCCTTATCTTCCCTTTATAAATGATGTTTCTGGCAGTGGAACTCCCAAGCTGGAAACATTTAGGTATATTTTGTATAGCCTACTCCTACTTTATAAAAGCAAATTATCTTGATTTTCAAATTCTCAGTCAGGTGCTTAGTGCAGCCCATAGTTGGTTAAAGTAGGCAGCACATCAAGGGGGGTTAGAAGGATCAGAATCTAGCCAACTATAGAACGGACTTCATATATGACCTAACAAGTCAATTAAGTTTTGAAGGCTTGAAGAAAAACAAACAAACGATGAGCCCCACTGTAATAATAAAAGAAATGGAAGTGTGTTCAAACTCTAGTACATTCCAAATTAACTTTTAGATATTTTTTTAAATCTGCTCAAATCAGCAAACAAGTATTTGTGCATTAAAATGTGCAGAAACATGTCTAGTTAAGGCTATGCCATGCAGAGGTTGTGTCTTTTTCACTTAGATTCAGTGAAACATACAATTTCGTCAGGGGTGCCAAAACATTTGCATAATTGAATATGTATAAGGCAGATCAGTGATCAAATGCAGTTTTTCCTACAGAACAGTATGGAGGACAGTTCAGTAGCTATTATTTTTGCTTTCTAGAAGGTGGTTATTAGAGGAGAAATTATTAAATTCTGCACACAGAGTAGAACGACGGAATTCAACAGCTTGAAATCCACCTTCATTCTCATACAACTCTGGAGCAGGATCCCAAGATTTCAATGGACTCTCAAGGCACAGATGCAGGAAGCAAGATCACAGCTAATGTACTTATGTTACAAAATGATATGGAAAAAAATAATTCTTTACTTCATAAGCAGCTAAATAATTCTGTAAAGGGTCCCACAGTTTATTAGATACAAAAAGTATTTTGTTACTGATCATTATTGGGAGATGCTGTAGGAATTTCACAGATATTACACTCGGTCATAGTCCAATAAAAAAAAGGAAGTCAGGTCATATTTAGTGGTATGTGTAATATTATGGAACCAAGTTGGAGTAGCCATAAGTTCCGATAAAATAATTTTGTAATTGTAACATGATAAATATATTTCTAAGAGGTGATCAGCTTTGGCATTAGAATGCTACTGTAAGGTATAAAAAAAAACAATATCAAATGAATAACCACTGTGTTAATTATGTTACCAAAGTCCACCGGCAAAAATCTTTTCAAGCTCAGGCAATTACGGTAGAAATCTCCGCTCATACTCCCCTCACACCTCTATGGGGTGAGTGGAGATTTCTGTCAAATACCTGCTGCGAGGTATTTTGTGGACGGTCCTGATACACATCAAATTGAATTCTCCTGCAGGGGTTTATTGTCAACTACAAGACCGAGCAGTTCATTGGCCACCTGTTACAATCCCCAAAAATGGCCACCGCTTTTGTTAATAGTTACCTTACAGAAGTGTACAGAAGGCAGAATGTTACCGGAAGTCTGTCAGTTACATTTTTGTTTGCTGCTAAACAGGACGTCAGTAGTTGTGAAAATCCAGCGTTTCTCTTGCAATCCACCTCGTTATGTACTTATTATATTAATGTTCTTAAAACATTAGAAAGCCTGTTATGCCTTACTCCAGTGGTTCCCAAACTTTTGCAGTTCAAGGCACCCCTCCAAAATAATTACTGAGCAGTCCTGTTTTAGAAGTAGTTGGGTCAAAAAATTGTAATAAGTATTTAGGTCACGACAAAAATACTTATTTAGTTGTATGCAAAAATGCCCCTCTGCATCCAGAGACCCTGCCCCCTCTGCATCCAGGCACCCTGCCCCCTCTGCATCCAGGCACCCTGCCCCCTCTGCATCCAGGCACCCTGCCCCCTCTGCATCCAGGCACCCTGCCCCCTCTGCATCCAGGCACCCTGCCCCCTCTGCATCCAGGCACCCTGCCCCCTCTGTCCCCTCCTCTGCCCTCTGTCACGCTGTCCCCCCTCCTCTGCCCTCTGTCACGCTGTCCCCCTCCTCTGCCCTCTGTCACGCTGTCCCCCTCCTCTGCCCTCTGTCACGCTGTCCCCTCCTCTGCCCTCTGTCACGCTGTCCCCTCCTCTGCCCTGTCACCTCCTCTGCCACGCTGTCCCCCTCCTCTGCCCTCTGCCACGCTGTCCCCCTCCTCTGCCACGCTGTCCCCTCCTCTGCCCTCTGCCACGCTGTCCCCCTCCTCTGCCCTCTGTCACGCTGTCCCCCTCTGCAGCCCTCTGCCACGCTGTCCCCCTCTGCAGCCCTCTGCCACGCTGTCCCCCTCTGCAGCCCTCTGCCACGCTGTCCCCCTCTGCAGCCCTCTGCCACGCTGTCCCCCTCTGCAGCCCTCTGTCACGCTGCCCCCTCTGCAGCCCTCTGTCACGCTGCCCCCTCTGCAGCCCTCTGTCACGCTGCCCCCCTCTGCTGTCACGCTGCCCCCCTCCTCTGCCCTCTGCCACGCTGTCCCCCTCCTCTGCCACGCTGTCCCCCTCCTCTGCCCTCTGCAGCCCTCTGTCACGCTGCCCCCTCTGCTGTCACGCTGCCCCCCTCCGCTGCCACACTGTCCCCCTCCGCTGCCACACTGTCCCCCTCCGCTGCCACCTGTCACCCTGTCCCCCTCCGCTGTCACCCTGTCCCCCTCCGCTGTCACGCTGTCACCCTGTCCCCCTCCACTCTCACCCTGTCCCCCTCCACTCTCACCCTGTCCCCCTCCACTCTCACCCTGTCCCCCTCCACTCTCACCCTGTCCCCCTCCACTCTCACCCTGTCCCCCTCCACTCTCACCCTGTCCCCCTCCACTCTCACCCTGTCCCCCTCCGCTGTCCACTGTCCCCCTGCGCTTCCACCCTGTCCCCCTCTGCTGCCACCTGTCACCCTGTCCCCCTCCGCTGTCCCCCTGTCCCCCTCCGCTGTCCCCCTGTCCCCCTGCGCTTCCACACTGTCCCCCTGCGCTTCCACACTGTCCCCCTGCGCTTCCACCATCCTTTTTACTCTGCCCCACGCCAGACACAAAAAAAAAAAGAGAAGACAGAAACTTACCAATCAGCGCGGCGCCGGGACCCAGCAGCCTCCTCTCTCCCTCTGCTGCCACCCTGTCCCCCTCCGCTGTCACCTGTCACCCTGTCCCCCTCCGCTGTCACCCTGTCCCCCTCCGCTGTCACCCTGTCCCCCTCTGCTGCCACGCTCTCACCCTGTCCCCCTCCGCTCTCACCCTGTCCCCCTCCGCTCTCACCCTGTCCCCCTCCGCTCTCACCCTGTCCCCCTGCGCTGTCCACTGTCCCCCTGCGCTTCCACCCTGTCCCTCTCCGCTGTCCCCCTGTCCCCCTCCGCTGTCCCCCTGTCCCCCTCCGCTGTCCCCCTGCGCTTCCACACTGTCCCCCTCCGCTGCCACCATCCTTTTTACTCTGCCCCACGCCAGACACAAAAAAAAAAGAGAAGACAGAAACTTACCAATCAGCGCGGCGCCGGGACCCAGCAGCCTCCTCTCTCCCGCAGCAGCTGTCACTGATGTCTATATTCAGTGACAGCTGCTGCGGGAGAGAGGAGGCTGCTGGGTCCCGGCGCTGCGCTGATTGGTAAGTTTCTGTCTTCTCTTTTTTTTATGTCTGGCTCGCGGCACCCCAGTGACAGCGCCGCGGCACCCCTGGGAGCCGCGGCGCACACTTTGGGAACCGCCGCCTTACTCCAAAGGCAATGTCAAATAAAATTATATAATATTCTGAAATAAATGTAACATACTTTAAATATATTGTTCAATAGCTATTAACCTAACTTTTATAATGATATAACGTCCATAAAGTAATCCCACCAGTTTTAAGAATTTTCATTCAGTTCCCTATATGAACATAAACACTGACTTCTTTGCATAGCTGCAAATGTTTCACCAGGTGCTGTCATGTTGTCTCTGGGAGACAATTCTAGTAACTGTGTGCCTATAAAAAAAAGCAGCATAACCATGAACAAATGGCTCCCATCAATTTGTAGAGAAGGTATGGACAGCAATCACACTAAGGCTCATATGATCAGCTAAAATGTTTTCGTTTTACACAGAGAAAAATGGTGTGTAATTGTGTATTTATACTTACTTCTTAACAGCGTCTTTTTTTTGGTTATCAATTCCTTCCCACCATTTGGCAAAGTAAACGATCTCAGACCAAATGAATTTTCTCTCTCGATTTTCTTGAAGTTTCACAACCATGTTATTAAGAATGTGCTGTGTCTGGTCTCTAAAATAGTCATCAAAAGTTTTCACCCAACCTAGAAGACACATTTAAACAATGAGGCACTGGAAGGTTAAAACGCTTTAAAAGAAGAAATGTCTCCACAGTTCAACCCATAATCATAAACCACTCTTCTCTTCTAGATCACTTTCTTTTTCAGGCACAAATACATGGAGTACAGTAAGAAAATTAACCAGCTGAACCACCTGAAAACACAGTGGAAAACATATGCACATAAATTATGTACACAAAAGTTAATTATACATAGTTCTAAAATACAATAAGCATTATTTACTAACAAAGTGCAAATTTACACTAAATAAATGTAATTTTAGTAAATAAAAAAAATCAGTAACTTTAGAATTGTAGTATATGGCAGTTCTCACCCTATAAAATAATGCAGTAATCTGGAAAAAGATGTGGATAATATAGGTCTGGGAATGTACCCAAATGCAGGTGTAGTAGCACCTGCATTTGGGAGCAGTACTGCATCTATGCTGTTACAGTCTCGTAGTAGAAAATTACAGAGTGCTATTATTGACAAGTCATCTATCTGAGCAACAATGCAACTGCTGGGCACTGATGCACCCTTATTGGAAATTGTTCCTCGCATTGCGGAGTTTTAATGTTGCTCCTGGTGTCCCTACTTACCTCCTCAGCAGAACCCAGGCAATTGATTAATACAAAACTAGAGTGAGTTAGATGAACAACTACAAAGACTTCTAAAACCTCCAAAAAGATTTAAAAAATAAATAAATAAATAAAAAGGGGGTGGATGATATCTGGTGTGGAGTATGAGAGTCTTGCTATTCACCAAACAGGAGATCAGTACTTTAGTCTTTACCCCAAATCAACTGATATCAATTAATTCCAATACATTCTTTTATTTTCATAAAGCTTTACAATATTTGTGACCATGCATGATAAGCAGCATTTTATTCTAATGTATGATCTAATGAGTACTCTCTCTCTGGTGTTTGTGTGAATTTCCTCCAGGTACTTGTTGCTTCCCACAGTCCCAATACATATTTGTAGATTAACTGGCCTTGAAATATGTTGACCCCAAGTTAATAAAGGATATTATATTATATATTAATAATAATAATAATAATAATAATTATTATTATTAAAAACACTTGATTGTTTAGATAATTTTTTAAAAAAAAGTGAGATACATTTTGTTAAAGTTTACTTTGCCATCCTCACACTCCAATAGCCTATGCTACCAATGGATATTATTTAAATACCAGATCTAGAGCAGTTACATTTGATAGAAATCAACGGATATTATTTTATAGTGTTCTACAATAATGCAGGATGGAAGAGCTGGCACAGATGCAGCTTAACTAACAGAGTGCTGGAAAGTTATTGTCCCAATACTGTTCTTACAGTATTTTCATTTACAACTTAAGAGCTCAAAACATAGCAACTCAAAAAACAACTATTAAATTAACAACTGTATATCCATTCAATCCTAAGGTTTTACATATCATTTTCAGTTTCTTAAATGGTAAAGAAAAGTATTCTCCAGATTTTTATCAAAACCTGTGTCACAAATGAAATCCCAGCCCAGGGAACTATATTCATGAACAGTCATTTCATAGATTTCCATGCCACCGTTCTCATTCATGTATTGGTTGATTTGTATACATCTCCAGAGAGTTAAATCTCCTTAACTCTACTCATTATTTTCAGTAAGAATAACTCTGCAAGAAACAGAAACTGACAATATTTTCATGTTAAACCTTGTGTTAGTGACAAGAGCACATGTACCTTTTTTTTACGTAAAGTGATTGAAGGATTGTAGTCATCTGTGTGGGTTAGAGGACTAGCAGTAATATCTACAGTGTATATAAAGAGTATATACATTTCTCACAAAAAAAAAACCCATCCAAGCCGGTCTACATTTTGCGGGGAAAAAAGTAGTTTCATTCAACTCGAACCATGTGGGTAAAATGTCTTATAGTCTGATGAGGCCAATGTTGAACGGTTTAATTTTAATACTAAAAGATATGTTCAAAGACAATACAGATCACCACTCACAGAATACCATACCTACTGTGAAGCATGGCGTTGGCAGCATTGTGCTGTTGGGTCGCTTCTCTTCACTTGGGGCAGGGGCTTTAATTAGGATAGAGGGTAATATATTTTTGCACTAAACCTGCTGGCCTCTATCAGAAAGCTGAAGATAAATTTCACTTTCCAACATGATATGGATACAAAGCACACATCCAAGTCAACCAAGGAACAGCTTCAGAAACAGACGATCAAAAAGTATTTTAATTGCCCAGTTAGAGCTCAGACCTTCGTTCCATTGAAAAGAGGGCTGTACAATTTGATGGACCTTGAACTTATTTTGGGATACAATTGCAAAGTCCATGTGTGTGATGGGGTTGGGTAGCAATAAATGACTACGTAAAATCTGACAGCACTTTCTCCGATTGGAGAAGTGCAAATTTGAGGATTCCTACCTTCAGCTGATAACGACTGGTTGCAATAACTGCTGTAAACAATTTCGGCTAATGAACAGTCTGGCATTTAAACAGAACGTCATGTTAAAGTGTGACCTGCCCATTCTTCTTATTAAGGTGGTCATTTAAGGAAGAGTCTCGTGTACAATGTTTAGTCTACATTGTAGACGCGGTAGACTGGTCAGTTGGTTAGTGACCATTTGCTGCATGCGTCAAGACCAAAGCATAGCTCAGACTTGGATTCACGAGGCACCAAATAAATTGCTGACAATTGCTAACAGCCCCTGACGGTAAGTAAAATAGGCAGATAAGATGATCTTTATTTATCATCTATAGTTGTTTCTAAAGTAGTATTAATAAATATACACAAATCTTTCTAATGTTTAATAAATGTGTGTATAAATAAATAAATAAATATATATATATATATATATATATATATATATATATATAAAAAGTTTTGCTACATAAAGAGTTACAGGTTGTGTAACACTTGATATAAAGACTGCATTTACCATATACCATCCCTACGCAACAGTCTCTGCTAACCCCACTGCTACAAATGGTGACACACACACCAATGCTAGACATTTAGAGATCACTATAAGGTTACACCAAATGTAGTGTTAAGTCCGTGTGATATAACTTTCTTCCAGCATTTACTTTTGGCACATAACCAGTTCCCAAAATACAAATCAAAGTTAATTAAGAGAATAGGACTGTATTAATGTCAGTGCAAACCTCCAGACCTCTGATCAATACACAGTGTTATACCATGTGTATCCATTTTATACGATTTGGTGCACATTGTGGCGGTGGTACAAATTTGCTTTGATGTGCTGACTCTACCAAGGAGGACTGTTTGTAGTGCAGGATCTCGTACACCAATAAACAGATTGAGAGAGGATGTCTAAATTCATTTTAGAACCTTTTTGGTATTCCTGAAAAAAAATGAAGTCTATGCATAATATACAGCAAATGCTGACTTTAAGATGAACATTTAAAATACATGAGAGAACAGAGAACATATTCAACAACGCTTTCAGCTTTATTATGCTATTGTGTTAGTGTAATAAAACCTAATTTACTATTACATTGCTGCATATTACCCTGGTTGGGAAGATTCAACAGTCATGGGGTCTCTTCATCTCCAATGTTTGCATGTAATAACAATAAAAGTAAGGATATTTTTTAATGTTGTAAAGCCTTAAACACTAACGACACATCTGTCTGTTTTGATTGTCAAAAGGCAAAACGAAATGATCTAACTGCAGTAAATTACCAAGATTAAGTCTACTTAACATTCCCAAACATCAAGGGAAACCAGTAACAGTGTCCGGAGTGTGTGTGCTGTGTAGAAATGTGTGATCCAAAAAGGTCAGCCTCACGTCACTAACAATAGCTGTATAGCCAAGTAGCAAGAACACCAAGTCACACACGAACTGTGTGTGGTGGGTGTGTATAAAATGCAAACTATAGTTGCCAGTTACTCCGTTTTCATGAAATGCTCAATGGCAGTCATTACACAATGGGTAGGTTTCCTTTCCAGTTTAGGTAGTGGCAGGTTACCCCCCCCAGGGAGTATATAAGGTACCTCCTCCTCTTCCCCTACGTCTTTGAGTGACAGCAGGAGGGCCACAATAAACAAGCTAGCCACATATGCAAAATCATGGATTTATTTAGTGGCTAAGTGCAGAACATGTCTCCCAAACTGAGAATCAGATGATTCGAAGATATCCAGATAACAATGACTGGAGAAGGTATGGATAGACGACCATCCAGCTGCTTTGCAAAGCTCTGCTGTAGCAGCCTGAGCCTTACTTGCCCAAGATGTTGCCACTCTTCTTGCATGCCTGTAAATTTACTCCTCTGTTCCATCTGGAAACGGCTTGTACAGAAGGGTTGTACCCCAACCACAAAGTTGTTCTGCGTTCCTGAATTTCTTCTGTGCTGGATAAATATATGGAAGTAATTCTCAATAAGTCCAAGGAGTGCAGTTTGTCTTCATTTATCTTTAGGCCATGTACAACCTTCTGAATAATATGGATACTATTTTAGGCAGAAACTCTGAATTGGCCCTAAGCGCCATGTTAACAGAGCAGACATTCAGAAAAGGCCGTTAGCATCACAGTGCTTGGTAACCACCAGTCGGGCCCTCCTGGTACTCCTATCCCTTTCGTTAAGTTGACGTTGGATGGTGCGAGTTGATACGGTCTTATCTTGTGTCTGAAGGTCAGCTTGAATCTGTTTGCAACGCAGGATTGTTCAAATCATGCCAAACAGCGATCAAGTTTTCCTTTTCCAATGAGGTGGGCTACAGTGCCATGGGTCTTAAACTTCCTAACATTATGTATGGCAGAAACAAGAGCATCAAGGTCTCTGGAGATCGATTTGTAGCCTTGAGATTTGAATTGCCTCGCTATAATCTTCTGTCTGACCTCCTCTGACAATTCTCTGGCTTTCATTCTTTTCTCCATGCTCATTGCAGTACACACAGCAACACAAAACAGGAGAATGAGTCCTTCTCTCTATTCAAGCTTGTCTGATGAACTCGGCACAGGCGAGTTCGGTTCCAAAGCGAAGGAGAATTATGTGCATGAAATCTAATTATCTGTAACTACTTCTAAATGGTGCCAATAATTTTGTCCAAAATATTTAAGAATTTGTGTGTAAAATAAACTCTGAATTTGTATTTTCTGCTTTATAGGTTAATTACAATGCAAAACAGAAAAAAAAAATGTGGAAATGAAAAAATGTAAATAAAAATGTAATTTCAACAACTTTGTGGAAGAAATTGTGCATTATTACAAACAAATGCAAGGGTGCACGTATCTGTGCCCACAACTGTAGACTGATGGATATTTTCATGTTTTCCGCACGGTCAGAAACCTGTTATACTGGTACTGCAAGGATTGTTAAAGCAAACTATTTGCATAAAGCAAAAACCTCTGACTCCAAATGCCTCACTATTAGATCAGAGGTTTATTGACCCAATAACTTTCAAGAATATGTCCTGGAAAAAATAAGATGTGCCTTGTCATGTGGCAATATGTTACACTAGTTTTCACAAAATCGGACCTTTGATCAGAGCACATGTTATAAGCTTAAACTTAACTACTCTGTTCAAAAATATCCCACAGAAAGGGAGTACTATGATTTTTATTAAATTGCCTTTAATTATAGACTAAAATATACTGTGTAAAAATTATACAGGAACATTGTTTGATCACTGAACTGTTGGTGCAGAAATTACTGCAGAATCCAATATAAATTAATCTCTCGCATTAACAAAAATTTGTCATGTGGCACACAAATACTTCATAGCTTATTTGCACACTGAAATTTAAAGTCGATATTTGTGTACTACATGAAAAAACAGTCAGTATTTAACTTATGTGCAAAACAGAATGCTAATTTGCACCCCTTGCATTGTAACAAGGTTTTATCCAGGAGACTTAAATAAGAAACTTCTTAATTTAAGATCCTTAATGAATCAGGCCCCAGGTTAATAACTGCTCTAGTAAAGATAGGGACATGCTTACATTTGTTTGCTTACCCCAATAAAAAAGCATGAGAAGTAAACAAGTGGTTCTGCTAAGAGAACAGATTTTTCTCTACTTTAATAGACAAACTACTAGAGGGGGATTTTAATATGCAGGTGAGGGAGCGTTTAGGGAATAGGGATCATAACATGGTAAAAAAAAAAAAAAATTCAGTTTCAATAAAACAAGGCAAATAAAACCCTAGAGATCAAATTGGAAATGTTATAAAATCATTTTAAAAACTGCTGCAAGCACAGGCTATAGGACAGCAACATTTCTAGGAATACAAAGCATTCAATGGACTAGAAGTAAAAGGGAGTAAGGGCAAAAAAAAGCATTAAAAAAGTGTCAAAACACAAACAAATAAAACCATAATATTGGCCACTATGTGATAAACTAGGAAAAATAATTGGAGAGATGTTTTTTTTTTTCTCTCTGCATTCTCAAAGGTGGAAACAATGCCAGGAAATCGGTGATGTAGCAATGGTCTATGAAACTATTATATGTTATTTTTAAATACACCTACCCGAGATTAAAGACAGAAAGCACTTGGCATCCACCTACATGCGCTAAAGAAATGACCAGTGCTACATGAAATCAGGTTAACAAATGATAAGTTTTTATGAAGATGTAACTTTCAAATCTTAGTAATATTATAGATTTGGATTTTGGGAAAGCTTTCAACAATATTCCACATAAAAGGTCTGGCTGACAAATTTTAATGTAGATAAAAATAGTTTTAAGCACCTAGACTATGGTAATAACTCTGCTACTTTAACATCAAAAAGAATACAACTGAAGAAAGCAAAAGTATTTTGGAATACTAGTTCAGGGCATGACAACATTTCTGGCCTCCCAGTTGTGTCAGACAAGTTAACATTTTGGTATTCCCCGATACCATCGCCCGTCCCCCTGTAATTTATTACGTCCCCTCCCCTGCTACGTCTTACTTCAGGCAGAGAAGCGAATGTCTCTGATATCACACACCAAGCTTCTGAACACGCAGTGCTGTGATTATGTGACTGTAGCGCGCTGCTCACAGACAGACAATTAGTGACGCAGTAGCAGCAAGATGTGTGATATCAGGCACATCCCCTCCTCTACGCACTGCTTGGATGCAAGGTATCAGATTTGCTTTCCTTTGAAACACAATTAGTCAAGTTCAGTTTTTAATAAATTCTGTCTTTTTTAAACCTATGTGATGTATTCAAAATGACAGTAAGGGAGCTACAAATACTAGTGTGTTGCAGTTTTGTATTCCAGAACCACAAAATTGTACATTTAATATTTGTGTCATACATTTTTCATCAATTTAACTTGTACAATACAGTTTTATATCATTTGTCCCTGCAAACTTACATTTACATCTAACAACATTTCCCAATATCACATGTTGATCCAGTAATCAAATGTTTCATCTGCAAGGACACACATTGTAATTTATTTTGACGGATAATAAAGAGCACATATGAATCAGACCAAATTCTATTTCATGGTTCATAGGCTCAGATATTACTAAAACACTAAAACAAGGAAGTTATCTGCATTTTCCTGCAAGAGCTTTTTAGTATTCGGAAAGTTGAATTTCAGCCATCAACCAGCACTGAAAGCAGAACAAAGTACTATGGCTATTGTAGAATAATTATGATTCAGATCGAAAATAAATCTATTCAGCTCTGGAATATAAATGGTTTATAACAATTAATGTTATTTTAGGGTGTTTCTTCCCTTTCACTTTAAATGTGGCATTCATATATTACCTGGATCATTGTGGGAGTGAGGAATCACAAAGACCTGAAGAATCTCATTATCCCAGTCCTGTTTATCATAGGTTATGTCAAACCCCTGCTTCCACACACCACCATCCGGATTATCAAATGGAAGAATTTTGTATACATCCAGCATCTACAAAACAAAAATAAAAGGACTCACAACTTATTATTTTATTATTCTTAGAAGTTAATGTACAATCATGGCCAAAAGTTTTGAGAATGACACAAATATTATTTTCCACAAAGTCTGCAGCCTCAGTTTTTATGATGACAATTTGCATATACTCCAGAATGTCATGGAGTGATCAGATGAATTGCAATTAATTTCAAAGTCCCCCTTTGCCATGACAATGAACTTTATCCCAAAAACATTTCCACTGCATTTCAGACCTGTCGCAAAAGGACCAGCTGACATGAGGTCAGTGATTCTCTCATTAACACAGGGGAAAATCTTGATGAGGACAAGGCTGGAGATCACTCAGTCATGCTGATTGAGTTAGAATAACAGACTGGAAGCTTTAAAAATGAGGGTGGTGCTTGAAATCATTGTTCTTTCTTTGTTAACCATAGTTACCTGCAATGAAACATGAGCAGTCATCATTGTTTTGCACAAAAAGTGTTTCACAGGCAAGGATATTTGTGCTAGTAAGATTGCACCTAAATCAATAATATATCGGATCATCAGGAACTTCAAGGAGAGAGGGCCCACTCTACTCTAATCCCGGCATCCCTACTGCTGCATTGATCCAGGCAGCTTTCAAACACAATCGCAGGGGAATGATGTTCCACCCCTGCGATCATGTGATCCGGCCCCCTCTCCCTGTCAGCTGACCTCACACTGAAGTTCGTGCCGATGATATAGGAAGAAGCAACAGAGAGGCTGCAGCCTGCAGGAATAAACATGTAGGCATGTATTTTTTATTTTAAAAGAGATAGAGGTACTTAATGGAGGGATAAAGACAGCTAGGAGTTACACAGAGAGAGAACTGGATTAAGGGCTGAGCACACAAAGGGAGATTTATTGTTCATATGCAAACCCAGGACAGACTAAGACACCACTTCCATCTGTTAGTGAGGTTATTTCTGGGTTCCTGTATGTACACCACTGAAAACGCATCCACACCACTGCCTGATACATGTGTCATTATTAATCAGAAGTGTAGTTATCCAGAGGGTCAAGTGTGAGTAGTTTATAAGTGATTCATACTGTATACTGAATTAACACAATTAGAGTAAGGTACATTACTGTGATCAGCGACCTATACCAGTTAGGAACTGCATGATAATATCTGAATTTAGTAGTAATTATGTTAGAGTTATTTGCATGTTACTGGGATTTACAATGTATGCTCCTACTCCAATCTTCAACTGAACTGTGTGTATTACATTGTTGTCTAAGTTTGCATGCTGTGGTAGTTTACTCCTATTTACAGGGTGTGTGGGTCGACGTGTGTGTGTGTGTGTGTGTGTGTGTGTGTGTGTGTGTGTGTGTGTGTGTGTGTGTGTGTGTGTATGTGTATGTGTATGTGTATGTGTATGTGTATGTGTATGTGTATGTGTATGTGTATGTGTATGTGTATATATATATATATATATAATATATATATATATATATATATATATATATATATATATAATATATATATATATATATATATAATATATATATATATATAATATATATATATATATATATATATATATATATATATATATATATATATATATATATATATATACACATACATGTGCAAATTGACCATACCCCCCCAACCCTAAGCTTATATCCATAATCCAAGCAAAATAAATCTCTTTGCATTTTATATTCCACTTCATTTTACATCCATATAAACCCATTATCACTAATAGGAGATATATATATATATATATGTATATATATGTATATATATAGTGTGTGATCTATACCTGCTAACAAGGCTCCTTGTCATAGTGTGATAAAAGCTGACTCTGCTTTTCCCACTTATTAGGATTTAGCAATAACCTAGGCTAATGCTTAGGATGTCTTGAAGGGTTGATATCATTTGAGATGGAGGTATAGTTTTTAATAAATAAAATATTGAACAAAATTCAAAAATTGTACTTTAAGGGAAAAAGCGCATAAGGGAACAATAAAGAAAGCAAGGAAATGATGTTGGTGGATATAAATACATATCTGGTTGCATAAAACTATGTTAAATTTTAGATTAAATAATATTCCTCTCCACACTACTTGATGTACAATCACAAATCTATAATTGAGATGTAGTTCAAGTAATTAAATTTCACAGGTATATATTGCAAATCCAATATAACAATAAGTTTATATCTGTGATTCAGTCCCACAGTCCAAAATAAATCCTACTTCCAATAGCGATTCAGAGCACACAAAGTTCAAATATGCTGCTCTTAGTAATTAATGTAGATTTGCATCAGTAATTGATGATAATGCAGTTCAGCGTAGTTCGGCCACATTTACATCTGCCTCCAAATACATAAGCTGGGATAGTGGTTGGGAGGGTGCAGTCGGTTAGCGCTGGGGGGGTAATTTGGCTTCGGGAAGGGGGGGGTGTTGGGGAGGTTGTTGTACTGGAGGGGCCAATGCCCGTTTCGTTTGTACTGGGCCCCACGATTTCTGATGGCAGCCCTGCTGCTCAGTGTCATCAACAACAAAGTATACATACAGATATGAATTAGACCAGGTCTCATTTCAGAAGCCACCAGAAATTTTGCATATAGCCATCTGGTTCACGCAGGGCTCACGCAGGCTGGTCTCAATTAGACAAGTCCTGTAAAAGTATATGTATAAAAATGGATGCAGTTTTGGAACCTTATCCATCAGGATCGTTACCAGAATGCTGCACAATCTGTATCCATAATAATCATTAGTCATCCATATAACAGTACACAGTGAAATGTTTAAATGATATTAGTCTATATGATCCACAGATGGTATAATTATTTCACTTGTGACCTGGGAAACCTGCACTGTTAGAGCTCCCTTAGGACTGGATTTGGGAATACTGGTGTAAGGTAAAACAGAGCAACAATGTGCTCTAAGGTCACATTAAAATAAAAAGCGAGATTTATTTTCTTCTCTTGCAGCCAATCAACACAAATCCCTTTTTAATGAAGTGAAACTCAAGCAGCAGGACCAGTTCTAGCACACAACAAGGACTTCTCTTATTTTCATTTTAAAATGAAAAACCACTATGCAATAATGAAATACAGATCTAAATAAAAACAATCTGAATGTTGAGATCCCAGTTGTTTGCCTTTAATTGGGACCCTTATTTCTTACTCCTGTCCTGTCAAGCAGATCACGGTTATCACAATATAAACAATTTCAGAAGAGTAACTGTCCAATAGACGATCAAATGGCAAATTGACTGAATATGGTAACAGTAGAACATATACAAGCTACGTAGCATTGCTTTAATATAACAAGTCGTCATTTTATAGTCATTCATTTGGATTGATATCTAGTCTGCGAATGAGCAGGAAACTTTATCTGGCCAACTAGCCTGTTACTTGCTAGCCATACCCTGCTGGGGGTAAAAACACAGCCATTTGTGCGACACCATCTCTTCATAAAGCAGCTAGCTTGCACTTTATTATATACCTGTATTAACATTTACTTCTGACTGCATTACACGGACTGCTTCCATGCCTCCCTACGTAGCGCCATTACATTCACCACCCTCCTGCAACATTTATCATTTAGCCTTCAACTTCTCTGCCTCCCATCTGGTCCACTAAGCTTAATGTCCCATTTTCTCCTATTGTCTATCTACGGACTCCTGTTGAATGTAAGCTGCCCCTCTGTCTCATGTCTGTCTCTTATTCATCCATCAAACCAAAGTAATTCACACCCAGGCTATATGCGAGTTTGGAAAACATTTACAGACTTTAAAATTAAAAAGGACCATATTTGTTAGTAGTTGTCACATTTATCCCACTACAAAATCCTGGCTGGTCAAATCATGGCAACCAGAATACGGGAGCCTGCTCTTCATTATAATGCAGGACTTGTTTCAGCCCTGTAGAGCTGAAGAGAACAGTTCTTCATAACGCCATGTTATTGCTGTACCCAGAGCCACTTTCAGACATTCGCTGTGACCTCATACCTGAAGTATCTGTATAGAGGATTGGCTCTTCCCAAATAGAATTGTGAAGGAACACAGAGTGTCAACTATATACACTGAGAACAAAATTATGATGTATGAAAGCTCAGGATGGTTTATTACAGGTGTAAAGTTGTGAGTACAGTAAATACAAGTTATATATTTATTACAGACACAGAGGTCACTTTATTAGGTACAACTTTCTAGTTGTACCCCTATGACACTGTTGCTGCAGGTTTGTCACACCTTGGCCTAATCTGCGAGGAGTTTGTATGTTCTCCCCGTGTTTGCGTGGGTTTCCTCCAGGTGCTCCAGTTTCCTCCCACATTCCAAAAACATACTGATAGTTTAATTGGCTGCTAAAAAATTGACCCTAGTCTGTGTGTCTGTCTGTGTAGGGAATTTAGACTGTAAGCTTCAATGGGGCAGGGACTGATATGAGCGAGTTCTCCATACAGCGCTGCAGAATTACTGGCGCTATAAAAATAAATGGTGATGATGATTATGCCGAGTCTCTCCCATTCTACCACATCCTGATTTTTCCCCATGGATTGAGATCTGGGGGTAAATGTATCAAAGTCCAGTTTTTTCATCTCGCGGGAGATCGGCGTCTTTGCAGCTAAAATTTAAAGTGGTGATGGCTTGTAAAGGCAAGTTTGCCTTTACAAGCCATCGCCCCTTTAAATTTTAGCTGCAAAGACGCCGATCTCCCGCGAGATGAAAAAAACGGACTTTGATACATTTACCCCCTGGTGACTATGGAGGTCATTGGAGTACATTGAAATCGGTGTCATGTTCACTGTAAACGGTTGTTCAGAATGGGGAAGAATTTGACTGTGAAATGATGGTTTGTGCAGATGGTATGGTTTAAGTATCCCATTAACTGCTGATCTTCTGGGATTTTCATGTACAACAGTCTCTAGAGTTTAAAAGAGAATGGTGAGCAAAACAAAGAACATCCTGTGAGCGGCCGTTCACCTAGTTAAAGAGGTCAGAGAAGAATGGTCAGTATGGTTCAAGCTGACAGGAAGGAGACAGAAACTCAAATAACTGTAACAGTGGACTGTAGAAGAGCATCTCTGAACGCACAGCACGTCAAACATATAATGCTCTCCATATCAGATAATGATCCAATGGGATACTTTTTGGGCTGCACACTGATCTGTCCATCATGTCCATATCCAGTTTTATTTATTTATATATAGCACTTGTAGTGTTATAATGTTGTAATATTTATATTCTAACCTAAGAAAACAAAAAAAGTTTTGTTTCATATGTTGTGGGGTTTATCTACCAGAAAAAAAAGTGATGTTTCTCTGCATATGTAAATGCACATTAAGACTGACAAATAAATAATTCATATTCAGTACAAGTGTTGGCTGCAGGAGAATTTGGCCAACCTGTATCAAGTAAGTTAAATATTCTTTAATTGTTCCTTTATTAGATGGTCTATTATTAAAAAAAAGGAACCATTTGGTCTTTAAAAGCACTTTAACAACAGCTCTATCGGTGAAGTTTAGAATACTTCCTAACACAAACAAGATGTCAAGTATTGTACTGTGTTCTGCTGAAGATCGTGAAACCCAAACTTAAATCATTCCCATAATAACTTTTGCCACCTTAATATAGATGGGAACAATCTTATATTTTTTTTGTGGGAAGATGTTTTAGCTGTAAAAATTATATTTTAAAAAAAATGTTACCAAAGGCAAGAAGAAACTATGTACTCTTTATCAACATATTCAAGGCTTCAGATGTTGCATAAACCAAAACAGATGTTTTGTACATGCCAACGATTTTTAATGCAGTAGCATCCAGCAGCATTTGGCTGCATTTACTGCATGGTGCAAGCAGCCTGCCCAGATCTTTGACAGAGGAGAGGTCACTGACCTCTAGGCAGAACACATCCTTAGCATACGGACTGTTTACGTAGGGTCTAGAATGCAGTTCTGTTGTAATTTTAGTCCCTTCTGCATTTGAAAAACAGTCAGCAAGTACGAAATGTGTGTTCTCCATACAGATCAGTGACCTTTACTAAGATCTGGTCAACCAGCTCACACACAACAAAAAATTGCATGTTTCTAAGCTTCCGTACACTCCTACGAAGAAAGTAACATATAATGAAAAAGTATTCATTGGGAAATCTACAGTACCTGGACGGATTTATTTCATTTTTAATTCTACAGAAATGGTGCAGTATTGCATCAACTTGACATAAAAACATATCTATTCACTATTAAAGATGATACTTTCAATAAGAATTAACTAAAACCAAAAGTAGGTTTAAATACATGTAAAGACAAATAAAGCTCCTATAAGTCACTGTTTTGCAGAACTTTTAGCTGTTTAGATACACTCTGACCCCTACCATCCGCATGTCGCAGCAGAAATAGAGATCCATCAGACCAGGCAATGTATTTCCTGTTTGGCCAGTACATGCTCACTGTAGCATCAGTTTCCTGTTCGTAGCTGACAGGATTGGAGCCCTGCATTCAGAGGTGCTCTTCTGTCAGCTTGAGTCAGTCTGGTCATTCTCCTCTGACCTCTCACTAACAAGGTAGAGCTGCCGCTCATGGATGACTTTTTTGTTTTGAACACCATTTTCTATAAACTCTAGAGACTGTTGTGCATGGAAATCCCAGGAGATCAGGGGGTAAATGTATCAAGCTGAGAGTTTTCCGGCGGGTTTGAAAAGTGGAGAAGTTGCCTATAGCAACCAATCACATTCTAACTATCATTATGTAGAATGTACTAAATAAATGATAGCTAGAATCTGATTGGATTTTCAAACCCGCCAGAAAACTCTCAGCTTGATACATCTACCCCCAGGAGTTTCAGAGATACTGAAACCACCCAGTTTGGCAACAACAGTCATTCCACAGTCAGTCACTTCGATCAAATTCTTCCCCATTCTGGTGTTTGGTCTGAACAACTGAACATATTAACCATGTATGCGTGCTTTTATGCATTGAGTTTCTGCCACTTGATTGCAGGATGAGATAAGAGAAATGTTTCAATACATGAACATACACACAAAAAAAAAAACCACAAGATTCATATACATGTATGATTGTTTCTTAAATTTGTCTAACAAATTTTAAGCGCTCCGATTAAAAACCTGTAGTCTAAACAACGATGGCACATCCCAAACCATTTTTGTCTATATACAGATTTGCATCAAATACGTTTTTTTAAAAAAATGCAATAAAAACAGCTCACATTTGTCCATACTCACTAGAATATGCCATTTTAGTTTGAGTTCCTGAATTAATTTTTTTTTTTTGCTTAAAATATTATCAATGAATATTTTGTACTAATCAGGTTTTGAAGTTTTGTGGAAGAGGTTGTTTCACATGGGTGCAAAGCTCCAGAGTTACAATCTTCTGGTTCACCATTCCATGAAATGTCACTGCACATGAAATGTGTAAAGTCTCCTTACATGGACAGTGGTGTGTGGGGTCTGGTGCGGTAGGTGAAGGCCTTGGAACACATCTAGCTAAATTTCACAGAGAAAGAAGCAGGCTACGTTTTACAGCCAAATACCAACAGAGGCAAATATATCACCGAACAGTTTTAAAAGTTTTGCTCGTCTCTAGGTATGTGTAAATACAACACAAATACATGTGATCCCATCGTTTGTATGTCTCCACATTATACTACTATATATCAAGATATTAAGACAGACACACACAAGATTAGTTGCTGGTGAAATAAGTTATAATTTCTGCTGTCTTTACGTATTTAACTACCCGCGCTCCACATTCTGGGCCTGATTCATCATGGATCGCAATGTGAACGCAATTTCCGTTTAAAAAAATTGCACGTTTATTGCACGCATGTATGCCTGTATTCAAGTACAAGCGGATCTCAAGAAAGGTTTCTATTTGATTATGGGTATAACTAAACTCTGGCTATACGTTAATTGCCGTATGCGAACAGACAATACATTGCACGACATGCACAAGCATATGTGCAATATAAAGTCCTGCCAGAACAGATGTTAAAAAAAAAAAAAAAAAAAAAAAACTTTACAACTATAATCATTAATAAAAAAAAAAAAAAAAAAGTTCTTTTTTTTACATGACGAATCAAGATGTTCTTAATACATACTGTATGATAAAATGCATTTTTATACTTTCAAGCATATGTTTGAGCATGCATACGTGTCAGTCATCACCATCAGTCAATACTTATACCTGCCCTGTAAACACTCATCTCACCCTAAGAGATGGCCAGAGCTTCAATCGGACAAATGTGCGTGAGCTCAGCCTCGGTACGCCCTTACTGTACATTGCCTATGTGCGTCCGCAACTTCAGCCCCTGTTGCGCTCTTCCAGACGTAGGCAGTCTTAAGAGTCATTTGCGTTTAGACATGAATTGCATGCTATTGCCTTCACTGGTGTAAGGTCTGTTTCAAAGAATGCGCAGATCAGTCTCACGCAAGATACGGCACACAATGAGACTTATGTCCAAACACGTACAAAGCCTTCTAGCAACAAAAAAAAACCAAAAACCTCTATATAACCAGTATGTTGACCGGACAATGCCTTAAATTGCAGCATGCACAAACACACAGAGGATGAATACAGAAAGAGGCTTCTTAGTGCTACAAAGCTTGCCTATTTATTTCCAGAGATTTATATTATCCTGGGCAATTGCAAACATTAATTCAAATATGAAAGTTGCAAAACTGGGCTAACTGAGGGTTTTAAAGTCTGAAAAACAAAGAAAATCGAGAACAGTCTCTGTGGACAGACAGCTGCCAGAACAAAAGAGAGGAACTCTTTAGATGAGGTGCAAGCGTTACCTTGGAGCCAATGTTTAGTCTTTTGCATTCTTGAACCATTGTGCAAGAACTGGGGATCAAATAAAATTTTAAGATGAAGAGAAAAATAGCTCAAGAGTAAACAGTCAATTTAAATCTATTAAAAAGGTTATTGGATTAGAATTTTTTAAAAGAAAATCTTAAAAAAACAGCGCTAAAGCAAAAAATAGACTACTGATCTGTGAATGGACAAAATAAATTACATAGATTAAGTGATATGGCTACAATCTATTCATACAATCCTATATATTAGATGGATTGTTAAAACATGCATCTGAAAATCAATTACAATGTGCAGCAGAAATTGTCCAGTGCAAAAATGGCCTTCAGCCTATAACAACCAATTAATGGTTTATTAACTTTCATGGGTCAATGGCAAACACACAGCACTAATAAACAGATTTAAGAACATTTCATTCATTTCTATGAATTGCAGCAATGTTGTGCTATTTTAATTACTTTATTAAATTAGGTTTTCTACTTTAAACTGCATTTTGTCAAACACCCCTTCCCTTTAATATAAGGAAACTTTGGTAGTGGTTTCATGGGAGGGATTATTCCAGAACACACACATAGCTTGGACCTCCAATGATCACCTTGAATGGTGCAAGAGTCTCTCCTCCAATCAGCAGCTGTCCTTCATACACAACAGCTGCAACAAAACTCATATATCACTTTCTGGCACCAAGTGCAGGGAGCCTGCTCAATACAAAGAATGATGAGCACCAGGGGAGGTATTTGGGTGAGATTCAGTGCAAAAATTTAACAGTTTAACTATACCAGTAAGTATTCTAGAAATGGCCAGCTATACATATTTAAAGACCACTTTTGTAGAAAGTTTATTACAAAAGTTAACGTGCAGAAAGCCATAGCAAACACTCAGGCATTTGCTTTTGACAACCAAACATGCGCTAGACCAGTGATAGGCAATCTCATCTTATCTGAGCGCCCTCCAACCTTCCAAGGGCAGCCCAGTGGATGGAAGGAGAGCACAACACATGACCTCCTCCATTATGTAGTGTGACCTCTCTGAGTTGTGCAGAGGAGGTCACGTGACGTGGAAGTTGGCGGTCCCGCCTGCCTTATTCTCTGTTTTAACAAACCATAAGATTGGGAGCAGCCGCCTGGGAGGGGCCACAGGTGAAGACTATTGCTCACCGCTGTACTAAACTGACCAATGCCAATTCCTGATTTGTTACTATGGGCTGCCCTGAATTGGCAAATGGGTCTAGCTTTGAAGCCGACTCTTGGGCAAAAAAAAAACCAAAAAAAAGAAACTACAACTTTCATGTGTGGTCATAAATAAATCATTGAGCTAATGATACATACCAGTAGCCAAGAAAATATCATTAATACACATAATAAATTATATTTTATTTTTTTTGGTCTTTGAGGGTATCATTTTTCAGCATGAGTGAAGCAAGCACAAGGAAGATAGAAAGCTAGTGACTGACATATTATATCCATCAGGTCCATATACAACAATGGTTGGTGAAATGAATGGTGGCTATAGTTTTAGTGCAGGTTTGCACCTTTGAGAAATGTTAGTAAATAACTCACACTGTACCTACTATACTATATTATACTGCATAAAAGTATAGCCCGATACAAAAAAAACCAAAACAAAATGCAAACATTGGCAATCAGGATGAACAATATTGACAGAAGGGAGAAAAAGACAAACAGTTTACTCAGGAAGAAGGAGGAGGGACTTCTGCACACAATCTATGTGGAGGACGTGGAATCTATGTAACGTGACAACAGGTGAACTCCGGGGCCTGTTCAGTTTCGCGCTAGTGAATTACAGTGTGTCAGGTCACGTAGTTATAAGGTATGCACAATGTTTAAATTAAAGCTTTGTAAGGGGAATTTACAAGACAGAAAAAAACGATTAGAAAACAAAACTTTGCATTTCAGAACTATAGAAAGGTAATGTACTACATAAACAGAGAGTGTTGTCACAATCTCAAAACATATTTGTTCTTTGCAAATCCTTTCCCTCTCAAAAGAGAAAAATGTCAGAGGGTACAGAAAAAAAAAAAGCAGTCAAGACAAGTGTAAGAGCAAAAGATCTTTGATGGAAAATAATTACATGAGAGCCCAAGGCCTTAACACAGCAGCGATATGAAATAGAACTGTACAGGTAACTTCAATCATGACAACCATGACAAGACAGAACAGATATATGGTGGTCATACATCTCACAGTAAATCCATCTGTTCCAGACACGCAGAAAGATTTCAAAAGTTGTTTCTACTTTAACATCGGGAATTTTCTGTTTTCGGTCAATAACAAATGAAAGTAAAGTAATTGCTTTGGGAACCGAGTGAATGAGCTCTGACCTTAATGTTAATATACATAGAGGGGCCAGTAGACGTTTTCTAAGGGAAAGTAGTTTTGGTAGGAAATCGGCAACTGCAGCACAATTTTTTTATTTAACAATTTTACTTCAGGCTTCATATGTAAGACTTGCATGAAATCTAATTTGGTTTTTAGTTACACTTTTTTTTCTGTTACCACTTTTAATACAGATCAACACATATAAACAATAATAAATTACTCTGTGCTTTTTCAACCCAACCAATCCATTATACAGTTAACACACATTAATGCACCAAAAATAAATAGATGGACATGATGCAGTGTTCTAAATGTTAAACACACCGCTAAGATTCCTGCCCTCTGCGTGAACTACTATGAAGAAAAGAATTTGCTTTAATGGGGGATAGGAAAACCCTAGTGTTGCCTATAGCAGCCAATCATGGCTGCTTTCATTTTCTAAAATGCCCTTCAAAAGGTCAGGTAGAATTGAATTGCTTGTTATGAGCAACACCAGTTCTCTGTACCTTCTCATTTATTAATATATATATATATATATATATATATATATATATATATATATATATATATATATATATATATATATATATATATATATATATATATATTCTATAATATAAAAGCCTAGCGGCGTGTGTTAGTCTGTGTGTGGAAAAAAATATTTTCTCAGAAAGGGCTCATCCAATTGACCTGAAATTTGGTATACTGATATTATTTGACAAAAAAATTAGAATAGTGAAGTCAGTTAACTTCCATCATCCCCCCTTCCCCCCGTGGGAGGGGTAGTAAAGGCTAAATTTACGAGTTGAGGGGTCAAACTCATTTTCGTGAGGTAATTTTACCTCATGAACACACATTAAAAAGGGTGCTTGCGTCGGGAAGTAACGCTCTTCCCCTGAGGAGGCCCAGGCTAGGCCCAAATGCATGACAAGAACCTTTTTAAGACCTTAAGTAGCTTGATTTGACTAGAATGGATGAGTATCATGCACGGGTTAACTTGTGTGTGTGTGTGTGTATATATATATATATATATATATATCCCAAAAAAACACATTAAAAGTGCTGAGATGTTGACAAGCCAAAACATTGTTGTTGTTTTTGGGTTTTTTTTAAATTCACTGGTCTAAAACCATATTGGACGGTGGAAAATATCTATATCAGGGGACTGTTGCTAATGAAAAAATATACTATATTAATAAGAACTGTGACCAAAACACTAAATAGCTTCTGCAGTTAGTTAGTATATGCAACATGAATCTTCTACCCAAACAAATGATCTACGCTAAACTATCAGTCGATCCAAAGCCAGATCTCCAAAAGGCAACTCCCTGGAAAATCCAGCAAATGTTACTCATTTGGCAAACATTACCACAGTATCACTGCCAGGGCAGACAATGAGCTCAGTATAAAGAACGGTAGTTTGTATACCTGTATAATGAAAGCAACTACTAGAACAGACACGGTTGAGAGCATAAATAAAGCCTCGCCCTCACTATTCTTATCTATAATGTCTCCTGTTCAGTCAGAAAGCTGATTTTCTTTTGGCCATATTTGTCATGCTACTGGTAGCAAACAAGAAATCCCCCACAATGTATGTACTTTAGGTCTAATGTGATTTTCATATTATATTTTGTAAAAGACAGCTGCTCAAGCTATACCCAAATGTAAAATTAAAAATTGATGGGAAAAAAAATAAAAATAAATAAATATAGAACCAATATGTTACTGGGAGTTTACAACACTCAATGGCAGAACCACCATTATCATCGCTAGATAGTGCGTTTCCCCTTGGAAGGTGCTTACCTGGACCTGGGATTTTTGGCTACCACTCGACGCAGCAAACTGACAGTCTTCCTTATTGATGGAAAGCAATGCCGGTGCAGAAGGCAATAGCTGAGACAATGATCCACGACTAAAGTTTATGGCTTCTGAGTTTCCCGGGCCATCTTTTACAGATTCACTCAGGTTGATTACAGAGTCTCTTATATTAGAAATGATCTCATTATTTTCTGCGAGGAGACGCTCCAGGTGATCAATTTTCTCTTGTAATATTGACAGCTGACCCTAAAAGAGAAGAAATTCAAAACAATATAACTTTTTCTGCAATCACCATAACGTTTACCTTGAAGTGTACCTATCACCTACACAAGATGGTGGCAGCCATATTGTGCTCTGGAGCAATAGTCAAGCGGATCAAATCACAAGGAACTAGTAATATTTCTGAGACATGAGGTAACGAAGTTGAGTAAGCACTAATCTCTTGACTGGAAAGACAGCATTCTCATGAATTTTCATTCAGCAAACAATTTTCACCTTCACAGCTTTTTATGGATAGGTACAGTTTAGATAAAGGGCTTAGAAAATTATATACTATCTCTCTCTTTTAGGGTGGTGTCATACAGATGTTTTCTGCACCAAATGTATAATTGTCCCAGCAACACTAAATATATTTCACTCCTTATGCCTGGACTTTGTAGGCGGTGTAAACCCAAGCTGAATTCCCACACTCTCATTATTATGGACACACTTTGGTGTCTGGAGCAGGTAAATGCTAGGATCCCGTACCTGTGTGCAGAAGACAAGACGTTTGACAACACTAACATCATTACAGAGGTAAGTTGTATCGCCCATTAGAGAAAAAGAGAAAAGTCTTGCCTAAGGACTCAAATATTTTACAGAATCTAAATAAATCTGAGCCTGTCGTCGGCAACACAGAAATTCTGCTTGATAAAACACCAGAAATCATCAACCATAGCAAGGTTAACACTTCCTTGCTACTGGCAATCTGTTTTTAAACATCTAGAAGAAGGTTTCCTTTGAGATCAATAGCTACATGACATTTTACTAGAAATGCCAGCAGAAGTACACTGTTTTTGTGCCTTACACACAATGGGCTGTCACACAAACAGTAGTTTGTCTGCTCAACATTAATACGGAATCATCTGTAAAGTGTTTGCTTTGATAATAATGCACAATATGAAAGAAATTACCAGAGTGCTCTTACTGTTATTGTAACAAAACAAAAAGTCATCCATGACAAAGAGAATAGAGCACCTACTATTTGAACCATTTAAGACGTCGGGGGACCAACCAGATCAGAGAAGCATGGGTAAGTGACATTTTCTTATGCAACATAACTTACTTAATTTCAACCAACACTAAGGGCCTGATTCATTAAAAAAGCAAGTCAATAAAATTAGTAAGTTTTCTCCTGGACAAAACCATGTTATAATGCAAGGGGTGCAAAGTAGTTTATTATTTTGTACACAAGTTAAATACTGGCTATTTTTTTCATGTAGCACACAAATACTTAATAGCTTTATTTGTACACTGAAAGTTAAAGTTGATCTAGAACATGCCTTACCCCAACTTTAGATCTGTCATCACATTTTAAATTTGCCTCCCCCTCCAAAGCAACATGGTTTTACCAAGGTGAAAAGTTACTCTTTTTTTTTTTTGCTTTACTTTCCTTAACGAATCAGGTCACACAGTATATTGATGTTTACACTTACGGGGGGAATTCAATTGACCGCATTACTCGTGAAAGTAAAGCGGCCAACACTATTACTGTTAGGGGGGTATTCAATTGTTGGTTTTAACGCACTAAAAAAAAAAAAAAAAAACGAGCGCTCGAAAAATATTACCGTTAATACGGTAATTACTCGCAGAATTTCAGCTCGCAGCTGAAATTCCGCTAGTAAACTACCGTATTAACTGTTTTTGCGCGCAATATTACCGTATTAACGGTAATATTTTTCGAGCGCTAGTTTTTTCTGTTTTAGCGCGTTAAAACCAACAATTGAATACCCCCCTTAGTATGGTAATTTTAATGCGCTTTTCTGCTTGCAGTCCTATTGGCCGCGAGCAAAAATCAGCGTTGAAATTACTGTACCAACGTTAATAATGGACACTATTACCATAATAATGGTCATAGTGCGTGGGCGCGTTACTCTCACAAGTAACACTGTCAATTGAATTCCATCACCCCCCATCCCCTAAAATTCATGACAGCATGAAGCAATCCTGGAAAAATATATAGTAGATTGTATTAAAATCGATTGTAATTACTAGTAATAAATAATATTTTTTCTGGTCTATTTGATTTTCAATAGAAAAGGACAGACCAGATTCAAAACTGCAGATTATTTTAAAATTCATATCGCACTCATTAACATGCAGCACAACTCACTTAAACCATTTGAGAGAGTGATCTACATGGAAGGCAAACGGCAGCAGTAGATCAGGAGACATCTCCTTACTGAGAAAGAAATTGAGCTAGTGATAGAACACATCTGGAGATATTCTGAGCATGAATTAGTAAGCAGCTAGACTAGATTCCAGGCACACATAAGATTACTGAATGTATCCAAGTAAAATTCATATGGCAAGCTACAGCACAGAGATCAGCATGAAACAAAGGACTTAAAGTTTTAATATAAGCCATGAATAATATTAAGGGCTATTTCACACTTCCATTGGTGAAGCAGATTTCCATCTATTGTAGAACAAACAGGATACAGAGGGGGATTGGACAAGGTCAAAGAACCTATTTGTCCTTTTAGAAAACCACTGCACAAATAACGTCCCACAGGGTCATGTTTTGTTGCCCGCAGGAAGCAGGACATATATAGGTAGAAGCTAGTACAGAAATACTGCAGTAGCATCCCGGGTACCACTGTGTCTGTTATGTATTGTACAGGGTCTCACTGAGGCTGTCTTCCCCCTCCCCCCGGGGTACGATGAGCCGGGAAACACCTCTAAATGTACCTTTCCATAAATGTAGCTCATTTACAGACTTTCAGCCTACCCAATGTACAGCGAGACCCAGACATTCGTCAGTGAGGTCAGTATGGCAGAGAACCAGAATGAAATCAGCTACACTTAGATTTGTTGCCAGACTGTAGGGCTACATCTAGTGAGATAAGCCGAGTACACACTACAGATTATTGCTTCAGATGCAATTTCACCAACAACTGAAAGGCCCCATGAGATCTGTGTGTGCACATCTACAAAATTTACCTTCAGATCTGTGATCTTCATCTCATAACCACCTGCTGAAAAGTCTACACACTCTATGGAGATCTGCCTGTACTGCTTGTCGTGTGCGCATACACACTTCCACATTTGCCAGACATCGTTCAGTCTTAATGCCACAGAAATCCTCAGTTTCTGCGCATTATGTAGTAAATGACAGCTAAAATCCAGTAATATTCTAGGGCAATGGAAATCTCCAAAAATAATCTCATTGGCTTCAGACAAAACCAGTGAAATGAGTGAGATTTCCAATTTATTTCAAATGGACTCGAAAAGCCCATAGCAATGTGTGTGTGTGTGTGTGTGTGTATAATATAAATATTTACAGTAAAGTGGCCAATTGAATTCCCCCGTAAGTGTGCACAAAGCAAATCAGGCTGAACGGTTGTTAATTGGGTGAATGGCCCAATGGTTGGCTGCAAACACTGTTGTGTGTACCCAGCCTTAGACTATTGATGTTCCTTTAAATAATCATAAGCGAAGTGACTGTCTACTACAAGTTTCAGTTTTCTGTGTTTGAAGCTTTTAATTACATTGGTCATACAAAGGCTGCTCTGAGATAATGGAAAATTTAAGTCCTTTTTTGGAGAGAAAAAAAAGCTGCGTCCTTCGGCGAGGCTGGGAAACGCCTCTAAATGTACCTTTCCATCAATGTAGCTCTTTTACACACTTTCACCCTATCCAATTTTGTATTTTTCCACTCAACTATTTTCCACTGAACAGTGCAAACATCTAGTAGATGCCACCATCTTCACTAACAAACCAATGTATTTCACCATAAAACCTGAAGCTTTTATGCAAAAGATGGCATGTGTCATCACAAGACAAAAAAGAAAAAGCATTTATGCTGCAAACATACCTAAATTAAATTTGGAATTACCGGTTACGCTACAGAGAGGCTCAAACCACCAGGAAGAATTTCAAAAAGTAAAAAATAAAACTGTAAACAGTTTCATCTTGTTAGACTAAGATTACCCTGGTACCAAAGGTAAACATTGTTTACTATTGCTTAGAAATTCAATTTTGGGACTTATGTAAGAAGATGGTGCAGTAACAAATGCTGTGCTGTAACCCACAACAACCAGATTATACTAAACTGCTTAAAGTAAAAAAAAGTGATTGCTATAGGCTACTTTACTTTCTAGCACAATGTCAATCAGTAATGGCCAAAGTCTGACACAGGGTAATCAAAGCCAAAATATTGTGACACATGTTTTCCAAGGTTCACATGTTCCAAGTGAAACATTATTAAGCAACATTTAATGAGATCAAGAACATAAGAATGTACCAATAACAGACAGACTATAAACACACTAATAAAAATGTTGACAGCACAGCCTGACTTTCTGGGATGTTTCAGCAGCAGTGCTGTATGCAAATGATTTGTCATGCAAACACACAATACTACTAGTATTAAAAAAACAAATAATAAATAAAATAATGATGCATGCCAACAAGTCAAGAGATAGGAAAAGGAAGGCAGTCACTGTACTTTCATATTCTGAAAGGAACATTTTGTCTAGTAGTAGTAGGATTTTTATTTCAAAATAAGAGCGCACAACATATGGCTGTAAACTGTTGTCCAATAGATACTAAGAAACATCATAGAGAAAAATACAGCATACTGCTTACATAACACAAGGAAGCAATCATTTTTAATCTATTTGGCAGATATGGAAGCACTGTTACTTTAGTTAGAAGGGAAATGTCAATAGGTTGAAGTACATTTACAAAAACTGTTCTATGTTGAACCAAAAAAAAAGTCATAGGTTTGCTTTAATTGTGTAACCTGCACTAGAAAGCACAGACTCTGGTTGATATAGGTAACAGAATTTTTTTGCACTTTACCTACCTATTTCCCTAAATGTCCTCGGGTTTTAGAATGCTTTAACTGGGGTGAGTGTAGAGCAGGAGCTTCACTGTCCCAGCACATGCTCAGATGAGCAGAGAGAGGGGAGGGCCCTCCCCAAAATTTTACCATGAGGCCTGATAATGCAACGTTCCACCCCTGATGTATTGTTTTTTCCAACTGTGTGCAAGAAGTTTTGAAGTGAGCAAGTTAGATCCTTCCTCACTATAACCCAATCAGGACATTAGAAAGCTTGGAAAAGTGATCAAACACATAGCACGTGTGAAATATTTCTCTATTTAAAACAAAATTCAAGCTGATGCCTTAATTAGTGGCAATTATATACCAAAATCAATCATAAGGATAAGAAAAAAATAAAACAAAACAGAGTTTACCAGCCCTTATTGTAGACTTTGAAGCCAGATGATTTTTCTGTTAACTTGCTAAAAATATCAGAGGAGCTGTATTCAAAACAGTTACTCAACCATGGCCTTTGTGCTTTTAATATTAAAAGTTGCTATTCAGCTTATCCGGATAATGTACTCTAATGTGCGATTAGTAGTTTTCTCTTCAGGCTGTCAATGTGAAATATTCATGGAGTTTTAAAATCCATTAAGTAAAATAGTTTTTAAATTAACTTGCTTTTCTGTATAGTGTATGTACAAACTAATCAATGTATTGACAGGTGACACAAAAGGAGATTCTAATATATTAATTGTTGCCATTAAATAAGAAAAATAAATAATTGCAACTGTCAAACTACCACGTGCGACTCAACCAAGACCAAACACACGCAAACACATAGTTCTGTGGCACAACCCTAACTGAAGTGGGCCCACTTAAGCATAGAGCCAACACATAATATGCAATTGCACCTTGCAATTAAGTTCTGATAGAACTTGAGCAATCAATATGATTTACAAAGCCAAGGCAGCATAATGGTTTCCAAATGCACCATATGTAAAACGGATGCCCTTGGTTCTCCTGCTTTTGGTGGTAAACTCACACTCAGACATGTTTGGAGGGGTATATTTGCCATTGATGTGTTAAGATTGCAGATTACAACATGCACATACATTCTTAAATTCCCCTCTGCCTATGGCAAGTTACTACAAAATGTGCAACATCTGAGTCTTTGAACAGAAAACAAGTTACCTTTAAACTGGGGGAAGAAAATGTACATTTTAACATTACTTGTATATTGTAAGTATAGTGGTTTTAACAATAATCAACATTTACCAGTAAGGAGGACAAGGTAGTCAACAGCTGTATGCCAAGGGGCATTTATAAGCATCTAAAATGTAATGCAAGATTAGACAGGAAGTGTCACTTGCACTGTAAAAGCCCCCTAGTGCCCATATATAAACATAAAATACAGTTCTGCTCTAGTGGATGTCGAAACTAATGAAAAGTTCACACACTACACATTCTTCAAACCATCCTATAGCATGCAACCCTACTCAGAAGCAGCAATGTGCAAACTGAAGAGACTACAGAGCAAAACCAGCATGATTTGAAATTCAAGAAAATTGTTATAGAAACAAATAAATTAGATGATTGTTCACTTTGTATTACATAGCAAAATATTCATGCTAAAGCATATAATAAATATAAAAGTAGAAAAGCTCAAAGAACAGACAAGAATGGATATACCATGAGAAGAGGTGGGTGGCACAGGTAGACAAAACATGGTGAGGAACATATGTCAGGTACAAGTCAACATAAAACATCCAGAAAGAGGGGCATAATTATGACAAATAATTATTTTTGGAAATAAATGAGCAAAGCATACAATGGTAAATACACATTATCACCAATGAGCATTATTTTGACCTTAGGACACAATAGGGTACAAGCATAAAGATTACACAGAGGAACAGTAGTGTGTGGACACATGAAGACACATCTTGGAGAATGCACCTCACCTTAGGGAAGGTGCCCTCTCTTTGGGGGTTCGGAGGTTGGTCAAACTGCCCACGGTCCAGCATTAGGTACAAGGAGAAGATCACTACACAGAAGATAGCGCTGCCCAGTACTGTTATCTGGCGACTGAGCTTCATCTTCCTTAGCAGTCAGTACAACAGCCCGGGTCAGACTGTAGTCCTGGTCACACACACACACACAGAGCTAGTGCAGGCAGCAGGGACCCCAGCACACAGTCACACCTGCACCCAGCACACTACCCCCCGGGCACCAGCTGTCACATACTCCGGCTCCACAGGTCACACAGCCACCGCGCAAAGTTTCCCTCCATGGGAACCAGATACACTGACACAGCAGGAAAGTTACTGCCGCCCCCCGGAGCAGGCTCAGACCGCCACCCAGGGAGAGAGCAGAGCAGACCCCCCCTCCTCCTTCCCCAAAACACCGGGACTTCCGCAGAGCGCCCTCCGCTCCCAGCCGTAAATCAGCGCCTCTGTCTCGCTGCTCCTGGATATGATGTGCGCCTAGCGGACACTCCACCGCTCGCTGCCAGCGACTGGGTGAGCCAATCAGATCGAGCGGTGCCTCTCCCGTCCCGTTCCCTCTGTGCCCGCTATCGGCCACCGCTCTACAACTCCGTCCAGCGGCTTCACAGAGCATTCACCGAGGGGCGGGGCTTCGTGTATAAGGACGCGTCATGCTCTCTCGGCCCAGAAATGTAAGTGTGGTGACGTCCGTAGACTTGTTGTGCATAAAGCCACGCCCCCCCGGAGGTATGGGGTAATGTATGGCCGGCACCCACATAGCCGCTTGTGTATGAGCTGCACGTCCTGTAATGATCGGTGTACGGTCACTGTAGTCTGGAGAGACCCGTTGTCTTACGCCTATGCGGAGACCTGGACCTACCCTGGGAGGCTGAGCCGGGACTGTGTGGATGATTCCCCGGATAAACCTCCTCACTGCAATGTCTCCAGTATGTATCTGTATGTGCAGACCGGAGGTGCATCACTGGATACACTGAGTGTTCATACATATTGCACTTGCATATAGATTACATACCTGTACACAATACTTTCCAAATATATATATATATATATATATATATATATATATATATATATGGGCTTCTGCCAGATAACAGTGACAGATTGTCATGTGATGGCTGCATTGTGCAACTTTGTCATTCGGGTTGGAACTAATATTTTTACACCAGTCAGCAGTGATTCTGGTTTCCTCTTAAGAGGCAAGTCCAAGCACTTAATTTCTTTCAGTAGATCTCTATATACATCATTTATAAGCAGGAGTTAAGCTTGGTACACACCTATGCAATCTTACTTCAGATGCAATTTCTGTAACGATTTTCACCAACGATTGAAAGGCCCTATGAGCATGCAGATCTATGTGTACACACCAAAACAATTTACCTTCAGATCTGTGATCTTCATCTTATTACCTGCCTACACTGCTGGTCATGAGTGCATACACACTTCCACATGTGACAGACATAATTCAGTCATTGATCATGAATTCTAGGAAGTTTATATAACCAGATAAACGATTTAATGAGTTTTGGTATGATAAAACGTGCTCATGGCATCGTATAAACTCTTGCAATGTCTGAACAAATGGTTGTGAATCGTGTGATATGCACGATAATTGAATAAATGTGTACTTAACATTCGCTGTAGGATCTCAGCGTCGGAGCCTCCTGGTCAATTTTAGGTGTTAAAATTAAACACTTAACATGTATTTCTATTGCAACGTAAGTGCGTGTAAAGATGTCAACATAAAAATCATTGTAGCAAATACCAATGTATATTTGTGTTTTTTTATGTCTAACTTGTGCTGCATTATTTGGAATGCAGTGTGTCTGATGCATGTGAACACAGTTGAAAACTTCCATTAATCTCATGTGAGTGCATTGTAAATACAATGAGATGCAGTTAAGAAGCATTTTTATACATATTTCCACATGCATTTGGTTTAAACAAGTTAACTTCCTGTTTTGTCACAGAATGCACTTGTACATGTATATAAACTTGAAAACTAATAAATTGGCATTTTTTTAAAAAAATGTTATCAGTTAAAATGCATGTGAAAATTCATAGAAATTGCATTGTGTTTATATGGTGACTATTTAAGAATGACTGCAAAAATAAGGATTGAAGTTTTTTAATAAATGCACACAATCTTTCTGCAGGAACAGCAGTCACGAAAAACTGCTGTTTCTGTGAAGACCCCTCTCCTATCTTTTCTATGGTCACTATCGCAAGTTGACCACCTTTGCGATAGTAAACGGAGGGGAGAGCAGTAAGATGCGGTGAGGGATCCGAAGATCCCTCTACCGCAATGCTCTCCCCATAGAGCAGAACTGAAAAATGACACCAACAGCGTATGTGTTAATGGCTTTTCATTACTTTTTACATAGCAGTCCCCATAGACTTATGGGGACTGCTATGGATTTCGATAAAAATGCAAAGCAGCAGATATCTACGATATCTGCTGCGATGCCATATTAATAAATATTAATTACACTTAAAAATGCGGCTATTTTTCTGGAGGATTTTTTTTAATGAAAAATATTATTGTTAAATAGGCCCCTATATGTGTTTTAATATGTGTTTATATCTATTTTTATATACATTTACAATTTGCATTCAATTTGTGTTTTTAAACATGCATCAGTGTCAAAATAGGATGTTGTCATCTTGTTAAAGCAAACAGCATGTGTAAACGCTTGACCTCATCTGATTGAGTTTCCAGTGCATTCCCGTTGAGATAAGTGTACATTTTGAAGTATGTCAGATGCACTGAAAAGGAACGAAAAACATTAAAAATAACATAGTGAAACGCAAGTTAAACATAAATATGTATGGTACAATAATTTATATTTTCACATCTGTTTATACACACGTAGATTAAATAATTATAATGCCAGTGTGTACATATCCATACACTGTGTGGTTTTATTATACATATAGCTGTGATATAAATAGATGTCTAGTTTTATTAATGGTACATGTATTTTTAGTCTGCATGTGTATAGTTATATGAACCTGATTGTGGATTCTGGTCTTTTGAGAATTCAGTTATCCCTCTTATTCACCCATAAGTAGCTTATCATTTTCTTCAGTTAACTGGAATCCACATGACCCACACTTCAGCTGCCAACAAAGCAGTCGTTCAAGTAGGCACTTGCTGTATTTTAATGTTTTCACTATGAATCAATAAAATAAGTTTTACTTTGTCTCAAAGTCTTGAAACTTCCCCCTGGACTTTATCTAAAAGCGTTATCCAGCTATCTGGCCTTCCCCTCATCCCTCTATCCCAGCTGCAATATGTTCTAAATGCCAGGGCAAAAAATATTTTTTCCTCACTCCACGCCACATCTGCTGCACCACTCTGCAAATCCCTACACTGGTTCCCCATTACCTCGGAAATCAGGCTACTGTGCCTCACCATCACCTCCCCTTGTGTATCTATGAGCTTGTCATGTTTTCCTCATCCACTTTGATCTGCTTCTGACCTGCCCCTCACCTCCTCGCTGATAACAACCTCTCACTCTCTCCTCCTAAGATTTCTTCCCACTTGCGTAACTTCCTACCCCACTGGACTGGACTCTGCCAGAACCATCAATCTTTCAAGCACTCTCAAAATCCACCTGATTCTACTCCCTCTGGGTGTATTACCAGCTATCATTGCAATCTCCTCTCTGAATTTCACTGGCTCCTCTTGTCTTGGCATTGCCCTCTCCTTCTAGACTGGAATTTCTCACAATCCAGGGCCGCACAGAGGATTTTTCAGGGGGGGTTGCCTCCACCCCTGGAAAAAAAAACCCCCTAGAGACCTGCCACAATCTTACGCCTGCACCTACTGTGTCAACCTTGCATGTACTTGCTCAGTTTTTATTTGTATTTTGTATGATTTGTTATACCAACTGTCTGCACTGCAGAATTTTATGGCACCTTTCAATAAAAGATTAATTCCATAGCTGGCTTCTTTAGTAATTGTTTAGCTGGTTACTGAATGATGGTATCATATGAATTCAACAATCTACCTGCAGATGAAGTTAAAACTGGGGGAAATTTTGTAAGTTCCTAAATGTCATATGTAGATCTCTTCAGTTCACTTAAACTATATTCTGTATGTTCTTTGCATCACAATTTGTCATACTTGTCAGCTATCCAGAATTCCAGGGACAGTCCCAGGGGTTTATCTTCCTGCAAAAATTCCTATTTTTTTAATATTGACCAAATGTACACTATATTATCCTATCTATATGATTTCATTTTCTGGGGTTTAATAATGAATAAAGCAAAGCTTGTTAAAATAATTAAATTGTTTTATAGTCATGTTCAGGGAACATGTAATTGTTGGCTTTGTATTGGATCAAGGTTGAGCTAGAATGTTTTAGGCATGTACCTGCTCATTAGAATTGTCCCTCAGAATTATATTCAAATATTGTCAAGTTAACTTTTGTGTATGTGCATCAACAAGGTCCAGCTAAACGGCACCATGTATGACGTACTTTCATGTACCTGCTTATTATTAGAATGTTGAGAACTATGCATTGTTTGCCTGTGCATGTTACTTAGTATTCGACAATAGGAACTCCACTTGCCACCACTTCTCTTTGATCGAGGATAAGGTGCCAAGAATAAGCGATCTGCAATGGTTAAGTATTGTAACCGTTTTAATTCCTAATGAGAAGGTACATTATGTGTTATATAATGGACCCAAGGCGCCTTCTAATATCCATATTCAGTATGATATACAATTTTAACATAAAAAAATAAATACATATTTAAGCATTACACTGACCATACCTCCGAGCTGTCCCAATTTATATGAGAGAGTCCGATGTAAGGGGACTGTGCCATAGATAGGGACTTTGTCCAGATTCCAAGAGGAGATTTGGGAGATATGTCCTGCTAATAGGTGTCCCTTCAGTGCAGTGAATACCAGCAGTAGCTGCTCATGACATTAAAGGGGTGTGTTCATATATTGTATAGTCTGCTCAATCTGTATCTCATTGCCTGCTAATTCTGTACCTAATGTCTGTATGACTGCTCTAGTCTTCCTACATTTATCTTTCACCTTTATCTGACCTTCAGTCTGAGTCTCTGGAACTTTGAGCAATAAGCCCTGGTTGCACACTCATAGCAGAAAGCTCTGTGTGAACTAAAATGTTGCTTTTATATTTTAATGAGTTGGGTCCCTGGTACTTATGTGGAAGTATGTTATAACCATATACTGTAGAAAGTCTTAAAGTAAACAAAATATCAGTGCCTGCTGCTATCACAACTCAGCCTGGTTGAAAATCCTTCTAAAATAACACCTTATCATTCTTCCCCATTGTCTATATTTATTGTTTTCTGTTTATTTTTAAACATCCCTAAATATATGTTTTAATAACAAAATATCATTGACTAAAATAATCAAATATAGTTCAATGTAATGTGTGATGGCACTAGTGGAGGTTCTGGTTAATTTAGGGTTGCCTGAAACATTAGTAAAAAATGGTAAAAATTACATTATGGAGCCCCACCATCCACTTGCAAAACTTGAGGGTTAACTTGGAACTGTTTGAGCAACTAAAGTACACATCATTTTGACAAGATAGTACTATAGTCAATAACTTACATTTCCACAAGTACAAATTATGCTGTCTAAAGAGTTTCTTGTATTTCAGAATATTTTTTTTCGGGGGGGGGGTGGATTAGTTTTATTTAAGTGTCGGGTACAAGTGAAGAGCTGCAGCTAGGTCTATAATTAGAACTTGAGATTGGACTATGGGTTTGACGTGCATGAACCTATAAAAGGTCTAAGGCTAAATCATATTAGTCTAAACTGTGATTTAGATGATTGGCTACTAGTATTCATCATCATCATTTATTTATATTGCGCCACTAATTCCGCAGCGCTGTACAGAGAACTCATTCACATGCTGTAGAATTGTTATACTTCACAAAGCTCTGCTTGGCAGCCAGTATACAATGCACAGCCAGGTCCCTGGTGGCCATTGTACTATACTCACCCCGGTCCCTGGCGTCCAGAACTATATAGAGCCTGTGTTCAATATAGTGTCAGTTTGCAATACAAAGTACAGTAGCTGATTGGCCAGTATGTAATAGAGATCCCAGTTCATGGTGGGCAGTGTACAATGCAAAGCCCATTCCTTGTAACTACTTGTAATTAATTTAATCTGTGGACCCATTGTTTAGTCTCCAAGTTGCTATCACCCTGTTATATTTGCTGTTAGCTCTGTGTGCTGTTTTCACCTGCTGAACAGTTCAGTGAAGTGGAAATAGAGCTATTGTACTATCGGCCAATAATACAACTGGCTCAGAGCATTCAGCTCCTGTCTTGCACTGAACTTCACTGTCAGTGATCAGTGGGGAAGAGTTATCAGACTGGTAGCTACTCTTTGATTAATTTGGGATGTACAGACATTTTCATCTTTTGGAAATTGTGGTGAAGGGTATTTTAAGGAAGCTTTCCCAATCTCCTGCCTGTTCCAGACAGAGATTTCAAATGCCAGTTGGGTGTCCAGAGTGTTTAAATGTAATTGAAATTGCTATTTAATAAACTTTGCCCTCCTGGTGCCATATACTTAAATTAATCATTTCCTAATGAACGTGTAGAAAAAGCCTGCTCAAAATACACCATCTGGATGCAGATCTGCTTTTCCTCAGCAGGCCTATCTACAAATAATGCTGATAAGGTTGTTATTGCATGTTCTTGTTGGTAACAGTGACTCTTTCCTTATCATGCAGAGTTTTATGTATGGAGCTCCTTGGGGGAAATGTTTCTTCTGAAGTATCCTTTTACCCTATGTAAATGATACTGATTAAATTGTTTTTTTTGTTTTAATATGGTTACTTTACATTGAAATATACTGATAAAATTAGACTAATAATGTCCAAGTTTTTCATAGGAAGAGTTATATGTGTGTTATAAATACATACTATTCTGATAAAATAAAGTCCTAAATAAATAAATAAAGGACAGCACGGTGGCTAAGTGGTTAGCGCTTCTGCCTCACAGCGCTGGGGTCATGAGTTCAATTCCCAACCATGGCCTTATCTGTGTGGAGTTTGTATGTTCTCCCCATATTTGCGTGGGTTTCCTCCGGGTGTTCTGGTTTCCTCCCACACTCCAAAAACATACTGGTAGGTTAATTGGCTGCTATCAAAAATTGACCCAAGTCTGTGTCTCTCTCTGTCTGTGTGTGTATGATAGGGAATTTAGACTAAGCCCCAATGGGGCAGGGACTGATGTGAATGAGTTCTCTGTACAACGCTGCAGAATCAGTGGCGCTATATAAATAAATGATGATGATGATGAAGTCCTACAATAAGGGGTGTACATTTCATCTGCAAATAATCCTTACCAGGTCACTTTCAGCCTATGACCACCAAAAGGTCAGACCTGCCTAGATTTGTGGACAGCATTTCTATATCAAAGAAAGATGTGAAAGATGTAATTTGAGGACAGTAATAATAATGCAGTAGCAGAAATATTTTTTATACAATCATTTAATTTAACATATGCTTATTTTTTAACTTGCAAATATACGCCAGCAACACATCTGGAGCTTGGATGTCTGTAGAGGTTATGCACTACTAAGAATATTAGTATTCATATTGCTTTCAAGAAAGCAAAGGTGTTACAAGATAGGACAATTGCTTTTGGTACCGAAAGGGGTTTATCTTCCCAATGATTGTTTAGTAGGAGGCTAGTTTTGTTTGTGTATTCATATGTTTTTGTATTTTTCCATCATCTTATATATTGTATTGTACTGAGTTTTGTTTGAGCTCTTCCTCTTGATGCTCTCAGTTCAACTGATAACAATATCCTGTTATACTCCTTTCCATGAATTTGCTAATGTTTCCTGTAATGTAAGTGCTATATCACATAACGTCTCTGTTTTCACTCTTCCACATAAACAATTTGAGTAAACTGAGTACTTTATTTATTTGCGTCATACAATCATAGACAAAAATATTGACACCCTTGCACTTTTTTCAGATGACTCACAATTCCCTCTAAACATAAGTGGAAATTAACAACTTTATTTGGTCTTTCTCTGTTAATATTACAGAACCTTTGTGTTTGATTTTCAAAATACTGTACATTCTTTTAAGTCTGAAAATTAAAAGAAATTGCATTAACAAAAGTATTGACGTTCACACATAATATTTTGATAGCACAGTGTTTTGGACAAAATAACTACAATAAACCACTTCCTTGAATGAGCTTCCTGCACCTCTTTAGATGCAATTTGGTCCATTCTTCAGCCCCAGTTCTCTCCTGTGAGATCACTCAAAGAGGCAGTTTGATCATTCTACATCAAATCAACACAGGGTTTCAAACTGATCGTTTCAGATTGTAATGGAATTTGGTATATTAAATGCTGTCATGGGTGTAAACAAAACCCCAATCTTGGGCTGATATGTATACTGGTTTTGAAGTTATACATCTTTAAAGTTGCACTTTTTTGACCAAAAATTTTCTTTCAATGTTTCTTAAATTTGCATTTTTAATCTTTATTGACAAATTATCTATCTGTTATATATCACAGGAAAGCCCATAAAATGAGGTTTAAAATGATACCTTGCCCAACTCTCTATCTCAATTAGGTGCGTTACAAATGCAATTTAAAAAATGTCGAAAGCAAGTTTTTCATTAAAAAATTGCAGCTTTAAAGGCATAAAATTTCAAAACCAGTGTACATATCAGCCTACAGTGTACATATCAGCCTACGAATTGGGGGTTTCTTTACACCCATGGTAGCATTTATTATACCAAATTTAATTGAAATTAATTCATTTTATTATATGAAAGAAGAAGACTGAATTTATTATAAGCATAGCACAGCATTGTCCTTTTTGAAGCCCATATTTGCTGCCTGTCTATATCCCTTATCTTGACATGCAGGTTTAATCTGTGATTCTGGGAGACATCTGAAATATACACACCATACGATGAAACAAGACACTGACATTACAGATGACATCAAATGTTTGAAAATATTCACATTCAAAGCTTTTGGTGTAGATTTATCCTAGCTACCACCAGGGGGGTACAGGTACAATGAGTACCAAAGCTGATGAGACAAAAGACCCAGGGAAAACTGGAGGGTGTCCTGTCCCAGAAAAGGAACAAACTGATTATCTGAAACGGGAACCTCATCATCATCAACATTTATTTATATAGCGCCAGCAAATTCTGTAGCGCTTTACAATTGGGAACAAACATTAATAAGACAATACTGGGTAATACATACAGACAGAGAGGTAAGAGAACCCTGCTCGAAAGCTTACAATCTATAGGACAATGGGAGTTAGAAACACAAGGGCATGTGCTACATCATATTGCACAATGGACCAGCCAGACTGCAAAGGTAAAAGTACTGAGTGGGCTGTGTGTGTTGCAATGTTGGTCAGAAGGTTGTTGTCTTGCGTTAGCAGTGTAGAGCAGGGGTGGGCAAACCTGTCCTCAAGGGCCATATCCAGTTCATGTTTTTAGGATTTCTTTAATCATGTACAGCTGAGTTAATCTATTTGGCTGGGTCAGTAATTATCCCACCTGTTTCTACAGACAGAAATCCTAAAAACATGAACTGGATATGGCCCTTGAGGACAGGTTTGCCCACCCCTGGTGTAGAGGATGGCAATAGGGTAATCTAGGGAAATTAAGATGATGGTTGAGGAATATCATAACCTTGTCTGAAGAGGTGGGTTTTCAGTGAACGCTTGAAGGTTTGAAGACTAGAACCTCAGATAGAAAAATACTTAATTTTGTAGTAAGTGACTGCAGCTACAGTGGTAAGCGGCCTAGCTGCCCACTTGGTAGCGATCATGAAAATGTGAGTAGCACTCCCTATTGGGGTTAGGTTTATTGCTTTCTGTAAGACAGTTTGTTGGTGGGAGACCCTTTTTGTGCACCAAAATACAAAGTACTGACTCAAAGGCTGCTGAACTAGTTCCCCAGTCACAACATGTTTTTAGATAAACAGTTGATTGTGATATTAATAAATCCCAATGTGTCAAAAAGTACCCACTGATGTATTCCATGAATAATTATCACAAAGGTAATAACAGGCAAAACATTGACTCTAAATTCGCCCACATATACATCAATCCAACTGCTTCATACAACCACACAAGCAGAAAACTGAACAATTTGACAACAGATATAGATGACCAAATGATACTGATATGGATGTTTCAGTACCACTTTGATCAGACTCACATGATCATCAGAGTCATTGAACTTTTTTTCACCATACTAGATTAAATCTAATCCAATTAATTAGATGTTGATAAGGTATGGCCCATACATGGTATCAATTTGTTCAAATAGACCTACCAAAAGCAATAATATTTTTTTTATGTTTCCATAAGCCAAATCCAATCTACTCCAGACTGTTAATTTTTGGCATTTGAACTAAATTCTGTATATGTTACTTTCATTTGAGTATTCACTGATTATTCATATTCTTAGTTGCAGCTGAAAAAATAACAACACACACAATCTCTGGCGCTATAATATTAAATGTTGCCAATCAGTATAAGAAGTGAATTGCAGCAATTCAATGGAGATAGTGTCCAATCTCCTGCAATTACAATATAAAGGGAAAAAAGGATGAATGCGCAAACTCACTTCTTATGAACCATATAATCAAAGTTTAATAATACTAGATTATTAGACCATCACGATCTCACATATCAATAAAAGATGTATATATACATAAACATGAATCCCTGAGTATATCTCCTTAATAATAAAACGTGCATGTACACGGCATCCAATAAATGTTTCTTAAAATATACAGAAAGCAGACCCTAGCATCTTTGTTCCATATTCTGATGGATTAAACACTTTTCCATTCTCATAAAATAAAATCAGATTGTAGAGTAATATAGAGTCTTGAATCAGTATGGAGATATATAGAGCAACAATGTATCTCCTTGATGAAAGGAATCCAGATGACTTCACAATAGTTATACACATTGTGTCCAGCGATATGAAACTTGGCACAAATCAATGCATACAAATGATTTTCCTCCGTATAAGGGGTATATAAATTTCCATCAAAAGATAGTCCTTCATATGATAGCCCCCGATATATTTAGGGCAAGAATGTCCTACCCACTTAATGGAGGAAGAGAATCCCGAGGTAATCGCCCACAATGTGTTTGGGCATAAATGGTTCCCCCGTTTTTAGGAGTAGAGAGTGATATTTAGCGGTAATAGCCCACGTTGTAATATAGGCAAAAAAGATCGCTTACCCGCTTCTGGGGGACGAAGAGTAATTCACTCGCCTCTGTGCTGCTCTGGCGGCTGTTATGTTCAGATATTTTTATGGTGCGCACCAAAAACTGTCCGATCAAAAAGTCACCTCCAATTAAAAGGTTCCTTCTAAAAATAGCTTTGTGCACTGAAGCTATAATAATCCTCACGTTCTCCTCCTTAGAATAGAAATACATGCACTGAGCAATAAGAAAGTCTCTGCAACGCCAAGTTTCATATCGCTGGACACAACGTGTATAACTATTGTGAAGTCATCTGGATTCCTTTCATCAAGGAGATACTTTGTTGCTCTATATATCTCCATACTGATTCAAGACTCTATATTACTCTACTATCTGATTTTATTTTATGAGAATGGAAAAGTGTTTAATCCATCAGAATATGGAACAAAGATGCTAGGGTCTGCTTTCTGTATATTTTAAGAAACATTTATTGGATGCCGTGTACATGCACGTTTTATTATTAAGGAGATATACTCAGGGATTCATGTTTATGTATATATACATCTTTTATTGATATGTGAGATCGTGATGGTCTAATAATCTGGTATTATTAAACTTTGATTATATGGTTCATAAGAAGTGAGTTTGCGCATTCATCCTTTTTTCCCTTTATGAAGAAATAACAAGGAAAATAACCACACAGCACCTCTTGGGACAGTTTCTATAGGTCCACAGAGAGTACCTCTTTCCAGACTCTTGATACTGTGCAGCAAACTCCTAGTTTCGGCTACCTGGACCTAAATTCTACTTATTTTTTTCCCACTGCTTTAACCCACATTGTCCAGTCATTTTCTTTACAAATATGTAATAGGGACCTGCCAAATAGTGCAAATAAAGTAATTTATGTTGTGTTGACTAATGATACTAGTTTAAAAACAAATCAGGTTAGAAGCAAACTTAGCTTGTGGATCTCCCGTCATTTTAGAACTATGACTTCCGCCATGTCCTACTTTGCATGAAACAGAAGTTCTGCAGTGACTGGATAGCCACAGGTTGCCTAACTGTGATTATACCATTTTGGGGGGGCTGTAGATTCCTCCTCTAAAACACTGACTTAATGATCAGAACTGAAAAATAAATGTTATTAATATTATTATGTTAAAAGAGGGGAATATTCATATCTGGAAGTTAAGTTTTGTTGGAGCTAAATCTGTATTTGCTAGGATTCATTAAATGATGTTCTCTTGTGTGGCAGATAACCTGTGATCCCCTAGGGATTCCTTTTTGATGAGTCATGGCCATTGTGAGAAGATTGTGGAATACTAAGCATAGAAAAAGTCTAAATATAGCTCAAAAGAACCTGCACTTTAATGTAAAGGCAGAAATATGTTAAAATATTTTATGCATTACATACGGTTAACAAAAATTTCATATAAAACAGATTTTCTGGTACCTTAGAAATGAAAAAAAATAAAAAAAGCTGGCACAGAGAACCAATGCACAGTAGAAAGAATGCATATGAGAAACTAGACTTAATAATAGTTAACATTTTTAATAAAAATCCACTATTAAATGTTCATTTTGGAGGAAGTGACACCAGAAGTCTAGCGGCTGATCTAATTACCGTTTCACCCCACAGAGCAACATTTAAGAGATTTCTCCTTAATACGCCAGTAAGATTAGTTTCTGCTGTGTTGCAGTCACTCATGCACAGTGTTACAGTAACCAAGTATTGCTCCATGTCTTGCAAAGCAGAAGGGTAGACTAATTATACAGCACATTAGTGGGAAATCTGGAGATGATACAGCTGGCGGCGTTGCAGAGGTCAGATGTTAGCATGGTCAGTTTAGAAACTACTGGTGAGTGCTATATGTTACCAAAGCGTCTGCTAAAAGATTAAATTAGTTTAATAAAGTCGATGGTCGTCAGGAAAGATATATATGTGTGCATTCTTAGTTGCACTTGAGTATAACAGATATGTAATGTTAGAGACATGTAGTGCTATTATTTTTGATATATAAAGTGTCAACATCTCCAGCAGTGCTGCGCAAAGTATGCAATACAGAACATAGCTCTGATTGCTTACTTTTAACATAACACAACATGGAGAAACAATAGGAATGAGAAATAAGTGACCACCACTACAGAGAGCATCCTAGTAATCGCCATACAATACATAGAGCATTCTAGAAATGTATATAGAATGCAGAGAGCATCCTGGTGATCACCATACAATACAGAGTGCACGCTACGAAATAATATACAAGGCAGAGGGCATTCTAGTAATCACCATACAATACATAGGGCATTCTAGAAATGTATTTAGAATGCAGAAGGCATCCTAGTGATCACCATACAATACAGAGTGCACGCTAGGAAATAATATACAAGGCAGAGAACATCCTAGTAATCACAATACAATACATAGAGCATTCTAAAAATGTAGATAGAATGCAGAGAGCATCATACAATACTGAGAGAATCCTAGTCACATATATTCAGTGCAGACAGCATATTGGTTGCAGATATACAATGCATAGAACATTCTAGTGACATATTCAATTAAAGAACACTCTAATAACCTCAATACAATACACAAAGAATCTTTGTGTCAATCCAGGGAGCAAAATGCGATTTATGTAATACTAAATTCTATTGAATCGGCTATAAAATAGGACATTGTTAAACTTCATGTGATCAAAAGCCCTAGAGGTGTAACCTCTCTGAAGCATTCTAATTGGTTATTTGCAATATTAGTCTACAACAGAAGAGCATAATGCATTTCACTGTAACATCCATCAAGTATTTGCAGAGGAGTGGAGAGTGGGGACAGAACTACATTGCTCATCATTACTTTATTCCACTTAGGGGAACTTGTCTCTAGTACAATATTTTCTTTGTAAGTTTTCATTCCTTCTGCTCAGCGGTTTTAAATACAATACTGGTTAGTTTAAAGGCTACAGGGAACAAAGCAAAGCATGTTACTGAAATTATTTCCTGCAGCACGTAACATGTATAACTACAAGGGACAAAACCATGTTACAATGCAAGGGGAGCAAATTAGTTTATTATTTTGCACATAAGGAAAATACTGGCTGTTTTTTCATGTAGCACACAAATACTTAATAGCTTTATTTTTACACTGACATTTGAAGTTGATCTAGGATATGCCCTACCCCAATTATAAATCTGTCCCCACGTTTTGCATTTGTCACCCCCTCCAATGCAACATGGTTTTGCCCAGGTGAAAAGTTACCCTTTTTCTTCTTTCTTTAGTTTCCTTAATGAATCAGGCCCAATATGTCTTTGGAATGGATCATAGAGCTGTGGACCACCTGCCCAAAATAACACAATCACCCGTGGAACAGGTAACACAAACAGGCTCTTCTAAGCCCAGGTACACACTGGAGAATGTTCTGACCAATCTGTTATCTACAACGCTTGTACTTATGACTGAAGGTCCGATTCATACATACACACTAGACACAATTTACTTTCAGATCTGTGCTCTTTATCTGATCCTATGGTCATTTAAAGAATTACAGTACAATATGCATTCATTCATTTATTCCTGTCACACTGATTAACCACCTTGTTATAGCTATCCACATGTCATAACAAATTTTGTTAGCTTCTGTGATTCTGAAACAAAATATTCAGTCTCAGAGCAAACTAATTAATCCATTTACAGCACTCTCTATATTCACCAGGACATGTTCATTGCTGGCATTGGCTGAAAAAACATGACTGTATTCTCAATGGAGATCGTGAACATGACGACTGTTGTTCATCTTGTAAGTATACTGTTATGGCCTGATGCTTTTCTGCACTAAATCTTTACAGGTGCAGTTCTGGATTTTCCCCACCAGTGGCCGCTATGGGGATTGTGTGTCCTGGAAGCAGCTGTGCACCTCACTCATCTGTAAATTGATATGCTGATGACCAGACTATAAATTCTCACCCTTGGCAATCAAACCTTGCTGGATTATTGTGTGTGTTTGCAGCTCTGGATCTTTTTGTTTGCAGTTCATGTTGTGCAGCTCTGGATTATTGCTATTCCTGGTTCCTGCATCACCTGGCTTTTTGACTTTGGATATTCCTGACCCAACAGCTAGTCTGACTACTCTGCATTTCAGGAACCCTGAATCTTGCAAGTTTAAAGGACTTTGTTTATGAATATTATTTCTGGACTTTTATTGCATGCCTTGCCTGTCCCTTCAGCCAATGAGATCCTAACCTGTTTGTAGTAAGAATAAACATTTCTTAAGTTCGTCATCACCATTGGTTTTGTGTGATATTATTGTGTGTTATATCAGAGAGCTGTGACATATACTCACTAACACGATATCTGACCAAACGGTCGTATATTGGCTGATTGGCCGGATGAATGACTGAAAAACCTCCAGTGTGTACCCAGCCTTATTGGGAGATCGTTTGGGTGATATGAAAGCTGTTAGTCTCGCAATATAAGGGTTACCACATCTCGAGGCTAAGAGACCCATGGTGACCGCTCTGCTGCCAGACTGGGCCTTTTAAACTGGGGCCGGCCCCGATGAGTTTGAACAGATGAGGCAGCCTCCCTCTGAGTGGAAAAAAATATTTACAAACTCTCTATGAAAAAAAACCCATCAAGCAGTCTCATTAGGCCACCAATCTCCCGGGGAAAGTCCCTGTAAGGCCTATGGCCAATCCGCTCCTGCTCATCTGCATTTCATGATTCACAATACAAGTATGGAGGGCACTTACTATTGATCTTTTTATTAAATGTATTACAAATGTTTTATCTAAGAGAACTACTGGGGGCACTATAATATAGTAAATAATATGTCCTTATAGGAATTTGGTAGACCTGTTAATATGTTTTTGCTCCATATTTACATATAAAAAATAAAATGCACAGCCAATAATAACAGAGAAAGTGACTAAAGTAATGGTATTATAGTATACTGAACCAGGAAGAAGAATCAGAGCAAAATAGGCTCTGAAGACAGAAGTCTTTATTAGTCTCCATAAATCCCACCCATGGTACAAGATACAATTTGATCTTTACTCAACAGCATTATTTGCTTTATCTGCAGGAATTTATGAACTTCAGCTGTGACTGTTTGGATACTATACGTCACTGCATATCTAACAAACATCTGTCTGGCTTGGGACCATGCTTTTTGTGGAGTGCACAAGCGCAATTTGTAGCCTTTTGGTCCTCTTGCTAATTTTGCATATGTGGGTCAGGAGAAAGACTTTCCCCTGAGATAGGCACATTTAAGAGCAGCATCCCACTTACCAATAAAGTATAGCAGTGGTTAGCTAACAGCTGAGAAATATGATACACCTCTGGGGCCATTACCAAAACAGACTTTTCAAAGGAAATGGAACGCTTGTTCGGGTGGTAATGAAATTTTTCACCTGAACGCACTACTTCAGGAGTTCACAGTAAATCCATCTCCAACGAAACTTAAAGAAAATAAGAAAGCAACTTGTACTTGATCAACAAAGTGATGAGCTTCTGAGTTGAATTCACAAAGTCCATTCCTTTGGTAGTATAATTGAAAGTAGCAGGAATATCACAAATTCTACTGAAGACATTTAACAGAATTTGATTTGTAAGATAAAGTAGAAGACTTATAAGTTGGGTAAGAAACAGCATGGGTATTTAAAATACCATATACCAATAGTGCATTCATGTATCTTGTTGAGGACTGAATACAATTCAGGAAATATTCTAGGATTAAAGTATTCAAAAAATAATTATTAAAGGGAAGAATGACCAATGCCACCCCAAAAACCTATTTACCTTTACCTATGCAGATGGGTTAGGATGGAAGGTGAGGATCCAGGGAGACATGTGGTCTCCTATTCCCAATCTCTGAAAGCATCAGTTCCACACATTTCATTGTATGGCTGCACGGTAATAGAAATATCCTATAAAGAAAAACAAACAATATAGTCAAACATTCTAAAGTGATGAAATGTAAACTGTCAACAGCGCTCAATCTAGCTGCAGCCAAGATATCTTATAGAAATCACACACAGGTTTTCAAAAGCATATCTAACAAAATACAACATTTAAGAGATACTGGCTCTATTAGTGTTCCCCAGAAGGAATATGAAATTAATGAAAACACTTCAATAATAAGTGAAATCCTCTGAGGTTTTCTCCCCGCTTTCTTCCTTTATCTCCCCTTATACTCAAATAGAAGTGATGATATGTGATAAAACACATTTATAGCATAGTGTGACACTTAATCATCTGTGTAAGCTACAAGAATAAGCGAAAACATTTTCAAAAACAGCACAAATCACTATATGAACAAAAAATCAAAATGCACAGAGAGAATCTTGTGAAGTAAACAGTTATATGTGATGAAAGACTTTCTTCCCAAGATGGTGTTGCCCCCTTATAGAAATACACTTACTAGATATGTTCTTTAAATGAAGCCTCAAAGAGAAAACCAATATTCATAAATCCGAGTAGATGAGTTTTGTGCAGGTGCATGTAATAAGAAGAGCTTTGTTTCCAAAAGCAGTGCTAGCCCCTAATGGTAATCCACTTACTAGAAGTGTTCTTTAAAATGAGCATTGTACGGGATCTTTGAAGGTAAATGTATTCTCCGGGAGTTATCTTCCCTTTCCTTTTGTTCAACATTTCCTCATCTAGCAAGTGTATGTAAAAATAATAAAAAGCTAATTTAGGGTGATATTACTTAAAATATTTTTCTTGTTTATACTAAAAATATAACACACTTACATGTAGATAAAAAACAATTGGAACCAATGACAATTGTATGATTGTCATTTGCTCCAATTGGACTCTGTACCCCACTTCCTACCTCCCCTTCTCTTTCTGTACCCCTCTGCCCATCCCCCCCTTATCCTTTCCAAATGCAAAAACCTCAATAAATACATTTTTTTAAAAAACAGCAAATCCAAGTATCTGCCAAAAGACTTCCTCCCAGAAGGAAGATAGAACATTCACTTTAAACAGCATGATGTCAAGATTCCCAGGGTATATGAATAGTTGTGACGTTTATCCACATGATGTTACTAGTGGCAGGAAAGCTGCCCTTTTATTCAACGTGTTTCATCAGTATGGGAATAGGTCTTTATCAATATGTTTTTGTGTGGACAAATGCTCAAAGTTCTGCATATTACCAGTTTTGGATGAGCCCCTTCATTAATTTAAACTTTTTATTTTTTTCTCTTCAATTATTGCTTAGTCCATCCTCATTAGAGTCATTTTAATGTGGTTATTACATTGTTAAAATTGTGTATTTAAAATTATTTTCCTGTAGCATAAAGAATGGGCCAAGGCTCCGAGTATGTAAAAGAAATATTGAGATGAACGTTCTACAGTCCCTTGTTAACCATGGAACATGCTTTTTTGCATGTTTGATGGTGATGGATGAAGCACTGAAAGAATGTCTGGACCTGATAGCTGTTATACAATGTACTGTAAAATATAAAGATATTACAAGCTACTGAGGAGTTCTGTGGAAACATATAAGCACAAGGTCACAGAACTAAGCTGACTTGTAATATCAATTTATTTTACACTTGGGTAGTACATTATTCTTTACAATACACAAGTTTACAAAGCAACTTGGTTGTATAAGATATTGAAAGTTTGCTTTACCTTTTTTATTTTGTAATAAAAAACTTTTTATTAACAGCACCAAATAAATACGAAACAAAATTGAAACAACATAATAGAATTATAAGCACAGTGAATTTCCCCACAGAACTAGAAGAGTGGAGATGGTGTTTTGTGCAATTGAGTCCAAATCGCTCAGGTTTCATAAAAAAAAGCAGACAAATTCCTCAATATATTAGTCATAAGCTACATCTTATAAATATACCAGACTTTTTCCTGATCACAGCTATGGTTGATGGATTCCGATTTTTCCCAGACCTGATAATTGGACAGGTGGCTGCACTTAAGATGTGTCTAATAGAATTGTTCAGATGTTTTGGAAGGTTGGAAAATTCAGATAAAGTATTGTGTATTTCATATAAAATAGAATATCTGTTGTTGTTATACTTACAATGAGATTTTGGATTTCAAACCAAAATTTCTGTATGACCGGACAAGATCACCAGATATGGGGTGTGCCTGGCAGTTATATGTTCCAACTTTGAAAATGAATTGTGTGATACAAGTGACAAGTTTCTGCAAGTATAAATTATATTTTACAGAGGTTATATCATTACTCCCAAAATAGTGATTACACAATTACGTACAAATATATTAATTTACATAAACTATATTTTACAGAATATTTAACATATACTTACATATGTGTAATAAATATAGATAGATAGAGCTTGAACCCTCCCATCTCCCACATGGAAGGAGTGAGCCTTCCCACTACTACACTGCTGGCCAATAGGAAGTGACTTGGAGAGACAAAGTAGAGAGACAGACAGAAGTATAAGGAGCTATTGGGGGATAGCGACATGACGGGGAGAGTCAAAGTATTAATAAGTGTTAAAGGTAAAATGGTTAAAGGGTGCTTCCCATTGTGAATAACACTCCCCCCAGCCACACCCCCCCCCTCCACACACACACCATTTGCTTTGTTCAGATATCAAGCATTTGTAACCCCCCCTCTGGAAATTTTGTGTTTACCCCTGCCCCTTGGGTTTTAGCTACACAGGTGCCGCCATCCGGGGCAGGTGCTGCAGCTGACCACAAGTTAAAAGAGCAGGCTTTAGTGGGGACTTAACGAACACTTGGCCTAGGCTCTATGTTCACAGGGGACTCCTTGGGGTATATTTACTAAACTGCGGGTTTGGAAAAGTGGAAATTTTGCAACCAATAAGATTCTAGTTATCATTTGTTTAGTACATTCTACAAAATGACAGCTAGAATCTGATTAGTTGATATAGGCAACATCTCCACTTTTTCAAACCAGCAGTTTAGTAAATATATCCCCTAGTGTCTTCTCAGTTCATCGTCCAGCATGCATGTGACACACATGCATTGACAGGACTTGCCTGCTCTTCTACTGCAGCTGCCTCGGCATGCTGCTTCTCTTGACAGCTCCTGTCTTTGGACTACTCTGGACTTGTTACTTTAATGTATCCTGCAGTACCTCTAATCAGGGGAGGGCTGGCAAAGTTTAGCCTGGGGTGCAAGACTCGACTCAGTAGCCTATTTTAATGGGGAAAAATGCAGGTGGCCCCAGTGAACCAGCCTATGGTAGTGCACTATGGGATGGCCCGGGGGGCAGGTGCCCCCCAGCCCAGCCTGCCCCTGCCTCTAATCCACCAGAGGTGCTGCTATTGTGCCTTGCTATGTCTCTTCTCAATACCAGGGGTTTACCTGCTGAACTAGCTAATCATCTACACGTCTCCTTATTTATAACTGCCTCTCCCAGTTATCTTTGCTGGTCATTGTTGTTTATATTGCTGTGTCTGACACTGTTGTGCTCACTTGTTTCTCCTGTTCCCTGGGACTAATACAAGCTACTTTCAGACATCTCGTACCTAGTTTCTCTCCACTCAGCCTATTATTACTTGCTTTCAGCCTCTCTCAGAAATCAATATTCAGTGTCTGCAATACTCGGTTTGTACCATTTTCTGCATTATCCGCATCATATCCGTTCAATAAATATAATTTTCTAGACTCCATAGCTGTCATTTCTAGCTTTCAGCATTAAAGTGTGACAGGCATGCATGATGAATGTGTAACTACTGGGTGCTGTGATAAAAGAACACATGATATCATGTAATAACAGGAAAGCACCCACTCATCTTGAATGGGTAACGCATAACCTTGCTTGCTATGCCTTTGTGTCATGCTCGAAACAGGAGTGTCCTTTCATTTTCTGTTTTCTTCTTTCGTGTGAGCTCTAGCCTTTTGGTAGCTATAAGACATTGAGTGAAATTTTAGGAAGAGGCATCCAGCAAAGACTAGAATGTAAAGATAAATGAAAAATAAATGGTTCATAGCTAATATATGATAAGTACAAATACAAATAAATACATTTTTTTAAATAGAGAAACTCCATATATGACCAGGAGCAGACTGGGCTGGGGGACATCTGCCCCCCAGGCCAAACCCATAATGGGCTACCTCGAGCTGGGTCACTGGGCCACCTCATTTTTTTTTCCTTTAAAATGGGCTGCTGAGTCAAGTCTTGCCTCCTGGGTTAAAATTTACCAGCCCTCCCCTGTATCTGACAGATATTTCACTGAAAGGTTATTGCTTGTTTCATAATACCCAAAAATGATTTCCCTTTATTTCATGCTAATTTGGTGAGCAGATAGAGCACTATGTCAGTTCCCACTCATAATTATTAGTGCAAATATGGCAAAAAACAAAGGTGCAGCACCTAAATTATCATACTGTTCTATGTTCTAAAGAACATTGTTAAAGAAATAAAATTAATATAAACTTCTGTATATCCCTGTTACCTACTTACCTACTACTAATTAGCTTCTGATGACAAGGAAAATTGTTGAATTCTAAATCCAATTTTTAGATGAAATTAATTTCTACGTTAAATAGATGCTCCTATGAGATTAGAAACATAATTAAGCAAATTATTCAATTCTAAAATTGGATTAGTTTCTAAGCATACATTTGAAGGAAGATCTAGTGATAATTTAAAAAAAAGTCTACCAATCTCTAGGGCACTTTAGCTCTAAGTTATGTTGATCCTAAGAAAAAGAGAATGATGTCTGAACCATCTGTTAATATGACATGCTGGATTCCGATAAAACCAATAGGCTATAACCAGTAGGTGCGGAAAATCAAATCGAAGTGTTTGCCCCAAAAAATTTTGCCAGCCAGGTGGCATTAAGAATCAGCCAGGTAGGGGCAGGTGTAATACTTCGCAATAATAATGAAAATTGTTGGAGGTTATTGCCCACACCTGCCAGGACTGGTGGTCATTGATCTCACACACACTGCTGGCTGTAGTGCTCACATAGTGCTTGTTCTAATAGGAGAAACAATGGTTTATCCTATTATAAAAGGACTCTGTTAGGCTCCAAGAGCCGGGTGGCAAGTAAAAACAGCCGGGTGGAGCACCCGGTAAATAGGTGCTGGGGAGATCACTGAATCGTATCACCAGTAAACATCAAGATGACAGAGTAACTGAAGTAATGTCCTATCTGAATATGAAAATCTTTAAAAGTGTAATGCATTGCAATACTGAGTATGTCATATGTGAAGTTCAATGCAGTTGTAAATTGCAGTATATAGGACGAACAATGAGACAACTTGTAAATAGGTTCACTGAGCACAACAGAAATATCATTAAGAAATGTAAAAATCATAGTGCTTCTAGACATTTTGAACAATATCATAATGCATTTCTGACTCAGAAGTCTTTGGATTTGAACATTTACAAGTTGAAGGGGAGACTGCTTCTGGCGATCATGGTATCCGGATGGCCTAAATGAAGCAATATATTTAAATGGAGTTATATATATATTTCTATCACACGCCATATGAATATATACGTTTAGAAGTTAGACAATTAGAATAAAGAAAGGTTAGATCTTTTCCATTTTAGACATTTCTCTTGAATAGCCCTGAATGCATGAATAGGTTTGATTGAATTTATTCCTAAGATTTTATTCCCATTATTCTCAGGGTATTTTTGATAGTTGTTTTCAATTTTTTTTATTCATTTCGCTATTAGATTTAGGTTTGTAGGAATTTATGACAAAGGGTGGGAATCACATTATAAAGTTATGATCATAATGATGTGTCTTAGCAATCTAATTTGGTGATAATTCTAGTATTATAATGTCATGGGATGTATCTTGTCAATAATATATACAATGGTATGTAAATATTAGTTACGTTAAAATCGTGGGGATCACATTATATGCCTAGGAATAAGGAAAAGGTGTCGTATCAATTCTATTTGTAATATTCATGGTATTATAATGTTATCGGATATATTATTTGAAATCTGTTTAGCAAAGCCAGTTTGTCTGGCTTCGAAATATGACCTACACACAATATGATCTGCACAGACCATTGCTTGACCAGGATTTAGGGCAGAGGCCTTTTGTAATTAACATATTTTATTTCCAAACACATCCTGTACTGGGAGTGCCCACCTTTTGGGGGGTCAACTGGGAAAATCACACGTTTCTTTGTCTCTTCACTTGCTGAACACAGAGAGAAACACATCTGTTGCTAAGGACTTCAAGTATTTAAGGAATATATATATATATATATATATATATATATATATATATAGAAACTATTACAGTTATTTTATAATTTACCAATAATCGTTGTCTATGTGATTTGTGTGGTTCCAACTCACAAAGTGATTTATTAGCAAGAGCAAAAGAATAACAATTAAATAAATAAGTATAGCCGATAGATACGCTGTGCCCCTGCTGGATCCAGCTTACAGTCATTCAATCCTGAAGTCTGTGGTCAAAGAGACTGTAAGCTGATTCCAGAGAACAATATATATATATATACATTTGGTGTTACAGTAAATACAATACAGATGACTTGGCATGTTTCCATAGGTTCAGGCTTCAGTACAGTCCAGTATAGTGTAGTTCATAGGTCAGTTCAAACGAAACCCTCCAAGGGTGGGGGTCAGCTCTCCAAGGGTGGGGGTCAGATGCATACTAATCTTCCCATCGACAGCTAGTTCAAACTGGTCTATTTACATTATACACACAATACCATTCTGTTCACAATACCATTCCCTATATTCCATAACTAGCATACATGAAGTGCGATCTTATAGCTGATGGAACCGGATCACTAAGAATAAATAGGGGATTAGAATGACACAAACATGATGTTTCCTGTAACCTGAACCTTAGATCTTACTAAAGTACATATAACCTTATAATATTTAATTATAAACTCAATAGTATCTGTTCATAAAAAAACTGTGGATTGGAACTATTATAAAATGAACTATGTACAAGTGAATGTGTAAGTGTAAGAGCATGCGTCCGTTATTTATGGTGCGATTGCGTCATGACATGTGGCGTTCTGATCGCAATCGCACGTAAACCAATATTAATCAATATAATTTCTTTCATCCAATGATTCGACTTTGACAATATATATATATATATATATATATATATATATACATATACATCAGTGGCGCACGCAGGGGGGTTTGAGTCTCTAGAAACCCCCCCTGCACTAACTAAGTGGCCACTTTCCTATACATCCAACCGCAGCGCTGTCAAAGAAGCATCCGCGACGGTGCTGTATTGTATACAGCACCACCGCAGACGCTTCTTCGACAGCGCCGAGGCTGCTGTATAGGACAGCGCTGGCGAAACGGAGCTGCTGCTCTCTCTCTGGGTTTTTTTGGGTTTTTTTTTGGGTCGGCGGGGAGAAACCACCCCCCCCCGACAATCCTCCGTGCGCCCCTGTACATATATATATATATATATATATATATATATATATATATATATATATATATACATACAAAGAGCTGCAGTATTAGGCAACATGGAGGAATGTTTTGGGTGGTACCTGGTACGATAACATAAATATGTGACGTTTAAATAGTATATATGGAGTTTGAATGGAATTGTCTTTGTGTGCAGATAGTAAGGAGTTTGTGTTTGATGGAAAAGGCTTACGTTTGCAAAAGTTAGATTGAGTAAGACAATGATATGTATGGTGTTAGATTGATGATTGATTATGTTGCATAAATAGGAATAAATTGTAATTGTTGTAACATGATGTATGTGTTACGGTTAGTATAAATGCTTAGCAAGTAATATTGTTAGTGTACTTAGAAAGTGACTTGGAAAGATTCTGACTTGGAAGATTAGAATGACTGTTTTGGGAAAGTTTTGCAGAAAGTGATTACATACAGGAAGTGATTAGATTGATCAGTGTAAAGTTTTGCATAAACCATTTGTTAAAGAATATAGCTGAGACTGTTAAACTGAAGATGAGAAAGTGAAATAGTTGAGATAAAGGAGTTTTGTACTAAATTCTGCACATGTAGTTTAGTGCTGAATAGATTGGACAAAATGGCTCCCGTGTAAGCCATGCGGTCTGGTCAATCCTTCATCTTGCATGCACCCACTTGCAATTAACATATACACACATACACACACAGACACAAAAACACACACACACACACACACACACACACACTGAAATCTGATATACATTCATATACACATATAGTCCTACCATGTTTACTTAGTAACATAGATAAGGAAGGCATACTTAGATAGAATAGCTTAGTAGGCAATGCAATAGATTTTATGTAAAATATATTATACTTTCTACACTGTGTTATTATATGTGTAAACACTGTTAATGAAATTATCTATTGTTACTAAGAATACATATTATCCTAAATGAGACTTTGTGGAAATTCTTTCATGACGTTTAAAGCAGACATTGAATAAGAATTATCTTTCTAAAAACTGGGTTTAAACTGGAACCTACCCTTTGTGAGTGATAATGAAGGTAGTTTTTAAATGTTAATTATGATATTAACATTAATAGTATTATTGCCTCATCATTAGATCCTCCTCATAGCAGAGAGCATTAGCCAACTCTCAAGGAAGCAACACCCATTTTGGTGGGGGGATAGATACCCTTTTAGAAGCATACAATTACATTCTCGAGAACTGTGTGCTTTCAACTTTGTAGCAACAGTTTGGGGAAGGCCCTTTCATGTTTCAACATGACATTGTGAACAAAGGTCCATCGAACAATTATTTTCTGAGTCTGGTATGGAAGAACTTGACTGACATGTATAAATCTCTTACCTCAACACCATCAAATACCTTTAGAGTAAATTGGAACACTGACTGTGAGCCAGGCCTTATCGCCTTAACATCAGTGTCCTATCTCACTAATATTCTTGTGACTGAATGGATTTGCATCCCATGTTCCCATGCAGCCATGTTACAAAATCTAGTGGAAAGCCTTCCCAGAAGACTAGAGTATGATATTGCAGCAAAGGGGAGGCCAACTCCAGATTAATGCACATGGATCAACCAGCACCAATTTATGTTGTTAAAACCAGTCACCAGTCTCTTCAGAAAACTGTCCAGGAGGTATAAGTTATATACCTGTTCTATACAGGTTAACAGAGAGTTTGCTAATGAGCATGTTCACCTGTTTCTATAAGTATTTGGCATTTGCAAGCACAAATTGCCAGATTATTGAGTCCCATGTATTATTGTAATAAGACAGAAGTGGTTTGTTAGTGGAATATCTTGGAACAGACATAATTGAAGAGTAAGGTATACTGTTATCTGTCACGGTTCAAATACAAAGTACAGCTCAGGAGCCAGGAATGAGGTAAAAACACACAAAGTTTATTGCTGGAATAACAATCTGATGGTGTAATACTGAATATACAAGAAAATGCAGGAATAAATACCGGGTAGATGGCTGATGTAGGAAAGTGGTAATATGGAGAGCTCCCAGATAGCAGGTAAGCAGATATATGGAGAGATCCAGGCAGCATGAAACCACAAGCACAGCAGAGGGTAGGAACAGAGGATGGGACAACAATAACCAGCAATGACTGCTGGGAGAGACAGGTTTAAATGGAACACACCCAGGTGCATGGGATAATGAGTGAACAGAAAGGTTAACTCCTAAAACACAAGAAGCAGCCACAATTGCAGGACCCCTGGTTATCAGAGGTACTGCTGCTAACACATAAAATGAAACACAATAATACAGTCCAAAACTCCAGGAGACAGGAGCTGCCAATACAAGCAGCAAGCTGTAAGCAGATCGTTACATTATCTCATTAGAATATGCAAAGCCAGAAATATGCACTTCTGATATTGATGTTTGTGTAAGGTTATTGTTAAAAAATAATAATATATGTGATTGAAAGAAGTGCTTGAGGGCAGAACAACCAGACGTTTACAATTTGAGAACAGGTCAAGTGACCTCCAGCTATGGACAGAGCATTCAATGAGCGATGTGAGTTTGTAACAATTATATTATTGTTTTCAATGTCATTACAGATAAATATTAAGGTGTGCAGAACTATTATGTTTTGTCTTTGTCTCTTTAGCCTGAGAGTTTATTTTGATCATTTTAACATTTGTCTGTGGGCTAATTAGTGTGATTATGCAGCTATGCTGACTAATTGGCATTGTATAAATAGTGTGTCCATGGGTTATCCACTGTTTGTCCCGCTGATTAAGTTATTTTAAACTATCCATTCACATCATTTTGGATCCATATATGGAGTGTACAAACTGAAAGCCATGAAATTCATGATTCTTCAGAATGTAAGTGAAGTAAAATTTTAATTCTACTTTACTTAGAATGGTTATTTTAATAAGGAGATAAACCATCTGTTCTTAGAGCTAGTGTGACTGACATTTATATCATTTTGGAGTTTCCTTCTGATCATGTTCTCTATTGAGACATACGATCATTGCTTTCTACTTTTATGGCATGTTTTGTGACTGTTATTTTTATGGTCCCTGTAGTTTGCTATGCAGCTTAGTAACTATTTGCTGCAGAGGAATTGTAGAAATATTCCATACCTGCCTACTTTTCCGGAATTTCTGGGAGGTTCCTGTATTCCTGGAAGAGAAGGCATCCACCTGGGTCTTGGTGGAGACGGGTCTTGACTTTTGCTGTCAGTTCATTTATTACTTATCTGTCGTCTGTGTCCGGACTCTGGCTGTGAACTGTGACTGCTGCTTATTCAGTATTTGTAAACCGCTATTCATTGCCGGGAATTTCAGTATTTCTTAGCAGGGGGAGGGGCTATCATCATCATTGGGGGAGGGGCTATCATCACGCACCCTCCTGCACTTATCACTTGATCTCTCCTCTCCAGGATCTGCCGGAGGGGATTTTTTTTTTTTTTTTAAGTTTTACTTTTGCAAGGTCAAGATAACAACAAAAAAGCGATTGACAAAGTGAGTACAGTTATCAAAGATAAACAATAAGTAATCAAATCAACGATCTGCATAGAACATATGAAACACTAAGTCAAGCGAACCTTTAAATGTAGTAGAAGCGAGTGACCCAAAGTTTTTATTGAAAAAGGAAAGAAGGAAAGAGAGGGTATAGAGGAAGAAAGGAGCGAGAGAAGAGGGGGAAAAGGAAGAAAGGTAAGAAGTGACTAGATCCACTGTAAGGGGAGAGAAGTCCAAGAAAGAAATGAGGTATTAGAACTGGATTATGTAAAGGGTGGGCACGCCTGAAAGAAGGCTAACCATGGATCCCAAACCTTAGTGAAAGCTCTCGAAGTGTTCTGAATAATGCTAGTCATATACTCCATCCGTTGAGTCTGCCAGACTCTATTAATAATGGACTGCATAGATGGAGGGGATTGCAAACGCCAGCCTGCCGCTATTTGGCAAGTAGTTGCCGAAACAATGTGTCTAATCAAGCCGGAGAGGAATTTTTAAGTATGAAATATTCACCATTTGACTAGGAAAAGCTAAGTTGATACAGATTAATTTCACACTAGATATCATAGCTGGAAGAGAACTGTGACTTTTCTTATGCAGTTGGATAAGGTCTGACTTGATACATGGATATTATATGACGCTGATGATATTTTAGCATAAATTGTATAAATTTGTCTTGATACTGTTACAACTCTTCCTGTGTTTTGTATCTAGCAGTAGTACCTTATACCACCAGAGGTGCTGCTGTTCTGTTCCTAAACTTTTCAGCATGCCTGAAGGAGTTAATCTTCTTGCCTGAGGCCTAATTAGAACTGTACCTGTCACACTGCTTTAAATACCTGCCTCTAGCTGTGCTCTGTGCAGTTCATCCATTTGTTCCTGGCTGCTGCTAACATGCTCCTGTGCTATTTGGTATATACCTGCTGGACTGAGCTTCTGTGTATGACCCCTGCCTGTACCTTGGACCTTGCCTGCTTGCCTGAGACCCGAATCATTTGCCTGTACCTTGGACCACGCTGTTTTACCTGTTGCCCTGACCTTTTGGACAGACTTCTGGACCTCGCCTATTTGCTTGATCTCTGCCTGGCTATTTGGATTTGTTTGTCTGGTCTCTATTTGATCCCTGGACTCTGTCTGCTTTCCTGGACAGCCTTGTGCCTTCTGGACTGGGGTAAACTTATTATACTTGTTCCTGCCATTTTACTATACAGTCTCTTTTGGAACCTGTTATCCGTGGATTTGAGTTATCTTTGTTAATATATTTACCTGAATAAAGACACTTTGCCTTACACTTCCGTTGCACTTTGTGAATGCACTGGGATTCATAACAGATATGTGGATATGTTCTATGTTTTATTTGTTACAGGACAGAGTGTATTCTGAATATTTTGTCGGCATCTCTTTAGTTGTTGTTCCTTTTTTTAGCTTGCAACTGATGGTTTAATCGCAGAGAGAATAATAGTCTAGCAGGTCTAGTAAAGAAACAAATTGAACCCGAGGCTATTGATTCATTTGTGCCACTGCATATATACAAGGCGCTCTATCTTCTAAGGCAGCAGGAGATTTATTCATTAGACTATCAAAGTTTAACTTCAAGGGAAATCTTTCTAATTGTCTCTGCATAAAATCCTGCTCATTGGTGTCTGCTAAAGAGAGCATGAAAGGAGCAACTGCAAATCTTTATTCACCTCTGGTCCCTGATCCTGTTTTGTCTCTGAAACTGCAGCAAGATCCACTTGGTGAAGGGCACATGTTTCTCTATCTGTCTTACAATCCTTGTAGGCTCTATGTTTAGCCTGAACTTTTCAGAAAGGTCATTGTGTTTAGCTAACTTTCTTGACACATTTTTAGACTGCTCACCTATATCTAATATTGTTCATCTATTTTTGTTTCTCCCAGTTTCATTCTTAGAATATTTTACTGGAATGTCTTTGTGGGACCAAAGTGAACTCTGTAATCATGTAAAAAACACATTTTTAAGAAGAAGATTATTGTTAATTTTCTTTTTAAGAATAAGATTATTGTCAATATTCTTTTTTAAGCATTTTATTAATTTTAATTATTATAATTATTATGTCAATGTACCGTGTAGTATGTTGGTGCTTTATAAATAAAGGATAATAATAATTTAAATCAGTTATTGCAAATTCATTGGAAACAAATGCACAGATTTATATATTAGTGTGTTATAATACCCATACTTCATAGCTTGTTGGTTGTTTTTTTTCTTAACCTGAGCTTGACACAGAGTAGGCTAAGCTGGTGACTAAACATCTCCCCATAGATAATAATATCCTACAGAGGGTGAACATAACAAAACAAATACAATTTAACTTCAAATCTAATTAATTGCAATTGTCATTCCTTATACCAACTAGTATTCATTTCATTTCCATCATCTTTGGAGTGTTCCCTTGAGGATATAATTTGAAAATATAACTGGTGTAATAGACCAGTCTCCAGGAAGCCATATGTTTTGAACACAAGACATGTAGCTTGTCTAGCACATACACTGGAGTGCCACTTCTGAATATCCATACCGCCACTTCTAAATATCCATACCGCCACTTCTAAATTTCTGTACCGCCACTTCTGAATTTTTACTACAACTTAGAGAATTGTGTTCTATATTATGTAGGCAACAGTTAATATAAAGGGGATTACAGTAAATGAACAACTTTACAATATCTCATAAGACAAGCAGAGTCATTTTAGAAATTTGAGAACTTCTGTAGACTTTTACAACGTTATGACCTTTGTCACTGTAGTCAATGCTGTATATCTTGGCCTTTAATCGCTTGACTTTTTTATCCTGCACAGTCCAAAAAAAAATCCCTTTTAAATTGCACTGTTTCTCCCCTTCTTGTATTCATGTTGCATATGTTTTATGTTTAATTTTTTTAACCAGGGGTCCATTTTTATAAAACTTGAGAAACAGCTGTTTTCTCTGGAAAATGGACATCGAACTTATGAAGCGGTTAACGCAGGAATAATCAGAGATTTCTCCTGCGTTATCCTACTTTTCACGGGTTACTGCAGTCCCCGTAGAACTCTAGACATGAAGCTCTTCGTATACCAGAGGTTTCTTTGCTGGGGCTCCCTGAGTAGTCCTGGAAGCAGAGTCTCAATATGCATTGCTGCCATTTGAAGTGAAGCATATTGCTTGACACCACACTGCTTTAATAAATGGACCCCTAAATATTCTATTAATTTCAGAAACCTGGGAAGTCATTACACATATTTTTATATACATAATTGTAGTATTCATCCCTGTGTGTTTTTAATAACAGTTTCTTTAGTGGTGCTAACCCAGCTGCTTTTCAAGACAAGAAATAGTTGAGCATCCCTTTCCTGTTAAATGCGGTTCCTAATATGGCAATAAATCCTGCCTGGGAGATACTGGTTAAATATTTCAACTTTGCTTCATCTCAATAGTGAACTCAATTCCCACTTCACCTCCCTTGCTTTCTATATCTTTATTAATAGCCTGAATTCTCTGCAGTCTGATTCCCTGTGAGAGCATACAAGAAAACTGCAACTGGAAACATTTCTTTGAGGTTCTTAGCTATGAAGTTGTTATGGCAATTAATGGCACTGATTAAATAAGGCCAAAGTTCTTTCTCAATCAATTATTAATTTACATAAGAGAATTAAAGGAAGACAAGGTAAAAACAGAATCAGTCGTAGACACAATATCAATATAACATAGACATTATAAAGAACATTAGTGTGACAATACCTTAAATGAGTGGTATATCACGCTCATCTGAGATTATATAATTCTAGATTTATTAGTTTACACCAGTACTTTAATAGGATAAGAGGAATTGCTGCCACCACCTGCTTTACACAGCGCAGCACAGTTTAGATAGTTAACTTTGCAGCTCTAGTAAATTGGATCAATAATCCTAGAAGCCATGGTCAAAGCACAGATATGTGAGTTCAATTCACAACAACAAGAGGCAAGAAGGTATGTCTGCTACCAATCAATTTAATTTATTTTTTTTGATTGATAGCAGATAGACAGGTACACTTGCAGGTGAAATATATTTCCATGGTTAACAGGAGAGCTAACTTAGCTATGAACAGGATATACAGAATATATATTTCAATGAGCGTACATCAATTTTTGTTGCATACATATACACATTTCCGTAGTGCTCATGTGCATCAAAATATGTCCGTGTCTAGGTTTGTGCATATATTAGGATTGAAGCCCCTTACGTTAATACTTCCTGGGAAGATTATTTTGTGGACATCGGCGACCACGCTGCCCTTGGTGCTTATACTCTATACTGGATTCTAATCCATAATTGGCCAAGTGGTGTCTGGCTCTCTAGCATTACCCTTTAGTGGTGCATCATAGGCTGGGATGTTTTTATCTTAATGCAAACGTTCTGTAATGCACAGGGCTGGACAACCAGGCTTTGTTGGTTCTGGACCAACCTCTAAATGGAGAGGCATGTGGGAGGCCGGAGATCTGTCACATATGAGGAAGGGGTTAAGTCCTCAAGGAGTCTGATAGCTCCACCCTTCCTGACATAACTGGGCAGGTCTATATATTTATAAGGCATAACAGCCCAATCTGAGTGGGTCTACCAGATGAAAGGAGTGTTCATGTGAAGCTCTACAAAACCTGTGTCAGGCTTAGTGCTATTGCTATCCTTGAGCGTCCAGAACCCTGATATATTTTGCTTTGCACTTGTTTTCCTAGCTTTGCTTGCTTGGATGCATTCCTGACCACTACGCACCTGTTGCTGTTTGATGTTCTGCACTCCTACCAGTAAAATAACATGTTTTAAACTTTTTTGTCTCCTCACCACTGACTGAACAGTATCTCATACATCATCTTAGCCATATCAGGTGACAAGTTCATTTGAGCTTTTACTACCATATTGTATTACTATTGCTCTCTACTTCAGAGTCAGAACTAGCGAGCTGTAAGCCCCGGTGCAGGGAGGTGGGGAGGAGGGAACCAGAGCCCCTGACCCTCTGCATCTGCCATGCAGCGGGCCCCATTATTTCTATGGCCCCGATGCACGGCATCTGCCACACAAAGGGTAGTCCCGGCACTGCTCTACTTAACTTCTCTACTTCTACACAGTGGTTTTATTTATTCAATGTGACATATGATACACTACTTCAATCCAATGACTTGACTGATAGAGGACAATTCATTTCCCCATGTTGAACTGCCGGACATCACTGCGATATCCGGTTGCGCTAATTACTGGGTACTGCGGTACCCGACCATTGTGGATCCTGTACACCTCTATGGGGTGCAAGGAAATGCTGTGATGTTACATCACTGCTGAGTGCGTTTCAGAATCATTCCAGATTCTCCTAGTCTACCCATCCCTGTTTCGGCAAGCCAGAATCATTCCACTGCACTTTTTGGGCAGCTGACTTCCCCCACAGAGTGGATTCATTTTTTAAACGCAGGTTAGGACTGATAGGACATACCGCTCTTGGATAATTAAAAATTATTCTAGAAGAGTTTCAACTTATGTAAGGGGTACCAACATACGAAGATTCAGTATCATGTGAAATAGTTGTAAGGAGTTTTAAGGATTAAAATAATAAAGCTCACAGGGCCTGATTTAAAATCGAACTCAAAATGTACTTATTTGAACTATTTAAAAGAGGATGCAAATATTAATTCCGCTTGTATTCAAATCTACATGTTTGTTAAGATATGTTATCATGTGAATAAGTTAGGTTATGTAATTACCCTGTAAGCGTAGATACTACAGGGTTTTTTCTGAGGTTTTGTAACAATTGCACTTTTTTACTACAATATTTACAATGAATTCACATCTGAATGCACATACGTGGATTTCCTTAATTACCCTTATTAGTTGTAAACAGTGCTGCCTCTTGACAATGAATTCATATTAACCCTTTCACTGTATTACCTTTTTGTCACCTGCACTATTCAATGGTAACAATTACATCTTTGTAACAGCTTTAATCAAATATGTCTCATTATTACAAATTTGCATTTCATAAATAAAACAAGCAGACAATTATTGATTATCAAATATAATATTTACATATCAACAGAAACATAACAAACAATACATGCAATGAATTATATTTTTTGCTATATAATTAATATATATTTTTAATTGTTTATGATTAATTTACGCATTTTGTTTTTTATTTTATTCTAAAATGAAAGGAAGGGGATTCTCTCCTCTGCCTCTTCTTGATATTGTTCAGCTGGGAAAAAAATAAATATATAATTACATATTTCATTGCCATACAGCATTCAAGCGTTCAGTTAAAATAAAGTAAAGAATGGAATATAAAATCTAAATGCCAACATAAACAAGTGCTTATAAAAAAACACAAGTAAAGCAAAACATAAATGCTACAATACATGCTTTAAAAAAAAAAAAATGTATCGGGGGGCATGGTTTCTACGCCATATCAACCAGACTTGTGCGCTGCGGGCTCCGTGACAATCGAGGCGGATTTGCACAACTGGGAAACCAAATTCATCCTCCTCTACCATCACTTGGTAAATAAAATGTTGAGGACTCCAGCCATCTATTTGAAATAGGAGAGAATCCCGACTTGGCCCGGCGGTGACCTACGTCGTAGGGAGACCTTAACCTCCTGGGACATCTATTGGAGGCTCCGCTCCCGTCTATTCCCCGCTTGCCGGGTCGGCAACTCATATCCAGTCTGTCAGACGGAGGCGGCGGCCAACCTGCAGAGAACTCTCAGTGAAGATTGCCGGCTACTACGGGAAACACCAGGCCAGTATACTTTCAGTATTAGTGGGCGCCCCTGCCCCCCCCCCCCCCCCCAGGTTCCTATACTCTCTCACTGAGAGTCAGTATCCACTGACTCACGAACGCTTTCAAGCCCTTGTTGGGGATAAATAAGCCAATCACCTCTTGTGCTGCGGGGCAAGCTTCCAACATCTACATACGGTGGAGGATTGTAGTCAAATCTATACCACAGAGTGCCCCTCCACACCTACTTGTCTAGCAGCTCTCTTTAGGGGCAAAAAATACAGTTTAAAAAAAAACCCCAACAAAAACAATCAACAAAACTTCCTGGCACACAGGCTACAAGAAGATGTCACCATAGATACACTTTACACTGTGGTGTGAATATGAGTCTTTTCTAAACAGACTAGGTTAGGGTGTCCTAACTTTAACATGCCTGACAATTGACACTCTTACTTTCACCACACACATGTCTATTTAACACTATCCCTTGTTTTTGTTTTGACTGGGCAATCAGACACATATTTGTGCTGCATCTGTATTCATATTGACCGAGCCTCATCTACACTCCATTATGGCTCAGAGAAAAACAAAACCTAGCAAACATATTCCTACCTTAAATTATTTTAATCCTCTGATGTCCAGCAAAGATAAAAGGACTTCCATCCCATCGGAGTCCCCGTGTCTTGCAGACAGGGCCGGTGCTAGGGTCCGTGGCGCCCTAGGCACATTTTCAAAATTGGCGCCCCCACCCTCCGCGGCACATTTTCAAAATCGGCGCCCCCATCCTGCACACTTACAAAATAGTACGTAAGTGTGCAGGGTGGGGGCGCGGATTTTGAAAATGTGCGTCTTTTCTTACCTGCTTCTAACTTGCCTCCTCTCTGCTCCGTCTGCTCCCCTCCACTCACTGACACTGTCGGGCCGTGATGATGATGTCACGCCCGACAGTCAGTGAGTGGAGGGGAGGAGACGGAGCAGAGAGGCGGCGGTGGTGGTGAGCAATAGTCCCCCCTCTCCCCCCCCCCCCTCCCTGTGGATGTATCTGAAGCTGTGCGGCGGCCGTGAAAGGTATGGTCAGCGGTCGCCGCACAGTTTTAAAGAAATTTTTAATCTGTGGCGCCCTCCAGAGCCCAGCGCCCTAGGCAACTGCCTAACCTTGCCTAATGGGAGCGCTGGGCCTGCTTGCAGATACCGAAACCAACTCTCAATCTGAGCCAGTGACGCCACATACCTCCTCATCGCTATCTCTTTTTCCCAATCCCTTCATTACAATTGGTAGGATGCAGCAGATGTTTACTACTTTCACTGTTGAACTTACCTCAACTATGAAAGCAACAGTTTGCGAGCTCAGGGGAGAGATAGAGGAGATTGGAGTCCGCACTTATCATCTGGATCAGAAGATGGGAGAGGTCTTTGCCTCTCACAACGCATTGACAGATGCTCACAAAGTTATGAGCCAAGAGTTTGAATCCTTTAAAGATAAAATGGCAGATTGTGAAGGCCGCTCACGGCACAATAATATAAAAATTAGAGGTATCCCAGAAACTGTAACCAATGCAGATTTTATTTTTTACATTATGGCCCTCTTTATAAGCTACTGCCTGCAGCTTCAGATCAAGACCTCCTCATTGATAGGGTTCATCGTTTACCAAACCAAGAGCATTCACTGGATCAGCACCCAGAGATACACTTCTCTGAATGCACTTTTCTCATATTAAAGAACAGCTCCTTAGATCAGCTAGAGCCACAGAACATACAGATATACTGATAGATCTACAAATGTCCACAGACTTTTCAGCAGCAACTATACTTAAGAGGCGCTCCTTCTATGCTGTTACTACTGCGTTCCGAGCTAAGGATATCCCCTACTGCTGGGGATTTCCGGTGAATCTTATTGTACAGAAGAACAACTCTACACATGTCATCGGTGCTCATGAAGAGGGGGTCCAGCTGTTAAAAGGATGGGATATCATCTGTACCTTTAGTTCCACTCAACCCCAGTCTCGGATCCAGCCAGATCGGTCGACAGTGGATCATGCCTGAACTAGGATTGGAGTAGATTTGTCTTTGTTTTCTTACAGGTATAGACGGTCCATTTTGTAGAGATCCACTCCTGTGAATCACAGTTGACCCACATCATGCATCACTACCTATCCGACTATTGTGAACATTGGAACATATACTTACATTGCGAGAATAGCAGAGACATCAGCCTGTCTGTTCCTTTCGGTTAGGTATTATCCACTATAATGTTGTTAGGCTTCTTATTCGTAATGTTGTAACAAGTTTTATAGGTTTTGATGATTGATAGGTCCATGGGCCCCGTTGCTTCCTGGGACCTTATATTATCACTATATGCATGAGGCTTTGTGTGGTGGCTTTAGGGAATAAATTAAGCAGACAGGAATATGCTTCTGCAGTTAATATTCTGATATCTCAGATTCTCCTAGTCCACCCCTCCCTGTTTCGGCAAGCCTGCCGATCGACCCTGCCGATTCTATAGAAGCCACCGCTCCTATCACTGTTTTGGCCTGAGTAATATTTGTCTACCATGTCCCACAACATGTTCAAGCTATTGCAGTGTCCAGCTTGCTTCTTTATGCTTTAAATAATAAAGGACTTGATGTTGCTATAGTAAAATGTAGTGATAAATATAGGCTGTTTACTTCCTTGGGCTTCCTTAATGAAATTCACGTTCATTATACATGTGGATGAGGTGGGAAATTAAACTTGGGGCTGGTGTAGTGTTTTAATGGGTCATTTATCTGCCATCTCCTACTCAGAATAATTTTGGAAACTGTCCCTGGTCTCTTTTCCTGGTCCTTCCCTTTATAGCTGAATACATGGATTGTCTCCAACAGGAATCAGTCCAACTCTGTTACCTTGGCACTGGGCACACTGTCCTGTAATGATGCCTGATTTAACTCGACCTCCGCTGTTCTTGCTGTTTTCCTCACTACTATGAATGTTGCTGCTTTTCTTCCACTCTCTGTTAGCTTTCCATTTACCTCTTACTCCTATATCTCATTCACACTCCTTGTAATGTCACTTCCTTCCATCAACTCACAATTGTCCTTTTCAGCTGTCAACTCTCACTCTCTTCGCTTAAACTCTCCAGTCTTTCTGTCAACCACAAGGTCTGCTGGGAACTGTGGTTCATAGTGTGGCCAGGTAGAGCATGCGTGTGTCAGGCTCCGTCCCCGCATGCTGCATAGATGCCGGGGACGGATGCCTGTCTCCTTACTCAGCTCCCGTCCCGTTGCCTAGCAATGTGACATACTTCTGGTTCACCCGGCGTGCATGCGCTATAGGGCTCGCGTCCCGTTGCCTTCTTCATGTTTGTCGGCAGTCAGGTGTTCTCCGTGGCGTCCTCCTCCTATCAGGGGCTTGGTTAGGGTACTTAAGGCACTTCCTCCCACACACCTGTGCCAGAGTATTGGTTTCACCTCTTCAGTGTGCCTTCTCCTGTTCCATGTTTCCATTATTTGTCCTTTGGTTCCTGGCTTCTTCCTGACCACTCTGTGTCCTGTGATTTGGCTCCATTGACTATCTGGTTACCGAACCCTGGCAAGCTCCTGACCTTCCTTTTGGATTATCATCGTGTACTGCGCTATCGATTGACACCCCAGCAGGAGCATACGACCATTCCTGCTCACTCTAGCTGCACTGTAAACTAGCTGGGAGAACCGCGACCTGCACACCTCACACAGCCAAGACCAAAACCTCCTTATGGGGTCCCTGGTGAATACCAGGGGTGCGTTAGGCTCTGTGCCTCCCTGTCTAGTAGCGCCGATATCAGTCAGCGGCATCCTCGAAGTCATTGTCGTGACAGCGTGTGGAAGCGTACAGTTCCGGCAAGAAGGAGTAGCTAGGTATCACAATTCCTCATTTTTATTATATTTTATTTATAAAGCGCTGACATATTGCAGAGCGCTATACATTACACAAACAAATTACATACAAAGACATGAAACGGAAGGTAATGATGGCCCTGCCCAATTAAACTTACAATATAAAAGGTAATACGAGATTGGATACATACAGGGGAGGGCTGGTAAATTTTAGCCCAAGAGGCATGACTCAACTCAGCAGCCTATTAGGAACATTTTAAAGGGAAAAAATGCAGGTGGCCCAGTAACCCAGCCCAAGGTAACCCACTCTGGAACCCGCCCGGGGGGGCAGATGCCCCCTGCCCCCTAGCCCAGCCTGTCCCTTGATACATAAGGTAGTGGAATAACAATTGTAACAGCTGGTGGGGAAAGTTTGTGTGTGGTTATTGTAAGGCAGCAGCACTATCAGCCAACAGTAATAAAGCAGTCGTTGTCAACTGGCATTTCTGTGCAGCTAGCAGTGGGGCATTGCTGTTGGAACAAGGAGAGACAGAGGAAGGAGAAGACACAAAACATGAACACAGTTACCGTAGATATCTTAAAACAGTCAGCTGTACAGTCTTCCATAACTGTCCTTCACTATTTATCCCAACCTAACCTCCGTCCTCTTCTGGTTTTACAACACATACAATCTCTTGCAACTTACTTTTGTGCTGCACAGGTACTATTGTAGTTATCCAAACAGTTTGGAGTAGTTTTGTGTCTGGTGTTTATACTTATTATCATTCTTGTTGCTGGAAACAGCCAGGATGGTTGTTGCCCGTTTTGTTCAGGTTCAGTGGCAGCTGTTATACCAAAGAGGCAGGGGATGCCACCAAAGGCGATGACAACAGCAATGACAGTTGTGCTCACTGGGTTAAGCTGCTGAACCGAGATGGTATTCCAATAAATCTTCTAAAAAACCCGGTCCTTAGTGAGATGACCCTCCTCTGCTCTACCATGTCATTTCCCACCACCTTCATCAATTTTTACCTGTTTTACATTCGATTGTGTGGGAGGCAGGGCACAGAGCTCATGTAAAGTGCAGCCACCTTAACTACCCCCTGCATGCCACACTAAACATTAATAATGTCTGTGACAATTTACAAAGAATTTCTTTAAATTCTTTGAAAGGTTTTTCCATTACTCTCCTTAATTTCATTGTTATTATTATAATCATCCTTTATTTATAAAGCATTAACACGTTACATAGCACAGTACATTTAGGAGAACATGTTACAAAGAAATATCATTCAATGACATGAAACAAGGTAAAGATGGCCCTGCCCAAATGATATTACAGTCTAAGAGATGAGGGAAACAATTGATACATTAAGCAGTGTATTAGCAATTACAGCTGTAGGTGGAGAAAGTGTGTGTGTGGCCACATTAAGGCAAAAGCATTATCAGACAACAACACTAAATACACCATCGGTACCTAGCATGTTTGTGCAGCTACTGGTGGTGTAGTATGGTTGGAATAAGGAGTGATAGTAGAAGGTGGACATGAAAGATGAATCAGTCATTGTAGCAGTGCCTGATCAACCAATAGGCTGATCAGGCTGCAGCCTGGGGCGCTGGAGCCTGGGAGGCGCAACGTCGCCGAGAAAAAAAAAAAATTCCCTGCCATTTTTTTTTATTGAGGCATTGACGGGGCTGGAATCATCGGGACCGCCCCTTATCTAAAGCGGACGGCCCGACTGTCACTAATACATGACAGGCAGTCTGGCAGCGATCGCTGCTAGCTGCCTGTCAGTGCGGCCGCGGGAGATTCTTACTCTGGTCACGTGAGATCAGGACCTCCACACCTCACGTGACCACAGTAAGAAGTGCCCGCGGCCGTGCTGACAGGCAGCTAGCAGCGATCGCTGCCAGACTGTCTGTCATGTATAGCGCTGGGCGGCTGGAGAAAAGACTGCTGCGCCAGAACAGCAGGTAAGTCCTAATGTCTGGGGGCGGAGGGGCTGGTAACAATGGTAAAGGGGCAGATAACAATGCTAATGGGAGCAGATAGTTCTAAAGGGGCGAGTGAAGAAGCTAATAGGGGCAGGTAAAGAAGCTAATAGGGGCAGATGAAGACGCTAATATGGGCAGGTAAAGAAGCGAATAGGGGCAGGTAAAGAAGCTAATAGGGGCAGGTAAAGAAGCTAATAGGGGCAGGTAAAGAAGCTAATAGGGGCAGATGAAGAAGCTAATAGGGGCAGGTGAAGAAGCTAATAGGGGCAGGTGAAGAAGCTAATAGGGGCAGGTGAAGAAGCTAATAGGGGCAGGTGAAGAAGCTAATAGGGGCAGGTGAAGAAGCTAATAGGGGCAGGTGAAGAAGCTAATAGGGGCAGGTGAAGAAGCTAATAGGGGCAGGTGAAGAAGCTAATAGGGGCAGGTGAAGAAGCTAATAGGGACAGGTGAAGAAGCTAATAGGGGCAGGTGAAGAAGCTAATAGGGGCAGGTAAAGAAGCTAAAGGGGCAGTTGACAATGCTAAAGGAGCAGGTGAAGAGGTTAATGGGGGTATGTAACAATGCTAAAGGGGCAGGTGAAAAGGCTACAAGGGCAGGTGAAGAGGCTAAGGGGGCAGGTGAAGAGGCTAAAGGGTACAGGTGAAGAGGCTAAAGGGGGCAGGTGAAGAGGCTAAAGGGGGCAGGTGAAGAGGCTAAAGGGGGCAGGTGAAGAGGCTAAAGGGGGCAGGTGAAGAGGTTAATGGGGCAGGTGAAGAGGTTAATGGGGGCAGGTTTAAGAGGTTAATGGGGGCAGGTGGAGAGGTTAAAGGGGGCAGGTGAAGAGGCTAAAGGGGCAGGTGAAGAGGTTAATAGGGGCAGGTAACAATGCTAAAGGGGCAGGTGAAGAGGTTAATGGGGGCAGGTGAAGAGGTTAATGGGGGCAGGTGAAGAGGCTAAAGGGGGCAGGTAACAATGCTAAAGGGGCAGGTGAAGAGGTTAATGGGGCAGGTAACAATGCTAAAGGGGCAGGTGAAGAGGTTAATGGGGGCAGGTGACAATGCTAAAGGGGGCAGGTGACAATGCTAAAGGGGGCAGGTGACAATGCTAAAGGGGGCAGGTAACAATGCTAAAGGGGGCAGGTAACAATGCTAAAGGGGCAGGTGAAGAGGTTAATGGGGGCAGGTAACAATGCTAAAGGGGCAGGTGAAGAGGTTAATGGGGGCAGGTAACAATGCTAATGTGGTGCAGATAACAATGCTAATGGGGGCAGATAACAATGCTAAAGGGTCAGGTGAAGAGGCTAATGGGGTCAGGTGACAATGCTAAAAGGGGGCAGGTAAAGAGGCTGAATGGGGCTGATGAAATGGTTGAGGGAACTATTTAAAAAAATTAGAGCAGCTTTGGGGGGGCATAAACTTTGTATTGTGTGGCGGTTATGAGGATGGTCTCTGTGGTTCTAGGGTCATTAGAAAAGCAAAATTTTAGTCAGGTGGGGCTGACAGAGGTTTATATTTGATTATAGCTCTTTGACAACAATTTTCATATATTTTATTGCCTACATATGCCTGTGCTATGGGGTAGTTTGACCTGGCCATAATGGACTGTTGTGTTTTGAAGCATAATCATTCAGGATTTGTTAACATTTAGCATTATAATACAATTGCTGCATATTTTCAAAACAGGATCCCAACTTTCCAGAAGCCAACTAGAAGACAACAAAGCTGCAAGAACAGGTAAGAGAGAATGCACAATCTGTCTAAGTTTGAATGCTGGCGAATTCTTATTTTTGGGGGAGGGGGGGGCGCTGCGGCCGTAATAGCCTAGGGCGGCTTGAACCCTTAATCGGGCCCTGCATTGTAGAAATCTTAAGACAGTTCAGATGCTGCCAACCATGACTGTCCAGCATTTTTCTCAACTAAACCACCTTTCTCCTTTTGTTTAGGAAAATATTAAATTAAGTTAGGGGGTGACCCTACAGTGGTAACAATTTTGACTTTGAAGTGATGTTTTCATTCTTTCAACCAGGTTAATTTTCAGTTGGATCAACAAAGTCGCAGAAGTAAGTGCAGATTAATTTTCCAGGTGGCGATTCCAATGGCTGTGAATTGGGCTTGAAATGCAATTTGTGGACAAATAAAAGCAGTTGCACAAATAAAGAAGTAATGGATTTTTTATGTTCACAAATGAGCCTTTTTGAGCCTTACAATTCACCATCATTTGTTCTATAGACACCACTAGCAGAAAAGAGTCAAATGAACATACTAATTGTACTGTTTGGCAACTTTGGAACTGAGCTCACTTACTGTTTTGTTCAACAGTCACAGGGAGAAGCTAGGGTTTCCTGAACAACTCACACGTTTTTATGCAGCTGTACAACCTTGTGTGGGAGGTTAAACTAGTTATGAGAGGATTCATTTCAGACTGCTGCTCTTAAAAGTGAAAGATTAGACAAGGCAAGTGCTCAGTTCTTCAAAATGTAATTCACCAAAATCTAAACAGTGTATATGAAATGAGGAAAATAAATGAAAAATGTAAGAAATAAAATAAAACATAAGGTAAGCTGTTTTGTTCCATCAATATATACATAGGATAGGGCGCTAGGGTAAACCTTAAAAGTGTAGAACAGCTGCCCCAAAAATAGGTTACAAACCTAAAGGACAAACATAAACAATAACAATACAAATAGGGGCGCTAGTTATCACACTTCATAATAATTTTATTAAAATACAAATACAAATATTCTAGTGATTATGCCATAAACACCATTAGGGGATAAAATTCAACAACCACAGAACTGTCACATGTATAACACAGATAATTCTAACAGTTGCATATAATAACTTGAAATATAAAATAATCTATAGCATGAGAGTAGGTATATTCACACTCTAGAACACTTTAAGCAAAGCCGATAGGAGAGCAGGCTCACTAATATGAATTAAAGATGTGTATCTCTGATTGGCACAGGCGGAACTCAGTATAAGTCGGTATATGTCAGTCTTATTAGCATAAACGGAATCTTGTCGATGTATCACGTAAGTTCACAAATTTCCAGCCTGTGGAATAGCAGGGAGATGGATCCAAATATCCCTTTTTAGTGATGTATTCAGATGTCCCGATACTTATGCCACGGATACAATGAACTGACTTCAAATAGATTCAAACAACACAGCTGCATGAAAAAAGAGAGAGCAAGCTCCCAGTCCGCACATACAAGCAGTGAACAAGTCCATGGAGTGGACCTGAATTCATATATGAAAAACCAAAAAAGCTGCATACATGTTCAATCACCTCATAGTCCAAACACAATTGTGTATTAGGCAGAACCTATGTGTTGTTGAGATATCACCTGTTCCTTGATGCGGCTAAGTAATCCAGCATATGAAGAGCCGTCTCCTGTGTTATACCATTGATTAGTGCAACAGATAACAGTCCGAGTGTACACTGGTTAGAACTCCGGGGTCTCACTTGCCAGTAGTTCTTTATGAAAAAAGCTTGACGTGTTTCTCGGCTACAGCCGTTTCATCAGAAACTGATTGAATCTAGGAGAAACTAGGGATGTTTAAATAGTACCACAAACGTCCGATTGCACAGGTGATTCCATTCTGTCTCAGATAGTCACATGACCATACTATATTATTTCTCCAGAGAAAAGAGACTGTTATACATCCCACGGTAGGTTCATAAATGGTCTCTGTCCATAAAATATCTTAATTATATACCATTCATCATAGATGGTTACTGTATCAAAGCGAACATATTACATAAGTAGACCTGATAAATGTACATAATAATACCGACCCAAATTACTCGTATACCTACGTTAATAAAAAGACTCCCTTGTTACAGGAAAAACCATAACATACACAATAACATATTGGTATTGTTATTGTTTTGTTCCATGTTTATACATAGTGTACTTTGCTGGATTTAATGAAATACTGTTGCATGTATCGATATTATAACTAGGTGATATGTACTTTTCTACAGTACAAGCCTTAGTGCACACCCAGCAACTATAAAAAATAGAGACGAATACCCCTTTCACACCAAAATCCCAGGTCAGACACACTTTAAACCCGTGTTGCAAACCTTAATACCCTTTTCACACAGAGGCATGGACCTGGGAATAACCCAGGTCACTGCCTTTTACACTGGACCCATGTCTGCCCTGCATATTCAAGTTGAGCCCCTCCAAATCAGCTGGTTTTAACTGAACCCGGGTTGAATGAAAATACCTTTCACACAGAATTATATCCGGCTCCAACCCAGGAATAACCCCAGTCACATATGAAAACACATAGTCAATTTACAATCTAAATTCACTCTGCAGATTCATTGTAGGTATCTGCATAGGCTTATTATATATAAGCCTATGTAGACACCTAAAATATGTAAGCCTCAAAGTGTACTGCAACAGATATATTTTTGCATTTCACTGGAATATGAAAGAACCTACAGCATGACCTCATAGTTTCTAGTATAAAATGATCTGCTCCCACACTTTCCACTTAATTTAGTAGTACAATTACCTGTGCTGAATTAATTAATTAGTGTTAAATAAGCTTTCTCATTAATTAGTAAATTCAGAACTTCTATAGTAAATTAAGTGGGAAGATTGGGATGCAGAACATTTTGCACTGGTTGGAAGAGGTCATGTTGGAGGATCTGGTATATTGTATTAGTTTATTTTTCCAACTTTGTAGTGGGTGGAACAAGAAACAATTTATAACAAATTCATGGTTTAGAACAGTGGTTCCCAAACTGGGTGCAGTGGCTCCCTGGGGTGCCGCGGTGACCTCCCTGGGGTGCCGTGGCCAGGGCTGGTGGTAAGCAAGGCCGGTGACTACTTGGTAATTATTTTGGCTTAGGGGTGCCTTGAAAAAATTATGGAGACACTAAGGGTGCCTCGAACTAAGAAAGTTTGGGATCCACTGGTTTAGAACATTCAAGGTGCTAGATCAACATGTGGCAAAGTGAACTGCAAACACAATAAAAAACGGAATTAAATATCTGCATAAAACATCATAAAACATGTTACGTTCCAGTCCCGCCAATCGCTCGGTCAGGATCTGGGTCACTTTCCTTGGAGGTCCACTGCGGGGGGTCCCTCCCGGTAGACGCTGTTCCTTCATCGACACGGCGCCATCTTGGTCACGCTCTCCGCATGCGCAGTAAAACCTTTTGACTCCCATTGGCAGATGCCCTCTATTGGTCACACTATTCAAAACACCTCTTTTTTTCCTAGATTGCCAGTTCTTTAAGTCTCTCCTAGTGTGTGGATGTTAATCCTGGCTCCTGTCTACCCAAACAACTGCTTCCGTGTTTCCAGCCTGTTGTATTTGGAGAATTTACCTGTGCTGCTTCCTAAGCAGAATGTGGATTGTTGCTGTGAACGCTATACCACTCCTGATCCAGCCTCAGTGCTCATACACATATCTGGACCCAAGTGTACATTAAACCACAGATCCATAGTCAACCCCAATACCTGTGCTGCTTCCTAAGCAGAACGTGGATTCCTGCTGTGAACTCTGTACCACTCCTGATCCAGCCTCAGTGCTCATTCGCATATCTGGACCCAAGTGTACTTTAATCCGCAAATCCATAGTCATCGTCAGTACCTGTACTGCCTTACTTATGCTGTGAATTCCTGCTGCGAACTCTGTACCTCTCCTGGTCCAGTTTTCATGCCTCTAAGCAGGCCTGGACCTAGTATCCAATGGATCAAGATCCCAGACCTCTTTTCTTCTACTCACAGCATCAACTTCTTCTCTACCTTTTATAATCTCCACTAGATCTCATCTGACACCAACCAGGGGGGTGGCGACCTGTGGATCGAAAGCAGCCAAGCCCATATTCCCTTGTGGGGGTCACTGGTGAAAACCTTTTGAGTCGTGCGCCTCCTGAGTGGTAGAGATAAGTGAGGCAGATCTCAGGAGTCCTAACCTATTCCAAAATTGTGAAAATACATTTCTTCAAACAATTCAGGTACACACAAAATCAACCTAGCAATTTTTACCTCCCAACTTTGTGGAGGGGTATAGGCACAACATGCAGATGCTGCCTCTGCTTCACTGGGGAATGTCCAGTGCTTCCAAAAGAGCTGGGCCACTTCCAGTCCCCTTCCCCTCCCCTAAAAACAACCCTTCAATGCAATGCACCAATAGAACCCATTTGCTGCTGCTCTGTTATGCAGTGAATGGAGGGTGTACATCCCAACCTTCCAGCAATGCCGATCAAGACAGCGCAACCAATTTAAGTGCTTCATTCCACCAGGACACTTGGAAGGTATGCAATTATATTTTTTAATGTAATTTTTCTTTATTGAGATTTTAAACTCAGCATTGACAATTAAATTAGATTGTATGCTCCTCTGAGCAGGGCCATCTCTCCTCCTGTTTCCACACCTTCTAACTCTGCTCTCCAGCTACTTTGCCCTCCTCCTTGAGGGCCCTCCTCCCCCTCTGGGGGTCTCCCTGTCTGCCGCGCCCTCCTTTTGGGGCCCATCATTTGCGGATACTCCCCCCGCCCTCACTAGCTGTGCATTGAGAGCTTACTGAGTTACTGTGCTTTATGTTTACTGTACTGTGCTGTCTCACCTTGTATTGTAATTAGTTTTTGTCCCTGTACGGCGCCACAGACACCTTGTGGCGCCCTATAAATAAAAATTAATAATAATAATAATAAATACATAAGCAGAGGTATTAATAACCAAACCACCAAATTGAGGACAATAGTGGTGAAGTAAACATTCAAAAAAACAGTATAATATGAATGAGAAGAGTAGAAGAAAGATGAAAGAAGAGAAAAAGACAAAGAAGAGGGGCAAGGGAAGACAAATGTAAAAAGGAGGGGAAAAGGTAAGGGGGGAGGGGGATGATTTCCTGTCATAAGGAAAGGGAAAGGGAGATGGAGGGTTAACTCAGGCTGCTGCTAGATGGAGGAAGGAGAGTAGGTTTGGTCAGGGAAGCATACTTTCCGGAATCCTGAAAATGAAGCCATATACACCAAGCTGCATAATAAACAGTTAATATATGGGCTGTTGATAGAACAAACTCGTCCATTGCTTTGTAAAATTCCAACCTCTGGAACCACTCTTGCATGGACAGGGGGATAAGTGACCTCCAATGGGTTGGTATTACAGCTTTTGCTGCCGAAATAAGATGTTTCAGAATGGATTTTTTTAGAAAGAGGTTTGAATATTGGTCTTGTTAAGGACGCCGGATCATCAGGGACAGCATCCCCCAATATTTTGGACATTAACTCTATGAACTCGGTCCATAAGGGATGGAGTACTGGACAGTCCCACCAAATATGTATGGGAGTGCTTAGGGCATTCTGGCATCTCCAACAAGAATTCGATACCCCCGATATATTTTTCCTAGTTGAGCTGGGCACCTATACCATCTCGAGCAGACTTTGTTGTGGGTTTATATAAAACAGAGACACGGATGGAGCATGCATGAGTGGTCTCAAAGATTCCTGGTCAGTCTGCCTCCCTAGCCCTGTTTCCCAAATCCTGGTCCCAGGCCATGGTGAACCTGGGAAAGGAACTGAACATATTTTATACTAGGAGTTTATATATATTTGAGAGTAAATGAGGAGGGCAGCTTAAAGCTGAGCACATTGTTTCAAAAACCGTGAGGTCTCTATTCGTGTCAGCACAGGGGAGCCTGGATGACACAAAGGGCTTAATTTGGAAATATCTCCATACTTCGGAGTGCAGTAGTTCCCATTTAGCTTGAATGTCACCAAAGGAGGATTGCTGGCTGACACATCATACCCTAAATGTACTAACCGGCGAACCCGGTGGGAATAATGAGTTGTCCAATAAGGGAGACATAGGTGAGATAAGTGAGGATATATGGGGGAGTGTCTGAAGTCTGGACCATGTTGAGTTGGTGGTGCCAATGGTGGGATGCCTGTTAGTAGGAAATTTGTTCAACCAGGGAGTACTCCGGGGCAGAGAGGGTAGATATGAACCCTCAATGGTGATCCACTGCTTCTGGGGTTTGTCCATTTGAGAACCCTCCCTAGCATGACAGCATTATGATAACAAGGGAAATGAGGGATCTAGAGTCCCCCCAAATGTCTACGTCGGTATAGGACATTATGTTGAAATGGAGCCTCCCCACCCACACAAAGTCTATCAACAGTCTCTGTAAGTCAAAGAACCTTTTGTCGGGTATGTAGATAGGTAGCGATTGTAGGAGGTACAGAATGTGAGGGAGAATATTCATCTTAATTATGTTAACACGCCCTATCCAGGAAAAGGCCTTACCCCACTACTCTCTCAAATCAGTGAGGAGCATAACTTAAGATCGAACAGTAATGGTAAGTCTTTAAGGATGAGCACGCCCAGATATTAAATGTGGGAAGGGTGCCATATAAATGGAAACGCCTGCTGAAGTCCTTTAGCCATGGAGATAGGCAAGGATAAATTTAGAGCCACAGATTTTGAGTAATTGATTTTGAAATTTGATAGGGAAACGAAACGCTGGAATTCTTTGACCAAATTGTGAATTGATATGACTGGATTGGTTATCATGGTGAGGAGATCATGTGCGAAAAGCACTAGCTTATCCACTTGTACACCCAAGATATCAGGGTTGGCTCTGTGGCTCTGATGAACCTAGCCAGAACTTCCATACAGAGCACAAAAATGGGCAGGGAAAGGGGGTATCCTTGTCTGGTGCCGTTGCCAATCAGAACTGTTTCCAAGAGCGTCCCATTGATTTTCATTCCAGCTGTGGGGGTATGGTGGAGTGCCAAAATCCAATGCAGACTCAATGGACCCAGACCCATGTGGGATAGCATACACCGCAGGAACAACCAGTCAATACAGTCAAATGTCTTTTCAGCATCCATAGATAACAGCATGGATGGGGTATTAGAGCACAGTGCTGAATGAATCAGATCGATAACCTTAGTCGTATTGTCCCTTGCCTTTTGGCCTGGGACAAAGCCCAATTGGTCCAAATGAATTACGGGAGTATGCATTTCAAACTGTTTGCAATGAGCTTTGCATAAAGCTTAATGTCCACATTGAGTAAGGATATCGGCCTGTAACTCGAACACTGAGACGAGTCTGTTCCTTCTTTAGGTAGCACTGTTGTATGAGCTTCTAGGGATTGCGAGGAGAAGGAAGCATTCTCTGACACAGTGTTGAAGGCCGGCACCATCAGGGGGATGATTTTATGTTTGAAAGTCTTGTTATAAGAAATAGAAAAAACGTTAGGGCCAGGGCTTTTGCCCGAAGTGGTGGATTTGATTGTATCTGCTAATTTGCCATGAGTGAAGGGTTCCTCCAGCAGGGCTACAGCTACGTCTGAGAGAGTGGGGAATCCAATCTCTTGCAAATAGGATAAATTTGGGGAACTACTATTATTTAAGCCTACCCAAGGGGCCTTGCCTGAGGTATTACAAAGTCGGGAATAAAAGGAAGGCCACCGCTATATCCGCCACTATATCAGAAGTAAGTTGACATTCTTTACCCATATCGTTCTTAACCATTGCTATGAAAGTTTTGGCTCTTTGGGATCGTAGTGCTTTCGCTAGCATGGATTCGGGTTTGTTACCCCACTGAAAGTACTGATTGTGACATTTTCAAAAGTCTAGTTTTATTCTGTCACAGAGAAGTTTGTTCAGGGCTGTCTTAGCTTCTGTCAATTCCGCTAATATCTCGGGAGATAAAGAGGCATTATGTCTAGATTCTAAATTAGTGATTTTTTTGAAGGAGTTAATTTTTTAGAGCTTCTTTTTCTTTTTTCATTAACGAGCCCAATTGTATTAAATTTCCACGGTGGACTCACTTATGCGCCTCCCAAATAGACATCGCCAAACCTCCAAAGTATTATTGAATACAATATAATCGTCAAGGACCTATTCAGTTTGCGTCTTGCAGTAAGAGTCTTGAAGGAGGAGCTCATTAAGCCTCTACGAGCAACTTCTAACCCTAGGTTGAGATAAATGTAAGGATAGGGAAATATGGGCGTGATCCGTCATATGGTTGTTGAGGGAACCAGTGGGAGATGTTTATGTGAAAAGAACAGATCGTCAATATGAGAGTAAGCTCTGTGTGGGTGGGAGAAAAAGGTGTAATCCCTTTCTCAAGGGTGTTGTAACCTCCACGTGTCGACCAGCTGAGAGCCATGCAGGGTGCGCCTTTCCTTCCCGTGGAGAGACCCTTGATACCTGGGAGCTCTATTGGATGTGTCGAGTTCAAGGTGCAGGGACCAGCTGAGATCACCTCCTACCACCAGAACACCCTCCGCAAGCGTAACCAACTTCTCCAAGACCATTTCCAGAAATGCATGTTGACCCTGGTATGAAGCATATAGATTGACAAAGGTATAAGGCAATTATATTTTTATGCAGAAATGGGACCCTGCAACATGCTAGCATGATGCCATCTAGTGGGAAAGACAGCACCTCACCAACACCCCAAGCACGTAAGAAAGCCACAATTATGACTGATGAAGAAGCATTTACTAGCTCCTATCAATCAGGATTTTGAGAAGTTTATAATTGCATGTAAGACACCTATAGTATAGTTGACATGCTGTTGGATCATTCAAGAGACTTCATTGTTTTTTACAGTACTCACTGAACAAGCCCATATATGATGATTATTTGGATAGGGACAGGGCCGGACTGGGACTAAAAATCAGCCCTGGCATTTAACATACACAGGCCCACCCCAGTTCAAGTATGAAAGAAATCGTGTGCCGAAAAAGTCGTGGCCGCATTGTGTTGTAGGTGTGGCCAACATGGGGCATTGATACATACATAATAAAACATTACATTTATCTCTGCTTCTGGTGCTGCTGACATCCATAAGGGTGGGAACTTCCTGCAGAGTGAGCAGGGAAGCTCTTTGTCTCACGAGATTACAAAATCTTGTGATCATAGAGCTCCTCGGCTTGCTGCAGGCTGTGTCCTGTCCGGGAACTGAGAGCAGCTATCAGTTCCCTTCCCCTAACCAGAGCTGGATTAAGGCGCAGGTGGCCCGGGGTATTTAAGACAGCAGGGCCCATTATGTAACATGGTTGTCATTTTAGACAAATACACACAGGGCCCGATTAAGGGTTCCAGCCGCCCTAGGCTATTACGGCCGCAGCGCCCCCCCCCTCCCCCAAAAATAAGAATTCGCCAGCATTCAAACTTAGACAGACTGTGCATTCTCTCTTACCTGTTCTTGCTCTTCTCTGTTCCCTGTTCTTGCAGCTTTGTTGTCTTCTAGTTGGCTTCTGGAAAGTTGGGATCCTGTTTTGAAAATATGCAGCAATTGTATTATAATGCTAAATGTTAACAAATCCTGAATGATTATGCTTCAAAACACAACAGTCCATTATGGCCAGGTCAAACTACCCCATAGCACAGGCATATGTAGGCAATAAAATATATGAAAATTGTTGTCAAAGAGCTATAATCAAATATAAACCTCTGTCAGCCCCACCTGACTAAAATTTTGCTTTTCTAATGACCCTAGAACCACAGAGACCATCCTCATAACCGCCACACAATACAAAGTTTATGCCCCCCCAAAGCTGCTCTAATTTTTTTAAATAGTTCCCTCAACCATTTCATCAGCCCCATTCAGCCTCTTTACCTGCCCCCTTTTAGCATTGTCACCTGACCCCATTAGCCTCTTCACCTGACCCTTTAGCATTGTTATCTGCCCCCATTAGCATTGTTATCTGCACCACATTAGCATTGTTACCTGCCCCCATTAACCTTTTCACCTGCCCCTTTAGCATTGTTACCTGCCCCCATTAACCTCTTCACCTGCCCCTTTAGCATTGTTACCTGCCCCCATTAACCTCTTCACCTGCCCCTTTAGCATTGTTACCTGCCCCCTTTAGCATTGTCACCTGCCCCCTTTAGCATTGTCACCTGCCCCCTTTAGCATTGTCACCTGCCCCCATTAACCTCTTCACCTGCCCCTTTAGCATTGTTACCTGCCCCCATTAACCTCTTCACCTGCCCCTTTAGCATTGTTACCTGCCCCCTTTAGCCTCTTCACCTGCCCCCATTAACCTCTTCACCTGCCCCCATTAACCTCTTCACCTGCCCCTTTAGCATTGTTACCTGCCCCTATTAACCTCTTCACCTGCCCCTTTAGCCTCTTCACCTGCCCCCTTTAACCTCTCCACCTGCCCCCATTAACCTCTTCACCTGCCCCCATTAACCTCTTCACCTGCCCCATTAACCTCTTCACCTGCCCCCTTTAGCCTCTTCACCTGCCCCCTTTAGCCTCTTCACCTGCCCCCTTTAGCCTCTTCACCTGTACCCTTTAGCCTCTTCACCTGCCCCCTTAGCCTCTTCACCTGCCCTTGTAGCCTTTTCACCTGCCCCTTTAGCATTGTTACATACCCCCATTAACCTCTTCACCTGCTCCTTTAGCATTGTCAACTGCCCCTTTAGCTTCTTTACCTGCCCCTATTAGCTTCTTCACCTGCCCCTATTAGCTTCTTCACCTGTCCCTATTAGCTTCTTCACCTGCCCCTATTAGCTTCTTCACCTGCCCCTATTAGCTTCTTCACCTGCCCCTATTAGCTTCTTCACCTGCCCCTATTAGCTTCTTCACCTGCCCCTATTAGCTTCTTTACCTGCCCCTATTAGCTTCTTTACCTGCCCCTATTAGCTTCTTCACCTGTCCCTATTAGCTTCTTCACCTGCCCCTATTAGCTTCTTCACCTGCCCCTATTAGCTTCTTCACCTGCCCCTATTAGCTTCTTCACCTGCCCCTATTAGCTTCTTCATCTGCCCCTATTAGCTTCTTTACCTGCCCCTATTAGCTTCTTTACCTGCCCCTATTAGCTTCTTTACCTGCCCCTATTCGCTTCTTTACCTGCCCATATTAGCGTCTTCATCTGCCCCTATTAGCTTCTTTACCTGCCCCTATTAGCTTCTTCACTCGCCCCTTTAGAACTATCTGCTCCCATTAGCATTGTTATCTGCCCCTTTACCATTGTTACCAGCCCCTCCGCCCCCAGACATTAGGACTTACCTGCTGTTCTGGCGCAGCAGTCTTTTCTCCAGCCGCCCAGCGCTATACATGACAGACAGTCTGGCAGCGATCGCTGCTAGCTGCCTGTCAGCACGGCCGCGGGCACTTCTTACTGTGGTCACGTGAGGTGTGGAGGTCCTGATCTCATGTGACCAGAGTAAGAAGCTCCCGCGGCCGCACTGACAGGCAGCTAGCAGCGATCGCTGCCAGACTGCCTGTCATGTATTAGTGACAGTCGGGCCGTCCGCTTTAGATAAGGGGCGGTCCCGATGATTCCAGCCCCGTCAATGCCTCAATAAAAAAAAATGGCAGGGAATTGTTTTTTTTTCTCGGCGACGTTGCGCCCCCCAGGCTCCAGCGCCCCAGGCTGCAGCCTGATCAGCCTATTGGTTGATCAGGCACTGAATACACAGGCAATTCTGTGTACCCTACTGTTAGAAGCACACAGCTTTGCCTTCACAAGCAGTACATAGTGAAGCGGGACATACCTACCAACTGTCCTTGCAGTCAAACCAAATCCTGACTATGTGAGACAGTCACCCAAATTCAGGACTGCCCCACCAGATTCAGGACAGTTGGCAGATTGTCCTGCTCTCTCCTACCTGTCTTGCTCACTTTCACCACTTGTAGCAGCTGGTTTCTTTAGCTCAGTTCTTTCTTGTCTTGATCCTGGAATATTGGATGCCCTATTTTGAAAAAAATGCAGTTAAAACAATAGCACTCACATTTTATAATTAGGCCTCCCTCCAGTCCCCACAATAATAATAATATTCACATTGAATAAACCTATTTTAATAGACCTATTTCCCTCCAACCAGCCCCAACATTAAATTAACAGTATACCCATTTACTCAAAACATATTTCCCTCCCTCCAAACAGTCCCAACAATAAATTAAATAGCATTAAAGTTTAATAAATATAGCCATTTTCCATCCCCAACAAATAATTCATATTCACATTTAATAAATAGCTCTCCTCCCCAAAATCAGCCCCATATTCAATTGATAGCCCACCCCAGCATTAAATTAAAGGTTCTTTCACCTCACCTTAAATAATTAGCCCCCACCTACACTCCACAATTAAATAGCCTACCTCCCAACACTATATTAAGATCCTCCCTTCCCTCACATATTATATATAAAATACTGTGCACGCACACTATATGAACGTGGCCAAACACACACGCACACTATAGCAACATGGGGCCCCACAACCACACTATTAGCCCCACTATTAGACGCACTGTTTGCTCCACTGTTTGTTTGCTCCAGTTTGCCCCACTGTTTGTTATCCCCACTGTTTGTTTGCCCACTGTTTGTTAGCCCCACTGTTTGTTAGCCCCACTGTTAGTTAGCCCCACTGTTTGTTTTAGCCCCAGTTTGTTTGCCCCACTGTTTGTTTGCCCCACTGTTTGTTTGCCCCATTGTTTGTTTGCCCCATTGTTTGTTTGCCCCAGTTTGTTAGCCCCACTGTTTGTTTGCCCCAGTTTGTTAGCCCCACTATTACTTACACACACAGGCACACTATTACTTACACACACACACACAGACCTTACCTTTTTACTTCCAGCAGCAGCACTCTGCGCGCTGCCCGGCAGAGGAAGAATCAGTGACAGCCGCCTATGCGACCAATCACATGGGACGGCACCACGTGACAGGTGCCGTCCCATGTGATTGGTTGCATAGGCGGCTGTCACTGATTCTCCGTCCGCCGAGCAGCGCGCAGAGTGCTGCTGCTCGGCGGGCAAGCAGACCGGCCCATTTGGCCATCGGCCCTTCTGACATTTGCCAGAAGTGCCAGATGGCCAGTCCGGCTCTGGATAGGGATCATAAAACGGCACTTGAGTTTGTTTTACACCTTAGTTATAATAATTATAATTTCATATTCACCCATCACTTTGACCACTATACTGTTAATTTCCTGGATATCACACTCTTGGTCCAGGGAAATAGAATTATGTTAACGTATTTCAACAAACTGGTGGATTCTAGTATTTACTTGCTTTATAGAAGTGGGCACCACAGTCTATAGATTAACTACACCAAAGGGCAACTAGGAAGACTTAGGTGAAATTGTACCTTTGATTCACATTTTAAAAGAAAACCTGCGAATATGCTAAACAATTTTGCATTATCCAGATTCTTTTATTACAGGATGCCTACACACATGCATTCATTTTGGATAGGGAGTTTTTAATTATTCCTAAGGTGAGTAGGAAAGATGTAACCTTTTGCGATAACTGGATGCCTTTAATTTCCAAATTTAATAAGAGGTCACATCAGATTAGAAATATTTTGCAACATGAGCAGCACTAGTAAATCTACAAGTGAATGGCAGAAAATCTTCTCCTGAGTGGAAATAAGAAATATGAGAGTGCAACTGAAATGTAAGTGTGCACAAAGAAATGTGCTGGGCTTTTAATCTAGGCACTAAAAAGCAAAACTAAGGCATTTTGTAGGTGTTATTGACAATAATAAAAGTAATCATAAACTACTAGAACCACTTCACAATGTCGTCTAGCGCATTCCACTTTCCAAGGAACTTGATTTTTTCCACAGTAGTCGGTTGTACTCATAGTAGTAGTAGTAGTTTGTGATCACAATACTGCTGATTATGTGGACAGAACAAGGAAGGATGTAGTAAGCAACGGCGAAGATATCAGGATAGTCCAAAAACAAACTGAAATCAGGGCAGGCAGAGGTTAATGCACAATACGTATAACAGGCTAAGGTCAGTACAGGCAGAGGTGATGCACAATCCATTAAACAGGTCAAGGTTAGACCAGGCAGCGTTTAATGCAAATCCAGGAACAAGCAATGGTCAGGCAAAGGAGAAGATGGCAATATCCAGGTCAGGGTACAAACAGCACACTAGCTCAATCAGAAATTATAATCAGCACATGTGAGGAGTTCAGCTAATTAGCTGCACAAGTGCAGCAAGCTCTATTTGCATGAAATTAGCTATATACCCTGTGTGTAGAGAAAATTTAAGCTGGTTGTCATTACTTCGCAATTAGCTATGCTCAAGACAGCACATGCTGAGTACTCTCAGGAATAGGACACCAGTTACCGTTGTCAGGCAACCAACTCATCGGCCGCAGATATTAACAACAAGATACATCCAGGGAATCTCGTAAAATACCTCCACAGTTACTTCTGCAGTCTGAATACTGACACAGTTCAGACAATGGAAGGTGCAGTTTCCCTGTCACATAAAAGGAACTTATTTCTCAAAATGTTACATTACCTAAAAGATCTTATCTTAAGATAAGTACAACTCAAAGTAATGTGTAAGAATGTGACTGCAGGTAGATTATGGAATGTTTTATTATGTGTGTTTAACATTATTAAGTAGTATTGATTATTTATAAATAAAACCAATGAATAAAATTCGTATGTGTGTGAACAATTGTAGAAATGTAACAATATAAGAAAAAAAGTGTCAGGGATTGGCGCTGATGTTATTCATGTTTGGAGCAGTACTACCTGTCATTGCTTGAGAATGATGTGCACCTACCAGCAGGAGGATCGTGGACCTGGGTAATCTACCTTCACTCCATTGGTATGTACACTGGACTAATACTATTTGGTACACATATAGGAGGGCACTGGCTCCCGTTTCAAGTTTTATTAGACACCTTCTGTGTCACTCATTTTAGTAAATGGTATTACCAGAGCTGTAACTAGAAATTTTAGTGCCCTGGGCGAGAAAGAGCACTGGTGCCCCCCCTATCTTAGGAGGTGTCGGTGGTCTCTCCCTGCCATAATGAAAGCTCGGCATTGCGAACTGGGAGGTCACACTGCCCTAGTTACAAACCCAATTTGTATTATTTATTATACAAATTGGGTTTGTAACTTTTTCTTGTTTTGTAAACAAAACAAGAAAAAAACCCAAAATGATTTAAATAAGAAGAATGTGCTTACCTGCCATATTCCAGTTTGTCCGTAGCTCTTCCAATCGGCAGCCACCAGGACTCCATCGAGGAGGAAGAAGGTAAGAGGGGAAAATAAGGGGTAGCTGTGAGGGGCACAGGGGAAAAATGAGTGTTGGGGCAAATGGTAGAAGAAGGTGGGGAGATATATAAAACGAAAGGGTGGGCAAAGTAACACAGGGGGAGACAGAGTTGCACAAAATTAAAAACAAACACAAAGTGGGGGTAAGAGATGCACTGACACACATACAAAACTGCAGACAGAGAGGAAAACACAACAGGGGACACAGAGTTCAACAAAATTAAACACAGACACAAAGTAGGGATAAAAATAAGACAGACTGACACAGAGATGCACAGACACAGACAGGGGGGGAGCAGAACCACACAAACAAAATAGCAGACATAGAGGAAAACACAAGAGGGGAAAAGAGACAGGGTGGGGGACACACAGGGTTCAACAACATTAATTAAAGACAGTCACAAAGTTGGGGTAAGAAAGAGACAGACACAAAGATGCACAGACACAGAAAGGAGTGGGGAAGCAGAGCCACACATACAAAATAGCAGATATAGAGGAAAACACAAGAGGGGAGAAGAGACAGGCAGACAGAAACAAAGTGGGGAGTGAAGGGGGAGGGGTATAAGTTTACTTACCGACAGCAGAAAGTCAGGGGAATCTGTGCAGTGCAGGCAGCAGGACCTGTACATCATGTGACCAGGAGCAGAGAGTTCAGGGGGCGAACCTGTGCAGTGTGCACATGAAGAGGCCACGTCCCCTGTATAGTCAGAGTGGTTGCATGCTGCCTCTATACAGGAACAGGCAGCATGCAGCCAATTGTATAGAAAAACGGAGGAGAGGGAGACATAGCTAGCTGCACAGTACAAGTTGTGGGTGGCCGTTGCGCCCCCTTGGCTTTGCGCCCTGGGCGGTCGCACCGGCCGCACCACCCTCGTTACGGCTCTGGGTATTACTCTATGCCTGTTTCATCTCTTCATTCATATGTGATGAGTATTGGATGCTTTATGAAGAAAGGAGGATTCCATTTATAATTTGATGTGCCCTATATATTGAGGAATCTTGTAAGCAGAATCCCTAAGGGGACCTCTTCACGTGGTTTTCCTATTTAAAAGAAGGCTATCACGATAGTGTGCACTTGGAAGAGGGTTCACTTCTGTGGGACAATTTAGACAATGTTTGACTTGTTACTTTTATTATACAGTATCCCACTATGTGCCTATTTTTTTATGTTGTTTCAGTCTTACTCTTTGGAGACAATACATCTACTGTGAGGATTTGTGTCCATATCCTTGTTCTTGATTCACTTAGCGCTATAAGGTAAATTCTTTTATTGATTTTAATTGTAGAAATGTAACCTGTCAGGAACACACAAGAACTTAAAGATTGAAACAATCAGTCCGATTTGACTCTACCTGTAATGGAGGTGCTGAGTCTAACAAAGAGTAGGTTTTCACCAGAGACCCTCACAAGAAGGTATGGGCTTGGTTGCTGTCCCTTCACAGGTCGCAGCCCTCCTTACAGGTATCATACATGGCCGGCAGGTAGATGGTGTCAGGCTTGAGTATAGAGGTATACGCCGAATAGCAGATAACCAGGAAAACACTGGCATAGATTGAATAAAATAGGAACACACTGGCAAGGATGAAATAATTAGGAACACACTGGAATGAATGTAATAACCAGGAAAACATGGGAGCAGAATAACTAAAAGACACTGGAGCAGATTTTCCAGGAATATACTGAAGGAGTCAGGAGCCAACTTTATAAGACAAGAGACTTCATAAACTGGACCCATTTTGTGTTCTGAGAAATTTAAAATAGTAGTAAGCCAATAGGAGGTGTTGTGGCTGAAACCAATGAACAGAGAGGGGGGTTATCAAATAGAATGGGCAATGAGTGCAAATACGCATCATCATCATCACCATTTATTTATATAGCGCCACTGATTCTGCAACGCTGTACAGAGAACTCATTCACATCAGTCCCTGCCCCCATTGGAGCTTACAGTCTAAATTCCCTAACATACACACACAGACAGACACAGACAGACTAGGGTCAATTTTGATAGCAGCCAAATAACCTACCAGTATGTTTTTGGAGTGTGGGAGGAAACCGGAGCACCCGGAGGAAACCCACGCAGAACCCACGCAAACGTAGGATCCAAGATGGCGGCCGCCAATATCATTGGAGGCTCTGGGGAGTAGAGACAGAGGAGCACGCCAGACTCCTGAAAGTATATCGGAGAGTCTAAAGTATTACACTAAGTTGAATATATGGACTCCATACACTTCACACGTATTTCACATGTTATATGTTATGATACATGGCATTGCTCTGATCTTTGAATGGGAATAGAAGTTGTATAAACACAGTCCATTCACTTTAAAGTTCCAAGATTATATAACAGAGGGATATTTATAACCAGCATAAGGTGTTTGGGAAGAAGGAGTCCAAGGGAGCAGAATTGTACAGATCCTTTCCATGCTTTTTCATGCTACATATTGCAGCTATTAGCTGAATGGTCTAAAACTCTGATTGGCTACAGGTTGCTTTTATCCCACCCATTTAAATCTATTTTATACATAAGCACTTTAGAAATAAATAAGAATAATGAGTACTCACACAATAGTAACACCCGTCTAAAAAGTGTATGCCATTAAATAGAGAGCATACATTAAATACACTCATCATAGAAAAGAAAAACACTTATACAATTATACAAATATGAAAAGTGCATGTAAGAAAATAGATGCCCAGGTGACTGTTATAATGTACCTTGATAAATAGTGTTGTTGAGTTCCTTCAATCAAAATATTAGTTGAAAAGTATATAGGAAAAGAGAAATGTATTAATGTTAGTAAGAAAAGAAGAAATGTTAGCACTTAAAGCAGAATCCCGTTAAGTGTTTGTAAATCAATGTTAATACCATAAAATGTTTTGTGTCGGGCTAATCTGTTTTCTTTTTCTCATACACATAGAAGACCAAAGGATAGATTTTATAATAGTTGCTAATAAGGGACAGCTAGCTCCTTGTACATTTAATTAATTGTATTGATTGTTAAAAAATGTGTTATTGTACATTATGAAAACATTACTTAAACAGCTTGTTAAGTGCAAATCAATGGGTATATTTAAAACCATGGAAATGCTAAAAATGAATACACATTTACTGTGCCTGTTCAATTTGGATGATTTGGCTAAGTTTGTTCCTGGTGCTACTTGATTTTAATTTGAATTTTAATTAAATATGGTATATTTAAAGATAAAAAGCATAGATCACTTTTTTTGATCCACATAAAAACGTGAATGGACTGTACTGTCTGAATTCCTGACCGTCATCAAAAGGTTTATTTATACTATCTTCCATGTTAAACTGCCATCCACTGCCTCCAAACAATTCTTTCTGCTATTACCCATGTACTCTACTACCAAACACAAAATCAATCTCATCCACCACATTATTAATGCTGTCATCTGTTAGATAGCCTCCAAATGGTAATCTACCACCCTCCCTCCCACCAAAAAGTTCTAAACAGCTTATGCCTTCGTACTAATTCAGCCAAATCTTTCTGCATAATCTGGGAGCCATGGGTCGCATACTTCAACTTGACATTGTCTTTTTACGCCTAACAACTAACTTTTACTATCCAGATCCAGTGTCCTCCTAGATCTCCTCATCTTCTATATCCTTATTCTTTGCCACCAATCGTCCTCTTTTTATCTACATTATATTCTCTTGAACATCATGAGGTGACGAGTTCATATTAGTGGAAGTGTTTCAGCTTCCACCTTCTGGGATTTGCAAACTTACTTAGTCACCTCCCATCTTCTGAGGTGGAGGTTATCAGATACTGATGACTTATTTTCAGTTGAACACCTTTTGCACTGTTTAGACACATCTTATAAGGGACAGTGGAATCAGATGCCCACATGAACCAGTGTACTTAAAATATACAATTATGACACATGAAATAAAGACAGCCCCAATGTCCCCTTACTCTCACGACTTAAATAATACATTAATTGGGCTCTAAAGAAAAGCACTCCAGGAGATAAAGAGAGAGCTTTTCTTCTTTTGCGAACAATGAGATTCCTGTTAAGGACCACAGTTCTGCAAATTGTCATGCAAAGCATCTGCATGGATGCACTTCAAAAAGTGAAATGGTAGCACTTACTTGATTGACAAATAGGTGCACTTGAACAAAAATGAAGTGTCATTATAAATGATCCACACTTTCAATTTTCTTACCTCTAATTGCTTCTTACAAACCGTATTAGAACAATGCACAAAACAAATACAGCATCCTCCAAGAAATTCAGAGAAGGGTTCATAGGTCAATATGCGAGTCACAAATAATGTATTCAATGTTATATGTTACACTCCTTATTTTTTCATTTAATATATGTTTTGAAGACCTAGTTTTGATGATTAAACAATGGTATCTTCATTTCTGCTTATTATTAACTTTTATTTATATAGAACATTCATATTGAGTAACCGTATGAATTAATGTGTTTCAGTTTGGAGGTGGGGGGTCATGAACAAAATGCTATCTTATTTCACCTTCTGATACAACCCACTAACTCTTTGGATCTTCCTATTCTTGCTACCTACCCTCTTAGATGCAAAGCAGTGAAGGTTATGCTGATCACATTTAGTGGAAAACAACTGCTTTTACTATTATATTGTGAAAATGAGTGTGAGGGTTGGTGATGTCCTACATTTGAAATTAAATCTGCCACATTGCTTAAAATAATTTCTTTAATAGGATCAGGGGTGGGTTGGAAACTACTTAGTTGCCACCATTTCCAATTTAAGTTGGAACACACATTGTCAAGGTAATAATCCACTATGATAAATACTCCAATCTGCCTAGGCAAACTCCTGATCTACCAGATTATATTGAACTGCCCTGACTAGGCCACAATACATAGTTCACATCAACTTTGTCTAACGTTAAAAGGGAAAAGTCAAACAAAAAAATGGTGTTTTTAGGAGATATGGAGATATGGAATTTGCTGGCGCTATATAAATAAATGATGATGATATGGACCTGCTATTGTTTAAAATGCAATTTACACAAATGTGGAGGACACTGGACAAGGAAACAAAAGAAAACAAATCTCCAATAATCCATTTAAATGTATTTAACACAATAAATTCTTAAAATGTATATTGTTGCACTCACATTTACAAGAAGAAAAACATTGGCATCTCTGCACCTTATCACTATTGATCTACCAGGGATCGAGCACCACTGTGCTACGTGTTTTGATCTAATATAATAACCCCTTTAACTGGCTACAGCACCCAGTTTATTCACATCAAATACACCATAAGAATGTTTTATTTTTGGATGTAAACATAATGACTGAACCTGTCAATAGCCAGAAGTGTTACCATACCATTGTTTTTCTTCTGATAAATGTAATTGCAACCATTGGGGAAATTACTGAAGAGTTGCAGCCACTATGGTGGCCGAAAAGAAAGTGGTCGGGCAATGCCAGTGCATCCCCCTAGAATGCCCCTACAGGAGACCCCCACACCCCTGGGGCCCACGCATCACTCCCCGAGGCTACTGCTATGCTTTAAAAAGAGAAGATCAGAGTCCTCTTCTGGGATGTGCATGTGCTGGCTGCACGCACTCAGAAAAGGCATCTCTTTGCATAAAAAACATGATTCTCTCAAAAGAGTATAATCCAGATTCACCAGGGATATGATGTCCCCAAGGTGTACTGAGTGTTCCAGTGCATTCAAAATGATGTAATGCCACCCTCACTTGTGTCTTGCTATACTGCCGCGTCAATTTAACATAGACTTAATATGAGGTTGTGGCACTTGTGAAGATGTATACATTAGAGGGAACACTAATGATTAGTCACTGCCAGTGATGCACAGTATAAGTGTTGTTGGAGACACATTAACTGAATTTTCTCTCTTTTACCGGCCTTCCTCAGCTAATTGCTCGGCATCTGGGGAGAAAAATGGTAGCCCATTTTAAAGTAAATGTCTGTGTGGCCAGACTGTTTTAGCTCTCTATTAATTATTACAACCAAATTCAAATGCCAACTGGAGCAGCCCATCCAGGTCAATGTGCTTGCCTTGTCTCACAATTTACATACCCATTGGTCAATGATATATTATACAGGTACAAACCAATAGAAATTATCCAGCCTAAAATCAAAAAGAAAAAGAAGCGGAACACATAGTGTAATTCTTGTTAAGACAAATTAAAAAGTGAGAAGTGACAATTAGGACCGTACCAAGAAATAATCAATAAACAGCTTATCTGATATATGTTTAAACCTTCTTTTCCTCAGGAAACGAATCCAAGTATATATTAAAACTCAAAAGGACAGCCACAATGGTATAGTAGTTCCTTATAACTGGTGAATATACATCTCAATTAATGCTCAAGCATATGATTTCTAAAAATATTTAATATAAAGATAAGAGCAATAATATGCCCGTACATTAAATATAAAAATATAGGCTTATCTGTCCTCTTATGGAAACAAAGTGTGCAGTCACGGGCAAAAGTAGTCAGAACACAAACAGCTCCCAACACGTTTCGTCTTCACAAAAACTTTCTAAAGGGGTCAAGTACATACATACTAATTTTGTGGGTTTAAATAGTAAAGTCCATCATGTCAGACAAATCAGATCAGGAACAATTTCCCTCCGTCATGGCTCCCAAAACGAGTGTTTGAATGCATCTGGAACACATCGATTACGTACTTCCGGCAATTGCGAGATGTCACTTCCAGTTCGTCATAACCACGGCTTAAACGCCGACCTACGATCATTAAAATCATGTCAAACTAATACAACAATATACAAAATATAAAAATACAGTATAATAAAAGACTACAATATGATGAACAAATCGCTTGAGCATAAAAATACATATTATCAGTAAACCCGAATACGGGCACCGTTTTCTAGAAGACCAATATACACTATCCAGTTAACAATATAACAAAAATATAATACAATATTAATAATATAATACAAATTATTAATATAATAATATAGTATAATAAAAAACTACAATATGATAAATAAATTGCTTGAACATAAAAGTACATATTACCGGTGAGCACGAATACAGGCACTATTTTCAAGAAAACCAATATACGCTATCCCGTTAACAATATAATAAAAATATAATACAATAATATTAATATAAAACAAAATATTAATATAGTAATATAGAAAATGAATAAAAATACAAAAACTGTAAAAACACAAAATATAATGCATAAAGACCTATGGAAAGAAAAAACAATTAGTGAATAAAAAAAGCCAATTCATATGCCTCATTTAGTCCATTAGGTGCACAGGTGTTAAATCTAGATATCCAAAACATTTCTCTACAAGTATGCTTATTAGCCAAATCACCAACACGTGAACCTAATGTGACGTGCTCAATACCCTTGAATCTAAGACCACTATAATCAGCATTGTGCTGTTTAGTAAAATGTCTGGACACTGAGTGTAATTCGGATTTATTCTTGATGGCTCTCATATGCTATTGGATTCGTAATTTTAGACACCTCTTAGTCTTCCCCACATATTTGAGATTACAGGGACACTCTAATATATAAATCACTGAAGTAGTTAAACAATTAATTAATTTCTGTATATGAATTATTTTGTATTAGAAGAATCAAAACATGTCTTGTTTGAAGTTGTCACCAATTTAAAAATATTGCAATTTGAACACTAAAAAACCTTTAATTTTTTTTCTTCAGAAATATCCCTGGTATTAACATTCCTTAACAGACTAAGTGCCAAAGAGGATTTCAGATTGTTGGTCCTTTTAAATATATCAGGCTTTTCCGCCACTATGGAACCCAAGATCGGATCCATACGAATAATCTTCCAATATTTATTAAGGATGTGTTTAATCTTCTTCTCATCTTTGCTAAATTCTGTAATAAAAGGAATTATTTAATTCCTAACCTTTTTGGCTTTATAGGTCAACAATGCTTCCCTCTCGCTGTTATTAGCCTCTTTAATTATTATTTCCTCAGGATAACACCTTTCCCTGAATCTATCTGTATAAATCTGCAATTGTTCAGTACTCTCTCTATCTGAACAATTTCTTTTTATACGGTTAAACTGGGATTTAGGAATATTATTTTTCCATTTCGTGAGATGACAACTGTTATGATGTAAGTAACTATTAGTGTCAAGTTCCTTAATATAAGTTTAGTCTCAATCTTCTCTTCCTTAATTTCAAGTGTGAGATGAAAATATTCTATACTAGTATCACTAACTTTAGAAGAGAACCTAAGATTGAAATTATTCTCATTCAAATAATCCAAAAATCTCCCTAGAATATCCAATGGACCTTTCTAAATTAATAAGATATCAGCTATATATCTTCTATAAAAAGCAACATGCCTACAAAAAGAATTATTACCATTATTAATGTTTCCCATTTTCCCATATACAAGTTGGCGAAACTAGGTGCGAAAGCCATACCCATTGCCGTTCCACATATTTGAAGGGAAAAAAATTCCAGAAATTTGAAATAACTGCGTGTCAGTATAAACCTAATAATTTCACAAATAAAATCCCTATGACTACTACTAAGTTTATCAGCAGGCTCCAGATAGTGTCTAATGACTTCAATACCCTTATCATGATGAATGGATATATAAAGAGCCTCTACATTTATCGTTACCCATTTATTATCAAATTTCAATTAAATATTCTCCAAGAGTTTAATAGGGATGTGGTATCTTTTAAATATGCTGGAAGTTCTGAAATATATTTTTTAAGGAAATAATCCACATAATTTGAGGCATTAGAGGCTAAGGAATTAATCCCTGCTATTATAGGGCACCCTGTTTTTTTTAAGGATTTATGGATCTTTGGAAGATGATAAAAATTAGGGATAATAGGAAATTCCTGTAATATAAAAAGATACTTAATACAACTAAGTATTCCATTTTTCAAGGTCTGCTGAACTAAGCCTTTTAATTCACATACATATTCTTTATCTAACATTCTATTTGACTTATCATCTCCCAGCAATCTTTACACTTCTATAATATAATCAGTCCTTTTTAGTATAACAATTGCACCCCCTTATTGACCTGCTTAATGACAATCTTGTCATTATTCATTACATTATAAGTGCTTCTTTTCCAAGTGAGAAATGTTTATTTTATAATTTTGATTCACATCCTCTTTACACAAATCAGTTTTAACTAATTGATAAAAAAAATCTACATTACTCCCTTTAGACTCTAATGGAAATTTTTTTATGGTAATTTTAAACCTGATTTGGAAGTATTTAAATCCATAGAATTAGTGGATATCTGCTCATTCTTGCTTTTCTTTAAAAAAAATACCTTTTTAGTGTAAGCTTTCTAATGAATCTATTTAGATCCAAAAAAAAGTTTATGTTAATATATTTCACTGAATAAAAATAAACTACATACAGTACTCATAGGGTAAATGACTCTGATAATAACAGAATATAAATAAATATACAATAAATTATGTTACCCAGCGCTGCTACTCTGTGCTGCTCTGAACACACACAATATTCTCTCCCCCCCTCATTAACAGTACAGTAAATAACCATATATTGGTAATGGAATATATCTTATTGAAGCCCCCTCCCCCAATTGTTTGCATGTAAGCGAACCAGGAACAGGAATTTATTTGAGTCTTGATAAAGGTTGATAATTACTTTAAATATACTGTGGCACACTTCTGGTGATGCATACACAAACAACTTCTTGCTGAATAAACAGTGTTTTAATTGTTTACTTCACAAATAAACAGCACACTTTTCTTCAGGATGACACCAGACAACCTGACACTGACTAGACACAGTCCTTCTGACTAGATACAGGCCACTATCTGGCATTGGATGCACTGAACAATAAACAAAACAGGTTTTAATACTTTACACTCTTACCACAATCCTAGCTTGATGGAGAGGTTACACTCCCACCTTGCCTTTAAAAAGGAGTTCTCTGCAGATGTTTTTTTTAATTACTCTTCACTGCAGACACACGCTGTCTGTTTGCTGTTAACTGTGGAAAAAGATGCTTCTAAACCACTTAAAAATATGTAAGTTAAATCACATTCTATATCATTATATTGTCACACATATGTCCTCCACCTGTGTATCTTTGAACCTCTCTTAGAGACCTGTGGAAAACTACTCTCTTTGTCACAGTACAATAAACATGACACAGGGATATATTCAATGTCTTGAAATTTGAAAAGAAAATAAAGTCACTTTGGCCTGGAACATTTGGTACATCTCCTGCTCACAAGCATGACCAGACTGAGCATACATTAATAAAATACAAATCTAATTTGAATATAATTAATATTAATTAGAGCTACTGAAATAAGAATCAGAGGTACAGTGGGTAAAAAATGTCTACACACCCCTATTAAAATTGTAGGCTTTTGTAATGTAGAGTCTGAAATCAAGATAAATCATGTCAGGCCTATTTCCATCTTTAATATATCCTTATAACCAACAAAATGAAAGTGAAAAACAAATAAACAAGTTTTAGGAAAAAGAAGTGCAAAAATGAAAGGAGCTTCAGGAATTTCTGGCAGTAACTGGTCATTCCCTGCATGTGACAATCTCCGATATTCTGCACATGTCTGGGCTATGGGTTAGGGTGACAAGATGGAAGCCATTTTTCACAACAAGGACGTCCAAACACATCTACATTTTGCAAGAAAATACATTCAATCTCCCCAAACCATGAGGAAATATGTTTTATGGTCTGGTGAGACCAAGGTTGAAATTTTTGGCTTCAATTCTAAAAGATATACAAAGACAACATAGCACATCAACAAAAGAACACCGTACCTACTGTGAAGCATGGTGGTGGCTGCATCATGTTTTAGGGCTGCTTCTCTTCAGCTGTGATAGGTTCCCTTGTCAAGATAGAGGGAAAAATGAATAGCTCCAAATATCAAGATATTTTGGCAGGAAACCTGCTGGCCCCTGTCAGAGAGCTGAATATAAAGAGGACTTTCCCCTTGCAACATTAAACAGTCCAAAGTTAATTTTCCAGTCACCAAGCAACAGCTTCAAAAAGGGAACATTCATACTTTGGAATGACCCAGTCAAAACCCAGACTTCAGTCCCATTGAAAACTAATGGTATGAGGTTTTTTATTTTTCACTTGCTTTTACTAAAATTGTCTGTTCATTGACACCTGCATTTCAATAAGAGTGTAGACTTTTTATATCCACTGTATGTACTTGCAATGTTAACTTTTTCATCCACAGTAGAAATATGAGCTTTATTTCCAGAGCAGTAATGTTTTCAGTAAATGGCAGAATAAATAGTACTTGAAAGAGTCAGTCAGCGTCTTTACAAAGCTTCATTGTCTCACACAAGTTGATCTTATTTAACAATTCTTGATTCTTGCCTCCTGCTCGCTCCCTGAGTGCAGTCAAACGAGTCAATAAATAACAATAAAGAGGTTAATTATGGACTCTCCATGCTCTGCTTGAAAACAGTTCCTTTTCATTGTGTTTTATATTCTCTAAAAATATCAAAATGAAAAAGTTACCTGTATTAAAGAACAAAACATGACATGTACAGCATAGTATGTGCTGTACAGACCATGTAGCTTTTTACAATTTAAAATTTCACTATAGGAGATTGATAATGTAAATGAAAGTAATATTTTTGTAAAATAAAAATTGTAACACAATTGTAACACAATTGGGGCTGATTATCTTAGGCTGTGCCTCCATAGCTGCTATTGGCTGCTCTGGCTATTTAAGGCATGGAGGACTGAGCCTCCCTGTCGGTTATAGTGTTCACAGTCTGTGCTATTGCTGACCTGCTGTTTGTCTACTGTTATTACCTAACCTTCTGTTGTGACCCTTGCCTGTACCTTGGACCTTGCCTGTTTGCCTGTTGCCCTGACCTTTTGCTTGAATACTGGACTTTGCTGTTTTGCTTGTGACCCTGACCTCTGCTTGAATACCGATTTGTCTATCTGCTACAGACCCCTGACTTCAGCCTGCTACTGACCACCCGCTCCAGCCTGGGCTAGCGCCTCCGGTTCCAGCTGCGCTACGGCCATCATAGATGAGCTTTTACTACACTGAACTTAAGACCTGGGGGCATCCAAGTACCTGTGAGCACATAAAGCTCTATGGGAAAGGCGGCTGCTATAGGTGAAGCTATCATTCTAAAAGCTCATCTTGGTGGTCGTGAGCCATAATAAATATATAAGATTTAAATGCAAACATACACTAAAATTCTTAAAAATCTTGTAACATTTATTACATTCAATAGCAATAATACATGAATTCAATAAAAGTATACAAGAAAATAAAAGAGGGTGAGGAACAAATTGGAGCAATGCATATCAATATGATGAATGGATCATGACTGAAGGATGGTTGGAACTTTTATTATATTGTTATAAAATTTATTAACTCATTTTGACATTTAGGATTCCAATTGGATATTCTGGATGTTAATAGGGATAGATTTGTAAAAAGAGTCATGATAAGAGGGAGAAATGCGTAAGACCCAATGAGAAGGAATCTATGCTGATTTTTCCTCTAGATTGGAGATAAAGAGAGAAGCCATTGGATGGTAATTAAATATGACACGGGTCTTTGCTATGCATAAACTATGAGCTTTGCACTGTGTATACTTACCGTATAAAGGAATCTGAGGAGTGCAACACAGTGCAATACTTAAACATTACTCCAATTAATACACAGGAATGCGGTTATATTAACATCCTTTGGAAGTGTTGCTGATTTTATGCGACGGTGGTAAACATGTTAAGATCTACAATACTGTAAATTTAAAGTACCAATAGATACATTCATAAAACACACATATATAGATGTTAGCTTTTAAGACTTCTGGTTTATTATGAGCCATAAATGTCTAGAACATACCACTATTGCTGCTCTGCTATTCACTGTAGCGCCCTCTACTGAAGCCCCTACAACTGAAAACAAATCTTTAATAATGCATTGCCACACACAAAAGCCAGCAAATGTTCTTGGATACGCAGGAGTTCAGCAGATGACTCCAAAATCCTTTGAGCCAGATATGTCAACATGTAAAGAACCTGACGCCCTGTCAGATGAAAATGCAACAAACGTTGGGGCATTTTTATGAGGCAATAATCAGTCATTTTACCAAACAGAGCAGAGTGCCTCCATACCAACTCCCTTTATAACAGCTGCTTCCGAAAATCAGGCAGCTGGTACAAAAGCAGACCCCTTCTCAGTGACTCAGAGGTAACTGCATTCCAACACCTCAATTATTGGGCCAGGTGGAAAAATATTGCAGAAATCGTAATGATTTGGGTGCTTCCCTTTTGTGTATGTGACTGTTTTCCTTGTTTATGTCACTGAATACACTGTTTGAAAAAAACCTGTTTTTCCAAGTTATTTTTACATGTGTTGTAAGAATTAAATTATAAATAAATCCAAAAGGTACTTACATGAAAATTAACTAGAAATCACATATGCCTTGAATGCTGCATAGTCTTGTGATTCTGGAGGACCACCACCAAAGTCATCTTCAGTTTGGCCAGCAATCTCGTCCTTTTTCACACATAGATGGTGTGAGGGTATAAAATAATTGATAGTTATTAAGATGTACAAATATATGTGAAATGCCTTAAAAACTATACAGGACTACGCTTTGAAGAAAAAAAACAAATGCTTCCTATGGAACAGACAGTAGCAGGATGCCAGACTGAAGGAAACAGCTGGCAGGAAAAGCATGTAATGCTGAACAGAGGATGTGGCCTAATATGTATATTTGCTAAGCTAAAGAGATTTCCTTATATGTCCTTGTCGTTAACCAGTTAATGCTGGTCACTATGTATAAATAAAGGGTCAGCTTGCATAGACCCTCAGAGCTGATTTTGAAACTGCAACACCTTGTTTGTGTTTCATTTCTCCACTTTGCTGTCGACGGCAAAATACCACATAGGTAATCAGGTTATCAGAGATTGATAGTAGGGGCACCAAGCCTCGGTACCCCGACAATGGCAATATTATGATATATCACACAGAGAGCTATAATGTTGCAAACAATATTGGACACATACATGTTAGGGTTAACAGTATGAATACAACAGAAGTTGTGGTAGTAAAAACAGAATGTCTTCATTATTGTACATGGATCACACAAATGATAAAAGGAACAGTCAATGGTTAAAGGCAAAGCATAAGTTCATAAAGATAACAGGAACAGGATACCAGGTATAGCAGATAAGGTGCAGGCACAAGGAGACTGAATTACCAGGTTAGCCAGGAGGCATTAGGCACTAGATGATCCACAGGAGAATCAGGCAAAAGGAGGGTCATGCAAGCCAAGGGTCAGAAGCCAGAAGAACCACGATATATCATGGAGTAAGCAGGTGCAAGGTCAAATGAAGCCAGGTCTGGGTCCCAAGAGGAGGTGCAAGACGATGGAACAAAGCAGGAGTTAAATGCCATGGAGAAGTCAGGAGCCAAATAGGAGTATTATACAAACCAGCAGCAGAGACAAACAAATTGGCACTAGTGTGTAGGAAAAGGCAGTCTTAAAAAGGCCAAGCCCAATCACGATCCAGATCAGATAATGAGGACTTTACCCCTTACAGGCAAGAAGAAACAAAAGCCTGAAAATTTGTTCTACAGCCAATCTGGTAAAAGAATGCATGGAATGATATGCAACCTCTTGTTCTGTGTGTGTGGTTGTAAAACCGGAATAAGGAGCCATTGGGGGTAAGCATTGTCTCCATTGAAAGAAAATAAGAAAAAAATAAATATTAATGTCTGTATTAGGGCACAATTGTGTATAAATTATTCATGTATTGAGTGTAAATGTATTTATTAAGTGGAAATGTTTTCTATTCCTAAAAATAGTTACATTTCCACCTAATGGGATCAGAGCTATAAGTGTACCATATACTTCCTATGCAACATGCGGAAAGTCATCTAGGATGGAAAATTGCTGCTTTATGGGCATAAGAGACTCCCCATTGAGTGGCAGATGGATAAATGGATGGATGCACGTAAGGAAAACCCACAACACCCCCTTCAGCACATGACTAAAGTCAGGCTGGGACAATAACTGTCGCAACACCCATTGTGGTCTGGAATGACTCAGACACGCAGAAATATAAAACCGACCAAGAGTTTGGTCAGCAGTAAAATTGATGTAGGAATGTCATGCAGAGGCTCTAGGCCACTCTGCCCAATGTGCAGAGTGTCCATGATGACATGAGGTGAAAGCCGATAGCGATGGATCAACTCATCATCTGACATCCCAAAGAGCCTGACACGTGGCCTGAAGACACGCTCCCTTGGCCGGCAAAATTGTATAAGTTATTGATTTTGGAGATTATGACCTCTGTTGTCTTCCAGAATCACACATCTTAAAATATGTGGCTAAATGTGAGAAAGATGAGGGAAAATAATAAATTACCTTCTGCATTGACCATTTTTGAGAGGTGGGGTACGGTTTTTTGGTGTCGAAAAATCCGACACCCACTTAACCTCCGGGGGCCCGACATTGCCACTTTAAATTTTAAACAGTTTTTTGTTTTGTCGAATTACAGGTCCCAGACAGCCCTGGGTGTCAGGGCATGTTGGCACTTATGGTTCTCCAAGTGACAACATGCCCTTGCTGCCATGGATATGCTGTTGCTTGTAGTTATACAAGTAGCAGCATGCCCACACTATTTATGGCACCCTGGCTGGCTGGGACTTGTAGTTCCACAAAACAAAATGGCGTCTGTTTGTTTTTTTATACTTTAATCGCCGTTATTACCCTACACCCACCGCCCAGGGATGTAGTAAAAGCCCTAGTGCTTTCAGCACTGGACTGGGTGTTCCTGGAGGGGGGGGCGCTCATTTTTTTTGGGGGGCACCACTCTCTAAAAAATCTAGCCCAGCGCTGAACAGCCTAGGATTGGTTTGTCATTATGGTAGGGGGACCCCTGCCGCGTGTCCCCCTGTTATAGTGCCACCAACCCGGGCTGGTTTGCCTAGTGCTGGTTCTGTTAAAATCGGGGGCACCCCACACAAAATATTTCCCCGATTTTCACGGAACCAGCAGCAGTCTGGAAGCACTAGGGTTAACAGCGAATAGAAGGGGGATCCAACGCTTTTTTTTTTTTAAACTTTCATCTATTTTTTACAGTTTTTACAGCTGCCAGGACCTCCGGCTCTATTGCAGAACAGTGTAACAGTGATGTGTTTATACAAAAAACTGCTAGCAAGCAGCGTGTTGTATCTGGCGTGTTTGGAAGCACAACTCTGGCGATTTTACATGAAATCTCAGCTTCATACATCTGCGAGTTTCAACTCTCCCGAGAAAATCGCTGGATTTGCAAAACCGGAGCTTGATACATTTACCCCCAGATTTGCTAGATTGACTCTAATATTTTAAAAACTGGTACCCATTGAAAAACATAAAATGCCAAAAAGTTCAGACAGAGACTACTTGCAAATTGCATTGAAATTATCTCAAATCAAACCAAAGTAAACATATGAAATACATAATGGCATTTATTCGGTGTAATCACAGATAAACATAGAAAGCTGACTCGAGTAATTACAAGTGATGCATAGTAAAATGCTGTTTGTACGATTTTCTTTTGTGTGTTACCATCATGTGGCTATCCTATGTGCCTTTATACCTTTCCTCCATAATTTTTATATCTTGAGGAAACCTCTCCCCATGTTACTCACTAAAATTAAAAAGATTATCCTGAAATCTGTGTAATTGGCTATACTCACATATTTAAAGTTTCTATCAGACGCCGTAACGCGCCTCCTCGCTAGTTGGGGACGGACGTCTGATCGCTACGGAGCACCCCGTTGCTAGGCAACGGGGAAGCCCCTTCCGGTGGCACAGGACGCATGCGCGCCCATTACCATAGCAACGGGACGCGCATTTGGGGCTTCCTGTCGGCGGTCAGCGTGTCTGACTGCCGAGCCACTGCCCACCAATGAGGACTCACTACTTCCTATAAATGGCCTGCTCTGACACCCCTAGGGTGCCAGGGCAACTAGTAGTTACTAGCCTCCAGCGTTTGTTATATATATATATTCCAATATATATTCTGCATTGATTCCTGTGTACCGACCCGGCTCTCTCTGACCTCGTTTTGGATTCTTCTTTTTTCCAGTATTATACTCTCCGGTTTGACCTCGGCCTGTTGACTATTCTCCTGCTTCCTGATTTTGTACCTTATCTGCCCACACGGTTCCTGACTCCAGCTTGTACGACCACGAATATCTCCGCCATCTCGCAGGTAGCTCCCTGGGAGGGCCGTGACCTGCATGTCGTTGGCCGCAAAGTCCAAACTTCCTTGCGGGGGTCCCTGGTGAAGACCGGTGGCGTGTTAGACGCCGTGCCTCCTAGTGTAACAGTGCAAATACTTGCAGGTGCCACAATCTTCCTTGTGACAGTTTCTGAGCATATTTTCATCAACATCATCATCATCACCATTTATTTATATAGCGCCACTGATTCCACAGCGCTGTACAGGAACTCATTCACATCAGTCCCTGCCCCATTGGAGCTTACAGTCTAAATTTCCTAAATTTTTTGATAGCAGCCAATTAACCTACTAGTATGTTTTTGGAGTGTGGGAGGAAACCGCACTCACAGGGGGAACATACAAACTCCACACAATAAGGCCATGGTCGGGAATTGAACTCATGACCCCAGTACTGTGAGGCAGAAGTGCTAACCACTTAGCCACTGTGTTTTGCACCAGTTCTTCATAATTGTCTGCTTTGTAGTTACCTAATAAGTTCTTGACAACCGAGACATAACTGCACCAGGCAGAAGCTTCAACATCATTCATAAATTTAGTGAAATTAGAATCATTAATAAGTTTACATGACTCGGTTTTACTAAGAACAAAAAATCTCGGATGTCTGCGGATCTACCAAGTATATTAGCATATCCTCTGCCCACAGAGAGATTATTTTCTTCTGTCTGACCAAAGTGTAAACCTACTACATTTGCATTGGATCATATTAGTAGGGTTTCAATGCAAAATAGGAAGGTGGCACTGGACATCCTTGGTGAATATCTTATTCCAAAACCTTCCAAGATTTGTCCCCTTGTTTTCACTCTAGCTCAGTTTCTATATATAAATAGAATTTACATACATTTTAAAATCTTGGGTCACAGGCCATTTTTAACATTACTATGCTATATGTCTGGAGCCAGTGTTATCATTTTTAATTTGAATATTTCTGTAAGGCCTCTGTATATTGATTGTAATGAATCTTCCTGGCATGAAACCAGATTGTGGATAAACAACCCTGAATTTTTTATTATAACATACGAGGTATGTCTATTAAATAACGAGACTGACTTAATAACTCACTTTTATTTATTGTTATTACAAATGTAATGTTTGTCCCCTTCAATATACTCCCCATTTGCACTAATACATCACTGTAGTCTTGTTTTCCACTGGTGGAAGGCATGGGGCAAATCAATTTCTGTCACTTGTTTCAACATATCTGCCGTTTTCTTCTTTACAGCATCAACTGACTCAAAATGTGTCCCTTTAAACACTGATTTAACTTCTGGGAAAAGATAAAATTCGCAAGGTGGCAAATCAGGCAAATATGGAGGATGTTCAAGTGTAGTAATGTGTTTGTCGGTCAAAAACTGCTTCACAGAAAGTGCTGTGTGAGCAGGCACATAGTCCTGGTGAAGAAAGAAACCATTTTTCCACAGTTGCAGACGTTTCTTTCTGACTCTTTCTCTCAGCTTTTGCAAAACTTCCTTATAATAATGCTGATTAACTGTTGTGCCTTCTGGAAACCATTCTTCCAAAATTACACTCTTGATATCGAAAAAAAAACCCAATGAGCATTGCTTTGAATTTTGACTTGCTTTGATGAGCTTTTTTCATTTTGGTGATGGCTGTGTTTTCTAGCGCATTGACTGTCTTTTGGTTTCAGGATCGTACTGGAAGATTCAGGTCTCATCACAAGTGATTATTTTGTGAAACAGGTTTGGATTTGTGTCAAGTTGCTGCAGAATGTCAACACAACATTCCTTGCAACGTTCTTTTTGCTCTGGTGTGAGAACCCTTGGGACCATCTTTGCACAAATTTTCATCATGTTAAGATCCTTACACAAAAATTTTCATACGGTGTATTTGTCAATGTTCACGGATTCAGCTATCACTCGAGCACAGTCGGCGGTCTTTTCGAACATCCTGACTGATTTTTTCTGCATTTCCTTCTGTTCTTGAAGTGCAAGGTCGTCCAGGGCATTCATTATCTTCGACATTCTCATGTCCCTCGCTAAATCTTTTGCGCCACTCAAACACACGCTCACGAGACCGGCAGTCATTCCCATAGGCTGTAGTAAGCATTTGAAAACATTCTGTTGGTGTTTTGTGCAATTTTACTAAAAATTTCAAATTGACACGTTGTTCTACTTTTAAACTTAGCATTTTTTCAGCACTCTACAGAAAACACAACCAAACTAAATGGCGACTCACAATCAACGGAATGTCACAGAGTGTTGCAGCTTGTCATGCAGGTTCAGACAGGTTCAAGGTTACTACATATGCAGTTATAAGCGGTTCTGACAGCTTTATTTACTAGGTGGAATCACAGTCCTGTTATTTAATAGACATACCTCGTATATCAATTGTAAAATTCAGATTCAGTATGGAAGGGATGCACTCAAGTAATAAAAATGTCATACAGAAAATAAAAGACAAAAGGACTACTTATATGTTGAGATTCTCCAGGGGTCTAGAATGGAATTTACTTATAACTTGGTATAATACTGGGGTTCCATTAGTGAGTCTAGTCATGGGGCTACTCCAAAGAAACCAAATACATTGACACAATTAAACTTAAACTTTTATTAATCCTTTTAAAAGCCTCTTTAAATACAAAAAATGAAATATTAAAACATATTAAAATGTATCTGTCTGACAGAAAATTAGTATTCAGTAAGTGTTTATTCCTTTCAATGACAGGATGTAACTTGCTCAATCATTTCTCATTGCATAGAGTATTTTCAAACAAATATAATCTATTGATTTACCCTATTTTTGGTGAAATAGCCTCCACAAGAAAAGGAAAAATCATCAAATTATTGCCATTGGTTATTTAATATATACTTGCCCCATGAGTGGCCTTAGTATATGTCATAGGTATGTTCTCTTCTACAACACCCTACTTTTTAAAGAACAGGATGTTCATACACCGATGTAGCTCAAATGATGTTATCATCATAAGTGATACTTGTAGATTAAAATTACTGTTTGTTCATTATGAACAATGCAAGTAAATATTATTGTATGGTTATTAGAATTCTGGCTTAATATCTCCAGGTACATACATGACAATTTGAGATCTCCTTAGTCAATTAGAGAGATCTGTTATTATAAGGATTTAGGAAGCCTTAAGAATAGCTTATAATGATAACAAAATTTGGGCTATATCAGCGTATGAACAGCCTGCCCTTTAAACGTTAGGGAGCTATACATAAGAACATAACTATGACTTATACTAAGGTCAATCATGGGACAAGTATTTATTTAATAACCAATGGCAGTAATTCAATGAATCCTTTTCTTGGTGAGGTTATTTCAGCAAAAATAGGATAGACCAATAGAATTTTGAATTACTATGTAATGAGAAATGATTGAGCAAGTTACATACCATACTGTAATTGGAAGGAATAAACACTTAGGGGTAGATCTACTAAATTGCGGGTTTGAAAAAGTGGAGATGTTGCCTATAGCAACCAATCAGATTCTAGTTATCATTTATTTAGTGCATTCTACAAAATGACAGCTAGAATCTGATTGGTTGCTATAGGAAACATCTCCACTTTTTCAAACCCGCAGTTTAGTAAATATACCCCTTAGTGAACACTAATTCTGTCAGTCAGAAACATTTTAATAAGTTTTAAAATATATTTGTTTTAATTTAAATAAGTTTTTAAATGAATTATTAAAAGTTTAAGTTTTATTGTGTCAATGTATTTGGTTTCTTTGGAGTGGTCACATGACTAGACTCACTAATGGATCCCTATTATTATGACAATTTGTAAGTAAATTCCCTTCTAGACCCCAGGAATGCCTCAAAATATAAATAGTCCTTTTTTTTATCTTTCTACTTCTTCTTTCTTCTGTAGGAAACCCCATTGGCATGAAACCAGATATTGTTGTGATATATTTATTTAAGCACAATGCTAGAAATTCCACTAGTATTTAGCATCCATGCCCAATAAGAGAGATATGGACAATAATAAACACATATCTTTCCCTAGTTTTTAAAATTACCATCATCAAAGCTTCTCTCATTGGAAGCGCTAATCATCCTCTCTCAAAAGCATCTTCAGACATATTTTGGAATACTGTTACCTGGGATTTATACTATTCAACTAATACCCCATCAGTGCAATAGGGAATGATAATATAGCCTGTTTATTTTCCTCTACTGTAAAATCTGAATCCAAAAGCTCAGTGTGGCCCAAACTTAAAGATAATTATTTTTCAGTATCTGACTAAGTAACTGTATCTGACTTACGTGAAGAGAGCTGAGTAAAAGCTCGCTGAAGCAAGTAAAAAATTTTCTGAGATTTGTAATTCACCCTTTTGATTATAGATTACTGGTATATTTCTTACCCACTTTACTACCATGCGAAATAGAGAAAAAACAATTCAGCGCTTTTTCTGCAAAAGTGTAACTGGAAAGAGCAAAATGTGTCCACATAACAATATAAAATATAGGAGACCCAATTTGAAAATGGAAAAATCAAGTCTTTTTGCAGGTAGTAAAAGGCTGACAGCCCTGTGTTTGCATGTGGGTGTAAAGGCGAATTTGTACACTTAATCCACACTCAGCAAAGAATGCTCCCAATTCATTGCATCAGATGCTGGAAATATTTCCACCCCCACATATTTCACCATCCTGGCCCGCAAACCCATGTACTTACCTATCATTTGCATTTATACCAATGTAGGTTGTAAAGTCGCAATAGAGAACTGCAGGGTTTGCACTGTTGTCTGGACATAAATGTGCTACATAGTTCTCCCTCCAGTTTAACATACTAGGCATCATTCATTAATGAAAGTAAGGCAAAAAAGTGAGTTTTCTCTTGGACAAAACAATATTACAATGCATGGGGTGCAAATTAGTTTATTATTTTACTGTTTTTTTTATTTGTAGCACACAAATACATATTAGCTTTATTTGTACACTAAAATTTAAAGTTGATCTAGGAAATTTATCTCCCCCCTCCAATGCAACATGATTTTTCCCAGGTGAAAAGTTACTCATTTTTTTTGCTTTACTCCCTAATGAATCAGTCTTACTGAGTATATGAAGGTCTGTTTAGGATTTTATTAAAAAATGTGTTTCAAATGCAGTAAAAATATTATTGTTTCCAATCAACATGGTTTTATACCAGTTCTTATCAAACAAATGTACTTGACTTCTATAAAGAAAAAGTTAGTAGAAGTTATACATATATTGCAGTTTATGTGATCTATGCATATTTAGTAATGACTATTGACATGGTGTCGTGCAGGCAGCTTTCAAATACACTGTAGTTCACAGAGATTAGGAATGCTACTTGCAAATTGATCAAAAAGATTGGCTAATGGATTGATTACAGAGTTTGATAGTTATTCTTAGAAATAAATTTGTTAATGCTACACTGCAGGGTTTTGCTTTGCAGTTGATCCCGTTTAACATCTTTAAAATAGTAGATTGTTGCAAAAGCAATATATCTGCATTTGGAGATGTAAAAACTATGTATATCAAAGGAATCCTCAAATGCTATGACATCCTTGCAATGGCAATATGACAAATTGGTGGCTTGAGCATTAAAGTGACAGATGTGGTATACTGAAGGAAAACATGGCTACAAATTGATAACTCCTCAGATATTGGAAGTTCCCATATACATTCTGCATTAATAAATAATCATAATAATAATAATAATAATAATACAAGAGAGAGTCTATATAAAAATGCAGATCTGGTATTGCAAACTATATTCTTCCGTTCCACTCCTTGATACAATAACAGGCCCATGGAGTATAATAACAGTGTCGTAATTAAGGCAATGCAGCTGGTGCAACCAGCAGAGCGTAAAGCTGAGAGGGTGTCCCAACCCCCTGCTATTTGCACTATACAACTATGTGCAACATGCCTATTTGCAAAGCAATCTGGCGGCACCAGTGGGATCGGGATCGCAGTTGTCCCCATATGTTTGTACAATCGGCCACATGCTGCCTATTCCTGTATAGAGGCAGCATGCAGCCACTCTCATCACACAGGAGAGCACGGGCTCTTCATGTGCATACTGCACAGGCGGTTCCCCCTGATCTCTTTGCTCCTCTTCCATGTCACCTGCTTTTCTGCTGTCTGCAAACTTCCACCACAACCCCTCACTACCTCACCTTGTATCTGTCTGTCTCTATCTATCTGTCGTCCCCATCTTTGTGTTTTTCTCTCCGTTTGTAATTTTGTGCGTGTGCCTCAGTCCTACTTTTTGTGTGTCTGTGCATCTGTCTTGTATATGCAGGTTGTATATTTTATGGAGGTTTCCCCATACTTCTACAGTACATATATATGCAGATGCATGTTATAATACTCTGGTATGCTGCAAGTCCATGCAGCAGCTTATATTGTTGTTGTGGGCAGCTCTCTTACTTATAGGAGAATCTCCATTCACTCAATGCAAGGTGTTTTGAAGGAACCTCTGTATTATGTAGTACACAGCAATCTCTGCTGCGTCCGTTCACTACAGTGTCTTAATGGAAGTGTCGGTGTGAAAGACGAACTTCCGTTTGCACTGTTCGCTGATGCGCAGTAGCTAATTTCGTCCTGCCCGTCTTCTTGTCCACTAGACCACCGGGAAAACAGATACAGGAGACGGAGCTTTTGCAACTAGCAAGAGTGATGTCAGTACCTTCCTTCATGTCAGCTGGATTATCCTCACTGGCTATATAACTCACACTGACATACTTTTTCTCCACTAACTCACAAATTAAGTGGTATCTTAGAGCAATGTCTTTGGACCCTCCATAGTGCATTGTACTGGAAGACAAATCAATTGCTTCACGGTTTTCACACTCAATGTTAATGGTCTCATTCTGACAAAGAAGACAGAGTTCGCACAATGTCTCCTTTAGCCAACAGCTTCTTTTGCGGTTTCTCTGAGTTCCATGTAATCCGACTCAGTGGTGGATAGGGTAACAGTGGGTTGCATTCTGCTTGCCCAGCTGACAGCTGAGCCTGCCAAGACAAACAGGTACCCTGTGTAGGAACGACAATAATCCTCATCGGATCCCCAACCAGCATCACAGAAACTTTTGGGGTTTTATAAATCTGAACTTTAAAGAACTGATACCTTTCAAGTATATTAGGATTCTTTTGACTGCAATCCAGTGTTATTTTCCAGGATTGAAACCATATTGACTCACACGACTCACTGTATTTGTGAATACTTGCATACATTAAGCTACCAACAGCGCTTTCATAAGGTATTTGACTCACTTTCTCTATCTCTTCGCTGCTTGTTGGTGACATTTCTTTAGGTATTTTTAAGATTTTATTAACAGACTTGCTCACTGGTTTTGTATCAGACATTCTGTACTTTGTAAGTATATTTTCAATGTATGTCTATGGATCAGCTGTAACAGTCCCAGTACTCAGATCTTGCACAATCGTCATGCCTAACAACTTATTTGCAGGGCCTAGAACTTTTAATCTGAACATTCGTTTCAACAGATGCTTTACACTGGTGATGTATTTCTCCTGGCCTGCTAGCAACAGATCATTTATGTACACCACTATAATGAACCACTTTTCCTCCACAGATTTACGACAGAAACAATGTTCAGTCTCTGACCTAATAAAGTCTGGGAGCAGAACATCCAGTTTTACATACCAACAACAACCACTTTGCTTTAGGCCATTTAGGCATTTCTTTAGGAGGTAGACATTTCCCTCTTGAAATACACCATCATTGTAGTGTTCAGGTGGCTCCATATAGATCTCCTCTACTAACTTCCCATTCAGGACTACAGAGTCAAAGTGAAGTTGGTACAGGAAAAAAATCAAGGCAAGTTTTGTCTTTAAAACCATTGCCGTTTTAAATTTACCTGCAAGAATTCCCTGTCAAGAATATCGGCGACTTACAAAATCTATACTTTAATACATTTACCACCAGATGTAAAAGTTTATTTTATTTAAATGAAAGGAAACTCATTGGAATCAGCAAGAGCAGGACAGTCAGCAATCTAAATGCAAAGCCAAACAGTGGATCGTAAGACCATTACCCACAGGTCCCAGAAATAGCTCCTTTACGATTGACAGGTGTTAAATTCTGCTTACAAGGTAACTACACCCCTCCTGGACTCGACATTGGTGCACCCACTCAAAGCATGGCAAGGTGTCCTCCATGCAAAAGGACCAAGAGTCGTGATACTTCGGAAGGGACAGTGACCTCAGCAATTACCGGTATCACCTTATGCTTACTATTCACTGATTGCGATGCTCTCCTACCAACTGTGCCTCCTCTGTGAGGGAAGAAAAGTTAGTGCATTACCTAAATAACACATAGCTATGAATAAGTCAGGTGGGAGGTATACAATGCAGGAAACCAAGAGACTCAGCCTGCCACAAGAGAGAAAACCATGGACCCTCCCTGTGGATCTTATTGGCTGGATAATGCAGGAAACTTCACCCCGAATGGGCAAGTTCATGACAGACAAACACACACACACACACACACACACACACACACACACACACACACACACACACACACGTGTTTAAGCATGTTCAGTGTATTGCCTCTCTTGTCATAAACTGCATAATGTAGATGTCTCTCTTTCATGCACACAACCCCCTTCAAATATTATTTCTTATTACTGTATTTGCAATGTAATAACCACACGGACACTAGATGTAAATTGACAAAGGTCACAGTTTATTTCATTTAAATGAAATTAAACTCATTGGTAGCGATGCAAGCAGGGCAGTCAGCAATCTACACTCCACAGAGACTGCGTTGACTAAGGTTGTCAATGATCTGATCACTGCTAATACTAAACACCATTACTCTCTCCTAACTGTCCTGGATCTCTCTGCTGCATTTGACACCACTCTCTTCTCATACAAACACTGCAATCCCTAGGTCTTCAAGACACTGTCCTATCCTGCTTCTCATCCTACCTTTCTAATCGCTGTTTCACTGTAAATTTCTCTGAGGCCACCTCTGCTCCTCTTCCTTTACCAGTTGGAGTACCACAAGGCTCAGTGTTAGGTCCTCTGCTGTTCTCTATCTATACCGCTTCTCTTGGAAATCTAATAAGCTCCTTTGGATTTCAGTATCATCTCTATGCGGATGATAGCCAAATTTATCTATCCTCTCCTGATCTCTCGACATCTGTGTTGTCCCGTGTATCTGACTGTCTTTCTGCCATTTTATCTTGGATGTCCTCTCGCCAACTCAAACTCAATCTTTCTAAATCAGAGTTAATAATATTCCCACCCACCAACAAGAGCATACCTGACATTTCTATCTCTGTTGATAACATGACCTTAAACCCCACCTCTCAAGCTCGCTGACTAGGTGTGATCTTTGACTCAGAACTATCCTTTGTTTCTCACATCGACTCTATATTTAAATCATGTTATGTACATCTAAAAAACTTTTCCAGAATTTGCACATATCTTACAGAAGACACTGCAAAAACCTCAATTCATGCACTCATCATCTCCTGCATTGACTATTGATATTCCCTCCTTATTGGTCTTCCCCAAACCAGACTCAAACCTCTACAATCTAATTTGTATGCAGCAGCAAGATTGATTTTCCTTGCAAATCGTTATTCCTCTGCTGAATCACTCTGTATGTTTCTACACTGGTTGCCTGTTTTCTACCGATTCCAATATAACATACTTTTGCTAACCTACAAGGCCATCAACAAAGCTGCACCAACATACATCTCCTCTCTTGTCTCAAAATATCTACCAACTCGGCAACTCCGTTCTGCACAAGATCTGCGTCTCTTATCCACCCTCATTACATCCTCCCATTCCCGGGTACAGGACTTTTTTCTGGCTGCACCCAATCTATGGAATTCACTCCCTCGCACAATAAGACTCTCCTCTGGGCTACAAACTTTCAAACGTTCTCTGAAAATGCACCTTTTCAGACAAGGTTATAATATTCCTCAACCACCCTCTTAACCTCACTAGATTACCCTATTACCACCTGTTGCACAATTTCACACAAGACAACTACCCATTGACCAACATTGTTGTGTGACGGGATCATTTAGCTTACGAATCAGTTTTACCTTTTCAGTCTGGCTGGACCGAAATGTAAAATGTAGACTTAACCTCATGTATCAAACTCCCATTGTCCCATAGATTGTAAACTAGCGAGCAGGGCCTTCTCACCTCTTTATTTGTTTTGCTTAGTTTGTTTCTTTCCCCAATTGTAAAGTGTTACGGAATATGTTGGCGGTATATAAATAAATGATGATGATGAACAGGAGTGATAAATGGCAGGAATAGTCCACAGAAGCAACAGGTTCCAAACAATGACAAATACAGTTTAATGCAAGAACAAGTAGATTCAGTTACCCAATTGCCAGGAGTTACGAGACACCAGATTAGGGAGGCCAAGATAAGGATTCCAGTTAGCAAGAATAACGAGGCAGTCCAGGGAAGCAGGACTAGCTGAGTCCTGTGACTAGACAGAGATCAGGGCAACAAGCGTACAAGCAGAATCCAGTAGCCAGGCAGAGGTCAGGGTCACAACCATACAAGCATAATCCAGTAATCAGGCAGAGGTCAGGCAACAGGCAAACAAGCAGGGTCCGGTAATCAGGCAGAGGGTCACAACAGGAGATAAAACAGCAGTAAAGCAAAACTGGAACAGGGATGAACAGGGATGAACAGGGATGAACAGGAGACAAGCAGCAGCCAGGTATAAATGATGAACTGCACAGAACACAGATTGAGGCAGGTATATGAAGCTGTGAGACAGGTGCTGGTACTAATCAGGTAAGGTGATCATCTCCTACAGGAGAGGTGCAAAGTTCAGGGGTAAACAGCAGCACCTCTGGTGGAATTGAGGTACTGCAGCCACAAACAAAATACAGGCAGAGTCCTAACACCCAAGAGGTCTTTGAAACTGCTCAGCTTCCCCTAAATGTGACACTGTTATCTTTTAACACAGAGGTGACCAGAGCTACCAAATAAACATACACCAGTGCTTCTAGCTTCACTTTTTACATCTTAGCATACAGAGAAGCTCAAATTATCAGTGGATTCATTTGATATACAATATTTACACTGCAGTCGCTTATGCTTCAATCCCCCCCCCCCCCAGTTATATTATTGGTTATTCCTTATAACTATAATTCCGTTCTGTTCATTACACCATATATTAATTGTTTCTGTCTTCTACAGACATGTTTTTTATGGACAGGGTATTCTCAGATTATATACCCTTCAATGTCTCCAGGTACACTCCTAATCTTGAATAGTATCACACTTTTACTTTATTTTAATCCTACTTAGTGTATATAATATGAAATACATGTGGTTTTATTTTATTCCCATTGGTGAGCAGCTCAGCAGTTTTTTGTATCTTAACTTTGCAACTTGAATATTAAGTCACAGTGCAAGTCAGTACGCTTGAAAAATGGTTATTGATAAAAATACTGATGCAGAAACTTCTGAAATATATGCATTGCAGAGAACACATTGATTTATCTAGGTTTAGATATTCAGGAGCGTGTGACTGAATTCTACTCTTTTTTTATTTGTTCCGAAGAATTAATACAAAGCAATTCTTTAAAGAAAGTATTTTCATTTTTAATAAGTTGAGTGCGAGTGTTTTGATGTCTCTTTATTAAGGGTTACACAGACTATTTCTGTTTTTCAATTGCTCAGTTTTTAATGATATTCTGCTCTCTCTATTATGCCATCAATGTGAAACATGGGCCAAGAGGGTGTGAGGGTGACATAGAACTGATTTTAATTTTATTTGTTGAGAGAATATACCCAGCTCTAAGTAATGTTGAGGGAAAAGCATAGCTACTTATTAAACTTTATTTAAAGCCACAGTCCCAAGATTTTAAAACAGTCTTTAACAATATTCTTCATAGTAAGCTTTTTCTTATGTATATTAGATGCAATGCTCAGTAGCAATAATGGGCTGAAATAAAATGGAATTGTATTATGATAATAAGCCATAATTTGATCTGTTCATGTCACATCCATATCAAGCAAACACTGTTGGCATGTACACATACCTCCCAAGTAGTTAACAAATGAATGGTCACAACGGCGCTCTACTAGGTGTGCAGCCTAGTATGTAAACACAAGCAACCACCTATACCTGTAAAACATAGATGCAAATAAAGATATTACGTACTTTTGTGGCGCTCACTTCTTATGCATTATAGGGACCTTGTAAATGATCTTGCCGGGAATGTGAAACAGAAATGACCTATAATGAAAAACTTCTAATAGTGTAGCAAGTTTGATACAATTTTGTGCCACTAACATATAAAGTAAAAACATGAATTATGCAGTCCCGTTTTTCACAAAGAGTGGTCACACAATAAAACACCCGTGTCTCCTTATTGATCCGGCACCCCTTTTAGATGTATTCTTACTATAATTCAAATGACATCACGCATGTAGAAATCTGATGAGTGTTGCTCTTCTATTAAACTCCTCGATCTCCTGATCCACACTCAAAAGAAAAAACAAAGGAAGCGATCTAGCGCATTACCTTTTAATACTCATAAAAACATCAAACATTAAAAATTGGACTCGTACTGGGTAACAGTTGTCAACAATCGCAGAGTCTATATCCCAAGATCTCCAGTCGATGTCTCCTCAATAATATCTGACCCACGGTTACCGTCTGTAAAATCCCTTTAAATCGAACGCATTTCAACTCTTGTGATGAGTCTTTTTCAAGGTTGCCAACCTTGAAAAAGACTCATCACAAGAGTTGAAACGTGATCAGGAGATCGAGGAGTTTAATAGAAGAGCAACACTCATCAGATTTCTACATGCGTGATGTCATTTGAATTATTGTAAGCATACATCTAAAAGGGTGCCGGATCAATAAGGAGACACGGGTGTTTAACAGTGTGACCATTTTTGTGAAAAACGGGACTGCATAATTCATGTTTTTACTTTATATGTTAGTGGCACAAAATTGTATCAAACTTGCTACACTATTAGAAGTTTTTCATTATAGGTCATTTCTGTTTCACATTCCCGGCAAGATCATTTACAAGGTCCCTATAATGCATAAGAAGTGAGCGCCACATAAGTATGTAATATTTTTATTTGCATACCTCCCAAGTGTCCCGAATCCAGCGGGACAGTCCTGATTTCAGTGGACTGTCCCGCTGTCCTGCCTGACTTACAATTTGTCCCGTTATTGGAGTGCCACGCTCCGTTTCCATAGCAACCAGTTTCCCCGGTGGTCTAGGAGGAAGTGGGGCAGGACATCTGTCCAAAAAGTGCTACTGCGCATGCGCAAACTGCGCGAACAGGAAGTTCTTCGGCGGTGATTGGGCTTGTTGGGGGCGTGGCTTATTTGTCCCTCTTTCGGAACTCCAAGTGTTGGTAAGTATGTGTAGATATAAATATACCTTACATTGCTGTGAAAAATCAAGGATTTGTAATTTTATCAAAAATTTTCAACATGAAGGGCCTGAGCCATTAAGGAAAGCAAGGCAAAAAAATGAGTAAATGTTCTCCGGGACAAACCATTTTACTGTACAATGCAAGGGGTGCAGATTAGTTTATTATTTTGCACATAAGTTAAATACTGGCTGTTTTATCATGTAGCACACAAATACTTGTTAGCTTTATTTGTACACTGAAATATAAAGTTGATCTAGAACATGCCTTACCCCAACTATAAATTTGGCATTACATTTTAAATTTGCCTCCCCTTCCAATGCAAAATGGTTTTGTCCAGGTGCAAAGTTACTCCTTTTTTATGCTTTGCTCTCCTTAACGACTCAGGTCTGAAGACTTTCAGGTTTGTTGAATCTGCATAATTTTGAGATTTGATTTCCTGTACAGAACTGAGATGGTAAGTCGTCAGTTGCTATTAGTTTTTAAGAAAAACTATATCTGCTTTTTTCTCCAATATTGTTACCAACAAAGAGAAGTCACTTTCTAAATCAGGTTTTACTCAGATTTATGACATGACTGATATGTTGATGAGTCAGTACATCTAGGGTCAATGCATGTCTTTCACTGCTCAGTGGGATTCTAGAGTGTCCAAAAAAATGTCAACCACAAATTCTTCATCATCACCAATGCCATCACCATTGGCTTGGTGAGATCACATTTACAGATTTACATACTTTGTTTAATTTGTTTGGACTGTGTGTTCAGAAGAGATCTCCTGAGTGAACAGAATAAATAAATATTCATAGCTCATTTGTACCAAGAGAAGAAGACTATTATATTAAGGAGCTGGATTGAAGCGTTGAGATCATATCCACATACTTTAATTAATTAGTCTGTCTGCCCCAGAGAGATCTCTTGAATGATTGCATTATTAGAATTTAAAACTTCAAGAGTGCAAAGGTATTCATTTTATCAAGGGCATCGACTGAATGGAAATGTTATATCTCAATTGAGAAATGGGACTCAACTGTTCCTAATTGGTAGTTTGCATATACCTACATTTTTTCTGAATGCAAACGAATGAGCTTACTAATATATCATACAGTTTGCTGTGCATTTAACATTGGGAAAAAGATTTTCTCAGATTAAATGAAAAAACTTTTTATATCAGGACATTCTGTTCTAGACTTGTGACATATACTTTGTTGATTAAATTGATACATAAAGAAGCTGTATCTATTCTAGTGAATCTAGTGATGTGATACATAATACATACTGAACCATGCTCTGTTATGTTTCTAATTTACAGTGCCCCTATTGATGTTTACTTTTTCATGACTTTTATTCTAGTCTTTTTACTGGTGTATTTATATGAGTATTTTTAGAAAAAACAAGCAATATTTTTTAAGTAAGCCAATTTATATTGAAATTGATTTATTTGACATATCACTCCATTCTTGCAATATAAGTATTGGTACAACATTAAGTCTATTTTTCTTTTTTATTCACAATTTTCTGTTATTAAAGAGTCTCCTCTTTGAGAGCTGCTGTTGTCATCTAGTTGGAGAATGAGTGCCCTAAAGAATTCCTAAGCAGCTTATAATTCACCATCTATTTCCAAAACTGTCTACCCAGGAAAAACAAAATCTATTACCACCAATCCCAAAAAAGTTTATATTGATGTTATGCAGAAGTTGTCTTGGAAATCAGAATGACGAGGCATACAACTGTGCAACCGATGGACCAGAAATGGAAGTATTCATGAATTGCTCTATAATACTTTCACCTGAGTGTGAGCCCCTCAAAAACGGGCTTTACCAGTGGCTACAATTCACCATAGAAATTGTTTCTAAAGATTGTTCTCTTGTATTATCTAAAAATATTTGTCCAGTGCTGCCGGTGGGATAGTTATGGGAAAAATATCAGTTATAACTGAAACATGTGGAAATGCTCAAACTCATGAAAATCAAGAACTTTTATGCCCCTAAATGACTTCATCCAAGATTCACATGAAAAGAAAGTGCAGATATATGCTCTGAAAAGATTTCCAAAAATATTTATGTGCGGCTGCTGAATCCCCCCACTCCCAAACATCTCCTTGTCCTCCACCACCCTCAGCCCATTTTACATTCTCTGAGGAGGAAATGATGTGTTCACAGTGATTGTCAGCAAGGGTGGTTATATTTTACATTTTTTCACCTTATGTAAATGTGTTCTTTCATTATGAGATACTAATAAAAATACATTAGTAAAGAAAATTGGAATGATGCAATGAGCATTAGTCCTTTGGATCACATAAGAGACTTTATAGGTGCAGACAGCAGTTTTAAATTCACTTTTTGTTTAAGCACTTGCACTTTGTTTTATATTTTGCTAATTTTATATATATTTTATTATATCCAATAAAAGTTAAGTTTTAATTCAAAGGATGCTCCTCCTGATAAAAAATTATAAAATTTGGAGTTGAAAGTACACCTACAGTAGCAAACTTCTTTCTCTTTCCCTGCACCACCCAAAAATAAGTGTAAGCAACAGATCAGCATTTTGTTAATACACTTGTAAAAATCCTCACTTAGAAGAATCCTCACCAGCTAACAGCCTCACAGGCTTAAACAGCCTTAGACTGCTGTTTAATTAGGTTCAAATAGCCATGTGACCACTTTCATGAATTAACCCCCACTAATCACATACACTACAAACAAAGTAATACAATTCTTAAACAAACAAATAAAGGGTAACCATACCATATAGGTAAAGACAAGATTGCACATATGATCCTTTACAGATAGCTTGTGCAGTGATTCACACTGACCATACCTCCAACTGTCTTGTTTTAGACAGGACAGTCCTGATTTGAAAGGGCTGCCACCGATTCCACGAATCAGGACTTCTGTATATAATTACAGGGGCGCACGCAGTGGGGGTTTCTGAGTCTCCAGAAACCCCCCCCCCTCCGCGTATCGGGCGGCCCAAAGCATGTTTTTAAACATGCCAAATATTTTTCCTCTGACAGCACCGCCGCGACGCCTCTGTCACAGCGCCGCGGCTGCTGTATATCTCCTGTTCGGCTAGAAGAAGCTGCTGCGCATGCGCGAGCGCAGCAGCTCCTCCCTAGAATACCCGGCATCACTGGCTGGATTCAAGAGGCACGGTAGGGCTATTTCAATGGATATTACAAAGATTAAATAATAAAAGAGCTGCAGGTACTCCCCACAATCAATCTGATGTAGTTTTTTTATTAAAAGACCAAAGACTCTGATGTCGTTTTTTTTTATTAAAAGACCAAAGACTCCATTTCTGGGCAGCCTGCAGGGTATGCAGAGGTGTGTTATTGTATATAAATATTGTATTAAAGGATTAAAAAAGTAGAGGAATCCTCTACTTTTTTAATCCTTTAATACAATATTTATATACAATAACACACCTCTGCATACCCTGCAGGCTGCCCAGAAATGGAGTCTTTGGTCTTTTAATAAAAAAAAGTACATCAGAGTCTTTGGTCTTTTACTAAAAAAAACTACATCTTATTGATTGTGTCCAGTCCATCTCCCTTCACCCTGTAACCTATAAATGTTTTTTGCTTGTTTTTGTTGTTAGTTTTTTTCATGTACATTAGCAATGTTAGTTTTAATGTGGAGTATCATTGTTAGTTTTAATGTGTGTTATCAATGCTATTTTGATGTGCGGTATCAGTGTTCGTTTTAATGTGGAGTATCATTGCTAGTTTTAATGTGTGTTATTAATGCTATTTTGATGTGCGGTATCAGTGTTCGTTTTAATGTGGAGTATCATTGCTAGTTTTAATGTGTGTTATCAATGCTATTTTGATGTGCGGTATCAGTGTTCGTTTTAATGTGGAGTATCATTGCTAGTTTTAATGTGTGTTATCAATGCTATTTTGATGTGCGGTATCAGTGTTCGTTTTAATGTGGAGTATCATTGCTAGTTTTAATGTGTGTTATCAATGCTATTTTGATGTGCGGTATCAGTGTTCGTTTTAATGTGGAGTATCATTGCTAGTTTTAATGTGTGTTATCAATGCTATTTTGATGTGCGGTATCAGTGTTCGTTTTAATGTGGAGTATCATTGCTAGTTTTAATGTGTGTTATCAATGCTATTTTGATGTGCGGTATCATTGCTAGTTTTAATGTGGAGTGTAAATACTCATTTTACAGATAGGTTTAGATTGTTTTACTGTACAGTATTTTAGTGTGTGTTAGCAATGATTTTTCATTTCATGTAAAATGCTAATATAATATATAAAACAAAATATTTTAACAAAAATATTAGCTTTTTACAAAATCATAATTTGATCATATCTTTTAGAACAGTCAGAAGTTTTGGCAGAAAATACAGCCATGTCAAAACGTCCCTCATCTCAAAAGGGTGCTATCTTTAAATATTTTAAAGCAGCTTCAAAGGCTATGCCGCTGCCAGCAGTGACGGATTCTACCGATACCCAAAGCTGTTTGGTAGAGCACGCTGGCCCAGCTGTTTTGGAGCGACGCTCTGATTGCGAGGAAGGAACATCATCTGCTGTACTAACCAGCACAATAACTAACATAGAGACATGTCCAAGTGTATCAGAAAGATGGTGTGAGGGTGAGGCAGGACCATCATCTGCAGTACTAACCGCCCCAAGAACTAACATAGAGACATGTCCAAGTGTATCAGAAAGATGGTGTGAGGATGATGCAGGACCATCATCTGCAGTACTAGCAAATCCACCTATAGTTCCACATGTTGAACAGCTTCCTCCACAGCCTGACATCAGCATTGCCTTAACTCAGTCACTAAGTGATGCAGAGAAGTTCAATCTTCTTGAAAATTTCTATAAACCCCTGTTAGATTTCCAGTTTCCGAAGACTCTTATGTATGGAAAGCAGCGTAAATTCAAGCATGAATATTTATCACAATTCAAATGGCTGGCCTATTCGAAATCACTTAATGCAGGACTCTGTGTTTTCTGTGCTGTCTTCCCTCCGCCAAGTGGTGCTGCTGAAAATTTTGTGTCTGTTCCGTTTTCAAACTGGACAAAAATGATTGGCGCATTAAATAAACACCAAGTTTGTTTAACTCATGTAAATGCTGTATCAGTAGCTTCAGAGTTTAAACAGACTTATAAGGGAATTCAGAAACCAGTGGACCACTACCTAAGCCATGAAAGATCTAAGAATTTTGAGCAAAATAGATCTAAGCTTAAACCAATTATCAGTGCCATTATTATGTGTGGTCGTCAAAATATTGCTCTAAGAGGCCATCGAGACTGTATTAGGGATGATTCTGCAAACAAAGGAAACTTCAATGCCATTTTAGAATACCGAAGTGAAGGAGACCGTGAATTGAGAGACCATCTACAAAATTCAGCCAAAAACTCAAGATACACCAGCTGGCGCATCCAAAATGAAATCATTGACATATGTGGGAACATACTAACTAGAAAGATAGTGGCTGACGTGGACGACTTCTTTACTGTCATAGCTGATGAAACGGCGGACTGCAGTAACAAAGAACAGTTGGCACTCATCATTCGCTTTGTTAGTAAACATGAATATATAAGAGAAGAGTTCCTGAGGTTCCTAGAATGCAGTGAGGGAGTCACTGGTCAACAAATTGCCAAGGAAATCATCACAGGTCTTAAAATGGCAGGACTTTGTTTGGAAAAACTTAGAGGCCAAGGATATGATGGTGCAGTATCAATGGCAGGGAAAGTGAAAGGTGCTGCTGCAATTATATCTCAGCAGTACCCAAGGGCTGTGTACACCCATTGTTGCTCCCATGTTTTAAACCTGGCCATCATGGCAGCTTCTCAGATTCCCATGGTGAGAAATATGTTTGGTGTTGTTGACAGAGTATATATTTTTTTTGACTCTCACCCTAAACGACAAAATGCTCTTGATGCTGCTATTACAAGTGAGTGCCCTGAAGCGAGAAGGAAAAGGTTAAAGTCTTTGTGCAGGACCCGCTGGATAGAACGACATCATGCACTGGAGACATTTCTTGACTTATATCCAGCAATAGTCAAATGTTTTGTGGACATTTTTAATCCTTCATCTGATAATCCTGTATCATGGAACAGAGATAGTGTTGTTGATGCCAAAGCACTGTACCTTTCTTTAACTACTTTTGACCATATCATCTCATTAGTAGTAGTACAGCACTGTATGTCCTTTGTGAAAGGACTAACTGTATTGTTACAATCTAAAGCTAATGACATTGTGAAGACCTGTTCTGCAATTGATGGTGTGAAAGTGACAATGGCAGGGATCAGAGAGGATGTGGAAAACCAGCATACAGTACTTTTTAAGAAAGCTGTTGATTTGGGATTACAGTTTGAAGTTACACCTTCTCTCCCACGTACCTGTGGTCGTCAGACCAATAGAAATAACACGTCAGCTGAAAACCCTGAAATTTATTATAGGCGTGTCATTACCATTCCCTATCTTGATCACTTAATTGGCGAGCTTGACATGCGTTTCTCAGATCACCAAACAAAAGCTATGACGGCACTAACAATAATCCCATCCGTACTGGTTACAGACATCGAGAATTACAGCCAAGTTCAAAATACCTTCACCGACATGTATGAAGATGATCTTCCATCACCAAGAACATTTCATGCTGAGCTATTGTTATGGAAACATCATTGGCTGGCTCAGGATACAGCACTTCTCCCCCTTATGAAGCTCTGTGCCATGCTAGTAAGCTGGCATATCCTAACATCAACACCCTGCTGAAGATATTATGTGTCCTTCCAGTCACGACCTGTGAGGCTGAGCGCAGCTTTAGTTCTCTAAAGCTTCTGAAAACACATCTGCGCAGCACTATGGGGCAGAGTCGTCTGAACGTTCTGGCCTTACTTCACATCCATAATAAAACCCCTCCTGCTGTGGATGACATATTAGAAGAGTTCATTGGACTACATAAGCGTAGAATGGAATTGGGCTTTATTGACATTCAAAGTATTGAATAAATGGTTGAGCACATGATGTTATACCATGTGAATAAGATTTTATTTTGTGACTAATTTTTACTTGTTATTTACAGTAAAAAAGTTTATGTTGACATCTTATTGTGGCACTTTATTTTTTAAGTTGTATTTTTGCTTTGTTCAGAATTCAACTATTTGGAAACCCCTCCTTAAAAATCATGCGTTTGCCCCTGAATTATATAATAATATAGTTATATAATATATAATTGTTGTTCTGTCTTTAAAATTACAATTCCATTACCTATTTTTATGCTCTGGACTCTAAGTTAATATTTATTAAAGATGAACATTTTAAATCTAAAAATTACAATTATATTTAGAGAAAATGTTATACAGGGTATCACACTGCACCAACATCCATCAGTACTGTTCCATGGAATGTAATTATAGGCATCTCCCTAGAAGCAGTGTGTACCTGGAAAATATTTGAAAATGTTTGCAACTATAGGAGATGTAAATATATACAAACCAATGGAATATATTTTCCAACAGCATGCAGCTTTATAATCCAATTAATGCAAATAGGCTTGTACTAACATTTAGATACATTTATCCGGATTAAAATTTGGTGAAACAATTGCATAAAGGTTGCTTTCTGTATTGATTAGTAATAAGTGCAGCCCAGCCATATCTATAGGGTTTCCATTGTAATGTTTTGTAAAAGGAATTTGTATCCTCCCTCGTTCCATCCGTCTCTCTCCTACTCTGTGCTCCTTCAAACGTGCACTAAAAACTCACCTCTTCCTCAAAGCCTACCAACCATCTACTTAACCCCCATCTCCTCCCTTTTGCTCATCCTCCCTTCTCTCCTCTTGCCTCAACTGGCTCCTCTTGTGCCTGGTCTGTTTACCCTCCCTTAGGATGTAAGCTTGTATGAGCAGAGCCCCCTCCCCTCCTGTCTCCATACCTGTTCTTCCGCTCCGTCTTTACTGCATTTGACTGTCCGGAGTTTCTGAAGTATTGGTATTTTTTGTTCATTGTTCTGTATGGTTTCACCCTGTATAGTCTACTGTTAGTACTGTGTGCGGCGCTGCGGATACCTTGTGGCGCCTAACAAATAAAGGATAATAATAATATTGTTATAACCTGTGTTAGGCTGCTGAACAGTGAAACACATTTTAAGACACCATTCTGATCTGCCTTGTTGAAATATGTACAACAGACTATGGGTTTGTTTATATGCATGTAGTTACCATGGAGGGTCAGCAGATGGCACTGTAATTATACAGAGGTGTATTGTTTGTCTGCTGTATATGCATGTACTTGTTTGTATATTTCCTGTCTCAACTCTCTGTGTTCTAGAAGAAACTCTCTGAAAAAAGGAGGTGAGCTGAGCAGCTCATGTTACTGATATGTTATGTTAAGAAGCTATTACTGAAAGCTGTTGTTATACTGATCCTGGTACTTAGTACTATATAAAGAAGATATACATCTCAAGACTCGTTCTGTCTGAATATAAGGTAACTCCTGAGGTGATTCTTTATCTATAAGACCTCCTGCTGCACACCTATGGTATCATCCATCACAGAATGCCAATAGGTTATGGGCCCAGACTGGAGTCTATACAAGATAAAGTTCTCAGGAGTGTATCCTAAGCAGCATCCAGATCACGAGCTGCACTGCAAGTCACAGCAGGCACAGACAGCAGACTGTGTAACGTACACAAGAAACACCCAGAAGAACCTTGGAGAGAAAACTGTGAGTAAAACAAGTTTAATACCACAGAAGAATAGAGAGATTCATACAAGGAAGGGTTATGGCCAATTACACAGATCTCAGACTAGCTGCTAGCAAGCTTTCTAATGAGAACTATCAGACATGGAAGTTTAAAGTAGAAATGCTATTAACCAGAGATGATTTATGGGAAGTCATAAGTGCAGACAGACCTGAAGGAGAGGATCAGCAGTGGATTAAGAAGGACAAACAGGCAAGAGCCACCATAAGTTTACTGGTGGAAGATGATCAGCTTATACACATAAGACAAAAGAGTACAGCTAAAGACATGTGGATTGCATTACAGAGGGTGCATGAAGGATCAAGTTTGAACAGCAAACTATTCCTATTAAGAAAGCTATACCAAATGAGATTTAACAAAGGCAAGACAATGCAAGAACACATCAGTGCACTACTAGAGATAACCATACAGCTCAGGTCAATGGGAGAAGAAATCAAAAGTAACCACATAGTAGCTATCCTCCTGTGCAGCTTACCAGATACATACAGTGCACTAATAAATGCACTAGAAATGAGACCTGAAGCAGAAATCACACTAGACTTTGTGAAGAACAGGCTTATAGAGGAGTATCAACGCAGAAAGGAGCTTGCAGAGTGCAATATTGAGAGTGACATAGAGAAAGCACTTAAAATGGTGGACACAAAGCCACACACCAGGGAAACAAGAGCATGTTTCAGATGCAAGAAAGTGGGTCACCTGAAAAAAGATTGCACCATATGGAAGACAGAGCAGCACAAACCACCAGAAAGATTACACAAACAAAGAGCCAAAGCCACACTTACAGATATAGGAGCACACAATTGGAATGGAACATTTAAAGCGACAGTAACCCAATTGTCGGAAGAGTGGTATGTAGACTCAGGAGCGACTAGTCATATGACAAACAACAAGGACTTCTTTACTGAACTTGATTTGAACCATAAAGAAACAATCTACCTGGCAGATGGAACAAATATCATTGCAGAAGGGAAAGGAAATGGTCAATTCCTATGCTCCAAGGGTAATGGCAGCTATGCAGAGATACCCGTAACAGATGTGCTATATGTTCCCAAGCTTGAAGGAGCACTGCTGTCAGTAAAGAATCTAGTAAAAAAAGGACTTACTGTAAAGTTTCAGAATAATAAGTGTTTTATCCAAAATGGAAGAGAAACGCTAGCTACAGCCAGATTAAGAGAACATTTATACTGTCTGGATATCGCAGAACAGCAGGCAAAGCTGAGCGCACAGAAACACGCTGACTGTATTCACAAGTGGCATAGAAGATTAGGACATAGACACCCAGATTGCATAAAGGAAATGCAGAGGAGAGACCTAGCCAGGGATCTCACAGTGTCAGACTGTTCGGAAATGATGAAATGCCAATGCTGCATAAAAGCAAAAGCAACAAGGATGACAATTCCTAAGAAAAGTGAAAACAGAGCTTCCAGACCACTAGACCTGGTACATAGTGATGTATGTGGACCTATGAAAACGCGAACCGTAGGAGACAAAGGGTATATGCTGACATTCATTGACGACTATTCCAGGTTCACAGTCACTTATCTAATACAAAGTAAAGATGAAGTCTTAGAAAAGCTGCAAGACTATGTGACCATGACCGGAAACAGGTTCAAGAGGAATATGCTAACTCTTCGCAGTGACAATGGAGGCAAGTTCACAGGCCAGAAAATAGAACAGTACTTAAGAGGACTCGGTATTGAGCATCAGAAGACAGTACCATATACACCAGAGCAAAATGGTGTATCTGAGAGGAAAAACAGATCACTAACAGAAATGATAAGGTGCATGCTTACAGATTCAGGACTACCTGACAAATATTGGGGTGAAGCAGCAGCAACAGCCACCTATCTTCAAAATAGACTACTTTCCAAGGCAGTAAGGAAGACACCATATGAGCTGTGGCGTGGTAAGAAACCCAGCTTAAAGCACATTAGAGTTTTTGGATGCAGAGCCTTCGCCTACATTCCCGCTGAAAAATGAAGCAAGTTGCAGAACCGAGCAGTAGAGGGCGTTCTAGTTGGCTACAGTGAACATTCAAAAGGCTACAGAATCTTAAATCCAAAAACTGTAAAAGTAATTATAAGCAACAGTGTGACATTCATAGAAGAAACACGAAATGATGTCATAATTCCAGTAGACTCTACTAAAGAAGAAAGTACAGAATCCAAAGAAACAGATGAAGTAGAGATCACTCAAGAAGTTGAAGTACAACACAAGACAGATACCAGCGACACTCGGGAGAGTACATCCGAGGGGGTGAGCCGCTCTTCAAGAGAAAATACGGGAAAACCACCTGCACGTTTATCTTACAAAGCAAAAGCTATTACCATACAAGAACCTACATCATGGGAAGAAATTGCCAATTTTTCAGAAAGAGAAGCACAGAAATGGTTAAGAGCCGCAAAGGAAGAAATGGAATCAATGGAAGACAACCAGACATGGACATTGACCAGACTACTAGTAGACAAAAAGGCCATAGGATGTAAATGGACTTTTAAGGTCAAGTATGATTCTGAAGGAAAAATAGAAAGATACAAGGCAAGACTGGTCGCTAAAGGATATTCACAGAAATTCACAGAAATTTGGAGAAGATTATGATGATTTCCTACATGGTGAACTAGAGGAAGATATATACATGGAACAACCACCAGGCTTTGTGAATTCTCAAAACCCAGATCATGTATGTAAGCTTAACAAGAGTATATATGGTCTTAAACAAGCAGCAAAATCATGGAATACAAAGATAAATGGAGTTCTGACAGAGAAGGGATTCGTCAGAAGTAAAGCAGACCCATGTCTCTATACAAAGTTGGCAGAGGAAAGATGGTTCTATGTATTGATCTATGTGGACGATTTGCTAGTTTGTTTCGAACAAGAAGGGGACGAAATTGAATTGCTACAAGAACTAAACCGTCAGTTTGAAACAAAAGACCTTGGCCACATAACACATTACTTGGGAATGCAAATCTCAAGAGAAGATGATGGAACATTCACACTAAGTCAAGAAGTGGTATGGTTAATGCAACTACTATCAGACCTAGGAATGCCTCAAGAAGAACCTATCAAGATATATAAGGATAATCAAGGATGCCTTGCATTAGCGCAAACAGAAAGAGTGAACCCAAGAACCAAGCACATTGATGTCAAGCATCACTTCCTGAGGGATCTACAGGAACAAGGTCTTATAGAGTTGAACTATTTCCCAAAAGAAGATATGACAGCTGATATCCTGACTAAGCCTCTTGTCAGAGAGAGACATTGGAGACTTACGTCAAAGATGGGTCTAACTGAAGAAACCCAGTCTGTTGAGAAGGGGTGTTGAAATATGTACAACAGACTATGGGTTTGTTTATATGCATGTAGTTACCATGGAGGGTCAGCAGATGGCGCTGTATTCATACAGAGGTGTATTGTTTGTCTGCTGTATATGCATGTACTTGTTTGTATATTTCCTATCTCAACTCTCTGTGTTCTAGAAGAAACTCTCTGAAAAAAGGAGGTGAGCTGAGCAGCTCATGTTACTGATATGTTATGTTAAGAAGCTATTACTGAAAGCTGTTGTTATACTGATCCTGGTACTTAGTACTATATAAAGAAGATATACATCTCAAGACTCGTTCTGTCTGAATATAAGGTAACTCCTGAGGTGATTCTTTATCTATAAGACCTCCTGCTGCACACCTATGGTATCATCCATCACAGAATGCCAATATGCCTGTCATCTAGACCAATAGAATTTTTTTCTTTGATGAGCTGACTAATTAGCATAGATGTAGCTTATTTTGTATTCTTTCCAACTATATCTTAGTATTCACTCTAAGGGGAGACTGTTAGGGTTTTTCTACACTAAATGCACAGTGAAACAAATAGGGGACAAACATAGGGAATAACCATTGATGCTTGTCAGTTACAGGCTTCACCTGCTCCAGCCTGCCACTACACTTCTTAATTCACTGTCCTAGACATTGGTTATTTAATCTTAAACTCTCTCACCTCTTCTTTCTCAACACTTCATTCCTTCCCCTGTCTCTTTACTGCTCTCCTGCCACTTATCCCCCTCTCCAATTTACCGCCCCCATTTTAATTTCTATGCTTTATTTCCAAGCTTCCTGATCAGGTTGTTTACAATCATCTCATCTTTCTCTCCTCTTACTCCCTCCTTGACCAACTTCAATCTGGCTTCATCTAAGCACCCAATGACCTTTTCACTGCTAAACCTGAGGGTCACTTTTCAGTTCTTATTCTGTTTGACCTCTCTGCTGCCTTTGATAACCTTGACCACCAAATTTTCTTGTAACTCCTTTATTCCATTGGCCTCCGAGACACAAAATGCTTCTTTTCTGTCTTTACACCTGACTCTACTTCCCCCTCTTCCCTTTCCAGTTGGTGTCTTACAATCATCAGTTCTTATTCCTTTAACCTTCTCCCTTTACACCTCCTCCCATGCCATGGTGCTCTCACCAGCTACTTTGGCCTTAAATATCACCTGTATGCTGATGACACCCAAATGTATCTCTCCTCCCTCCTCTCTCATGTCTCCAGTTGTCTTTTGGCCAATGCTGCTGCTTTCTGAAACTCAGTATGTCTAAGACTGAAATTATTGTCGTTCCCCCTCCAGAGTCCCCCTACCTCCCCTTCTCTTCTATCCATTGAAGGCACTACACTGTCCTCTGTCTCTGAAGTCCGTTGTCTTGGAATGATCCTAGATACTCCCTCTCCTTCACTCCCTATATTCAGTTCCTCTCCAAATCCTGCCGCTTCTGTCTCTGGAACATCTCCAGGATCCAGCCCTTTCTCAGCTTGGAAGCAACCAAAACTCTCATTCATTTCCTTGTAATCTCTCGCTTAGACTAATGTAATATCTCCCCTCTGGCCTACCCTACTCCTGCCTCGCCCCTTTTCAGTCAATCTTCAAAGCTGCTGGCTGCCTTAATTTCCATTCTCACTGCTCTACCTCTGCTAACCTTTCCGCCATTCACTACACTGGCTTCACTTCTCCTACAGAATCAAGTTCAAACTCCTCACCTTCACCTACAAATCCCTGAGCCACTCCTCTCCACCACAGAACTCCAAACTCATTTCTACCCGCACTCCCTCCTGCCCTCTCTGTTCTGCCAATGACTGTCACCTTGCTACCACAGTGATTACCTCTTTTCACTCCTGCCTACAGGATTTTGCCCATGCAACTTCTGCTCTCAGGAACACACTCCCATGCCCAATTAGATTAGCCACTGGTCTCCAAGGTTTCAATGTCCCCACAATTTGTATTACTTCATTCAAGCCTATCAGCCCTCATCCTCCTAACTCCTCTGCCTTTGCTACCATCCCTATTCCCCATTAAGCTCCACCCTACTTGTGTCTCCCTCTTCCCTCTAAGATGTAAGCTCCCAAGAGCAGGGCCCTCTTTCGTTGTTGTTTCCTTCCTACCAATGCACCTCTAGGCCTGTCTCTCCAGCCCTATTTCTCATGTCCACTCTCCTGGACACAGGCCTTCTTAATGTAGGTGCTATTTATCACTTATGCTTGCTGTCTTGCCAATAACTAGATTTTCTATGTTCTCTGCTTAAACTCTGTTAATTCATTTTCGACAGGTCATTGTTATTTTATAGTGTGTAATTATGTATTATTCATTGCTGTCTGTGAATTGTGTAATACTGTTAAATGTGTTTTCTGTTCATCCCATATATACAGCACTGAAGACCATTTGTGGTGCCTTATGAATACAAAATAATAATAATAATAATATTAACAAAGACTGTAGCTCACATCCTAATACAATGAAGAAGTGTTGTTATAATGCAATATCAGTTTGTTTTTTTCTTGAACCTTTTGCTTTCCAGAGAACCTGTTGATGCTAATAACACAAACATTTGAATGCTTTAATAAGGGCTATAAACTCAGCAACTGGATTGCAGATTACTGCTTCATGAAAACAACAGGAAATTAACTTTCAAAACATTACAAACAAAATGGGTTTTTACAAAAGCAGAAATGAAAGACTTATCAGCATTGCAGATCATAAATTTAATATATTCATAAAAATATGGGCCATGGGTATTGTGCAGTTATTGTGAGGAAAATATATATGAAATGATTGTAGCTGCTTAGATTTAAATCCTATTATGAACCCTGTTTCTGAAATAAGTACTAATGTATATAGGATATTTATATAAGGACAGCTGCACACTAGTCCAATAAAATCAATTGAATTCACTCAAAGAAACAGCCAATTTTCCTAAAGTATAGAAATAATCTGGAGTATGATAACTATCTATGTTTCTACTTTTTGCTCTGCTTGAATGTGTTATTTTGATCTCTAACATATGAGGTTTATAGAAACTATAGTTGTTAGAATACTGATCTGTATGTTCAGGTTATTTATAAATGAGAAGAGATAGACACAAGTGGGGAACAATAACTCGGCTGTTTCAGTGTACACAGCATAAACATAACAGTGTGACTTGTGTATAACACTTCCAAATAAAAACAACAAGGAAGCATAATACAAGGACAGGAAGAGGAAAACATAGGGTCACACATAATACATGCATGGGAACCAATTTTCCACCCTACAATAATATTTTACTGACTTAAGAAGAGTAGGCGTTTACATCCAGAATCATTGGATAGATAAGAAGAAATACTTAGCATTTTTCTTTTTTTTTTTTCTTAGCATTTTTCTTAAATTCATGCTTAAGACTTAAAAGAAAGCTTGGGGTCATGTTTAAGTCTAAAAAAGCTATAGCAGGAGCACTGAATAACAACACTAAACTGTTGAAAAAGAATTGTTCTATTAAAATACCCCTACTCACAACTAAATATGCACAACATACATCTTAATAGCTTCACTCAGAATTTTTTTTTTATATTACTGTCAAACATTAAAAAATGTAATATTTTTTTTTAAAACACCCATGGTGGATGCACAGATGTAATAAATTGCAATGTGAAAAGCTTTATATGTAATATCTAATAGTTAGCCTATACCTTGTTTGATATTTTTTTTAAACAGCTAATAATACGTTAGTATAAATAAAGCATTACAGTTTAATTTGTTTAAAATATGTAAATAAAATGTGAGTACATAAACCATGCATACTCTTTCATAAGGGAGACATAGGAGGAAATCCACACAAACATGGGGAGGATATTTAAACTCCACAGAGATAAGGCTGTGGCTCAGGATTCTACTGTTGGAAGGTGGATTGTTTAACCACTAAGGCAACGTGCAGATGGAAAAAATACTTGCATTATATAGACTAGAACGAAAAGCTCAACAATAGACCATTGCCTGCAAGTTAAGTTCTAGTGGCAAGCTAAAGTGTTACTGAGAAAAATTAACAATTGCACATACCAGCAGCGCCAAATAAGCCACAACACTAAACTGTTGTAAAACCGATATTTGTTTTAAAAGCCCATAATTACAAATAACTATGCACAACATACACCTGCATACACTTCTCTCATAACAAACTTTTTTCTTTTTTAATTTTTATTAATGTCAATAATTATACAATGAACTATTTCACCCCTAAATCCCTGTTAGATGCAGTTTTAATAAATTGCAATGTAAATTCATTGATGTATAATATAATAATAATAGTAATAATAATAATAGTTGGACTCTAATTAGTTTGTAATTTTTTGTCTTCTGCAGATTTTTGTGTGACTTATGTGTTGTTTGCTTTTTTTCTGTGGATATTTTCTATTTGTTTGGATTCACTTTATTTTGAACAGCTGCTTGTCCCTGTTGTAGCTCCACACAAATTTCAACATGCAATTTTGGCATATTTCACAAAATGGGCCAGGAATCGAACTCATGGCCCTACTGTTCTCAGCTGTATTGTCTAACCACTAAGGCATAGTTCAAATGGAAACAAACATACAACACAAAACAGGCACTAGTGGCAACATAAAGTGTTAATGAGCATAATTCAATGAACAATTAAAATAAGAATGTCTATGCAAATGCACCTCAAAATAAACCACGAACAGAAATAAGCGCAAACATATGTTGATCAGTATAAAATTAACAACAACAGATAAGAGTTGCATAGACCCAGCATCAGATCTCGTCATCTGATACCACAGTGGGTCATACACCTGTATATACTTGTCTCATTAAAATCCACTGTAAAAGACTGCTTCATATACACTTGAAGTTGGTTAGGAGTCTATAGTGGAGTTTACTGGTGTGGATTTGTGTAGTGGACTTTTATTTGTATTGAGAGTTCCATTTTCTTTTATTCTTTTATAGACACTTTAAAAGTTTGTGTTTGTAAGATATGTTATGTTCCACAATAACAGCGCATCTCTATTTTCATATGTAATGTGCATTTTAATTGTTTTTTTGGGGGAGGGGGGGTGTTGTGAAGCCTTTCAATCCAATATCTATTAAGATGATTCTTAGATGAGTTTTGTGCTTCCCATGTTACATGTTTATCCAACAGATCCCCAGCCCTCCTGAGACTATGGAGGAAGGCCACTTCAGGTTTCAGTCTGATTTGCAAGGTAAAATATTTTTCTATTATGATTTATATCACACTTTTTAAATTCTCTGACATAAAAAAATGCAATTGTTGTTTGGTGATGAAAGTAAAGGCATATTTCATTTTTCTAAACATATACAAATGCATGCACCAGACAGTATTGACTGAAAAAATGTTTACCTTTGAAATATGCAATTATTTTCTAATCAGCCTGTAAGGGCTGCCTCTGCCCCTGCTGAGATTATGAGTTGTGAGTTTTCTAGCCATAGCACTAATAAAAAAATGTTGCAGTTTGACTGTTAGATCTTGGCTGAAAAAAGACCAAACTAAAGGCTTTCATTGATGAACTACCAGTCCTTAGCTTAGGAGATGTCTGCCTCACCTGAAAAATAATTAGCAATCAACCATAATCTGTGTTAATCATATATCTGATTCACTATGTGAATGTTCTTTCTGCCCAGGTAAAGTACATAAAGTAAGTGTTGTGTCTGTTTATTGATTTTAAGGCATGGATTTGTCGCTGTGTTCTAATGGAGATACCTTACATTATCTTTGATTTTGAGGATAAGTGAGAAACAGACACCATTTTAGTAAATAGCTAAATGTGTGCAATTTATTCCAACAGACCTTATGACCCGGCTGTCAGCTGGAGCACAAAGGAGGTGCGGCAAGGATCATTTCATGGAGGAGGATCAGGACATGAAGGAGCTGCCTTTGTAAGCATGTAAGTATCTATAGTTAACAAGGTTAGTCCTTTTTCGTTTTCGGGGAAGCTACGTTACAGTTAAGGCATCAGAAATTGTAGATTTTACAGCTGGAAAGTACAGCTGTGTACTAAGTAAACACAGTTAAGTAATATTTTATTTCAAAATGGCCTAAGGTTGATCTCTTTTTCTCTAATATTTTAAATAGATAAAGAAGACAGCTTATGGGTTCCAGCATGACCTGCCTTGCAACACCTCTAATCATGGGATAAAACCAACATCCATGTGTTTGTATTTTTTTGTTTGTTTTTATTAAAGGTTTTTGTATGTTCAGTTTGTTTTTAATTTGTGTTTTACTGGATTAATGAAAAGGTATTTATGAATAAATATAAATATTTGTAATTTCTCAATACTCATCCTCCTATAACTCTCTGCTGCTTTGGATACTGTTGAACATCCTATTCTGCTACACACCCCTCACTGCATTGTCCATCGTGACACAGTTCTCTCGTGGTTCCCTTCCTATCTCTCAAACAGCTCCTGTAGTGTATCCACCTCTGGCACATTCTCCCTTCTACTCCCACTCTCTATTGAGCTCTCACAAGGCTCCTTTTTTTCTAAATGTTGTACTTTAATATTGTACATCTTCTGTCTTGAGGCACTAACTTGCTCATTTAGCCTCCAATACCACCTCTATGCTGACGACACCCAAATGTACATTGCTTTTTCTGACCTATTTCCTTCAGTAATATCTGTTGTAAACCACTCTTTCAGCATTCTCCCATGGATGTCACAATGATACCTAACGCTCAACATGTTCTAAATCGAGTTTATTATTGTCCCTCATGCCTGAGTTACCAACTGCCTTCCAATCTCCCTCACTGTGAATAACACCACTATATCCTCTGTGTTGCTTAAAATTACAATCATCAGTAAGTTTGTGATGAGGAAAGCAGGAATCCATTAATAAAGCATAACATAAATTAAAAAATACATTTGTACAGACAAAGGTTCCACAAAGTTTAAATATGATACCCCCTAGACAGCCTAAACAACTGTCCAAAAGAATATTCCAAACAGTGTACCAAATTCGGAGTGGGCAATTTCACTAGTAATCAGCAATTTGTATGGCCTATAACAGCATAGTGTCCCCCTGCCATTGGCCTGCATTCCCTAGGGTGATGTGTCACTAGCCCTCTCCTACATAGGGGATCCATCCATGGTATTAAAATAATATATCCTTAACTAAACAGTGTCTGTGGGGGTAAACAATATTCCATGCAAGTAAAAGTTCATTGGACCATTATAGTTCCCAGGATGGGCAGGTTTAGCCAAAGCAGCACTAGTACTACAAGGCCAAGAATACTCAATATCTGCATGTCCATTCTGGGACCTAGAGGGCCAGATTCCTGAAGCAAAGTAATGCACAATTAAATGTGTCACTTCAAACCTTAGCAAAATCATGTCATAAAGTAAGGGTTTAAAATATGTGTCTGAAATTGTAAACCTAAGTAAATTACTGTCCGCATTTTGTGGTTGTGGGTAGACCCATTGTAGTAATCATAAAGCACTGTTATCACACCTTCCATTTTCCCAATAGCTAGTTATCAATTCCACAGGTTTTGAACATGATGTTCCTCATAATTGTTTTTTTTAAATAAAAGAACCCCCCCCCGCCACTATATGTATGAATGTGTGTATATATATATATATAAGACCGAAATCTCTACTATAATATAAAGGAACTGGATTGAAAATAAAGAATAATCTATCTGTTTTAAAAGGTGAGTGCCCACTCTATTTGAATATGCACTAGCTACTATGGAAATGGGAGCCATTGTGGAGCACCCCAAAGAGGATTTACTTGAAGATGTGAGTGCAGTCTTTTCCAATATGTATATATATATATATATATATATATATATATATATATATATATATAATATTTTTTGTTTTATATAGCACACTAATATCAACTTTAAATTTCAGTGTACAAATAGGCTATAAAGTATTTGTGTGCTACATGAAAAAACAGCCAGTATTTAACTTATGTGCAATATAATAAACTAATCTACACCCTTTGCATTGCAACATGGTTTTGTCCAGAAAACTTAAGTAAGGAAACTTACTCAAATTCTTGCCTAACTTCCTTAATGAATCAGGCCCTAGGTGGTAATTTACATCAATCTGTTTAATACACAATTTCATTCTTTCAGTTTGTGATAACATTGCACATCTTTCATTGTCTTCCAGGATTGTTTTGCTGTGTCCATGCCGGGGTTCAAAAGTTGATGTAGTCTTGACAAGTTTGAACTGCAGCGGTATATTCAGTTTCAGTTGATAAAAAGTGCTACTGGGTAGTTTTTTCTCCAGTATCTAGTACCATTGTCAAATTAAAAAGAAAATGTAGATGTTGACTTTTGGCCTCCTTTTGTTATTGTCTCAGTTTGCATCTACATAATCAGTTAAATTTATCATACACATTACTGGTAAATATGGGTGCGCTGTACAAATAAACAATAATTGTAATAAATCCTTGAACTAAAAGTTTGTCTAAATTTTTAATTGATACAATAAAGACCACACTGGCTTGAAACAGATTAACACATTACGCACATAAATTAAGGCATGAATACATTTGTTTTTCTTCTGTCAAATCCTCCATGCAAGAGGACCTATATAAGCTTTTCATTTCAGATTTCGGCTGCTGGCTTAGAACCATTGATCCCCTTCTGAGGCCTTCACAATATGGGCCTGGTTTACGTAAGTCCATAACCAAAAAAGAAAAGTACACAGATCAATCTGTATGTGACCTTAATCACAAATAATTGTGTCTAGAAAATAGAGACTTTGCAAATCTGCAGCTCCCAGAAAATAGGGGTACTGAACTCTAGAAACGAAACAATCTCTAAATAGAAATCAAAACTCGCTGATATGCAATAAAAAAAACAAACAATTTATTTAAAAACAATACACAAAAACATTAAACTATGAACATCACTGACAGCATCATTTGTAGCTAATTTAGATATTGCTGTTACACAAAGAGAAATCAAGTATTCAGAAACAGAATAGTCACTAAAATGTCCCTTTCTGCTAAGATTACAATGTTTTCAGAAATCCTTAATAAGGCAATGAAGCTGAATAAATATCCAAGATTTTGAGTCCTTCGAATGGCTACTAATATAGAGCATGCATGTTGTTGTTTTGTCAGGCTTCCACGCACTGTGTTAGTTGAACAGCTGTCAGGAATAAATATTAGTATGGTATTAATTAGTAGATGTTTAGAGCTTGCCCAGTCATATATAAGTCTAATCGAACTCCCCAGATACTTAGCTGTAGATGACCTCTTGAAACAGGAGGAAAAGGCAAGTGCAGCATATACAAATTCACAGCCTTCCTGTGTTACAGCAGAATGTTAAGTCCATAACCGAATTTAGATGTAACACCCCCTTCTGTATTATGCGTTGTGAGAGTGTAAATATATTGAATGATGTAGGTGCTTCTGTACTTGGTTTTCATTGCCTCCACCTGAATCATCGTTTTCTCTTCTGAGGGGTGTTCTTGAAATACACCAGGGGGAGATTCAGGAAACTTCCTGCCCAGTACTAACACACTGTGACACACTGTTTGCTGCAGAAGCCAATCTGGCACATTTATTGAACTAGAACCATTGAATGCAGCTTTTGTGATTTTATAGAAAAATAGACTTGAAATAATACTGTGAAAAATAAGACAGCGTGGCTGAAGGAAGCTCACCAATTCTTACTATGAGTAACAGGTGTCGAAGTCGTATAATTGGATGAACGAAAGTATATTGTTTGATATTGTTTTATTGGTCAATTGCACTCAGTATGCCACGCTACACGTGGCATATTGCGATCGCACGGTAAAATACGCACGTACACACTCACATTACAACATTTAGTTATTTATGTAATTCATATTGAATACTCGACAATTACATTGATGTTCACTATGAACATCAATGTAATTTTGGTTTGATTATAGACTTTATTGCAATAAACTTTTCTTTCTTCTATTGATACCTGGACACTTATAACACTTTCTTTCTCTGACTTGTGTTTATTTTAACTTTACTTCTACTTATGGCAGAAGTGGAATTGGCAGTTGCTGCTGGTCACCGTTGTGCCACATAACCAGGACAGGATCTCTGCTCAGGGGCAGGCTGGGCTGGGGGCAGGGGGGGGGGGGGGGCAGGGGGCATCTGCCCCCTGGGCTAATATTTTCCAACCCTCCACTGTCTCAGCTGTTGTGTGGTAAATGTCCTGTTTTCCTAAATGGGTCCCATCTCTCAGCTTGCATGAATGCATTCCCTCAAGGTTTGCAATGAAGTACAAAACCCCAGCATACACATAGGGGATTATTTCAGTTAGATGTACATCTGCTTTTCTTGCCTATGAAAAAAATGTGTGTGCATACATCTCTACATAGACTTATACCTGCATGGGCGGGCAAGCATAGGGCAAGTACAGTAGCAGTGTGCAACTCAATTTGAAAAAGTGGGGATGTTGCCTATAACAACCAATCAGTTTCTAGCTGTCATTTTGTAGCATGTACTAAATAAATGATAACTAGAATCTGATTGGTTGAAATTTGCAGCTTGATAAATTTATCCCATGGACTTGTGGCTGTCAAGAACATAGAAGGGGTCCAAGAGTGCCTTGGAGGAGCTTCTACTGCTGTCACCCTTATCGTTACACCCATCGCTCCCAACACTGTGATGGGGCTATTCTGTTCCCCCCTGTCCTCACCATGTAAGGGTAGGTGAGTAGACATTGCACAGTGTTGCTGGGCAACCTCCCCTGTCCGCACTATAGTCGGATACCTGGATTAGAGCCCCTGGTATTTTATGTTGCATATGCTATTTCTTGTAAAATAGACATAAATTTTATTTTAAAACCATGTTCCCAGCAGCAATGTGACTGACATTGGAGATTCTATTGAAATGTTGGTTATTATACATATATATTTCAGGTGTTAAATGTGATTTTTTTTTTTGTTATAAAATAATTTACATTTTGTTTAGAGTTATCATCAACATTTTTTATATAACACAAAAGTCCTAGTGACAATCATTCCTACATATTTTGCATATTATGATCTAAAACATTATCAGATCATAATACACAATCAAAAATATCAGGCCTTTTATTTACATTATTTTTCTGCTAGACATTTTAAATTGGAGTAAGCTTATTTTTTTCTGCAATTAAATCATTTCTTGTTTCCTTTTGTAGATTTAAATACTGTTTCTATTTTTAGAGGGTTTATTTCCTGTCCCAGCAAGGTGATAATGTAAATGTAATTTCCTGCGCACAATAAATCTACCCAATGTCTCTATAATGCCAGCTTTTACTCTAAAATGACTTTTTTTAAAAAAATATTATTGTTACTTGTTATACTGGCTAACCTAGTCAAAGTCAATGAAATCATTTTACATCACCTGTTTCCTCTTCACTGTGAAAAGAAGAAAAAACGTTTGCTTAAACCAGATATAATCGGGTTATTTCCTATGATACTAGACTACTTATCCCCAATGTAAATTATATAAGAAAATTGAGAACTGCATGGATGCTGTGGTCGTGGTCAAAGCATTCAACCAGAAGGACCACAAAAAATAAAACATAAGTTGCAGGGTACAGAAAAGGACCGTACACCCTTTGAGACTTCTCCATCTCCACAATGCCTACGCTGCACAATGACAGAGTCCACACATTGATCAGGTCCATACAGAGTGCTGTTGGCAGTGCCTGGGTGCAGACATAGGCTGTCTATTGCAATTTTTGTCATGGCCAGTACTGTGGGGACATTTGTAGCTCTCCTCCTGGTACTACTGCTGCAGGCTTTTGTGCTCCCACCATACCCTTGGCACAGAGCAAGCTTTCATCTGTTATTTCTTGCTGCAGTATGAGGACTGCTTTATAGTTCCAAAGAGGTAGACACTAGGAGTGTGTTCTAAGACATGTATTTATTTATATCATGTCCCCAACTATCATTTTTTGTAATATGAACATGAGCTCAGAAGTAAATGGTTCAGTGGATGCTGTTCTAATATATCCAAGTGGTCAGTGTGATTATTTAAAACTACATACACCATGCATGCCTTACCCACAAGGGATCTGATGGCCTTCTGGCCATCAGATCAACAACCTTTGAGGCCTATCTACCGGCTACTCTAGATGACACTACTGTTCAACTACTTTCTCTGGATGCTGCCTTATGCTCTCAAGGTCTCATCGCTCCCCAGACACTTACCAGAAGTCTCTCTGCTTCCCAAGAACCCATCCTGCATGGGAATATAAGCTCTGTGCTTCTAGGGAACACCAAAGCCTGTCCGTTTTCTCCAGCCATATCAAGCCATAAATGGTCACACTGCCACTACCCCTGTATCAGCATGTGTCATCCTTATAAGACAACCCACCTCCACCCATCACGTCCAACACAGAGTCACCAGCCAAGTCCATGATATTATTCCAACTTGCTGCCTGACTGACACACCGCATCCCACCTAGTCTGTCCTTCCATGACACCAAGCCTTATCTGAGTGTCCACTGTTTATTACACTGTACCCCTCTATCTTTATTATTTCTGCTGCTTGTCTGGAATTCAATCAGTTTTTTTTGTACCTCACTTCATGTTACTATCAGTTGCCCTATTTTTGTTCTAATGTTCTCATTTTGTTTCTGTTCCTTATTGCAAACCTCACCAAGTCATTATATAATGTTATGTTTTAAAAAGTAATTCTGCTCTGTTTGTTAATTTTGCACACAGCATCGCTGCCAGTGCAGAACCTTCATGTAATCAATCATAATCATTTTGTATACTGTCTCTAACACTACACACTTTCCCTATAACAGTACCCTGTCCCGTCTCCCTTCTTAAATCACGACCTGGTCCTCCATTGTGCCACCCCATCTCCTCTGCTGTAACAGTTGTCTGTACTTTCACATCTTTAATGTACAATTTAGACTGTAAGTTCCACTGCAGCAGGGGCTATCATGAATGATTAACCGTTCTCTGTATGATATGTTGACGCCATATAAATAAAGGCTAATAATAATTGTCCGATACCCTTGGTTCTTCACTCTGTCATGCTTAGATCTTGCTCTGTTTGCTTCATTGTCCATCCACTCTTGTTCATTGTAATTATTGTATGACACTGAGTGATTTTTATTCATCCAGGCTAAGCTCTACCACTGTTCTGCCTCATTGCTCATTGTAAATATTGTTTGACACTTTGAGATTGTTATGCTGCATGCTCAGCTCTTGCTCTGGCATTTTTGACTGTTCTCCTACTCATTGTATTTGCAATTATTATATGATAGTAAAGATGAGTAGATCGGATTACTTGAAATTCAACGAAATCCGACGTTGGGGATCCGAGTGACATCGAGTCATGACTCAGCTTTTTCCGCCAAACTCGGATCTCAAAACGAGGCAAAACGTCATTTCCGTGATTTTTTTCTCTGCAAAACTCTTGTGAGTTTTGAATCGTAATCTTTTGTATATATATTCCTCCTTCGTTCACTCAAGTGTCATTCTAGAACAGACAGCGTGTAGGGAGGAGGTTAGCTGCGGTGCTCTGCTCATATTAGCGTTAAGGGTGAACCAGGGACATAGGAAAGCAATAGAATCCTTTCATTAATGTTAAGCAGTTTTGTGAAATATGCAACTACAATAGTTTGCTGATCAAATACTTTTAATTTCAATTATAAGTAGACTTTACACAAACTAGTAACTTCTGGTTGTTGTTAATGCCTTGCAAAGCATAAATCTAATAGAACTATAGTACTAGATAGTATATACAGATGGAGTTAGATAGATATCATTCTGAACTAACTAGTATATTTATTTCTTTGAGAAAAACAGTGTGTTTTTGCAGTCAGACTATTAGCAGCAGAATCCAAAGATTTCTTTCTTTTAAAGTTGCAAGTTTTTCTAGTGAAAGTAATCTTGTGTGACAACTTAAATCATTTAAAAAAAAAAATGGGTGTTTGCATGTAAGATTCAGCAGCAGTTGCACACCCCAAAAAAGCTTATATATATTTACTATATTCTAATCAAGTGGCTCCCAAACTTTTTCAGTTTGCGGCACCCTTAGGGACTCCATAATTTTTCAAGGCACCCCTAATCCAAATAATTACCGAGCAAGCACGTTTTATAAATAGTTAGGTCAAAATAATGTAGTAAATATTTAGGACAGGACAGACATAGGGCTAGATTTACTATCAGGCGTGATACATGGCGGCTTCAAGCCGCCATGCATCGCGGCGGTTTTCCGGCGGGTTTGCATTGCAAACAGCCGGATTTACTAATGGGCGCATTTCAGCTTAAATTTGAAGCCGCCGGCGATGTAACGGCGGGATGTAATGCTCAAAGCCGCCGGCGGCTTTGAATAGAACATGGCGCTTTTGCTTTAAATTACGGCGCTTTTGTGTAAAGGCGGTTTTTTTTGAAAATTACACCTGTCTCCTGGCCTGTTACTATTGGCTATTTTCAAACTCAGGAGATTTGACATCACAAGCCCTATATAAACCACTGGCCTGCCACTTTTTTCTCTGATAGGGTTTAGAGGAGTTTTGTGAGAGGAGTTTGGAGGATAGTGGTTTGCTGAGAGTTGGTGAGAGTTGGAGTTTGGTGGATTGGTGGAGCGATATCTGATTGAAGTGTGAGTGGTCCTGTGGTTTTTTCCTGTTTTGTACATTTATTTTCTCATTTATTTTCTGTCTTGTATTTTTTGTATTTGACTTGTCCTTTGTCTGTGTTACTTGTGTGTGACTGTGTGGAGAGTGTGTCTGTAGGTAGTGTAGTTTGTTCTTTGTGTTTGTAAGTCCTTCAGTGTTTTGTGTTTTTCTGTCTTCTGGGTAAAAATGTCCAGAGATAGGAGGAGAGAACAGGCTGAGGAGATGGAGATGGAGGTTGAGGGGTCAGAGGAGGGAGAGGGAGAGGTTGAGGAGACAGGACAGGGCAGGAAGACCAAGACAGGGAGGAATGTGCGCTTCTCACATGATGAGAATTGTGTGTTGGTGCACAACATCATTCCCTGCTACGAGGTCATCCTAGGGAACCTGGCAGCCCGGACTCCTCTAAGGCGGCGTCACCAACTGTGGGGGAGAGTCTGTGAGGCCGTGAACGCGGTGGGCCCACTGAAGCGGACAGTGGCGCACTGCCGCAAGTGCTTCTCTGATATTAAGAGGAGGCTTAAAGAGAAGATGGCCCAGGAAAGGAGGTCTACAAGGCGCACGGGTGGTGGCCCCCCACTTCGTATGGAGTACACCACGTACGAGGAGGAGCTGCGCCAGATAATGCCGGCTGAAATTGTAGAGGGCATAAATGTGCAGGACACAGATTCGCCCTCTTTTGGCCAAGGAGTTGGTGAGTTATTTGGTTTTTTTACCCTAAAAGTTTTTTTAAGCTGCTTTTCTCTATTTAAAACTGCTTTTTTCTTTGCAAAAGTTTTTTTTTAATTTGTTTTGCATTTTTTTTTAGTTTTTCAAAGTGTATTTTTGACTCTAATAGTTTGTAAAGGGTTTTTTTTTTTCTCATAAAAAAAATAAAATAATTGCAAACACATTTTTGCAATAAACAGTATATTTGGAAATTGCTTTTTTCTGGAAATACATTATATGCTTTTTCTAATACATCCAGATTCGCCAGGACCGCAGGTAACTCCCAGTCCGAGGTCTACACCTCCACCTTCAATGAGAGATTCAGGCTCTGAAGAGCAAGCAGATGTGTGGTCTCTGTTTGGGGAAGAAATAACGGAGTTAGATGTTTTTCTGTGCAAATGTTGGTGTTCAAGATATATTTAGTGATTTTTATATGCTTTCCAATGAGAACATAGGGCTAGATTTACTAAACTGAGGGTTTGGAAACCTTGAGATGTTGCCTATAGCAACCTATCAGATTCAATTTTTTTTTTTCCCATTCTGCAAAATGTCAGCTAAAACCTGATTGTTTGCTATAGACAATATCTCCACATTTTCACACATGCAGTTTAGTCTATGTTCCCCATCATGTACTCCACAGAGGGAGAAGTAAAATAGTATCCGCTTACCCCAAAGCACGGCCTTGTAGCATTTTGCTACAAGCACCCTCAATGTTTGCATTTTAAATTATTTACATTTAGATCCCTTCACTGTAACGCATAGGCAAAATGAGATTTTACTCCTAAAACATATGAGGAGCATCCTTCAGCAGGTCGCAAGAGGACAACTAATCTGGAAGGTAGACATTGTTAACCATTCTTTAGTTGTTAAAGGTTTTTGTTTTTGGTACAGTGTCCAGAATTCAATTGACAAACATGTTAGTTCCTATATACTTACCTTGGTTATTTCACCACAGGAAACTCATCATCTCTACAAGGCCAGCGCCAGTCTGCGCAGATGTCACCTTCTGACGACACACAGGAAGACACAGTCATCACTTTAGAGGTGGTAGATGGCCCTGTGTCTATGCGCCAGGAACAAGCAACTGCCCCTGCGGAACAGTCATCCGAGCAACAAGCTGCAGCTCCTCGGATGGATACAGGCAGAGAAATGGCCCAATCCATAGCAAATTTCCAGGCACAACAGTCTCAGTTTATGGACAGCCAAACGAGACACATGTCACAAATTGCGTCCCATTTGAGGCGGATACACCGCTCAAATAGTCAAATCCCTGCTGGAATAAACCGTCTGGCAACTGCTTTAGAACAAACTAATGTGCAGCTGGCCCAAATGACTGGGGCTGTGGAGGCCTTACATTCCACAGTACGTGAGGGGAATGCCAATGTCACCCGGCTGGCAGGGCAAATACATTCTGAAATTGTAGCCTGTTTACCGGCACCTATGTCTTCAGCCACCACCAGTGCCGCTAGTACGCCTACCACATCTCTACAGAGTACTCCTCCAAGGAGAGGTGCTCGCACCAGGGGTGGGCGAGGGAGGGGAGAGAGTGGCACCAAGCATAGCGATATGCCTGCAAAAAGGCATCACTAGTACAATGTTTATTATTGATTAATGTTGTAAAAATTTTGTATAAGCATTATACGTTATTATTTATTGTGTTCTGTAATAAATGCAGTTAAATTTATATGGTGTCAGTCTTTCTTTTCTGCACATTAAACAAGAGTATACTGATGTTTTAAAAACTATTTAAAGGTTCCAATTTACAAAACATTTTAAATAAAAAACAAACATTGCACTCACATAAAACACATTTTAGAGCAATAAATGTTTATCATACTATCTACTTGCACGTAAAGTAGTTTGTAATGAGACGGTCTCTAATCTCCCTTCCGCCCTCTGTGCTCTGCACATCACCAGATGTGACACGGACCCCTAAATAATGCCCAAAAAAATAACAGTAGCCTGAAATTTCAGGACACTTTGCCCATTTTCTATACACAGTCCTAATGGGTCATTGGACATGAAATAGGCCTTTCTCTTATGGTCTGATTGGCAAAATACCTCAAACAGCACAATGTTTTAACCATCACGCCGCTCACAAGCAGCGCTTTCATTTTGGTCTTTTGAATGGCGGTTTTCCGGCGGCTTTATAAACCCCCTAATAGTAAATCCGGCTGTTTGTATGTTGAACATTGTTGAAACCGTCATGGCGCTATATACAGAGGCGGGTTTGAAAACATAATTTCTGGTCGTTTGGACGGCGGGTTTAGCCTTAGTAAATCCGGCGATGGCTACACCGCCGCCAAACCCGCCGAAAGTCGGCGGGTTTACAAACACGCCTGATAGTAAATCTAGCCCATACTCATTTAGTTGTTTGCATAAATAATATGCATAAATCCAAGGGAAAATAATATGTTTATATATTTTTTAAACTTATATTTCTGTCAAAGAACAAATTACAGCTATCATTAAGAGGAATAAGATCAAACAAAATAAAAACAATAAGTTCAAAAGTTATCACACTGTGCCCCTTCACCATTACAATGTGCTCCTTCATGATAACGCTGCCTCTTCACCACTACACTGTGCCCCTTCATGCTAACACTGTGCCCCTTCATGTACTCACACTGCCCCTTCATGTCTTCGCACTGCCCCTTCATACTCACACTGTCCCTTCATGTACTCACACTGCCCCTTCGCCAGTACACTGCACCCACCATTGCTGTTTCCTATCACCATTTCAACTCCATTCCTTTACTTACCTTACTTGGCCTTCTTTCTTCTTTTTCTTCTGTCTTTTTTCTTCTGGCTTCTCTCTCCTGCCACTCCTCACTGAATGTGTTGGACGTGATGACATCACACCCGACATTCAGTGAGAAGAGAACAGGGAGGAGGATGCTGGGTCCCGGGTGCTGCTGGATTGGTAAGTATTTTTTTTTGCCCTGGCCACGGCACCCCTGTGACAGCACCACGGCACCGCTGGGAGCCGCAACGCACACTTTGGAAAGACCGTTCTTCTGGGCCATAAACCTTGTAATGGACCATGAAGTGGACTTGACCATAATGAGCTCTATGGGAAAGGCGGGTGCTAAAGGTGAAGACCTATACCATCTATTCTGGGAGTTCAGAACATTTTCAATACTTGTCTATTTTGGAAGGATCATTCAGTGGAATCTATATTTAAAAAATACTGTTTGTGAGGGTCAGCTGCACACCCAAAAAACCCCACTATATATTCTAATATCTTATATTTTTAGATTTTTTTAATACTTGTCCATTTTGGAAGGGTCATTCAGTGAAATCTATATTCAAAAAAGGCTGTTTCTGCGAGTTAGCAGGCAGCTGCACACCCCCAAAAAGTCTATATATTGTAATATTTTCTATTTTTACATACTTGTCGGTTTTGTAAGGGCCCTTTAGTGAAATCTATATTTAAAAAAGGGAGTTTGTGTTTGAGTGGTTTTTCTGGGCACATTCAGCATGTAGAACATTGCAGCGGCTACAAAATAAATGTTATCTGCCATGCCACCAACTGAAGCAAGCTCATTGGATAAATTAAACAACAAAAAAATGTTAGTGTAAGGTGCAAGAGGTGAAAATAATGAAACACTCTGCACACACTACATTTGAAAATGTATACAGCAGGCATTATGGAGAGTGAAGAGGCAGTAGCAGTCCAATGTCATTAGATGGAAAGAGGCATCAGTGGCTATTTAGACAAGTAGATACCCAATTGTAAAGAGCTACCTAATTTGATGTCACTATATAAATAAATTAGAGTGCCGAGAGATGATGGTGGCCTGCACCCATACTACAAAAATCGAAAGATTAGGCACAGAATACATTGCCGAAGAATTCATTGGTTTCCAAGAGTATGGTTTTCATTACATTGTTTTACTTATATGCTCTGTGCCATGATGCTTCCCTTCTGAATCAAACCAGGGGATTCGCATATATTTGTGGGGAGGGAAGGCTGAATCCCCCCGGGTGGAAAATTCTTCCTATCCTAAGGTAAAGAGGACTGCCAGTGACTTGCAGACTTGAAGACCCATGTATATAAATATGGAATGTATATAATTAATATTTATATGCTCTGTTAGTGACATGTAAGAAATTTGTAAAAGAGAAAGTACAGATAGGCCCATGGTTGCCCTTCCTACACATGTATGTATATATAATACTTACATTGATGTATATTTGGGTGCCAAAACATGTTTTGACAATGCAATTGAAAGTCGACATTCTGAGAAATTAACAGGACACATTTTGGACCTGGCAAATAATACATATATAGATGGAGAAATGATGGATGATGATTTATGCTATGTGATGGAGTTAGAGAACTGTAAGGTATGGCTAATTATTTTGAATGAATTGAATAGGAGAAAGCAGATGGACCAGTGGCAGATTTACAAAATCCTTCATTATGACAACAGTGGACACCTACAGACAGCGGCATTAGTAGACATAGAAACATAGAATTCTGACGACAGTTAAGAATCACTTGGCCCATCTAGTCTGCCCATTGTGTTATTAAGCTATGGTAACCTCACACCCTACTAGATCCTTTATTCTTTATAAGGATATTCTTATGTCTATCCCAAGCATGCTTAAACTGCTCTACTATATTAGCCTCTAACACCTCTGATTGGAGGCTATCCCACTTATCCACTACCTTTTCTGTGAAGTACATTTTCCTCAAATTTCCTCTGAATCTACTCCCCTCCAGTTTAAGTGCATGTCCTCGTCTTCTAGTTCTTCTCTTCCTTTCAAGAATGTTTCCCTCCTGTACCTTGTTCAAACCCTTGATATATTTGAAAGTTTCTATCATGTCTAGCCTTTCCTTTCTCTGCTCCAAACTATACATATTAAGATCTTTAAGTCTTTCCGGGTAAGTTTTGTGCTGTAGGCCATGTACTATTTTAGTTGCCCTTCTTTGTACAGTTTCTAATGTATTTATATCCTTTGGGAGATATGGCCTCCAAAATTGAAAACAGTATTCTAGATGAGGCCGTACCAATGACCTATATAGTGGCATTATTATTTCTTTCATTTTGGTACTGATTCCTCTCCATATGCAACCAAGCATCTGACTTACCCTTCCTCATTGCTTTTTTTACATTGCTTACCTGACTTTCATTCACCTGAAATAGTAACTCCTAGATCCCTCTTCTCCTCAGTTGTTTCCATTATAGTGCCATTAATACAATATTTAGCCTTTGGCCTTTTGAGACCCAAGTGCATGATTTTGCATTTTTTGGCATTAAACTGTATGTGACGAAATGTAGTATATCTAATGACTGATTGTTATTTTCTGTTAAATTTATTTATAACACTGTGCATATTTTATGGAACCTTTCAAAGAGTATTTTGTTAACTGACCTGAGTCTGACCTAGGCAAGTGCCAATGGTCTTTTTAAAGTAGCCAGGCCAAGAGACAGATAAGGTCTCTAAGTAGTTTTTGTATGCAGAGGAGTTAGCCAGGCCAAACGAGCAAAGGTGTAGGACTCAGGTCTTGTGAAAATGCCAGGTCTCCGGACATCCATAATTTACATTAAAATGAAAATAAAATTCCTAAGGTAGGGGGTTAAGAGCCAACAAGAAATGATTTAAAAATCCCTTGTATCAGTAGTACAGTGTGAATGTCCCATGCTTCTCAATTGTGTTCCCTCACACACAGCAAGTCTGCCTCGTAAGTAGTACTCTGATTTTATTTCATATTTTATTTTCTGAAACTCTTTTGTACAACATATTGTATGTCTTGTTATTAATTTTTGCAAACAAGACTTGGAAATATTTTTCAGATTAAACATATTTAATCTAGCGTATTTTTCTGTGATTCCTTGTGAACTTACGAAGCCCAGGGAGGCTCATGCTACATGTTTATGTGATTTAAGTGTGAAACATTAATAAGTAGTTCTGGTGAACATAAGGACACCATAATAAATCCTTTGTGATGGCAGAAAAGGTGTATTCCTTGTTAAGTAACACCAGTCACGGCCAACTGTTCAGATTTCTGTATCTGGGACAGTCGGGGCGTTCGTGACACTGTAGTTGCCACTCTCTTGACCATTCCTCTAGTCTACCTAGATCATCAATCATTTGTTTTTACCCTTTCTAGTGTGTCTATCCTGTTGCATATTTTGTGTCATCTACATAAAGGGATACTTTCCTTTCAATACCATTTGCAATGTCTCCAATAAAGATATTAAAAAGCACTGGTCCAAGAACAGATCCTTGGGGTACCCCACTGGTAATATTTCCAACCTGTGAATGCACTCCATTTAATATAACTCTATGTCTTAGATCCTGCAACAAAGATCATATCCATTCAACCATCATTGAATCCAATCCCAAGTTTTCAAGTTTATTTAAGAACCTGCGACTTGGGACAGTGTCAAAAGCCTTACTCAAATCTAGAGAAGCTAAATTTGTGCCCCCATCTTGAACTATTACTTTAGTCACCCAATCAAAAAAGTCAATAAGATTTGTTTCACATGATCTCCCCCAGTAAATCCATGCTGTTTGGGATCCTGTAAGTTACTGGATTTGAGATATTCTACAACTCTTTCTTTTAAGAGTGTTTCCATCAATTTCTCCACTATTGAAATTGATGGAAACGATGATGAGAGGGCACAATGTTAAATGGTGGATTTCAAAATGACATTGTCCATGGAGTGAGGTAGATCTGTGCCATATAACTGCCCTGCTGAATCAAACCAGGGGACTTGTAAATATTTATGTGGGAAGGAGGGAGGGAAAATCATTGCCCCGGGGTAAGGTTCGTTCAACCCTGGGGTAAAGGGGACTGCCCAAGACTTGCAGCAGGGGCAGTCCCCAAGAAGGGGTGTACTCAATCGGATGCCAGGGCAACCAGGAAGCCTCACACTGCCACTGTATCCCGGCTAGTGACAGGCAGCAAGGGCATGTGACTGTAATTAAATTATTGCTGCCTCCTGAGCATACGTGGGGAGCATGCTCTTAACACCATTTCGTCTAACTCTGTGCTACCAGTTCCTGCTTATAAACTTTTACTACATTGTGTTAAGTCCTGGGTAATCCTAGTTCCTGTGAGTGTGTCCAACCTCTCCTGCTGGTTCTAAAAGCTTATGACAGTTACTAGGAAGCCGTAACATTTTAAAGCGTTATATCGAGGGACCAGTGGTGTAATGGCAATCTGATCTTCCACTCTTTGGTTTTGCTATTAGTTGTTAGCTGACTCGCATTGCTCTCTCCTCCAACACTTTTGTTTAAATAAAAACTGACCTTTTGCCAAATTTACATTGGTGTCCATGTGGCTATTTATTTATCCAATTAAGGTAATAGTAAGTCTGAACATGCGAAGGAGGTTTGGGTGCAATGAAAGGGAGAAACACTATTCAGTTTGTTATTTTTTTAACTGAAGCAGAGAAAGCAAATACAATTATGTCAAAGTTACAAAATCCTTCATTAAGACAGCTCACTGCAGACTTTGGCCAAAATTGGTGAAAATTAGGACTGTTGTGAAGGGATCATTAGAAAATAGACTGGAAATGACTGGAAAGGAATGTTAATGCTATAATTAGTAATATATCATCATCATCATCATCATTTATTTATATAGCGCCAACATATTCCGTAGCGCTTTACAATTGGGGACAAACATAGTAAACTAATAAACAAACTGGGTAAAACAGACAAAGAGGTGAGAAGGCCCTGCTCGCAAGCTTACAATCTAATGGACAATGGGAGTTTGACACATGAGGTTAAGTCTACATTTGCAGTCGGCCCAGCCAGACTGCAAAGGTAAAAGTGACTCATAAGCTAAATGATCCTGTCACACAACAATGGTGATCAAGGGGTAGTTGTATAACAGGTGGTAATAGGGTAATGTACTGAGGTTAAGAGGGTGGTTGAAGAATATTATAAGCTTGTCTGAAGAGGTGGGTTTTCAGAGAATGCTTGAAAGCTTGTAGACTAGAGGAGAGTATTATTGTGCGAGGGAGAGAATTCCATAGAGTAGGTGCAGCCTGGAATAAGTCCTGTAATCAGTAATGGGAGGATGTAATGAGTGTGGATGAGAGACGCAGATCTTGTGCAGAACGGAGTTGCCGAGTTGGGAGATATTTTGTGACAAGAGAGGAGATGTATGTTGGTGCAGCTTTGTTGATGGCTTTGTAGGTTAGTAAGAGTATTTTATATTGGATTCGGTAGAAAACAGGCAACCAGTGTAGAGACATACAGACTGATTCAACAGAGGAATAACGATTTGCAAGGAAAATCAATCTTGCAGCAGCGTGCAAAATAGATTGTAGGGATTTGAGTCTGTTTTTGGGAAGGCCAGTATGGAGGGAATTGCAATAGTCAATGCGGGAGATGATAAGTGCATGAATTAAGGTTTTTGTAGTGTCTTGTGTGAGATATGTGCAAATTCTGGAAATGTTTTTTAGATGTATGTAACATGATTTAGATATAGAGTCAATGTAGGCAGCGAGCTTGTAGGGGAGATTTATGGTCATGCTATCAACAGAAATAGAAATGTCAGGTATGCTCTTGTTGGTGGGTGGGAATATTATTAATTCTGTTTTAGAAAGATTAAGTTTGAGTTGGCGAGAGGACATCCAAGATGAAATAGCAGAAAGACAGTCAGTTACACGGGACAACACAGATGTCGAGAGATCAGGAGAGGATAGATAAGTTTGGGTATCATCCGCATAGAGATGATACATGAAATCCAAAGGAACTTATTAGATTTCCAAGAGTAGCAGTATAGCTAGAGAACAGCAGAGGACCTAGCACTGAGCTTTGCGGTACTCCAACTGATAAAGGAAGCGGAGCAGAGGTGGCCCCAGAGAAATTAACAGTGAAAGAGCGATTAGAAAGGTAGGATGAGAACCAGGATAGAGCAGTGTCTTGAAGCCCTAGGGATTGCAGTGTTTGTATGAGAAGAGAGTGGTCAACGGTGTCAAATGCAGCCAGAGAATTAGGAGAGAGTAATGGCGTTTAGTTTTAGCAGTGATCAGATCATTGACAAGCTTAGTCAACGCAGTCTCTGTGGAGTGTTGAGATCGAAAGCCAGACTGAAGAGGATCCAACAGGTTGTTTGTGGAAAGGAAGTGTGTGAGGCGAGTGTAGGCTAGTCTCTTTAGAATCTTGGAGGGGCTGGAGGTCTGGAGGTGTGGTGGAGATGGAGGCCACCATGTGAAAGTGCTGCAGGTGAGGCAGTGTCTGATTGCATGAGCCATGTTTCAGTTATTGCCAGAAGGTTGAGGTTTTTTGAGAGGAAGAGATCATGAATGGAGGTAAGTTAGTTACAAACAGAGCATGCATTCCAAAGGGCACATTTAAAAGACTTTGGAAGAGAGGGGAGGCAGGTAATGTGTTTGAGGTTTGCTATAGAGCAGTAGTGCTCTGATGTATGTGTGTGTGAGGAGTGTGGGGGACCTGGATTAGGTGATATATCACCGGCTAATAGAAGCAAAGAGAGAGAAAGATAGGTAAGGATTGTAAAAAGTGTGACCTTTTATTTTCTGGCGACAGGTGGAGGCTGTACTTGTTAGAGATAATAAATAGGATAACAGTTCATGGGTGTTAACTAGAGGTGAGTGGAGTAATGAAGGTGCAATGTGGACAAATATTTGTGTTGGTGGAGGGGTGAAAGGTGACACAGTCCTAAAAATAATGCCATGAAAAGAGACCAAGAAGAGCTATTTGTTAAACATTGTGATGAGAGTAAAAGCCAAAAGTAAGGGGTTTTTAAGGAATTACCTCTTTGCAGTGTTCCGTTTAGATAGACAAGTATTGCAGAAATAGGCTGTGGCAGAAGTAGCTTATTCCTGGGAGTAATCTAAAGTAGTCCAATGTTTGTCCATCTGTGTTGTCTAACTGTGCATTTTCGTCCACTTTGTGAGAAAATCCCACTCAGTGTAGAAATCACACACGTCTACCCCCACATACGTCACCCCATAGACTGAAGTTAAGATATAGTCAGGCTAATTAGGAATACACTACAGATGTCCTAATTGGTCAGCTAATCAAAGGAAAAGAAAACATTTGTGGAATAGGATAGAGGAGGCCAGATACCTATCATAAATTAGGCATCAATAAAAGACTAGGCCAACCTAAGTTTAAACAGATAAAAATTTCCTATAACATACTTTTAAACACAATTGCAGGGATGAATTACACAGATTGCAGGGATGAATTACACAGAATAGCAGTAGTATGCTCATAATATATGAGCAAAAACTGCTCAAAATGACATTATGTTACCTATTTTTCACAATATTTAATTAGATTCAGATTCAAAACCAAAATCTTTCACGTTTGTTCGACTAAGCCAGTAGCAAAGCCGTAACACAAATTAATTTAAGATTTGACACCAGCGCACATCTCTATATGATAGTCTGGGCTGATGCAGAGTTGGTGACAAAATGTGAGTAAGGTACTCTAAAAGAAGCACAGAAAAATAGCTGATGCAGAGGTGTACATATCTCTGGATATGCTCGTCTCTATATCAGCAGCATATGGACTTGGTTTACGACAAGTCATCATCCTCAGCATTCATTTGCACCTGTCCTATAGCAGGTACAAAAGAAATGCCTTCTAGCAGGCATATATGCGTTTTTCTGCAGGACTGCATGAGCTGCATTTTCATAACACGCCTTTACCCTACTTGGCCAACGTCTAAATGTTCCCTCCCACCTCTCTTGGTGCAGGTAGGCGAAAGTGCTAGAAACGCGCAAGTCTGTAAAGGTATATATGTGTGCGCCCATTCTCTGCACATCACAAAGCGATTCCATCAAGACATGCTATGCAAACTGACGTATGTCCCACTTTGATTTTACTCTACCATGCCTAGCTCTTATTCCTGTTGGCTCATAACATGGTTTACTTTTATTACCTTCTGTTCAGCTGCCTCAACTTACCTCTACATCTACTCCTCCCTCTATACCTCCTGACTTTTCTCTCCTCTGTGTCCCCTCTACACCTTCACTCTTCATTCCACTTGCACCCTCAACTGCTACCCTTACTTACTTCCACCTCTCTTCCGTCCCCTCCAGTTTTTCTCTCTAGTACCTCTTTTCCTACGAACATGTTCTGGCCCCATTGACTTCTACCCTCAACCATCTACTCTTGCCACAATATATCTCTCACCCAATCTTCCTCCAATGACCTATCTCTCACTCGCTCAGCTTGCTCCATTCTAAGTTGCTCATGTTTTGGGTACTGAACCACCACAGGTTTGGATTACCAAATATACTCTGAAATACTGAATGAAACTATTAGAGATATACTGTAGATAATGTTGACCATTTCCTATGCTCTGGAGTATATTACTGATGCCCCTCTGTCTCCGTTAAATCCCCAGACCTGGTCTCAAATTTTCTGCCCTGCCAACTTTATTCATATCTCCCCTCTATCCTTTGTCTCCTTCTCTTGCGTTCTTTAGAATGCTAGATGTGTCTGCCTCCATTCATAAACTTTTCATCTCTAATTCCCCAAACCTGCTCTTTATCCTACCTTTTTCTCAAACTACCGCCTAATTTTTCCGTTTCAAATCTATGCCTAGCTAGTTTATCGGCTTGTTTATAAATGCCTCAAAAGCTTTTTCTCCTCTCACTCCCTTCTTGACCCACTGTAATTAGGTTTCCATCCTCTTCATTCCACCAAGATTACCTGCACTAAATTGACAAATGCAGGAAATCTAGAGGTGGTTTAAAAATGTTTAATTTTGGAACAAAGCAAAAATATACCTTGCTACAATAAATAAAAAAATATAGTGAGACAGAGATACATAGTAACCCATTTTATGTTGCTCATGTTTTGTGTACTGAACCACAGGTTTGGTTTACTTATTATTCCCTGAACTACAGTATGAAATATTTAGAGATATATTGCCTGATTCAGTAACAAACGCAAAATGAATGTAGTGTAGGTGCGTTTTTAAAAAATTGCTCATACATCGGGCATACAAAGATCCATTTTCATCAGGGAGCAGATCTGAAGATTTGTCTCTAGATTAATATGGGTCTAGGTCCACTCTGCTCTAACAGACAATACACTACAGGATACATCCAATATATATGAAGAATATCCCAAAAGAAGTCACAGAAAAAAAAAGCTATTCAATTAATGTCACCTGTTCATAATATAGACAATAATGACAAAAACATTAAAAAATTTAAACAAAGGTTTTTTTTTGGAACTTTTCCCTTCAAATCATCATCATCATTATCATTCTCACCATTTATTTATATAGTGTCACCAATTCCACAGCTCTGAACAGAGAATGTTTGTCATTCTTATCAGTCCCTGCCCCATTAGAGCTTGCCGTTTAAATTCCCTAATACACACACACACACATGTTAATTTTGTCAACAGACAAATAACCTTACAGTATGTTTTTGCAGTGTGGGAGAAGCACTCAAGCTTGGCATGCCCTTACTGTACATTGACTACCTGAATACGCCCATTTTCCTCCCCGTTCCGCCCCTGATATCATAGTATGTAAAAAGGGTCCATTGCTCTTGAAGATGAACCAGACGTTGCTGCCATCTCTGGCAGACGGTTTGTTTCTGGACATGCACAGTGCGAGTTTTTGCAATATATGGCATTTACCAGCATTTACGTTTGTTAATGAATCAGGACCATACTGTAGATGAAGTTTACCATTTCCTATGTTGTGGTGTGGTATATTACCGGTAATTCTCTCTCTCTGGAAAATCCCTACAGACCTGGTGGCCAGACTTTAGTAGAAACTCCTTGAGGTACTGAGTCTCCTAGTTTGCGAAAATGCAGGTTTATACTTTACTATGCTACAGTGAAATTAGATCTCTTTTGGTATTGGTCAATTATGGAACCTATAACAAAAGGGTCTGTAAAACTGCTTATTAGTTTGTAGCTGATACTTATTACATATGGCATCAACTGGCAAGGTAAAACTGGGTAGGATTATACTTTTGAAGCTATGGTATCCATCGTGGCAATAGACTAAAACATGATTGCATGCTACTTACACTTAAAGTGGTTGGAAACTTCCTTGCTCAGCTAGCCAATCTCATGGTTGACATTTCTGATTAAATAGGATGATACATGATTGGAAGAGAGGGTCCCAATCTTATGTCAAATCCAAACTTAAAGTGTCCTCTTCAGACATGATCACCTGCAGGCATTTAATAAGATGAATAATGGATTCACTAGCAGTTTATATGATTCAATCCGAAGGTTGGGGTTTATGGGCAACAGGAATGCACCTAACTGTGGGCCTACTCTGCTTAGTCTAAGAGTCACTTCTCCATACTTCTTGATTATCCTTCTGATTGTGAAAGCCTCAGCGGACATTCTGGCTTCTGTCTCATTAGTAAATCGGCTTCTATCTCAGCAAGTTCTCGTTGTATTAGAACTTTAATTTTAACCCTTGAAATGGCAAGCAAAAAAGGAGAAGACACACACACTCAAGGAATTAGGTAAGCAGGACATCAGCGGAGTGTGTGTTTTTCTAAAGTTTTTACATGTTACACTGCAGTTCTACAAATGCCATCATGCTCTGCCAGCCATGGACATGCTAGCAGTTTTAGCACTATTTTATTGCAACACACTCACCAAACCAAGGGTGTGGGTTGAGCCCTAGTGCTTTCAGCACAGGGCTGTTTTTTCCTGGGGTGTCCAACAATTGTTTTGTGGGCCCAATCCACCTAGGGAATTCAGTCCTGTACTGAACAGATTTGGGCTGGTTTTCACTATGGCTCACTATACCTCATGCTGTGGGTTTCCCTGTTATATTGCCACTAGCTCTGGCTGGCATGGCCTAGTGCTGGAATCAACATTTTTGTCCCCCAGATTTTGCTGATACCAGCCTAGGCCATCAGTGCTAGTGCTGCCATTACTTAATTTATTATTTTATATATTTTGCATTAATTTATTTATTTTTATTTAAACTTGCTAGCAAGATCAGTGCTGACGATCCTCCTCTGCCTTCGCCTCCTGACAGGTGTATTTGCAGCTGCTTTCTCCTTTAACTGATTTCTCCTTTACATAATACATAAGATGCTCAAATGCCCTTACTTACTGTGGCAATACATGCCTGCCCCTTCCCTCCCCCATTCTGCCTCTCTAAGCATAGAGAGGTGCAACTCACAGATATGTGTAAGTCTGCATAATGACTTAAAATTAATGAAAAGCATTTTTTTGCTTAAGAGTTGGACTTCTGTCCAACTCTATATCAGCCCCACTGAGTCTTGGGTACTGGGTGGTACTTTAGCGATGAGCCCATCATCATTTTGTCCCTTTATTTTTACTTTTAGAACTTCTTGGTTACACATTTCTAGGACCATACAGGAGCAGGCAAAAGATATAATACTGTAACAGTGTATGTTATGCTATGCCAACAGGATGAAAAACAACATATTCTGACAAATGCGAGGATAGTGTCAAACCCATTGAGTGTGCCAGAAATAGGGGGAACTAGCAACCATGTGCATAATCACCCTGGGAGGAGGCAGTCTGACAGGGACAGTAAATGAATTGTGCTGGTTTGAGGGGGTGTTGTTGAAGTGCTTATACGATAAGCAGAACTTACCCTGGTGGATGAACTTGGAAAAGTGATTATTCATGTGCATCGCTTATACTGCATGCATCAATTGTCTAAATAATCCTGCGACCATTTTTGCTTAATACTCATCGTTAAGTTTTTATTTGGTTTGTGGCAGTGTGGTACCAGCTGTTCAGTCTATGCCCTCTTATAAGGTCAATGTAAGTTAATGACCTATTGAAGAGTAGTGCATAGTAGCAGACCTAAATAATAAATATATAAAAATAAAAGATGTAAGATGTATTTATTCTGATTGAACACAGGACCCCTGCAAAAAGGCAAGGGTTGGGGATGCACAGACAGGACCCAAGTATTAAATATCACTGTCCATTGTCCAAAAGAATTTCAGCCATGGCTTCTATCGAGCAAATTTAGTGCCCAGTAATAACATCAACCTTCTAATTTCTCTGCTGGATATCTTCTCAAGTATGGAAGACTAAACAGCTCCATCCGGACGTTTTGTAACAGAGAATGACTGTAACTTTGCGGAAATTGTAGAGCTTTAAACTAAAAGCTAAATTTTAAACATCTATATTTTCTTTTCCTTTATGCTTTTTAAAATTTATTTCCTTAATAATAATAATAAAAAAAAGATATACAGGCATGATCCTATATTACATGTCCTTGAAATTTGTGTATACACCCTCGCTGAGGGCCAAAAATAGAGTTGCCAATCCACAATTAAAACTATAAAGCATGTTCCAGGAAAGTGCAGAGTGTATATAAAAAAAACTAAATATTAAATACTAATTATAGGTTTTACCGGGACACAGCAATTCAGAAAAAACTTAAGGACGCTCCCACGGTTGTTTTATTACGATTTTATTGAAACATATATAAATAAATATGTATTAAAACCTATTTTTCCAGACTAAGCAGTAATCCACGTATTCACTTACAGATTACACCAATATATTTAGAACAAATGCTTCACGGAAAAATCTATATCTCTCAATGCTGCAGGAACAGCAACTATTCATTAATACCTTATCAGTTTAAAAGGTAATGCCTGTCACAGTACTTGGACTCTGAGATTGGCTCAGTGTGAGATGTGACAGTGACAGTTGTTTCAATGCGGCACTTGATATATAAAAACTGGCAGAATAGAAGTAAGCAATCAGTGAGCAGAAGAGCTCTCCCTACTTGTTAGTATGCAGCTACAGTCTCAAACAATTCTCAGGTGGTTATAATTACCGATCCACAACCCGTATGGCGAGGGCAAAGTTCCACAGAAATATAAAGGACGTCCGAGGTATAGCAGCTGTTGCACTTTTCTCCAAAAGCAAGTACTGCTGTTACAAAGATCAAATCCCAAAAAGGTAAAATGATAAAACAGTTATCCTGAAGCTTACAAATGTCCTGACGCGTTTCTCTGGCTCACTGCCAGTTTCTTCAGATGATTATACTTATAGCAACTTAATATTTCTGTCTCAAAACAGAGGGGTTGTTAAAGTACCACTTTAAAGAGCATTTTCTAGAAAATAATATGAGCAGCAACACCCAGCATGGATTTATGAATCTTGTCAAACAAATCTACTTGCGTTTTACGAAGAAGTGAGTAGGAAGTTGGACAGAGGTTTGGCAGTAGGTGAAGTATATTCAGGTTTTTAAAAATTGTTTAACACTATGTGGCTTATATATCAAAAGGAGAAAAGTCCTATCAATGGTGAAGGCAGAAAATGTAGATTGCACTTCTACAAGAACTAGTATTGGCAGACACTTCAGAAAAATGTAAGAAAGGATTGGAGATTTTCTTAACAGATAACACGGTTATACTGGCATTGGTAACCTCTGATATGGGGTCAGGGAAGAATATTTCCCCTCATAAGCAATTCTGTAAAGGGGTTGGCTGCCTTTCTTGGACTGCACCTGAGGTTTTGACGATGAAAGGTTAAACTTGATGGACAAGAAGATACAATTAGAACTTCATTTTATGTTCACATCATATTACATATATATTTATAGTGGTGCAACCATGTATTTTTTTAATGATCATTTTTTCATGGTCGTTATTTGTTTTGTGAATGGGATATAGGAGAATGTATAGGAGAACATAACACTCTCTTTGTACAAATAAAGGATTAACCTATGTACTGATGTTTATATTCACATATGGTGATTTTATACCAGTATACCTCTATTTATACACAACCACTACGTTCCCAAGCCCTGAAATAGCTCAATGACACAAGTGAAAACTATAGGCTGTAGCATTTTTGGTTATTGCCAGACCACCTCCCTAAAGGGTTAAGGAGCAGGCAGGGGATGTGGGTATGCCCACTGATAGTATTGCTAGGGGATGGCCAAGGGTCAGTATATCAAAGACCTTCGATGAGAAGGTTTTAGCCCTTAGGATCTAGGAAAGTTTGTATGTTCTCCCCATGTTTGCGTGGGGTTTCTTCTGGGTGCTCTGGTTTCCTCCCACACTTCAAAAACATACTAGTAGGGAGAGGGAGAGGGGGAGAGAGGGAGGGAGAGAGAGAGATAGAGAGACAGAGAGAGAGAGAGGGAATTTAGACTGTAAGCACCCATGTGGCAGGGACTGATGTGAGTGGGTTCTCTGTACAGCGCTGCGGAATTAGCTGCGCTATATAAATTGATGATGTTGAGTATCTCAGATGTGAATACGCATGTGAAGTCGTGAGAAATCTTTGACTTCTCTCACCAGAGTTTGTACGTGTTGGTATTTATCGGGGCTTCCTTTTCTCTTGAACTTTCCACTTTTATTGGGGACCAGAATATTTATCACATCGATTCTATGTCGTCATTTATGGAGGGCAAACATGATTCACTATTTTTCACCAATGCTTTAATTTACCTGATTTCTCCCCATCCCATTCTAAATGCACTAAAGTGGGAAGTGTTTTCAATACCAGTGACCATATGTTTCATTAATTTATTGAGAATTACATGTTTATAGTTTCCCATTCGTGCTTTGAACTACATAATTTTAACGCTCATTTCACCCCAACACGTGATGGAACAATTATCTTACAGTAATTTTGTATACATAGCTTACTCTAGTCCCATATGTAGTTCAGTGTCTACTTACTGGACCAATAAGCACTATGGAATATTATTGGATACCTTTAATGTCTCTATGAATTGTACATCATAGATTATTTATGGTGTATTATACTATTAGGAATTTAGCATTGGTTTTCTTTTTATATATGCACTGGTGTAGTGTATTCTTGTGACAAATTTCTTCATTAATTTATCCTATAATTATTGATATATTTATCATGTTTACCTCCAAGGAGTGATTTCACCCAGAGATTTACTATCTTGCTGTAACCAGTATCAGGGAATATTGTCTTTTAGCAGGCCACAAATATATTACCATATTATCTCTTTAACTATATTTATTTTCTGATGACAATTGTGTGTATGTATGTATGAAATGTTGTATTATTCCATTAAATCATAATTATAATTTCACATGGGAGGTTTATAATTTGGAGTGTTATATATCAATTTCTTTTTCCCTTTCACATTTTCTCATCCTGCTCATTACTTTATTTTAGAATATGTGAGATGTGCTATTTGTAAAGCAATTGTACCGTTGTTATTATGTACTATTTGCCATTATTTATAGATATAAATTAGAAAATATCAGTGAGTGCAAGTCAGTGTATCATCAAATCTGTAGACAAAGCAGAGCTACTTAACACTTAACACTGAGTGCACATACAACACATGAAAAGCTGTCAAAAGAAATGTATTACAATTATTATTGGAAAGGGGAACTGCAGATCTGCCTCAGGCTATGTAATATAAGCCTCAGCAATCTAAATACGAGTACTGGTAGCTGTAAAAATGCTAGTCCTGGGAGATATGTGAGAGTTGTTAGTGTGCAGGACATTGATGCAGTGTTCATTATATACAATCTTTTCTAAGCTTGATTAATGTATTAATACTTGCAGTAGTTAAATTTTGCAACTAAGTTGTTAAATCTCAGTGCACATAACTTTTAATTAGACAGTACTACCAAGATTACAAGTATTTAATACACGCATAGAATATAATTTGGTCTGTTAAGCTTACATTCAGGGCATAACTATAGCCACATAGGAAAAGGTATAGGATGACGTAGAGTCCTGCACACCCAGCTTGATTACACTGCCATTACAATAATGTTCTACCTGCCCTGTACATAGTCAGGTTTCTCATCACAGTAGCTGAGTTACTGTACTGGCACAAGATCATTTGGACCAGGGATGATGGTGGTGCAAGGATGATAGGGAACTAACGTGCGAAATACCGCAAGTCCTGCAATGGATTCCAGCAGCATATTAGTGCTAAGGGCAGGGATGAAGAATAAAGCTGTGTGAGTAGACCAGAATAATAGTTGCCCATCCAGCTATTAGTTATTTATTATGGCACCATTCACCAGAAAATGTAGGAGGCCATGTAGAACAGCCAAGAAATTATACAATTTATGAATGTTTGTCATTAAGATAAGGCTTTCTCTAGAAGGAGAATGCCAATGTTGTTTCAAGATTTTAAATTAAGGGTGAGTTTGTTTTTACTTTCAGTAAATTAGCCTGCTGTGGAAGAAGAGAGGGTGCTATGAGTCTATTAGCCTAGGGCAGCCTGAACCCCTAATCAGTCCCTGCTCTTGATCTATACACACACTGGACATAGTAAGTGGGCTCCCTCAACAATTAACATCTGTCAGCATTATTTTGTTCTGCAGTCAGGCTCTTGAATTTACAAGTGTTTCACAGGCTTATATGAGTCAACCCTAATTTTAATTAATTGCCATCACCATGAGGGTGGAGTGGGGGAGGTAAGTGACAAAGCTGGACAACAAGGAAGTATTAAGATGTGATGTTCAGTAGTTAGCATTATAAATGTATGGCCTGTCAGAACCTGACAGCAAGTGAGGTCGTTAGCTTAGAATGCTGGGAAGTTCCTGTTCTCTGTGCTCCATTCTAGTTATGTATGTCATGCTGAGTAAACACATTTTGTTTCACTCCTGACAGTTGTGACTCCAGTCTTTCTACACCCGTATCTACAAGTATTATGTTGCTCTCAGATTCTAAACAGTTATCAATGGTAAATGAATGCAATATTCAGGAACTTGTCTATCCAGTTTTCCCTAATTCCCTTTTCAATATGATATTCCCATACTCATAAGCGTATAAAAGGAGCATGATAGGGATGATGGAAGGTAGATGGAAGATAAATCGAAGAATAATTAATAATAGATGTATTATTGAAAGTTAGTGAAGCAGTGCAGAAGTGTGTTCTGTACAAGTTAAATAGTTATTGTTCAGTTAAGGTGACAGAAAGAGTGACAAAGATAATAAGGGGGAAATAAAGAGAAAAAGAGGAGTGAATAGGATGAAACTGGAGTGGAATAGGGACTAGAGTGGTAAGAGAGTATTAAGAAAGTGTTAAATACACTGACGGATGAGTAAAATGGTGAGAAAGAAAAGTTGGACATGGAGGATATTTGGATGAGATAGATACATAATATGAATGTGTGTATTGTGGTAAGTAGATGGTGGATGATAAAGTAAAACTAAAGTATATAAATGGAAATATCAGAAAAATAAAACACTAGCTCTAAACTAATACATATATTAGAATTGATGAATGGATAAAATAAAATAAAATGTTTTGCAAATACTATTGGGGTGAGAGAATCAAATAATAAAATATGAAAGTGTAAGAATATTAATTAGAAAAAAATGATGACTGGGATTATCAAAAAAGCTATAGGTGAAGAATGGATGGATGAGATGTCAAGAATGCAGTAGAAAAATGTATAGTGGATGGTAAAGGGAGTAATAAAATATAAGAAAGTCAACAGAATAGAATAGAAGCAAACAAAATAATAATAATAATAATAATAATAATAATAATTATAGAATGGCAGGAAAATAAAATGGTAAAATGTGATAATAAATAGTAATTTGAGCCAATCAATAAATAGGTGTGTAACTGTAGCTGTTTTAGTCCACTGTGTGAGATTTTGTTTCCACACAAGTATTGGCTTCCTCAGTAATGTTCATTGAGAATGAATGAAAGTATGATGAGGGGTATATGAAAACTTGGGCTGTTTTTGTGCCTATAGAAAGCTTTTACTGGGGTACATGCATGGGTGCACATCTTTTTAACATAATGATTACACATCTGATGTTGTGGAGAGGCCTTATATGCAAATGTAGTAAAGTTGAACTACTCTGATAGTAATCAAGATGTGTGCGTCTTTCATAGGTTACTAGTATGCTTCTCTTAGTTTAGCTCTGTGACTCGAGGCATATGAAGGTTAATGGAGATTCATACATGCAGGCGGGGGTGTAGGAAGAAGGGGGGCAGAGGGAGCAGTTGCCCCCCCCCCCCATGATTTCTATTGGGTGGGCAAAGACTGTGTTTTGCCACACATTATCTTCTACACAAAAGCCTTCATACTACTTTCTGAAGTCATGTATCTGTTCTAAACTTGAAAAGGTTTTTTGAATGATAGATTGCCTTAGTATAACTACCAAATGTTCTTTAATATAGATTACATTAGTATAGATTTAATACAGATTGATTGATTTCTTTATTTAAAAAGCTCTAAGTGTTCCGTTCAAAAACATTTAATAAATAACCTGTATTGATGATGAACAACAGCTATTCTCTTTGCTTTTACTCTGAATTTTGTGCGGTGCATCCAGTATCAAGTATGAGATATAGCATTTTAAATATATAGCACCTAGCATAACCAGTGAGGCAGTGACTATAGATTTAAAAATACTTCCAAATGAGATTAGGATGTCAAGAAAATCTGAATAAAAACTAGTTTAATGACTATGAAAAATTTAATTTTTTAAGATTAACAATTGAATGTATCTGTATTTCTAACAGCTATTGTACTAATTGGTAATTAATATTAATAATATTTATTTTATAATGTATAAATATATTTTTGTCCAAACCCTGAAACACTGACATAAATTAAGTTTTTGCATATCTACAGTCACTGTTACAACTGTCGTAACACGAGATACTAAATGCAAGAAAAAGGGTCTCTAAGCCCTATAGTAGTCCTTGGCCCTTTGCCCCCCCATGACAATTTTTGTTCCTAAACCCCTGCATACAGGAGGAGCACGGTGCTCAGTCTGTGGGTGTGTAGATGCATGCATGTGGTCCTTTTGAAGTAGTTGGCCTCTAAAATACTCTGGGGGTGTGAGTCTTGGAAATAAAATTATATATGTAACAGAATAAACATGAGAGGGAGAATGGAGATTTATATACATTTACAGATAAAAAATAAATGAAATATGTGACGATTATGTAGTATATATAATGACTGATTGTTATTTTCTGTTAAATTCATATTGTCACGAATCAATGTAGAAATACAGCTAAGGAGCCATGAATAAGGTGAAAAACATACAAGTTTATTACTGAAGAGTCTGAACAGATGATGTAATAATGGTCTTGCAGAAAATACCAGGTATACACAGTTGCAAGTAAATGGGAGGTGTGGAAAGATTCCAGACAGCAAGTACAAGGAAATGCACAGGAAAGTACCAGGTTCACAGATAAAAACAGGTCAGCAGAATGTATGTTGAGATCCCAATGCAGCATAATCACAGGAGCAAAGCAGGAGGAAGAAACCACAGGGTGTAACATCAATAACCAGCCATGTGTGCTGGGAGTGACAGGTATATATAAGGGAAATGAGAACACACACACAGGTGCATGGGATAATTGGAGAATGGGTTAACCCCTAATGCAACATGAAAGGCACGATAGCAGCACCTCTGGTAATCAGAGGGTCTGCTGCAATAATAATAAGGACAAAAGGCAGGAGCTGCCAGGCAACGCAGCATGTAATACATAAGCTACAGGCAGATCCTGACACATATATGACAATGTGAATATTTTATGTAACCTCTCAAAGTATGCTTTGCTGACTGACCTAAGTGACCTGTGCAATTGACCAAAAGTCTTTTGAAATTATCCAGGCCCCAGAATAGATAAGCATCTAGGAGGAGTTTGAAAACTCAAAGTTTTGAACCATCTAGCCACCCAAGCAGAGCAGAAGTGAAAGATTCTCTGAGGTGCCAACATCTATCTTAGTGATTGATAATTTACTTTGAAAGCTCGGTGTCATTTTGAGAATCAATCTGACTTAATTGAAAATGTAATTCCTTAGGTGGGGGGTGAAGAGCCTATAACAAGGGTTTAAAATCTTCTGCTTTAGACATTACATTGTGCATTTTCATGAGGGGGTCTATCAAGACTGAAATATCTCATATTTCTCAGTTGTGTTCCCTCACACAAGCCAAGTCTTAACTTGTAAGTCGTGACTGGTTTTATTTCAAATTTTATTTCTGAAACTTATTTGTGCAACTTGTATGTATTGTTAATAACTTTTTTATAACTAAGCCTTAGAAACCTTTTTTCGGATTAAAATATGTTTAATCTAGTGGTTTCTCCGTGATTATTTGTGAAGTTACGAAGCCCAGGGAGGCTCATGCTACATGTGTATGTGATTTAAGTGTAAAACATTAATAAGTGATTTTGGTGAACATCCTTTGTGATGGCAGAAAAGGTATATTCATTGCTACGTGACTAATGTGACGCCAGTCATGGCCAGCTCTTCTGATTCCTGTATCTGAGACAGGATGGGTGTTCGTGACAAACACCCTTCTATCGCTAACACAAAGGCACTCACAGTGTGAAAATCACAACTAATATCCCATATTTCTACAAAGTTGACTATTCACTCTTGCTGTAGGAATTGTATAAAATGTTACTACACTGGACTTGACAAATGTATTGTTTATTGGATGTGTTATGTGGTCCATATGACACTTCCAAAGATTTTTTTATTTCAATCACAAAACTTTTACATTAACGCAGGGGCATAACATGAAATTGCTGACAAAAAATGTTGGGAGTTGTCAATAAGTGTCAATCCCCTGCATAGGGACCTGTTCTGCTCTACTGAGCAAGTACAGTGAATTCCGATTTGGGCTGTAAAATCTAGCCTCTCACTTCCAGGCCCCATATCAGTGACACCCCTACAATGACTTTTCTTCCATACTTATTAAAGCACCAAGGGCTAAATATGTATAAACATTATGTATCTAAACAAAATGCAGTTATTCCTACACTTATTTCCAGAAACATACCAGCCATCAGTGGGTTAACAGGGAAATCTACTCACACAGCATTAAAAAAAACTTCAGAAAAATTGTAGACATGTAAAAACAAACAAAAAACTCCCAAAACATTTAATTAATAATTAACAAACACCTAACACTTTATTCAACCAAGTAACACAAGGATGTAAAAGTTATTCCTGCCCCACTAGGCTATTCAAACAGATGCTATAATATATCTTTCTCTCTTTTCTGTATCATCTGCTCTAACAACGCCAGGTGTAATTCCCAGCAAGTTGCAGGAGCATATGATCAGACAACCAGAAGAGAATAGTCAAAGGCAACATAGATTTGGTTCATTTAGTAAGTAGGTCGAGGTAAGCAGAGTTGTTACCCAAGATGAGCAGGGAACAGTCAGAGGAAACCTGGGCTCTGAACACTTAGGTGGTAGTATGCATAAGCAGAGCAAGTACACAACAGGAGCAGTTCAAACATCACTAGAGCAGAGCAAACACAATACTCAAACAAAGACTATAACAGGAAATGGCTATTTATTGGCCCAAACAAGAAACTGACAAGAGGAACTAAATTGGATTCTTGCAAGTTAGTGCAGACCAGTGGTTCCCAAACTGTGAGCCTAGGCTCCCTGGGGTGCCTTGGCAATCTCACAGGGGTGCCTCGGCCAGGGTCAGTGGTAAGCAAGGCGGGGGATCACTTAGTAATTATTTTGGCTTAGGGGTGCCGTGAAAAAATTATGGAGACCCTGAAGGTGCCTTGAACTAAAAAAGATTGGCATCCACTGGTACAGACAATCTTTGCTAAGGGGAAGATTTTGTGCAAGTAGTGGCCTCTAGTGGTTGGAGGTGGAATTGTCAGAGTCAATGGCTAACAGACATGTTCCTGTCTAATCTTCTGCAGAGTTTTTTAAGTCAGTCTGTTTCTATTTTTGTCTTCTATTCTTGTCTAGTCTGTGGCTTTGTTTTATTTTCATTTTTATTTCTTACTTTTTATTTTTGATTGTAACATATTCTTTATATGTTTTTATTGTAAGTTTTACACAAATAATGCATCATTGTTTAGCAAACACGTAATCTCTATCAGTACGTGAAATATACTCATATATATATATATACAAAAAGGTTAACATAGTGTTAACACCAATTAACAACACCATCTGAGGACTAATTAATAAGTGTATCAGCCAATCACAAAGATGTGAGACTTATAAAAGACTGAAGGAATTGGGAAAGAAATATCTTTGAAAAGTTGGCTCCTTGCTGACGAAAAGCGTTAGAACTATTTGCCTATCCATTTGGATTTTATTCCTGAAGAAGAAGGCACCATCATTATCTGTAAGGAGACCACTTTATATTACAAAGAAGGATTGCAACCAGACTACCATCCCGAGCGGGTATACAGAGCTGTCAATATTTAACGAGACAGCTGATTATAGAAACACCGGCTTCTCGGCAAATGACCTTCTGTGTTTGAAAATCACCTTCTCATTTGGCCAAGTTGTTTTGGATACACACTTGCTTATCCAACAGCCTGGATCTAACATCATTGATTTCTACTCTGCCGGCTGACTCATCCAAGCGGAACATAGATATTACAGCGCTCCCGAAGCTTATGAGGATCTCTGAGGAGACCTAACACTGTTATCATCTCGGGCGCTGTATTAAGTGATATTCTACGATCATATCCTGGATAGCACTATACCATTTCTATACGGACTAGGAGACACCATATCCCCTCACTACAGATGTAATCCACAGATGGGTGAGATCTTTCCTTATTACCCATGTATACAGTTTTGGTACTACGCAATACACATCCATATTGTGGTTTTAAGGTGTACTGGCCAGACACCCAAATTGATATAATCCACAGAGACATTTTAATTTAATTGTATACAGCCTTATCCAGTGTTATTCATGTCACATATTGATATTTGTATCATCTGTACAAGTTTTGTTTATTACTATGTTGCACATGTGAGATCAGCTGTATTTTATATTGAATTTTATATTGAATCTATTAATAAAACACACATCCTTTTTGGACGCACCCTTTACATTTGTTTTTCTATTCTATGTTTGGAGAATGGCAATCTCAAATAGGAGATGCGACAAGAGGATAAGCCATATCATTTTTAGGAGTATATACATGGTTGTAGCAGAATAAGCCTTATCGTCTTTTAGGCTTTGTTTAACCAGTCTGTTTCCCTGTCATGTGCATCCTGTTATCCCATACTTGCCAACTTTGACAATTTGTCTTCTGGGAGCAGGTGGGCATATGGGTGTGGGTATCAGCATATCATGTCATTTGGCCGCGCGCCCTAAATTGTCATAGCCATTTTTGTCCTATAACAGCATAAGGTGGAGCCATGATGACGAATGAATTGCATCATAAGCCACGCCCCCACCACTTAACTAAGTGGAAAGGGTCCCGGCGGTTGCCCTGCTCTCCCGAGAAGACTCCCAGAAATTCAGGAGTCCCCTGGACATTCCTGGAGAGTAGGCAACTATGTGTTATCCTGTCCAATTGTTTACCTTGTGTTGCTAATCTTTTCTTGTTTGTCTGTCCTGCACCTTTCACCCCCAGACCTACAATTTGGATACAAAGCTACAATTGCCATAGACTGTTAGTTACAAATGAAAAGGACTGTACAGGAGAACCTGGGCACTCGGAAAAAATGTGTCAATGTGCAAATTTTAAAACCTTCTAAGCAGATTGCGTCTACAAAACTGTTTTTAAAAGGTATAGTTTAAGTCTTTCAACCACTCTCGCTCCAGTTACATCTGTATGTGAGGAGGAATTTAAGGTCTCATTGTCATCAAAAGAGTAAGTACTGTAATGCAATTCAGTAAAGTTTTAATGAGCAGGAAATTAGACTATATCATTATATTTACTCTGAAGAAACCTTTAAAAATGTATCTACATGTATATGGCAGAACACAAGGGTGTATCTGCTATCTGGCTAAGCTCAGGTTTGCTTCCAATCTTGCAGATGGGCATTTTAGATCACTTATCTTCTTTTACATGTATATGGGCCTACATGTCACTGTGTAGTGTGGGGTGCAAAGGTTACATAGTGCACCTGCTTCTCAAGCCCTGGCTATCTGATGGGCATTGGTTTAAATGACAAGGAGGTCCCTGCACATGCAGGTGTTTCTTTGTTAGTAGTGGGACACAGGGGATGTCACTTTGTGGTGCAGTGCAATTAAAATCACAATAATTTGGGCGACAGACCATCTCTATCACAAACTGAACTCTTTATTTGCACTCCTCTTCCTCCAGCACGATAATAATAATGGTTGCAGCAATACAGAAATATATACAGCTCCTCACTTTCCCCAGCACAGTTGTTAATGAGCCAGTATGAATTTAGTTGCAAATATATCTCCTTACTCCTTCTGCACAGTTCTTAATGTTATCTAAGACAGTTCACATGTCTCCTACATTCCAGTACTCCATACTTCACTGCAGTTGCCTACTCTCCCGGACTAGCCCTCCAGGTGACCCCTCCTGTATTCACTGGGGTGCATGGTTTGGATCAAAATCGATATCTATAACCTTGCTGTGGCTTACGGTGGTAGTTGTTTTCTCGGCTCTGATAATCCTGACACAGCATACAGCGACATTACAAGCCTGAAGACTATAACAGCATCACTTAAAAAATAACAAAGACTATAACAGCGAACATAATAAAATGTAGAATTACCATGTAATAGACAGCCCTGCTTACAGCATGCTCAATGATCGCCAAATGTTAAATCCGTGTTAGAGAAATGTTTCCAGGACAAAATTATATCAATTCTAATAGCCACAGTTAAAAGGACGCTTTTAAAATGGCAATGCCATTGCCGCCTTAAAAGCGTCCTTTTATGCATATGCCCATTCCTATGCCAATTCTCCTCCCCATCCCACCTCTGAAATCCTAGGCTGTCAGAAGGATCCTTTTGTTCAAATATGAATTGGATGTGGGGCAGCACGGTGGCTAAATGGTTAGCCCTACTGCCTTACAGCACTGGGGTCATGAGTTCAATTCCCGACCATGGCCTTATCTGTGTGGAGTTTGTATGTTCTCCCCATGTTTGCGCGGGTTTCCTCCAGGTGTTCCGGTTTCCTCGCACACTCCAAAAACATACTGGCAGGATAATTGGCTACTAACAAATTGACCTTAGTCTGTGTGTGTGTGTGTGTGTGTATTAGGGAATTTAGATTGTAAGCCCCAATGGGGCAGGGACTGATGTGAGTGAGTTCTCTGTACAGCGCAGCGGAATTAGTGGCACTATATAAATAAATGGTGATGATGATGATGATTTTATGCAAAATACGGCACATATTGGCATTAACATTCCTTAATGAATCAGGCCCAGAATGTTTAGCAGTTACATAAATATGTGAATGCCAGTGTATTTGATTTTTTTTCTTCTATTTTATCATTTACAATGTTGGTGGGTCTAATGGTTCACAAAATATGGTTCCTGAAATAACTACTGTGTCTATGCTTAACCAAATCTAGCATGTTATCTTTCCTTTGCTGGCAGTCGCCAGGTTTAAAATGCTGAATTTTTGCAACATGCATAACTATGGAATAGAAATAGAGGAGTGGGACAGAGAGTCTGTTAGGTCAGTGGGGGGTCAACCTTATTTTTGTCTTTTTTTTTTTTACTCTATGGGGCAGATACAGTTGTCCGCGTGCAGAAATCAGTGTTACTTCAGTAAAAACAAAAACATGTCTCGTGGCCGTTTAGGAGGCACATTATACAGATATTTAAGGAATTGAATCTGCCCCTATGTGTCAGTATGTCATTGTCCTGGGATTTCAAAAAGTCAGTTCCTATTACAGTTTATTGCATATATGACAGTTAGGGGACACCTTATTCAGATTGTGAGACCACACTAGGGATTTCAATCCAGAGGTTCCATACCTCAGTTTTGATTAACATAAATGCTCTGCAAAGTCTAGTAAACAACCCATGATGGTGTGGCCAGTAATATCATGGTGAGTTTTAAGTGGCATTACAGTCAAAATACTGTAAGTAAGTTTCAGCTTTTTTCTACTGTTTGTCAGCAGTATGTTGGCCATTGTATCAGAGCTTTGGAATGTATTTGTGGCAAATGATGCTTCATATTGGACACTACACTGCTATTCATGGCTGGCACTAACTAGTCTAAGGTGCAGAGTCTACTGGGTACCCCTTGAGTTCCCAAAAGTCATGGCCCCAAAGATAAACCTATTATGCTGACTACAAAGATGAGGCATAAGGTCATGTATGGAAGATCAAGTTCACTAATGATATACAAGCCAAAGGTGGGATAACCAGATATTTTGGAAGAGCAGATGATGGCTTGGTCAATTACCAAAAAATCATTGAGCATTACTATGCATTAGACACTTTTCCAGTGGGCCTGCTAGGTAATAATTTTTAACACAGCCCCATTGCCATCACTCAAAAACAAAATTTAAACAAGTGAACCAACAAACTCCGCCACCACGACCAGCCATTTCTACCAGCATAATTTTTAAAATCATAATTTAAAAGCAAGCACTTCGTGCTACAAAACAGAGAAACAAGTAGTGTAACATAAAGTAATAGTCTACCAAAATATATATTATGCTTAGAAATATATATTACATTTAAAAATACCTGTTAAAGATACTGTTTACTAAATGTGAAAATCCACATGGGATAATCCTGCTTGCCTTAAATTGCTGCTGGCAAGTTGAGCTTGGTTAATAGTTTAATAGATTAAATAGTACTTTACTCCTTTCAGTATATAGTCATTTCAACTTCTGGAATTTTCCCTTATTTGTGAGTAGCTGTTCAAAGACTCAGATGACAACACTGAGTATATAACACTGTTGTATATTGATAACACAAGTTATCAATATACAATGTGCAGCAGTACAGATTTAATTAGGCATATGCTGCAGGGGCCCACTGGAAAGGGGAAAAGTACGATGATGTTGGAAGCTTCATCAGAACCTAATCACTGAATTTTATTCATCTGCCATTTCCCCTCCCCAGACCTCATGGAGACTGTGGCTTCTGATTGTTCCTCCTCCTCACATTCCCACCCATGCTGCCCCACATAGCCCCAGTCATTGGCCAGGGCTGTGAGATGAACCAGAGAGCCTCCAAGTAAAATGGCTGCCCCAAAATTGGCCCCAATGCGCCTGTGGAATGCACTATAGGTAGGGTTTTTATTTGGCCCTACTTGGGAACATAGTTTTAATTTCCCCGCCCCTCTGCATGCTGTCTGACATAAGACTTTCAGATATTGCCCCACCCCACAAACAGAATGTCCAACATGCTCAGATACTGCTCCTAGCGCCGCAGGGGCCCACTTCTCTTCAATTTATTCCTGGTGTCATGGGTGCTTTGCCACTAGCCCTAACCCCTGTAAAGCCCTGTGCAGCATGTGAATGGCATTCCTACAGGTTGGGGGTCCGATGGGTTTCTCCGATCCTGTGGCGCTGCTCCCTTCTTGGCAGGGCAGTGAGACAATCATTGCTCACCTACCGGCCGTTTAAATGTTTGGCGCCGCATGACGCCGATGCGCCGCATGATGTTGGCCGCCATTTTCAGTTCGACGTTGGAGAGAAATAGAAGAGAACGTTGAAGAAGAGATGGCGTGACGAACAGAAAAAGAAGACGCCGGACAGAAGAGGACGGTGCAGAAAAGAACAGCAGAGGAAGACGGCGCGGAAGAGGGAACAGAGGCCGAGAGCCCTTGTCAGAGCTAAGAGCTACTCTGCTTCCTGAACACCCAGCGGGATCAAGACCCAAAGACAGCGGCAGAGCATTGAGGCGGTGGCAGATGGGGAAATCCCTGAAGAAGATCTCTGAAGACTTGGAAGCCAGATAGGGCCCTTCTGCACACGACCATCCTCCCAGGCCCACGCCCACACTCCTCACATCAAAGGGCAAAAGGCCCTGCTGCAATTCGGGTATTAGGCCCATGAGCCAGATAGGGGGGGAAAAAGGCCCTGGCGCAGTTAGGACGTCTAGGCATTAAACCTTAGGTAGATAGTTAGAGGCATACGGCCCCTTGTAGATAGTTAGGGCACAAGGCCCTTTAGTTAGAGAGAAGGGCACAAGGGTCTTTAGTTTGAGAGAAGCGCACAGCGTCCTTTAGTTACAGAGAAGGGTACAAGGCCTTTTAGTTAGGAAGTTGAGGCACAAGGTCTCTGGTAGTGAGCAAGATATAAGTCCCTAGATAGGTGGACACTAGGCCCATGATAAGGGTTAAGAAGGGAAGAGTGGCATCTAAAGCCTCTCATTTGTCCGGAAGGGCAACTAAATTGCTGAGCCCCAAGACAAGGCAGCCTTAATAGCTGGGGTTCAGGCCGCGGGCGGAGGCCTGCAGAATGGCTGAGTTCTAGCGGACCCAGGTGACCAAGGACGTGTGAGTAGGCATGAGGGGTGACTCCTGTTCATGGAGTGTTCGCATAGTGGTTCCTTTAAATCGGGTTAGTACCTGGGGTGTTGGGAAAGGGATTGCAGTTTGTGCGACTTTGTCTCCCTTAGCACCCATTACACAGCACACTAAGTGAGCAGAGTTCGCATAATGTTTTAAAAAAAATAATGACTGCTTTTACAAGGTGCAGGGGAGGTGGACTCCCTTACTGCCATGCCCTATAGCTCTTGCATGCCCTGATACAACTACACACCTAATCTATTATTCTATATATATATATGAAACTGGTTACAGTTCATTAGTGGGTTTGGTGTTTTGTGGTTGTCAGTCACTTTGTACAAATTCTGTAAGGTAATATCTGCATTAGCTTCTCTGAGTATTAGTTTCTAAGCTGCTTTTGAAACACTGGCAAATAAATTTGCAGTTTCAAGACACCCTGGATCACATAAAGTATCAAGACTTAAAGACCATTCAAAGGCAACAATAAGCCAACATACATAAGTGTTTGTCTATCAAGGTTAGAGAATGTCTCAGCTAGACAAAATGCTGTTTGTTGTTATGCCACCTGCTACTATTCAATGTGCTTTGAGTGTAGCACTCAGTGTTCTATATTTATGAGAGATGGATTTTATCGCTCTATACTTATTAACATAACACGTTGTGGTAATAAGCACCTTTGTGTGAAAGGATTGCTGCTCTTTGGTAATGTTTCAAGAAGCGGGATATTAAAGGAAGTGGTGTAATTTAGCAAAGGAAATACAAATTTGTATTATTACAAATTAACACATTCCTCTATACAAAGTGTAAGACGCAGATCAGCAGTAAATCACTCACAGATTAACAGATCTATTTATTATAGGGCAAAAACCCTATGGGGTATATTTACTAAACTGTGGGTTTGAAAAAGTGGAGATGTTGCCTACAGCAACCAATCAGATTCTAGTTATCATTTTGTAGAATGTACTAAATCAATGCTAACTAGAACCTGATTGGTTGCTATAGGCAACATCTCCACTTTTTTATATGAATCTATTTTTGCAATTCATTTTTCATTTTATTTTTAGTTATTTATATTCAGTTCATTAGTGGTACTGAAAGCCAAGTATAGGCTTGTCGGGTCATACATACGCATATCCCCTCAAGCCAGCAAAGCAGTAAGTTAATTCTTGCCTCTCTGGGCCAGTATTGCAAAGGCAGCTGAGTATCACTTAGATGTCTCAGACATTTTATTGATAAATTGTTGAGATAGGAGATTTTCTAACACCACGATAAGCAGTGATATATTGCCACATATTGATAACTAGACTTATAAGAGCCTTTGCCTAGAAAACATGGTGCAAATAGCTGTCAACTATTTTTATGTTTTCCGGTTGCAATACATGAAATCCACTACATAAAAAGGACAAGTTACAATAGAGGTCACATTCTACTATGGGAGACATAGTGTCCAACACATATATGATGAAGTAAGTAGCAGCAACTTTTCAAATATCAAAAAGCTTTCCATGGTTAGTGTGAGAGGCATTGTGCCAATGCAGCCTTTTTATCATAGCTGTCAACATGTGTTTTCTTTTAAAGTAAAAAAATTACAGTAAATGACTTAATGAGTAATTGACAAGTTGTTGAATCTGACACTTGCTACCAGGGTCGGAGTGGCTCACTGGGGTTCCAGGGAAATCCCTGGTGGGCTCCACTGTCTGGTTGCAACTCCCATTATGGCAGGGGGGAGTGGCCCACTGTCCACGCTGATGCTGAGAGGCGGACAGTGAGCCCCAGTGATGTTGCAATGCTAGGCAGTATCCAGTGATAACATTGAGGTGCCAATAGTCAAGTAAAAACGTAAGAGAAGCCAGCCCATAAGTGAGGTAAGTAAAGTGACACTGTCACAAGTTCTCATTTCAAAAACTCATGAAACACATGAGGATCAATATTGTCTGTGAGAAAAACTCCTATTAGTAGAACTTGTATCAGATCATATTTGAACTTCAGCAAAAGTATGAGTCAATGCAACTCATTTAAATTGGACTATACTGTTAATAGTTTACTGACCCATTCAGTTAAAAGATGTTTCCTCCTATTGAAAAAACACAGATTTCCTCAGTTGTTGCTTTAAGAATTTGCTCTTTAATTAGGCTTTAGAACTTTGAGTAGTAGTAACTAGTCATAATCCTGAAAATTATTTACTGCTTTGATAGAAATTGTAACTAGACATTTTAGTGCCCTGAGCAAGAGAGAACACTGGAGCCCCCCCCCCCTCCCCTCTCCATATTGGTAGGAATAGGTGCTACCTCTCAGCAGTGGTGCAAGGCCATTCTCCAAACCCTGTGCTGTGATCTCTCCTACCTGTTATTGCAACTTTGACAACCTGGTGCAGCTGCTGGTGTCTTAAGTTCAGTTGCTGCTTACCCTGATCCTGGAATGTTGGTGCCCTGTGTGGATAAGAGATATTTACTATACACCACCTGGAAAGCTGAGCAATGAGTGAACCATCTAGGCCTCCTTAACCCAAACCAGACGGACATCAAATTAGTAGCATTTTTTGTTTCATAAACAGGCCTCCTTCCACCCAGTCAGCACCAGTATTAAAGTAATAGTATTCACATTTAATTAATATGCCTATTTCCCAACAAACAGTCCTGACATTAAATTAATAGTACCCATGTTTCACAATTAGGCCTTCCAGCTTAAATTAAATTAATAGTGCTTAAATTTAATAAATAATCCTCTCCCCCCAACCAGCCCCTACATAAAGTTAATAGCATTCCTATTTAATATTTAGATCTATTTCCCCCACCACCCCCGACAATACATACCATCCCCATTTAATAAAAAGACCTATTTACCCCACCTTGGGGGGAGATATTATTGGGAGTAAGTATTAATGGACCTAGGGCACTTCATTTGCCACAGTGCTCCACTATCCCGTCTGCCTACCCCCGTCATATTTTTTGGTGATTGTCACAAAGCTGTTAACCTTTTTAGAATTGTGTTCTTCTTAAATATAATGTAGATAACTTTGTCATATCTGCGCTTTAAAGTGTCTGTAGTAGCAAGCACTGAACCACATAGATGGGTTTGTTTTTTTCTAAATTGTGTTTGTTCTTCTTTCTGACCTTGGCTCCTCAATCATTAAAACTATTTTTAATCCAGGCACAGACCAACAAGCTGCAGACAATTCCACACTTCCCTGCACAAGGTCAGTCATTGAACAAACATTTAGACTTCTCAAATCTCATTTTCGTTGCCTTGTCTGGAGCAGCAGTCATGTATGCGCTCGATGTTTATGATTTCATAACCTCACATTTAGGAGAGGGGTGCATTTTAAGGAGGTTGGGATTGTGGGCAGATGATCAGAAACTGTAACCTTCCCTTTTGGGAGAAAATCACATCTTCTGAGATTATACATCAATACTTGAGTAGTAAGTGCAAACTAAAAATACATAATACATAAATACATAAGGAAGGGGTTCTTTACAGTAAGGGCAGTCAAGATATGGAATTCATTGCCAGGGAAGGTTGTGATGGCAGATTCAATAGATATGTTTAAGAAAGGGTTAGACAAATTTTTAGCGGAAAGGTGTATCCAGGGATACGACCGTTAATTTAAAATAAAGGATAGTAGTGGATATAGGGTAAAAATTGGATTGCAATATTGAGTCTGGGGGGATTTTCAAAATTGAAACAGATTGGCGGTTGCTTACTCTGGATTAATTTCAAATATAAGTGCAGAATCGCAGGAGATCCAAAATAGGTTGAACTTGATGGACTGGTGTCTTTTTTCAACCTCATCAACTATGTTACTATGTTACTATGTTATATTCTGAAACAAAAATGATGAATATGGTCCCATTTTTCTCTAAAACTAATAATAAAAATAATTTATTGCCTAGACCATGCTAATTTTGTATTAGAATTTTAGTTATGTATACATGTGCATAGAATACTGTAATTTGTTTTTTGAGACATTCCTAAAAACAATATCCTGATTTGTTGATGGACTGAACACAGATTTCCCCATGCAACATATATTTTTCCATTGCACAGCTTTACTAAGAACAATATGTACTCCACATTAAGCAATTCCTTGTGTAGAATTAACTGAAAAAGATCAGCAGACTGTGTACAATTTTTAATTTTGTGGCAAAAAAATTATATCCAAATGTTTTTCCCTAGGGTCGATGTCAGAGGGTGCCCTATGCACCTGGATCCATGCAGCCTGAGCACTGGGGGCTGCAGGTGCAGAGGCAGGTCTTGAGGCCTCTGCTCACTCAGGATTACCGGGCCCATATGTGGGGCAAGGCAATGGGGTCGCAGGGACTGTTAGCGTCCACAGTTACCTTCCACTCAAAATATTGCACCTGCTGGTTCCTCATATCCTAGAGGGTTTGGCGATCATAGTGAGCAGCTGTTATGTGTCTTGCTCATCTTCTTTTATTCGCTCCAGGAGTTGCACTGAGGGAGAATGTGGCTCCCTGGTGGCCCTCCTCCTGCTGTACTCCCACGGTGGGTGGTATTGGCAGAAACCTATTATCAGGGCACTTGTGCTGTTATATGTAATAAGTGTCAGCGGCATTGGTGGTAGATGTTAAACCACAAGAAGCTTTTAGACTCAACCAATTTGCTGGTTTTATTTCAGAACTTGTTGTAACAGATGATATATACCGTCAGTATCAACAAGTTGCTCACAGTTGATACTGACTGCAACAGACAGACAGTATGATAAGCTTATGCAGTTAATGTACATAAATTGTGGGCAATGTCAGAGAACAGGTCGCTCATATATATTTTTGTGCCTCCGGTCACTTTATATCTATATAGAAGTAAGAGAACACAAGAAGGATGCAGCTCCAGTTAGGACGTCTTTTCAGTTCAACTGTCATTGGAAGTCCCTTGCTGAAAGCTCAACTTCCCGTCTGTGCATGCTCAGTAGAGCGATGCGGACGATTGGAGGCTGCCCCACTTCCTGTCTTCACTAGATCACAGGGGACACCACTACCAAGATGGCAAAAAAAACTTTTTTACATTAACATAATCTTGTTCAAAATATTTTTACCACAGGTCTAACACATTTCTGATAACTGATTATGTCAAACTTGTTTTATGTTTCTTTGTTAATAAGAAAGAAGTTTGGTGAAGATGTTTACTTATTAATGATTAACCATCATTAAATCATTTGATTTCAAGGTCAACAATTGTATCAAATAATATGAAAAACATCTTTTTTGGCAAATAACATTCTTATATGGACTAAAAGCAAATTTCCTTTCCTTTTATATATATATATATATATATATATATATATATATATATATATATATATATATAGTGGTTTTTTTTATTGCTTAATATATATTACAATGTCAACTATTAAGAAAAATTTTAAAGCATTAATAACAGTTTATGAAAGTGAAAAAAAGGTGCATGAGGTGAGAGTTAACAATAGTACAGGAATATACACAGTCCTAGGATTCCTATAGTCTATATTTTAGATAACAATGATAATCACCAGAATCGGATTGGTGTTGCATATTGTTACCACCATCACTATCCAGTCTGCCTACCCCCTCAACTTCCTGGATATCTATGCAGTCCAAAGTGCTCTGCTCAAGGCGATAGGTCCACAGTGGTGCTGGGGACACAACTTGGGTTGGGTGCAATTTTTTTCGAATACCACAACCCTGACAACGACGATACCTACCAAGAAACACCAATTAGCCAAAAAACCTACATCAATGTACACAGACTTATCTACAAATCGACGCTGCAGATTTCCGAGGGGTGGATGATGGTGACTGCAACTAATTCCGATGAGGGACATCTCTGGCACTGTAACTGTTCATTTAAAGCGGCAATGTCGGGACCCCGCAGGTTAAGTGGTTTATGAAACAGCAGCAGTACGCTAGAAATATGCACCGTTAATGTTACAGTACTGTATCCATGTAGACTGTGATGTAAGGTGTCCTTTCTTAATTGCACATAGGGGTATATTTACTAAGCTGCGGGTTTGAAAAAGTGGGGATGTTGCCTATAGCAACCAATCAGATTCTAGCTGTCATTTTGTAGAAGGTACTAAATAAATGAAAGCTAGAATCTGATTGGTTGCTATAGGCAACATCCCCACATTTTCAAACCTGCAGCTTAGTAAATCTAGCCCATAGTCTTCATTCACCAATATGGAGTAAGCTACATATTCGCTAGCGCGCCTACTTCCCACTATACACATATATATGTTCTGAGCTGATATAGATGTAAATATATCCGAGAGCCAGACATATATTTTTAACTCAGCATATGGACTATTGTAAATATGCTATTCTTACAATTGGCACAGACAAACGCTTCTTGCAATTTGTGCAAATCAGCATTTGCCTGTAAATACTATATTAAGCCCATTTTGTGTCCGACTCAGCTCCATTGTCTCCTTTATAACCTCACAACAGCTTAAAATAAAAACCCTATTATTTCTAAAAATATATAAGTAACATATTATTAAATCTAATTTAACCGTACACAAATGTTTTGAACAAGTTTAAATAGTCTTAGGTTGATAAACCTTTTCTTAGTCATATTAGTCAAATGTATAATATTCACATTTTATGGCTAATAACTCACAGCTTAGACGCAGACTTTATTATTAAGAACTCATTGCGATAGTGTTTTTTTACGGGGTATAATTCTATGCATTACCCTAATTCACATATACACAAAATGTGTCCATATGTAGATCTGAGCGTGTCTTAGGCTTGCCGTCCCTCACACCTAGAGAGGTTGAGCACAATCAGGCCATGCACACATAAGTTTTTCATATGCCATGGAGAATTTGATGCATCCACAGAAAGGCATATCTTTATCGTGTTCTGCTGTTACAGTGACTCCTGGGTCTATGTATTATTAGGGCCGTAACTAGGGCTGTGCGATAGGGGGCGGACGCCCAGGGTGCAAAGCTGAAGGGGGGCGCAATTTAGGATCATTTGGTTAAAATTGAGGGCTAGGGGGGCGGCATTTGTCTTTCTCGCCCCAGGCGCTAGAATTCCAAGTTACGGCTCTGTGTATCATAAACCTCTTCTATTTCCCTATGCGGTCAAAGCTGGTAAATATCACAAAGAAATATAGTTACTAATAAATCTGGTTCCCAGGTACTCACCAGACTGATGCAGAGACTGACAAATAGAAAGCAAGTATTGATATGCAAAAGAAGAAAGGATTGTCTGCAAATGTCTGGGAAAAATATTTTTTAACAAAGCAATGACATTTACTAGCTATGACTGAATAGGACATTAAAAGGGCTTTATGAAGCATAGACCTAGAGGTCACTGTAGCTGCAGGCCATGACAGCCTGCTGGAAACATACACGGTGATTATGATGATGACACGAGAAGCACTATGAAGTCCTTTTTGATTGGCTGTGTATTGACACCTCCATACTTCATTCGTCAGCTAAATTATTGTAAACTTGTCTTTTCGGATTTCTTGTATTTCATTTCCATTTGGACTACTGCAGCAAAAAAGATTCCTATTGGATTTATAAAGAGGTAAACAAAGGATGAGGGGGTGTTTGTATTACATTTTATGTGCAAAATGCGACTTTCGCTTTTATTAATAGTACTGTAAAGACATTATTCTCTCTTGTGTATATGACATTTCAATACATTAAGTTGTGTACAAATAGGGTAATGTGATGTATTTATAATGAACACGTCTCTATGCTATCATTGGGTGTAAGTTTACATGCCTGCTGTAGAAATACTGTTGTGTTTTGAGTTGAAAATATCTTAATACATAGGTACGAAAGTCCACAATTTTTGTGAGACATTTTACATGTGCAATTTGGGCACAAAATGCATCAAATTCTAAAGGAATCCTATTATCTGTATGTTTAATATATATATACAGCTAGGTCCAGAAATATTTGGAAAATTACACAATTTTCATAATTGCTCTCTACTCCACCATAATGGATTTGAAATTATACAATGGAGATGCAATTGAAGTGCAGACAATCAGCTATAATTCAAGGAGTTAAACAAAAATATCATATGAAACATTTAGAAATTGCAACCAATTGTATACACAGTCCCTTATTTTCAGGGGCCCAAATATAATTGGACAAACTAACATAATCCTAAATAAAATTTTATCTTTTAATACTTGAATCCTTTGTAGGCAAGGACTGCCTGAAGTCTGGAACCCATGGATATCACCAAACTCCTGATTTCCTTCTTTGTTATGCCAGGCAGGCCTTTACTGCAGCTGTCTTCAGCTGTTGGTCGTTCATGGGTCTTTTTGCCTTTAATTTTGTCTTCAGCAAGTGAAATGTATGCATGACTGGGTTGAGATCAGATAATTGCCATTACAGAATTTTCTACTACTTTGCCTTAAAGAACTCCTGGGTTGCATTCGCAGCATCTCTTGTGTCATTGATCATGTGACGAAACAAGCTTGATATCCCTTCAACCAGCCTGTACCTTGCTTCTCACAAAATGTTTAGCTTTACAACATGTACTTTTTATAGCCCTGATTATGTTCCCCAGGTCACCAGAGAACAAATGCAGTGTCTAACTGCATGTGGATAAGAGGACATTGTAGCGCGTTGTAAATATGTATTTTGTTTAATGCATATTGTTTATATTGCAGTTATGCTGTTATTCATTGTACTTAAAGTAAAGCCAGGTGGGTTATGGGTAAAGATCAAGTTCCAGGGCACAGGTGAGGGGCTGACTGCTATCCTATATTTGGAGAAGGGGAAGGCCAATTAGTATCCATTGTCATCCACAGGACTAATCCAGATATTTTGTCATTCCCCCTAATCCAGCACCCACCAATATTTAAAAGGGAGAGACCCAGGGATTTGCCATGAGAGGGGAAAGCACTGTGGAAATTTGACCCTTGACATTAGGATCCACTCCAGGGGAGGATGTTCATTCGGAGGATTGATGGCTGGAAGCTGCAGAGTGGCTGGTTTTGAGTTGCCGTTCTCTACCAGTAGACTACATCGGCAGATCCATTAGTCTTCAAATTAGGATAGCCAGGTGACTTTAACTCCTTAAGTTAGTGGGATAAGGGACAGATAATGTGGTAAACCTGCCTGGCATTTATTTACTGTTTGTATATATAATATTCTAGTGTTGTTTTTTATTACAAAAATGTACTGTTGTATTTTTCTAACTGCATTTGCCTGACTAACTATAAGAACCATAGAAGGTGCTGGGTAGGCTTCCCTGCTATAGTAAGGCACCCCTGAGTGGCCAGGCAGCAGGATGTGGGTAGAGTGGGTTATCTTATTCCATTGCACAACAACTTAATGATGAAATCTTAAAAGAAGAGATCACCCAAGCTATCAAATACCAGAAAGCTGCTCAATCTCCAGATCCAGATGGCTTCTTCCCAGCCTCTTATAGGAAGTTTGTTAATACCCTGGTCCCCTATCTACACTCTGTCTTCAATGCTGTACTACAGGGATTCTCCTTTCTAAAATCTATGTTGATATCCAGAATAGTGGTCATACATAAGAAATTTAAAGATCCTTATGACTGTGGACACTATAGATCTATATAATTGATTAATATTGATTTAAAACTTTATTCTAAGATCTTAGCCTATTTATTGAACAGAATCCTCCCCGCATTGATCTACTATGGTGGTGTTTGTGCCAGTGCGTCATATACACAAGAGGAATAGGCCGGTGGTCATTTTATCCCTAGATACAGAGAAAGCCTTTGATAGAATATCTTGGAATTTCATGTTCCAAACACAAAAGGTCTTTGGCATTATGGGTCAATTCTTACAGGTATTGCTGCTCTTTATGCTTCTCCCACAGCTAGGTGATGGTCAACGGCTCTCTATCTGATATTGTCCCAATTTCCAATGGGATGAAACAAAAAATCTGACCTCACTATTTGAAGGAAACATATTGACTCATGGATGGGGAGGATAATTGCAGCAAAAACAAATCTTATTCCAAAACTGCTCTACCTTTTTCATACTTTACCAGTCAAAGTCCCTAACGCAACTTTTAAAGACTTACAAGCCTATCTTCCTTAAATTAGTTTGTAATGATAAACACCTAACACTGTTTTGTCTATACTCAAGAAACCAAAGAACAGGTGTGGTAGAGGTAGAGGTTCCCAGTTATTAAGATCTACTTTCTGGTCTGACATTTGAGCCAAACAGCACTATGCTATGGTTAATGACATACTGGCCACATAGCTCCGAGAACAAAACAGAGGCAGCTATGTGCACAAGCTAGTCATAATGAGCTGAACCAGCTAAGATTACAATTCATTTCTGCCATTTCATAATTTGAATGAACACATTTAAACATAAGTGAAAGCACAAGCATAGCTTCTCACATTGAAGTCTACTGGTAGTTAACTATACGAGTGTAACAATACTTAAGATAGCTTAGGTAAAGTTACCAGCACTCTTTAGTAGTAATTCTGTGGCACATAATAAGTTATAATTATAATGTAAACAATCAAACTCAGCTCAGCTTGTAAATTAAAGATAAAAAATTGTTTTATTGGGACTATCTGTCTAGTAGATATTCTTGATATGGTTCTTATTGGACCTTTCAATTAACTGATGCGATACTCTGATTAATATCAGTATATGAATAATTAAATGGAATAATCATAGATGATCCAGGGAATTCCCATAGTAGTATATAAACAACATTTTATCATTCACTTTCTATTACTATCACTTTCTATTTGATTTTAATCACATTTCTCAGAATATAATAGATGTGTATAATTATGTTATTTAGGAATTAATAATGATTGGCTTTTATCAGTATATATTAACTATTACAAATAATATAGGATTGCCCCATCATATGAGAATCTTTTTCTTCTTTTTTATGGAATACCCTACCACATATCTGTGACAGAATGGACCACCTATGCCACCCTGTCTGTTGTTGCTGGGAAGCGGCTGGGCTTACTTTGCCACCATTCCCTTTCGTTAACCCAAATGTGCCCTCTTGCCGCAGTAGGGGTGACTTACAAATGCTGCCATCACTGGACTCCTTACCGGCATCCAGAACCGGGTTCCTTCTGGGTAACTGACGCTGCGAGTGTACCCCGTTACTGGTGTACCTGGGCTGGTACTCTTGACCGCTTCCTATGGATCAGGGTTGCTGTGGATGGATCCCCCCTGGCCTATCACACTGGCCAGAGCTGCTGGGTAGCGGGCAGAGCGGTGGTACTGGATGCTGGGTCCAAACCTCAGAAACAGCCGGAAACGGATTAGATTTTGGGTCTAATCTGTAGGTCACAGGATTTTCAGCATGGAAGATGGTTTCAAGCAAGTCTTTGAAGCAAGTGATGTTTATTAGCAATCACACTGGTTGAAGGTACCAATGATCAGGTCAGATGGAACCAGAAGAACAGTGCTTTTTATACAGATTTGGACACACATTCACAGGGTAAGCCAGCCCCCTTGAGGTCTGAGCTATTTTTAGAATCAGGATGCAATTTGTTTACCCAAGCATGGATTTACATGCAATGCAAAGCTAACAATATTTACACTTATCTGTGATATGCTAGAACTTGCTGTGATTTCCTGCATCTTGTGCTGTGTACAATGTTCAGACAGTTTCTAACACTCTGGACTAAAGGTCCCACAGTAACGACCCCCTGCCGGGCCTTCGGCAAGAGCAGGCATTTGACACTTCATATCAAAAGACTTAGATAGCATTTTCTGCTATCGGTCTCCCTCCCCCCATAAAACAACAACAATAATCCTGTGCTGAACAATAGATAATGTAAAATTACAAGAGCAGCTGAGTCAGGTATAGGGTTAATGCCAAACCCTTATATTAAACATTGAAAGAGAAGAGCACCTGACAGCGCTAATGAAAAAATTGAGACTACTAACTCCTCCAATAAATTCAAACTAAAAACTGGGAATGGTATATCCAGTTTTAATGTAAATAAATAAATAAAATCATAAATCATTCAAAATGAAAGTAAACAGATAACATCAGGTCTCACAGAAAATAAATCACAAGTAGTATGTAAATGACATATATGACAAATTAGGAAATTAGCAGCAATGTATAAAATGGTATCAAGAAATAGATAGACAGGAAAATTTTTGACCATCGGGACCTAGAGTCTAAAATGATTCACATTCGACGAATCAAAAAATAGATATAAGCTACAATTTGTGTCCTTATAAATAGGAGTCATAATCTGTAAAATAGTCACTTAATATTGAAATAGACTAACTCAGTTCGGAACCCGTATTGTGGGAACATTTGTTAATCAAAGCTGACTGATGTCCGTCACCATAAGCACACATTGTTAGTGATTTTGGAACACTATTGGTAATGCTTGATTGTCAGATGGTGTACAAAAAAGGCTTTCAACAATAATAAGAATAGAATATCCTCCAATAGTAGTATCGATAGTCAACGCATTACAAATGGTAAAGAAAAATGAGAAAACAGATCTTTATCATACCGTGGTATTCACACGTAAACGGATAATGAGTGGTATAATGTCACACTATATATTCCGACTGTTCCAATTAGGCTTAATTGGAACAGTATGCCCACATATACCTAATTGGAGATTTCCTCTAGCAACGTTAAAACAAAAAAATAATTTTCTACCCTGGTCTCAGAAATAAAGATATTCCCTTTCACAAAATACCAACAATATTAAAAATAAGTACATTTGCAATTATATAAATAAGCGCCCTCCTTTAACGCTATTTCCTTTAAATAAATTTATACCATAAGTTATTTATAAGTGATCCAGTCACACTATCAATATCAGATCTATTGCAAAAATAAACTCGGCAAAACTGTGAAATAAAATACCTGGGAATATTCTTAAGTTCTTCTTACGATTATTAGGAGAACTTTCTTCAACTGATGGCGAGAATAAAATATGACCTCACTACTTGGAGGAAATATATGGACTCATGAATTGGGCGGATAATTTCAACAAAAACAAACCTTATTCCAAAACTGCTATACCTTTTTCATACCTTAAGCTGGGTACACACTACAGAGAAGTAACATGGATGAGGATCCTAGAAGGTTAAGGTCCCTACCTCAACTGAATGTGGCTTTAAAAATGCTACAAATGGCTAGACAACTGTTGTCAGGATTTGTGTAAAAATAATTCCACACTTAAGAGGTGGATTTTTGGTCTTTTACCCAGGCATGACAATGGCCTTTTTCTTATCACTACCAAGAACTGCTGCAATCTTTGTTTGAAAGTGTATGAAAATAATATTGTAACCTATGAGGTGGTCAAAATTGAATAGAAATGACTGGAAATGAGTGTGAGTGAGGTTAATAATAATGTAGGTACAAAATAATATTAAATTATGTTAATTTTGCCCCAAAAATTGAATTTTTAAAAAAATAGCAAAACAAAACCAAACAAAACCAAAACACGAAGGTTATCCAGATCCAAAACCAAAACCAAAACATGGGGGTCAGTGACCATCTCTAGTATTTACACTGTAGGTTTTTTTCTCTATGTCAGTATTTATAGTGTTGGTATTTTCTCCTTGTCAGTATTTTACGCTGTCTGTATTTTCTCCATGTAGGTATTTTATCCATGTCAGTATTTGCACTGTAGGTATTTTATCCATGTCAGTATTGATACTGTAGATACTGTATTTTCTCCCTGTCAGTATTTAGACTGTCAGTATTTATAGTGTTGGTATCTTCTCCTTGTCAATATTTCCTATATGCCAGTATTTATAGTGTTTGTATTTTCTCCATGTCAGGATTTACACAGTCTGGATTTTTTGCATCAGTATTTCCGTCAGTATTATTTCTGTCTGAAATATGACTACCACTGCTCCTAAGGTCACAGTTAGCTTGTGCATAGTTTGCAAAAAAATGTGGTATATTAAATTTCAGGTTTAACAGCAAAATTTGCTTCTAATGTGGCATCTAATTCACATGTTTTATTAGCAAATAATTGGGTGCTAGAGGTATTCTATATAAATTTTGAATCTCTTTGTAATATGCATAATTGAATCCTTTCAATAGGCTCTGATCTGTAACTTCTCATATATATTATCATTCTTGTCAGTAACATAAAAATCCCCCCAAAATTAAAGTTTAATTCTGATGCCTTCAGCTGACATTTCAAAAAATTAAATCAAACAAACTCTTTGTTGCTTACGTTTCTTTGAAATGTTGCTTTGGCTGCATCCAGGTTCTATCTAATGTAATCAGGATTCCTTGTTGTGTTGACTCCACTGTGCCCGAAGCAATAAATCCTGCATGACAGAAGGCATCTGCATATTTATTTATTTATTTCACATTTTCTTCAGGATTTAGACTATTTGTGCTTTTGATGAACATTTCTTTTTGGTGCTTGTTTGTTTTTAAGTAGCTTTCAAAGTAAAAAAAATAATCCTTGCTTGGCTTAGATTCAGGCTGGAGGCTACAAGGTCATCCACCAATGCGCCTCAAATTAAGTGGGCTCTCTCTGCCATATTTGGTATAATATTATTTAACCTTAAACATTCCACAGCCATCTCTGCAAGGGATAGTATTGTTTATTTAGTGAAATATGTTTTATAGATATACTTTATCATTTTTAAACAAGGGTGGGCAAAAGCTTTGAGAGTCAATGGTGAATCTTGTGGAGGGGACACTTTTCACTAGTGCAGCTCCTTGCACTTAACACATAATGAGGTATTTGCTGGTCCCCAATCTGCTCATTGCTAGGCCCCAATGTGCTCTTGTCTTAATCATCCTGCTGTAACATGACCAGTGTGAATGCTCAGGTCAATCAGAAAAGTTGTATGTTCAATACACAGGAAAGGAACACTGCTGGGGTATTTGGGGAGGGAGACTAATAATGAGGTGGGGGCTTTTACATTCAGGGCCATAGAAGAAAAGAGCCTAATGCAGGAAGAATAGACATAATAACCACAAGGAAAAGAAAGATAGCAATGGAATAAAAAAATAATAAACACAGGAAAATAGAGAAATGAGGCTGACTGAAGAAGACAGATTGACTAGGGAGAACACGAGAGAGAGAGAGTTGGGTCAGAACACAGCTTGGAGAAATGAAAAAGAAAAAATATGCTAAAGGTTGAATGAGAGAGTACAGGAGATGAAGTAAAGAACAGAGGAGAAACTGGGCAGCTGAGGGGAGAAAAGGAATTGGTTTGTAGAGGTGGGAATGCAGGAGAAAGGCCAACTTTCTTGTCATCTTTGTTGCCTTCTACACTGTTGACCGCCTCACGTGATGCAAACCATCTACTCCATTGGCCTCTGTAACACCGTTCACTCCTGGTTTACCTGGTCTACCTTACCAACTGCTACTTCTCTGTCTGTACCCCAGATCCTGCCTCCCCTCCTTTATCTGATCTCTTTGCTTCTATCCTCTCTGGCTTTTCCGGTTGTCTCTCTGCCATATCCTCTTGATTGCCTCAGCACTTTCTCAAACATTTCTAAAATTGAACTCATCTCCCCCCTCTTGGGTCCTCTCACCACCCTCCTATGCCTATCTGTTGAACTTTATAACTGGGGCACTGATTCTTCTTTCCATCTACCCTCTAGTAGCTGGACATGCCTTTCAGGCAGCTGCCCACACCTGCTCTGGCAGCTGGCCACACTCCTTCAGACCCCGGTGGGCCCTTCATGCCCCAGTCTGACTCTGCCTCCATTTGTCTTCTCAGTCAGTGTGATCTCTGCTCACTCTGCCCTGCATGCTTATATGCCACCTTGCTCTGTAAACCAATTTTCTTCAGCAAAAATTGAGGCATGCTTTCACAAACCAAAGCTGCTTTTTACTGTGCAGTGGACATTTTGCACTCCATAACACACCTCATTGTATGTTGGAATTAAAAAAACAGAATCAAACATGAAACCAATTCAATGGAGTTAAGTGATGAATATATTGGTGGACTTGAACATAATAGAAAGATTGGTTAGGACAGATGGGGGAGGTAAATAAAATAGATATTTTTTTGGGGAGAAGATAAGCTTGACATAAGGGCATTTGGGAGGATATGGCAGAAAACATTTACAGAATTTAGTTACTACAGACCGAGAGAGCTATGGGCAGGAAAAGTAAATGTGGTTATCATCAGCACACAGAAAACCAAAGGGGTTTTTAAATTAATAAACATGTTGTTGACAATTCAATAAAAAAGGAAGCCAGAGAGAAGAATGTAATTAAGTAAAGCTTATTTAAGTGGTTGCTGCCAGGTCATGGTTGACATTGGAAAAAACTGTAGAAACAGCAGGGTTACGGTAGAGAGTATGGATTGAGCAGTTGCTGGAAGGTAGGAAGCAGATTAGATCATCATATTCACCATTAACATTTATTTATAAAGTGCCAGCAGATTCGGTAGTGCTTTACAATTGGGAACAAACACAGTAATAAAACGATACTGGGTAATACAGACAGACAGAAAGATAAGAGGGCCCTGATCGCAAGCTTGCAATCTATGGAACAATGGGAGTTTAATACATGAGGTTAAGTGCTACATAGTGCATATTGGTCCAGCCAGAATCCAAAAGTGGATAGTGGACTATATGATCCAGTTTCATAGCAATGTTAGAGGGTTGTTGTCTTGTATGAACTGTGTAAAGGGTCATAATAGGTAACCTAAGGAGGTTAAGATGATGGTTGAGGAATATTATATGCTTGCCTGAAGAGGTGGATTTTCAGAGAATACTTGAAGGTTTGAAGATCAGAGGAAAGTCTTGTTGTGCAAGGGAGGGAATTACACAAAGTGGGTGCAACCTGAACAAAGTCCTGTAACCGGGAATGGGAGCATGTGATGAGAGTGGATGAGAAACACAGGTCTTGTGTAGAATGAAGGTGTTGAGTTGGAAGATATATTGAGACAAGTGGGGTGATATTTGGTGCAGTTTTGTTGCTGGGCTTGTATGTTAGTATAACTATTTTATATTGGATTTGTTGAAAAACAGGCAACCAATGTAGAGACTAACAGAGTGGCTCAACAGAGGAAGAAAGATTTGCAAGAAAGATCAATATAACTGCTCCATGAAAAATAGGTTGTAGGGGTGAGAGTCTCATTCAGGAAAGACCAGTAAGGAGGGGATTGTCAATGCGGGAGATGATGAGTGCATGAATTAAAGTTTTTGCAGTGTCTTGTGTGAGATATGTGCATATTCTGTAAATGTCTTTTAGATGTATGCAACAATATATAAATATAGAACCAATGTACATCAGATGGTATTGAAATTATAGGGCTGGTAGAGGTGCATGAGGAACAAAGCACTCTTATATTCAGTAACTGGGGACATGTAGAGATCATTGCATAAATAAGACAGGGGGATGTAGGTTATAGTACATGGGATTTATTGGGCATGTATGTCACATGTTTATAGTATCTATTTTTTCTTTTACGTAGACTGTAAAATCTTAAACTGGGAATGATAATGGATGTTGAGGAGGTGGGCAAAAGACAGAGTTGAAACTGAAAAAAAGTCTGTGTTAAGAAACCCTCTAGCCGGTACGACACAACCCGGAGTCTGCTCTGCCAGTCTGGTGTTCACTGGAGCCCCTAGTGGTGGGGACAGACTTGGCCGCAGACTAACAGAGGGTCGTGAAGTGCGTACCGGCTGGGGAGAACCCAGGAAAGCGAAGTGAAGTCCAGGCAAGGGTCAAGGGCCGGCAGCAGACAGCGAATCCAATAAACAAACAGAGGTCAAGGGTCACGAGCAAACAGGAAAGTCGGTAAACACGCAAGAGGTTGGGGTCACAAGAAACACAGGCAGGGTCCAAATCCAGGCAAGGGGTCATACACAGGCAATCCAACAGAATATCCACAGGACAGGAACAAGGAGCAGAGCAGGTCAGCAGAACTGGTAACAGAAAGCTATAACCGGCAGTGAGGCTGCAGACCTCACTGCCTTAAGTACACAGATGGACCAATCAGGGCTTGCCCCTGGATTATGCACACTGGCAGGCTAATTACCTGCTATACAGATAACCAATCAGGGCTTGGCCCTGGCATGCACACTTGCAGGCTAATGCCTGCACTTGCAGGCTAAGAGTATGAATACAGTAAAAGAGAGAAGATAGTAAAGTTAGAGTTAAACTATATTTAGGTTTGGTGGAATGTGACAGATAATGCGCAAGTAAGGCTGACAGGGAACTATGCAGAATATGGGAACAAAGGATGTTATGAAGAAGAATTATGGCCCACTATAACTCTGCTAGTATCAAATAGTAATGGCTCAATTTCAAATACCTAAAAACAATTACCACCTCCAGAGCTCACACATAAAACACATACACATAACAGGTCCTAGTCCAAACCATTTCTTACCTTAATGTTTTTCTTTCAGTTTGTAATGTATGCGCTCATGGGCCTGCCATCTCTTTTATCATTACCTCATTTATCCACTTTATTTCACTGTGTGTCTACCACCGTACTATATCTGTTCATCTTTGCCTCCTACATGTATCCCATCCAATCTTACATTATTTGACAACTCCATGTCCCGTTTTTCCCAACCATATTTGCCTAAATTTAGGTCCCCAGTTGTGAGATAATCATAGAACAGTATTCTGATTACATTACATTATTACAAACACATTAAAACAGCCTATTATATTTTAAACTGTGCTAAACATCACGTTATGATTGAAACATTGTGCGCACCCAAACTATACGACCCTTCAATCCTCGAATATGGGGCAGAACGATGAAACAATAGAATACAGTGACATGATATTAAGGTGTAAGTAGTATTTGGTTTTATATGATTCTAATATATAAATAATATATTCCAACTGCACATATACCTGATCGGCAGAATCCTGACGAAGGGCTGACATCTCTTCTGGGTTCCACCACCCATGTGGCATTCAAAAGACAATACAATGTTGGAAGGTGCTATACATAAAAGAGGGGACTTCCATAGATTTAATGTTTAATAAAACAAATTGAATTTAATGAAACAAATTCAATTTAAAAAACAGACTTACATGATACATAAAATAGACATTGAGAATGTTATACTGAGTTACTAACATGTGTCTACCAAAAGTAGCCTGGTGCCTCCCCTCCCAAACATCTCCTTATTACCTTTTCCAATGCTTACTCATTGTATAATTCCAGTACAAGTAAACTGCAGACTGTCACTTACTTCTTTCCAGAATCCATACCTCCGAATAGTCTGGGCTTTAGTGAAACTGTCCCAATACTCCGCCCAGGAAAGGGTAAGGCTACGTACAATTTGTTGAGGCTTTGTAGCAATGTGGATGTTGTTTTCTGAATCTAGAAGGAATTTGTGTTGGAATTGGTTGCTCAAAGACATGTTTTGGGTCGATAATTAGTAGTTTTTATTTTATCCCAATTTAATTTTTTTAATTGTTTGGAGTTATTTGAGTCTCTTAAAATTTAATACTATTACCTCATAAGCATTTTCAATATTTTTCCACTTTTACCTAATGATAAATAATAATTTATTTTATATGCATAGCATTCATTTAATATGTACTAATTCATACACAGATTGAACAATATTCTTTTAGACAATTGATAAAGCACGAGTTACAAGACATGTTGGTCATGCAGTAAATGGGATCACTGAGCAAACATATTGTATCTCTGAGGTTTGGAAAATCACAATTAGTTGAAATTAAACATGTTCCATCTGCAAATACAACTGTACACGATAATCTACAGTCATATTGTAAATACATTGCCAATGGATTCACTGATGTAACTTTACCAAAGGAGAAGCTGAAAATATTTGTGAAAGCAATCTTTAAGCTTATTGATATGTCAACATCGATGACTATGGTATTTTGTGTCATTTAATTGTTAACTGCTGTTTCTTTTGGTATTGATGTATTTGTTATACTATGGTGTATACTTGTCATTGTGGATAAAAAGTTTTGTCATTATTTGATATGGTCATGAAAGAAAAATCCCCAGTGAAGAAATAGTATAGAACATATCAACATTTCCTTAGAGCACAACTGATTATAGTGGCTTAATAGCATGTCTTGGCTGTATCGCATATAGAGACTGAACTGAAAGATTTTTTTTTTTTTTTAAAAAGATGAAAGCAAATGGAAATGTAAGAAGAAAGGACAGGCTTTTTCTGCACATCACATTGTAAGATAAATGACATTTTGCTGTTATAGGTTAACTTGAAGTATGATCTAAGAAGTTTGAATTTGATCCTGGTTAGAAACTGGAAACACTGAAATAATCTGGAACCCTGGTGATCCCAGATACTGAGAGAGATGCACATAGAGTTGCTTCCACTTTCAATGAAACATTCCTGTGACAGCTATAAAATGTAATTACCAATGTAACTTCCATCTGCTAGTTATTAATATTCATTTTCTGTAAAACATACGAGATACCCACAACTGTTCAAGTATAATCTCTGTCCAAATATTTGCAAGTTAGACATTCTAATAATACATGGTTTTATGACAGTGATATTATACATACAATCTTATTTACACTGGTTAATCTGAGGTTTTGGACAGCACTATTAATTATCAGTGTCTGTCCACTACTTCATCCCATCTGTGACATCATGCAAATTGGTTTGGCTAGTGCAAGGGGAATTGGAGTACTCAGTCACAGACAAAATAAAGAGGATATAGTGATAATGGGGAAAGAGAAAGATACAGGAGTTAAACACTCTAATTAGCAATCTTCTATTAAATAATTAGCTATCATCAGTTGCTTTTTAATAAGTGATTTTAAAAATTAATATTTGAAGATACTTGAAGATTGCACCAGCATAGTATAAGTATAGTATAATACATTCTAACTCAATATATTGTCATTTTTGTGTTATCAATCTGAGGAATACATATTTAACCCACTGTCACTGTGTGTTGAATTAGGGAGTGGATGGATAGGTAGTGCACTTCCTCACTTGTGCTTTCTTCTCTGCCCTGGCTAGCACTTGGGTGTGGACATAAGTGACCAGAGCGTCCCCAGCACATGCAGGGTTCACAGCAATGTCTGTTAAGTGTGGACACAGATGTGTATTAGTTGTCACAGCAAGTTGGGCACCAGACCATCTCTATATTGCAAAATATAGACTGTTTATGTTAGGGATGAGCGCGCTCGGATTTCTGAAATCCGAGCCCACCCGAACGGTGCGGATCCGAGTCGGATCCGAGACAGATCCGGGTATTGGCGCCAAATTCAAAAGTGAAACTGAGGCTCTGACTCATAATCCCGTTGTCGGATCTCGCGATACTCGGATCCTATAAATTCCCCGCTAGTCGCCGCCATCTTCACTCGGGCATTGATCAGGGTAGAGGGAGGGTGTGTTAGGTGGTCCTCTGTGCTGTTTAGTTCTGTGCTGTTTAGTTCTGTGCTGTTTAGTTCTGTGCTGTTTAGTGCTGTTTAGTGCTGTGCTGTGCTGTGCTGTGCTGTGCTGTGCTGTGCTGTGTTTTGCAGTATCAGTCCAGTGGTGCTGTGTGCTGTGCTCTGTCCTTCTGAGGTCAGTGGTGCTGCTGGGTCCTGTGCTGTGTCCTGTTCAGTCCAGTGGTGCTGTGTCCTGTGCTCTGTGCTTCTAAGGGCATAGTTATTTCCCCAATATTCCCCTGTGTTTAAAAAAATAAAAAAAAGTTTTTTTTATAAAATACCAAAAACTACTTTAATATTTTTTAATTACCACAAAATTTTCACAACCAATCCTGCAGTATAAGCCCATTGGTACTGCAATATTACCAAGTTCACACATTCAGCAGTAAAAGTCCAGTGGTACTGCAATATTACAAAGTTTACACATTCTGCAGTATCAGTCCAGTGGTGCTGTGTCCTGTGCTCTGTCCTGCTGAGTTCCGTAGTGCTGCTGGGTCCTGTGCCGTGTCCTGTTCAGTCCAGTGGTGCTGTGTCCTGTGCTCTGTGCTTCTAAGGGCATAGTTATTTCCCCATTATTCCCAAGTTTGTAAAAAATAAAAAAAAAGTAAAAAAAAATAAAAAATTAAAAAAAAAAAAAAATATATAATAATTATAACCAAATTTGCAAAACCAATCCAGCATTATAAGTCCATTGGTACTGCAATATTACCAAGTTCACACATTCAGCAGTAAAAGTCCAGTGGTACTGCAATATTACAAAGTTTACACATTCTGCAGTATCAGTCCAGTGGTGCTGTGTCCTGTGCTCTGTCCTGCTGAGTTCCGTAGTGCTGCTGGGTCCTGTGCCGTGTCCTGTTCAGTCCAGTGGTGCTGTGTCCTGTGCTCTGTGCTTCTAAGGGCATAGTTATTTCCCCATTATTCCCAAGTTTGTAAAAAATAAAAAAAAAGTAAAAAAAAATAAAAAATTAAAAAAAAATAAATAAATATAATAATTATAACCAAATTTGCAAAACCAATCCAGCATTATAAGTCCATTGGTACTGCAATATTACCAAGTTCACACATTCAGCAGTAAAAGTCCAGTGGTACTGCAATATTACAAAGTTTACACATTCTGCAGTATCAGTCCAGTGGTGCTGTGTCCTGTGCTCTGTCCTGCTGAGTTCCGTAGTGCTGCTGGGTCCTGTGCCGTGTCCTGTTCAGTCCAGTGGTGCTGTGTCCTGTGCTCTGTGCTTCTAAGGGCATAGTTATTTCCCCATTATTCCCAAGTTTGTAAAAAATAAAAAAAAAGTAAAAAAAAATAAAAAATTTAAAAAAAAAAAAAATATATAATAATTATAACCAAATTTGCAAAACCAATCCAGCATTATAAGTCCATTGGTACTGCAATATTACCAAGTTCACACATTCTGCAGTATCTTGTGCTACATATAATGGAGAGCAAAAATTTGGAGGATAAAGTAGGGAAAGATCAAGACCCACTTCCTCCTAATGCTGAAGCTGCTGCCACTAGTCATGACATAGACGATGAAATGCCATCAACGTCGTCTGGCAAGCACGATGCCCAATCTCCTAGTACAGGGCATGTAAAATCCAAAAAGCCCAAGTTCTCAAAAAACAGCAAAAAAAGAAACTTAAAATCATCTGAGGAGAAACGTAAAGTTGGCAATATGCCAATTACGACAAGTAGTGGCAAGGAACGGCTTAGGCCCTGTCCCGTGTTCATGACTAGTGGTCCAACTTCACCCAAGGATCAAAGCCCTCCTCCCCCCCCTACAAAAAATTTAAGAGAGTTATGCTGTCAGCAACAACAACAAAACAGCAAAGAACTCTGCCTTATAAACAGATGACATCACAAATCCCCAAGGCGAGTCCAAGGGTGTTGTTGGTTGTGAACCCTGACCTTCCCATCACTGTACGGGAAGAGGTGACTCCATCCAGCATTTGCAGCACGCCCTCTGCATATGCTGGAAGGATCACCCACAGTCCAGTTACAGATTTGGCTAATGAAGGTGTGAATGTTGTGCACTGGGAGGAGGATATTGATGTAGCTGGCGCTGAGGAGGATGTTGATGATTATGATGCAGACAGATACCAAATTGCATTTCTCAATTTCTATTTATATTCTAGATTATATAACGGCTGAAAAGTTTTCTGTTTTACTCCTAGTGGAGAGGGGATCTGATGCAGACAGATACCAAACTGCCTTTGTCCATTTCTTTGTATATTTGAATTGCTAGTTCTACAGTCTATGCAGGCTGCTTTATTTATATTCAACTACAAGTGTAGGGCGGGGGGGGGGGCATAGATAGCCACCAAAGTAACGTGGTCCATTTAATTTCACTTTCTAGCTCCACAGTCTGTGCAGCCTGCTTTTTTTTATCTTCAAAGTATTTATATTTACAAGCCTTGCAATCTAAATTAACTAGAGGTAGTGACGTGGTAGAACTCCAAAAGGCAGTTTGGAAGCCCCTGTACAAACTGGCTCTATTTTTTAACTGAGTTGTCCCCCCTCCAGTGTGTACTCGGAAAGAGTTTTTAGTGCAGCGGGGAACCTGGTCAGTGAGCGGCGAAGGAGGTTGCTTCCTCACAACGTTGAAAAAATGATGTTTATAAAAATGAATAATCAATTCCTCAATGAAGTACAGCACTGCCCTCCAGACAGTACAGAGGGACTGTGGTTGTGGAGTCCAGCGGGGACGAATTGATAATGTGTGAGGAGGAGGAAGTACACACTGTAGGGGGAGAGGAATCAGAGGTTGAGGATAAGGACGACATCTTTCCTCAGTAGAGCCTGTTTAGTTTGTACAGGGAGAGATGAATTGTTTTATTGGTGTGGGGGCCCAAACAAACCAATCATTTCAGCCACAGTTGTTTGGTAGGCCCTGTCGCTGAAATGATTGGTTTGTTAAAGTGTGCATGTCCTATTTCAACAACATAAGGGTGGGTGGGAGGGTGGGAGGGCCCAAGGACAATTCCATCTTGCACCTTTTTTTTTGGCATTATGTGACCATTCAACAGTCGTTTGCCATGTTCAAAAAGTAAAAGAAAATGCCAACAAATTCAATAAATTAAATCAAAAGTTAAATGCCCTGTCATTATTTAAAACAAGAGGTTTTGACGTGCTAGAATTAGTGTAGTGTTAAGATGTTATAAACACTACACTTGGAAATTGGAGGAGGTAATGTGGCCCCGGTATCAAATTGGGTACCGGGGTCACCCCACTATGCAGTCCAGATACTTGTTTGGTGGAATTCCGACACGTGGAGGGTTTTTAAATTATATTGTGGCCTCGGTACCAAATTGTGTACCGGGGCCACCACACTACGCAGTCAAGATACTTGTTTGGTGGAATTCAGACCAGTTGAGGGTTTTATTATTATATTGTGTGGACCACTCTATCTATACCACACTACAACTCTATACCACTCTATTTCCTACTTTAATTCTATTTAATTCTATTTCCTACTTTAATTCTATTACTAATTAATTACCATAAAGAGGAACAAAAAAAACCAATTTTACCAAAAGTATAATATGACTTAGACTTACAAACACTACACTTGAAAGATCGTGCCTTTAAATGAAAAAGTCAGTCTTCATTGCACGACTATGTGCAAGTGCAACAGGGACATTTTTTTGGGTTTACAAAGTCAAACAATAACACTACGACCCTGTCTGTCTGGGGTCTGTCAATGACGAATTGTCTGGAGCATGTTTTGAGGAGGTATTGTGGCCCCGGTATCAAATTGGGTACCGGGGCCACCCCACTATGCAGTCCAGATACTTGTTTGGTGGAATTCCGACACGTGGAGGGTTTTTTAATTATATTGTGGCCTCGGTACCAAATTGTGTACCGGGGCCACCACACTACGCAGTCAAGATACTTGTTTGGTGGAATTCAGACCAGTTGAGGGTTTTATTATTATATTGTGTGGACCACTCTATCTATACCACACTACAACTCTATACCACTCTATTTCCTACTTTAATTCTATTTAATTCTATTTCCTACTTTAATTCTATTACTAATTAATTAACATAAAGAGGAACAAAAAAAACCAATTTTACCAAAAGTATAATATGACTTAGACTTACAAACACTACACTTGAAAGATCGTGCCTTTAAATGAAAAAGTAAGTCTTCATTGCACGACTATGTGCAACAGGGACAGTTTTTTTCTTTACAAAGTCAACTAATAACACTTGGACCCTGTCTGTCTTTAACATACTTAATGGGATCTCAATGACGAATTGTCTGTAGCATGTTTGGAGGAGGTATTGTGGCCCCGGTATCAAGTTGGGTACCGGGGCCACCCCACTACGCAGTCCAGATACTTGTTTGGTGGAATTCTGACACGTGGAGGGTGTATTTATTTTATTGTGGCCCCGGTATCAAGTTGGGTACCGGGGCCACCCCACTACGCAGTCCAGATACTTGTTTGGTGGAATTCTGACACGTGGAGGGTGTATTTATTTTATTGTGGCCCCGGTATCAAGTTGGGTACCGGGGCCACCCCACTACGCAGTCCAGATACTTGTTTGGTGGAATTCTGACACGTGGAGGGTTTTTTAATTATATTGTGGCCTCGGTACCAAATTGTGTACCGGGGCCACCACACTACGCAGTCAAGATAGATAGATGCGTATCATAGATAAAGTACATTCAGTGGTGTGGGGCAAATTGAAAAATATTCAAAATGCACTGACATTATCAAAAACAAGAGGTTGTCACACGCTAAAACTCCAACATGTATATGATGGAGAGGATGGAGGAGCAGCCGTATGTGTAGTGTAATGCAGACCTGTTGAAGGTTTTTTATATATTTTATTGTGGTGCCCAGTGCCCACTCCTCTACGCAGTCCAGGTACATTTATTGGTGCGATTCATAAAAGTTCAGGGTTTTTAATATATTGTGGTGACCCACTCCTCTACGCAGTCCAGGTACATTTATTGGTGCGAATCAAACAAGTTGATGGTTTTCTTATTATATATATTGTGGTGACCCACTCCTCTACGCAGTCCAGGTACATTTATTGGTGCGATTCATAAAAGTTCAGGGTTTTTAAGATATTGTGGTGACCCACTCCTCTACGCAGTCCAGGTACATTTATTGGTGCGATTCATAAAAGTTCAGGGTTTTTAATATATTGTGGTGACCCACTCCTCTACGCAGTCCAGGTACATTTATTGGTGCGATTCATAAAAGTTCAGGGTTTTTAAGATATTGTGGTGACCCACTCCTCTACGCAGTCCAGGTACATTTATTGGTGCGATTCATAAAAGTTCAGGGTTTTTAATATATTGTGGTGACCCACTCCTCTACGCAGTCCAGGTACATTTATTGGTGCGAATCAAACAAGTTGATGGTTTTCTTATTATATATATTGTGGTGACCCACTCCTCTACGCAGTCCAGGTACATTTATTGGTGCGATTCATAAAAGTTCAGGGTTTTTAATATATTGTGGTGACCCACTCCTCTACGCAGTCCAGGTACATTTATTGGTGCGATTCATAAAAGTTCAGGGTTTTTAATATATTGTGGTGACCCACTCCTCTACGCAGTCCAGGTACATTTATTGGTGCGATTCATAAAAGTTCAGGGTTTTTAAGATATTGTGGTGACCCACTCCTCTACGCAGTCCAGGTACATTTATTGGTGCGATTCATAAAAGTTCAGGGTTTTTAATATATTGTGGTGACCCACTCCTCTACGCAGTCCAGGTACATTTATTGGTGCGATTCATAAAAGTTCAGGGTTTTTAATATATTGTGGTGACCCACTCCTCTACGCAGTCCAGGTACATTTATTGGTGCGAATCAAACAAGTTGATGGTTTTCTTATTATATATATTGTGGTGACCCACTCCTCTACGCAGTCCAGGTACATTTATTGGTGCGATTCATAAAAGTTCAGGGTTTTTAATATATTGTGGTGACCCACTCCTCTACGCAGTCCAGGTACATTTATTGGTGCGATTCATAAAAGTTCAGGGTTTTTAATATATTGTGGTGACCCACTCCTCTACGCAGTCCAGGTACATTTATTGGTGCGATTCATAAAAGTTCAGGGTTTTTAATATATTGTGGTGACCCACTCCTCTACGCAGTCCAGGTACAATTATTGGTGCGAATCATAAAAGTTCAGGGTTTTTAATATATATTGTGGTGACCCACTCCTCTACGCAGTCCAGAAAGATACCTTGTTGCAACGTTTTGGACTAATAACTATATTGTGAGGTGTTCAGAATACACTGTAAATTAGTGGAAATGCTTGTTATTGAATGTTATTGAGGTTAATAATAGCCTAGGAGTGAAAATAAGCCCAAAAACTTGATTTTTAAACTTTTTATGTTTTTTTCAAAAAAAATCCGAATCCAATACCTTAAATCCGAACCGAGACCTTTCGTCAAGTGTTTTGCGAGACAAATCCGAACCTCAAAAATAACGAAAATCCGGATCCAAAACACAAAACACGAGACCTCAAAAGTCGCCGGTGCACATCCCTAGTTTATGTACTTGCCTTCTCCCCTCCAGTAAAGTACTTAGGTTGCAATTGTAAAGCAAATAGATACATCTCCTGTCTCCTCCTGCACAGTTCTTAGGTAGTTGCTCAGTGCGAAATATCATAGTTAACTTGTATGTTAATAGAACAGTCACAGTTAAAATGGAGTCTCAGCGCACATACATTGATGTTGTTCACAGAGCAAATGCAAGCTATTTCCTATAGAAGATTTACAATTAAATCTATGAATAAATAGGTAGATCACTAGTTATCACAAATGTATCTCGGGCCATGTGTATGTAATTAACAACTACTATAGGACTAAAGCTTTGATAAATAGGGAATAGCCTGAAAATTTATTTTCAGACAAATTTTGGTCTACCTGCCCACAATAAAATATTTCAAACTGAGAAGCACCCCAAAATCCACAGTGCACCATCTAAAACAAATACATTCTACCAGTAATTAAAAACAAACATTTTTTTATCCTGGTAGAAATGGATGCCCAAAAAACTAGCTTACCCACCCCAATCAGAACTACAAGTACATATAAAATAAGAAAGAGAATTACAAGATCTTCGGCAATCTTCCGCTCCTGACATTAATTTTTTTGATAAGTAGGGAAGACTTCCTGTCTTAAAGTCTATTGAAGGGCACATAAGGTTGACCTCTCTCACTATGAAATGACTGTTTATAGAGAAGATTAGCTTGTATTGAACTGCATGCTGGATGTAAATATAATGCTTTGCTGCTAGTTAAGCTTTTGTCACGCTTCTGTCATGACCAATTTTTACATGGAGAGCAAAAACTGTGAAGGTCATTTATATAGTGCAAAATGGCAGCTTCGCAGAGCACATAGAGGTTTGGTCTCTTTGTATTTCAAATTGCACAAATAATCAAGAGTTTCTCTGAGAGCCAGCCCAGTGTGCGTAAAAAATTTAGAAACAGCAGAGTGCCACCCATTATATTTAGCCAGCCACTTGACAGAGTACTAGGCAGCTGTCAAACAGCTAGACAGCCAAAAATCTTCTTTTCCTCTTTTTTCATCCATTGTTATAAAATGGAAACTAAGAATGACCAATTTTGGTAATTAATCTGGCCCCCAAGAGTATGAGGAGGGCCGCTATAGAGGCACCGGCCCTTTCTCTTATTTGCTTTTATATAAGTAACAGTGTTATGGTCCTTTGAGCAGGATTGCATGAACAATTCTCAATGCAATACTTTGCAGTGGAGTTGTCATTATATTAAGCTTTTCATATGAGCAAGGGCAGTATTATCAGTAGCTGATTTTACTTACTTAGACAAGTTTAACTACAATAATAAGATAAACCACAGGCAAATGTGTACATGGGCTTGTTTTTTCTTTATAATCTTAAAAAACTCAGTACCCAATCAGCACTCTTGAAACACTAGCACTTCTTGTGTCAATCCCTAGATAAGTGACTGTTAGTAACTGCAGTGGTTCTTATGTTCATGCTATTCCGATAACATAATTTGTTTTTACAAAAAAACATAGAAATGGAACTGGAAGTTGTTGTTTTCTGTGTATTTCCTGACAATGGACAGAAAAAGATGGGAACAGCTATTTACGTAGTCATGTTTATTTTATTTTGTGGTTGGAAGATCATCCTGCTAGTGGTACTTAAGCAGATAGTTCATTTTTTAGACTAATAATTTTTTGATTGAAAATGATTTCTTATACAATATTATGTTTTAACAACTTCAAATAATTAATCTAATAGGGACTGATGTTGAGTTTCCCTCAAAATGAGCATAATTTACACTAAAAAAAAGGAGTCAATAAAATAGTGTATATACGCCCATATGCTGAGCCATACACATCTTAAAATTAGTGCAGTTAGGCATTGGTAGCAGATGTGCCGACATACTCCAGGCACACGTCACAGACACTGGCATCCCACTTGCTCCCATGTTTTTATCCATTTGTTTAATGTGCACCAAACGTTCTTTGCTATTACACAGCAATAAAATCTAAAAGCAACCCTCTTTAATACAGCGGAAATAATTCCCTGTCTTTTGTAGAAAAATAAATAAAGCTTAAATACGCACTGTAAAAGAACCTGTGGTTACGCCTTTGTTGCACACGCTATCCTCGTATTCTGTTCTAAAATACACTCGTTATAAAACTCGCACTTTTATGCACTTTTCCTAAAATAATGTTGCCTTACTCAGTGTTTTAACCACACTATATAACACTTACGCTTCACAGAATTATTTTTCCAATAAGCACTGTATCTCAGCAGTACTTCACAGTATATATTCGTTATAAATAACCAATACTCACAACATATGTATGTACTCAAATCAAAGTATTTTACTGTTAACACAGAAAACCCTGCATTCACAGTTCACAAATATATCATAAAATGTTCAGCATAACATAGTATATCAATATAAAATTAACCCTAGTTTCACCACCTTATTCCTTCCGCTATACTTGCACTATTTTCTTTACATATGTATCTCTAACAAGAATTAGTATTTATAATATTGATTTAGCTATCACAGATATCAAACAAATAGCTAATCAGTTATATGTAAATAAATAGTTGAATCAACATTACAAACACATAGATTTATAGATATATATTATTATCAGTGATACTTATCAAATCCTTATATCCTGGATCCAATTCTTTGTCTGCAATGTATTGTATGTTCCTGTAGTATAGAGTCCTTTTCTGCAGTGTAATGTATGTTTTCTGTAGTATAGTGAATTCCTATCCTTTTCTGTAGTGTACTGTATATTTTCTGTAGTGTAGTGTATTTCTATAGTATAGTGTATTCCTTCTTTTCTGTAGTGTAGTATAGTGTATGCTCGTTGTCCAGGGACGGTCAGGCAGTAAAGAGCGAGGGGGAGCCCCGGGTCTGGCTTTTATAGTCCAGACCCGGAAACTCCCAGCCTCCCCAGCAGCAACGTGTGTGTTGTAATTCACTGCACACAAACGGAAGCTGTGTGTGGGCCAAGGGTGATGATATCATCACTCCTTGCGTCTTTCCCCACTGTGTGCATGCCAACTTGAGTCGGCACACATAGTTAGAATGTCCATGCACGCGCCGATCACGGCACATGCACTGTAGGTACTGCATGCGCAGTTAGTTAATGTACGTGCGCACACACCGCCCCCCCTCACATGGACACAAATATAAAAAAAATATATATATAAATAGTTAAAGTTAGAAAGAAGCGAAGTAAATAATTGTTATATCAGAATCTTTACTGAAGAAACTGGCAATCACAAGTGGTTCACTAGTCTCTGACCACCTGTAAATAATATGTGTTTCTCAGGCGTATATACATCTTCTTCTAGTTCTGCAGCTGTTTGCAATTGTCGTACACTCACTTACTGTATTCAACCTACATTAGAACAACCTCATTCCATTATGTTCTACGCTCTCTAGACACAGACTGGCATAAGTGGCAGAATAACGCACATCTGCATGGGCAGATATGCTTGTGTCTTATTTCTGGGCATGTACCTAGCAATTTCATACAAGACACACTGTCATAGTGCTCACTTTCTTTAAGATCCAAGTCTCAATAGGAAATATTTTTATTCATCATGCATAAATTAGGGCATCTTTTGTAATGCACTGGCCTGGTCAGTATCTTCTTAGACTTGTACGTTGCTCCAATATCTGCTCTTCTTCACCCTCATTGCTCGGGGTCTTGGAGCATATATAAGTCCAAGCTTGGCATCACTTAGGCACTGGTTATAATTTTATGATATTTGACCTGAGTGCCTTTGCTGTTCTGCATTATTCATAATATTTATTATTCATTATATTCTTGCTTTCCTTGAACTACTGAACCGGATAGGGGCCTGTTTCTGATCCTGTTTTTACCTGTTGATTTTGTAATAGTATGAACAATTGTATTGATCTTACTTATCTGGTTACGTTTTCCAGTCTTGTCTGATAGGTACTTATTTTCCTGAAGCAATACTTGCTTGAGACCTGAGAGCAAACAAATACTGGTGGTGGTAAATACATGGAGGGATCTGCTAATGGTGAAATCCACAAATAACCAGACCTACTGAGAACACTCTCAAGGGGGAGATTCAATTAGCCATAGCATTTTTACAAGAACTCTCTATTGATTTCTCCTTGCATCCCATAGAGGTGCGAGGAAAAGTGAGCGGAGAATTTACTGTAGTGAAGGTGAAAATGTGTAACCGCGATGTTCTGAGGAGCATCTCAGCTAATTGAATCTCCCCCTCAGACTTTTAGCATTTTTATATATTTCTAAGTAGGTTTCCCCAAAATAAAATTTCACAGACTTCTCATGCCAGTTAATTATGTAATCTATTCCAATAAAAAAAATTTGTTTTTTCTGCAGTAAACAGAAAAATAATGTAAATTCACTACGCCATGATGTACCACATTGTAATTCATTTTGTAAGACATTTCAGTAAACATAATATGCCAATTCAGAGCAGGCATTTTAATGTTTCCAAGTGCTAGCTAACTCTTTTTTCATCTCCCTACTTCAATATTTCACATTTTACACCCTTCTAAAATACCATTGAGAACTATATTGTGTGTCAAACGGAGGGGTTTGCCTCAGGCCTCTTAGAGAGCAGTTAGGTATTTAGCTGACAGACTGCAGAGCAAGACTGCAAACAGAGTTAAACATTTATACATTAGTGTACCTAGGTTAAAGAGATACAGGTGGAGGACATATGTGTGACAAAATAATAGCAATGAGTGTGATTTTACTTACATATTTTTAAGTGGTTTAGATCTATCCTTTTCAACAGCTAACAGCAGCTGACTGGGAGTGTCTGCACGGAGACTAATCAAGCAGAAAACCATAGGTGAACTCCTCTATAAATACCAGGTGGGAATGTCACCTGTCCATTAAACTAGGAGTTTGGAAGGGATGTAAAGTATAAAAACCTGAGTTGTTCATTATGTGTCATGACCGATGCCGAATAAGCTGGCCGGTGTCTAGGGAGTTGGTATCTGTTAATTTAGCATTGGGTTCACAAGAAAGTGCGTGGAACTTTGTGTTATCTGTTACTTTGCCATCCTGACAATGAAAGCAAAGTACCAAGCAAGAAGTTGTTTGTGGTTGCATCACCAGACGGGTGCCCTCGACACAATTGTTATACATATATATGATGCTCTGATGGCAAATTATAAAAAGCTTCTGAATCCAAGTTCTATGCTCGCCATAATCTATACTCATACTTTATAGAGATCTATACAAAATGATATATGTTATAAAAATATAAAGTCAAATAAAAGTACCCAGTAATAACTAGCCTGTTATTTAATCACATTATTTTAAGCACCTGCTTTGGAGAACTCAAGGAATTTTCAGTATATATCACAAAGCAGATACTGTACATTATAAAAATGTGATTAAACCCTAAATGAATGCTCAAAGGTTATCAATAAAACAGAAATAAAACAGAAATGTGTGAATTATTTGTCTGTTTCTCTACTCAATTTGTTTTTCTGTGAAAAACAAAATGATGGCAACAAAAGACCAATCCACTGGAATCACATGTTCTAATAAATTATAGTAATGTTGTCCATATGTGTCTGATCAGATTGAATTTAATTAGGCAGAACTGAAAAAACATTTAAACCATGTGATCATGAAAATCCAAATGCATGGAGCTCTAGGTGTTGCAGTCATTTGGCCTGAATATTGAAGATCTGTACAATTTAGTTTTCTGCTATCAAACAAACAGAAGAGGCGTTTCTAGGAACTGGAAAATAGAATCAATCACAATTCTCCTTGTCTTTCCTAATATATTTTATAAATTAACTTTTAAATTGACTAATAGCAACTTATTTAAAGTAACACAATAATTGAGTGGCCAAGCACAAGTCTAGCTACAATAAACACAAATGTCCTCCTTTACAAGTCAAATAATTTTGATAATTATTGTTTAACAGTCGCCCAAAAAATCCACAGCGCTGAACAGTGGGGACGTAGATCATATCACAAGAATTAGGGGACCAACAGGCAAAATACTGGACATACAGTAGGCATAATAATGTGTAGGAAATAACAGGCAGAGTATATAACCGGAAGGGGCGGTGAGAGGAGTGGGGGTGGGTACAAATTACCCGGACCTTCCTGAAGCAAAAGCAGAACTCAGTCATTATTTCTCCAGAGTTTTGTAACACTGTGAAATGACCTGTTTCACCATGAAATTTGATTTGCTGTAAATTTTGCTGCAATTGTGTTCCTCTTTAATTAGGATCCTGAAGTTCGAGTTTTTTCTTTATGGGTAAGGAGATTTTTTTAAAGAAAGATGTATGAAATCACCATGATTTCTCAGAAAGTTGCTGTACAGCTACGCTAGCTATTCTGTTATTCAACAATTAATGAATTTAGCAATAATGAATGAAATATAGCAATAGCATTTAATTGTCTATCTCAGTAATACTTGATAGTTTGTTGTATGTACAGCCTAATGTGGATATTTATAGCATTATGGGGACACAAGCTTTATGTATGGTCTCTTTTGCAATACACATGCATTTGACTATGATGCTCATGGTAGTATTATTCAGCATCATTTACAGTCATGGCCATAAGTTTTGAAAATTACACAAGTATTGGTATTCACAAAGTTTTTAGACCTTTTTGTCAGATGTTGCTATAGTATACTAAAGTTAAATTACAAGCATTTCATAGTTGTCAAAAGATTTTACTGACAATTACATTAAGTTTATGCAAAGAGTCAATATTTGCAGTGCTGACCCTTCTTTTTGAAGACCTCTGCAATTTGCCCTGGCATGCTGTCAATCAACTTCTGGGCCACATACTGACTGATAGCAGCCCATTCTTGCCTAATTAATACTTGGAATTTGTCAGAATTTGTGGGTTTTTGTTTGTCCACCCGCCTCTTGAGGATTGACCACAAGTTCTCAATGGGATTAAGGGCTGTGAAGCTTCCTGGCCATGGACCCAAAATTTAGTTGTTTTGATCCCCGAGCCACTCAGTTATCACTTTTGCCTTATGGCAAGGTGCTCCATCATGGTGGAAAAGTCATTGTTCGGCACCAAACTATTCTTGGATGGTTGGGAGAAGTTGTGCTCTTGGAGAATATTTTGGTACCATTCTTTATTCATGGTTGTGTTTTTAGGCAAAATTGTGAGTGAGCTCGCTCCCTTGGCTGAGTAAGCTTTACTGTTGGCATGACACAGGACTGATTGTAGCGCTCACCTTTCCTTCTCCAGACAAGCGTTTTTCCAGATGCCTCAAACAATTTGAATGGGAATTCATCTGAGATAATGACTTTACCCCAGTCCTCAGCAGTCCAATCCCTATACCTTTTGCAGAATATCAGTCTGTCCCTGATGTTTTTCCTGGAGAGAATTTGCTTCTTTTCTGGCCATCTTGACACCAAACCATCCTCCAAAGTCTTCACTTCACTGTGTGTACAGATACACTCACACCTCCCTGCTGCCATTCTTGAGCAAGCTCTGCACTGGTGGTGCCCTCTTTCCGCAACTGAATCAAGTTTAGGTCACAGTCCTGGAACTTGCTGGACGTTCTTGGACGCCCTGATGCCTTCTTCACAACTATTGGACCTCTCTCCATTAAGTTATTGATGATCCGATAAATGGTTGATTTAGATGCAATCTTACTAGCAGCAATATCCTTGAGTGTGAACCCTTTTTGTGAAAGCATTGATGACTGAACATGTTCCTTGCACTTAACAGCATGACAGAGTAATCTTCAGCCTTCTCCTCATCAACATTCTCACCTGTGTTAATGAGAGAATCAGAGACCTGATGTCAGCTGGTCCTTTTGTGGCAGGGCTAAAATGCAGTAGAAATGTTGTTTTGGGGATAAAGTTCACTGTCATGGCAAAGATGGACTTTGAAAGGAATTGCAATTCATCTGACATTCTGGAGTATATGCAAATTGCAATCATAAAAACTGAGGCAACAGACTTTGTGAAAAATAATATTTGTGTCATTCTCAAAACTTTTGGCCATGACCTTACTTATGATCTGTTGCCACCAGCAGATGCGATCATGGAATTCTATTGCATTATAAAAGCTCCTCTTGCAAACGTTAAATTAAAAAGAGCTGAAGCTATTATCCCTGTTCCTAGCCATTGCTTAACAAGTTAAAATAAAAATGGTGAATCTTCTTCTTGATATGAGTATATTAGGGAAATTTACTAAAGTGCGGTTTAGTTTGTGGTTTGCAAACCGCCACATATTAAATGCTGTTTTCCGAAGAGGAAGCAGCAGAAAATTAATTAAGCTCTGGTGAACCCGTCTATTTGATAGATGAACAAGGATCAGAAGCGGCCTCTCATCTCTGATTGGCTCCGAGATGTAACAGACAACTCCTGTATTTATTATGCATAAGAAAAACATGACAAGACAAAGTATTTATGACAACAAATGGACGTATTAACAGTAATACAATGGAATGAAGAAAATGAAAAGAAAGGTAATTATATATAAGGTGGTGTGGTGGAGAGATGGGAGGGAGGAAAAAAAGAAAGGGGTAGAGATTCTACAGATAATCTACTGCTCATTTTGATTAAAAAAAATTATATTTAAAAAACATGTTTTTAAAATTCTAGATAGAATTAGGACATATTTCAAGCTAATAAATATGCATATAATCCCTTGTAAATGTGATTTCCATTGTCCTCTTTCTTAAAGATTCTGGATCAGCCCCAGTATCAACAGTAAAACGGGAGGCATAAATAGAAAGTAAAAGAAAAAGTGTAATATAAAGGGTTAATTACTTTACCAGGGCTGCTGTAAATTGTGTCAACTTCTAATGAGAGCTTTTACTGAGCCAATCAATTTTAGATGCAAACCAGAAATAAGGAAATAACATGTTTGATTTTATTCTGGTAATCATCATGATCAGAGGAATATATCTGCATAATTTGACTTGATATAATTTTGGAATATTATACATGCAACTAAAAAACTGGAACTTGAAATAGACTTGTACAAAAAATAAAATACTAGATATTAATAGTAAATAATCTAGAAAGTATTTTTCTAAGCATATAGTTTAACTTTTGTGATTTATTTAGATATTTTAGTTGTTAATAATTTAGAGTGAATGGTATTTTTAAAATGTTATATCTGACTATTAGCTTCAATTATTTAGCAACTGACTCTGCCTTGCAAATTGCAGATTCAGAAGGTATTTCCTTTCCATGCAGTATGAGTGCCTTGTGTTTTGTCAAACCAATGAGCACTAATAGCCAGGTTTGAATTTAGCAGTAGACACAGTAGATCTGTACCTATGAGTAACAGAGTCTTGTATGTATCATTTCTTTCCTGAACATCTCCGTTGTCAACCGGATTGTTTTCATCAGCAAATAAATTCAACTCAGCTGATGTGGATTGACTGATGTTAAGAAATGTTAAATTAAGTAAGGAGCAGTATACCTGAAGAACTATATATACCGTAACAAAAGATTTGATGGAATTGTGCAACATACATAGGTAGGATAATATATACTCCCCCTGTACCTAACAATTGTATCTCTCTAATTTATCTGGATAATCTGTTTATAATACCAGTAAACAGGGCAGCATGAGGATCATAGATACCCATATACAGTATAATTAGGGAAATTTACAAACTATCAACACAGCGAGGCAAGGCAGTTAGTTCTGCCAATTTTAAATTTATATTTGTTTTCAGTTTATTTCAAACTCGAGTATTTAATTTATTATTTTTGGTTTTATTTCGCTACTAGTGGTACTATGGTACTAATCTGGGACCTCAACATAGTTTTACATTGAACCAATAAAATGTATGTTTTATATCAACATTAATCATGAGTGCCCCTAAAAGACATGTTTTCCTTCCTTTCTACCTCCATATGCGACTACTAATTTCACATGTGTAGGGTGCACCAACCCAGCCAAATTGATAACATATATAAGCAGTAATAGAATGGGCATATGATTACCTGGTGCGTCGGTATATTTTTCTTCTAAAACTGTGCAACATAGTAGCACTGTGCTCTGTGACAGGATTGGCAATCGTACATAATGTACTATGTGAAAGAGTTGTGCATAGTGTTATGTTCGTATAGTTGCTACCAATAAATATTGTCTGATGCGATTAATGTGGTTCCAATGCACAAAGAGGTTTAATAGCAAAAGATAGCAGGATAACAGCAAACCATGATGAAGCATAAAAGGTACAACAATATACAGGAAAGTATATCCGAATACATTGTGCAAGCGCCCCATAGGCCCAGGTTCAGATTCAGTCTTGTAGTGTGCTGTCAAGGGGCCTGATTCATTAAGGATCTTAACTGAAGAAACTTCTTATTTCAGTCTCCTGGACAAAACCATGTTACAATGCAAGGGGTGCAAATTAGCATTCTGTTTTGCACATAAGTTAAATACTGACTGTTTTTTCATGTAGCACACAAATATCAACTTTAAATTTCAGTGTACAAATAAGCTATCAAGTATATGTGTGCTACATGAAAAAACAGTCAGTATTTAACTTATGAGCAAAACAGAATGCTTTACTGTTTTTACACTGACAGGCAGTGTAACAGTGATGTGTTTAAACAACCCGCTGCTAGCAAGCAGCGTGTTGTATCTGGCGTGTTAGAAAGCAAACTCTCCTGAGCAGCTTCATACATTTGAGAGTTGTATAGCTGCAGTGTGCAGTGGCAAACAGTCGGGAGTTTGATCTCTGGCGATTTTGCAAATAGCGATTTTGACAGAAGCACAACTCTGGCGATTTTGCATGAAATCTCAGCTTCATACATCTGCGAGTTTCAACTCTCATGAGAAAATCGCTGGATTTGCAAAATCAGACCTTGATACATTTACCCACAGGTCTCATCTAGTAACTAGTCACTCTGATTTTATTTACTATTTTATTTTCTGAAATTTGTGCAAACATATTGTATGTCTTGTTATTAAATTTTGCAACTGAGCCTTGGAACCATTTTTAGATTAAATAAATTTAATCTAGTGTATTCTCTGTTATTCTTTGTGAACTTACATAGCCCAGGGAGGCTCATGCTACATGTTTATGAAATTTAAGTGTGAAACACAAATAAGTGGTTCTGGTGAACCAAAGGACACCATAATAAATCATTTGTGGTGACAGAAAAGGAGCATTCATTGCTAAGTGACTAAGGTGACACCAGTCACGGCCAGCTGTTCAAATTGCTGTATATGGGACAGGCTGGGTTTTAGTGACACAGACCTAGAAGAACAGAGGGTAATGTATTAGTAGAAGGATGACACGAGGAAGAGGGACCTGCTCATGGGATCTTACATGCTAAAAGAAAGGAAAAGACACAAATAAAATGACACCAGCCAGAGGAGTGAAGGGGGCTGATAAGCTTGAATAAAGAAATGAGTTTCAAGGATGCTCATGAAGCTTTGGAGAGTAAAGTATAATCTGATAGGGAGTGGGAGATCATTCCACAAGTGAGGAAGAGTTTGGGTAAAGTCTTGGAGTTGGGAGTGGTAAGAGATATTCAATGAGTGAGGCGACGTTGGTTGGGAGATTGGATGGGGCAGAGGTGTAGGAGGGAGATGATTGGTTGAGGACTTTGTAGGTGAGGCTGAGTAGTTTTAATTGTATTCTGTAGGACATGGGGAGCCAGTATAGCAACTGACAGAGAGAAAGAGCAAAGACAGAGTGGCTGGAGCGAAAGGTAAGGTAGGCAGCAGCAATAAGTTGCAAGGAGGGAGTCTGGTAGGCCAAAGAGGAGGAGGATACTGTAATCAGAAAAGAGATTACAAGGGAGGGAATAAGAGTTATGGTAGCTTCCATGAGGAGAAAGGACAGAATCTTGGATATGTTCTGGAGGTGGAACCGCAGGATTTGCAAAGGGACTAAATGTGAGGAGTGGAAGGAGTCGAGGATGACCTCCCAGGCAGTGGAATTAAAAGGAGAGGATAGTGCTATCAACAGAGAGAGGGTGGAGCGGAGGAGACAATGATTTTAGTCTTCAAAATACTGAGTTTTTGAGAGTGCTGGGACATTAAAATAAGATGGGTGAAAAATAGTCGAAGCCACAAGAGATGAGGAAAATGGAGAGGGCAGGGGAAGATAGATTTGAGTGTCATCAGCATACAGGAGATACTGAAGACCAATAATGCTGGTGTGGTCACCAAAGGACAATTTGTAGAGTATGAAGAGCAGGGGATCAAGAACAGATCCTTGGGGACGTATGAAAGGAAAGGGAAGAAGGGGTAATGTGAAGTTGGTCGCGAGGACCGATAATGAGAGGTTGGTGTAGTAAAATTTATTTTTCTATAAATTACATTTTCATACAAAACATACAGACAAAAGTTGACCATAATGTTGACAGTAATGGTTTGTGTGATAACATAACTTTTAAAGAGTGTTTGATGAAAATAAACCGCTTTAAATTTTATGTATAAGTCTTTCATTTTTGCATTAATTAAAACATCTCTAGTATTTAGGTGATCAAAGTTATTTGAATTAGTGTGTGAAGAATACTTTCAGAAAAAAATGAGCATGTCGATATAGAAACATGTATTTAGAAATAAGCAAGACAGAATACAAAAAAACGAAAGAGAAAAAAAACATTGTGTTGTGGAAAAGTATAGACTTATCTTGGCATATGTCATAGATTTAGATGATGGCAAGAAACAGCTTGGTAATCAAAAACACACAAGCATGTTGTCTAATCCGGGGCACATCTCTCCGGATAGTGATACAGCTGCTCTGTGTTAGATTTGGTAAATTCAAACTCTCCTTTCAGTGGCAAATTAAATATTAAAGAAATGGATATGCAAACGCAATTCACACTGTTTTCATGAAATACGACTGAATGGACTATCACGTAAGTAGTTTAATGGTGCTTTGCATGTATATAAGCTGCTTTATACTTTGTAATTGCAGTAATAATTGCTGTTTGTGTCACTCATGCTTAAATTGCTACCATTTGTTAAACTGCAATAGAGCTGACAGCTGGGCTTAGACCAATAATAGCAGCATTATAACACATAAATACGCACATGAATAAGTAGGAGAAGACTCTGAGACTTTTAGATTGGATGTTTCGCATCTATCAGAGGATGAGTTAAAATCACGGCCACCTAAGCACCAATGCTGACAGAAAATAAACATGTTGTTTTACGGAAATCACAGATGTGTCTCTGATATTGGATTATGTGTAGCATTAATTTGTTTTTGTTTTTTTTGTAAAGTTCACTTTAAAATATTCACACAAAAGTAAAGTTTATGTCACAGCAGACAAAAAGGTTTATTATTACTATATTGTTACTATATTTTACAGCTGTTTTTCAATATTTTTAAAGGATTTTGTTGTCCAAATTGTGTGACAATGTGTGCTCAGTATGCAGTATGTCTATTTTGTAAGGTCAAAGCGTTCCTCTACACACCACCTGAAGGAGTCATACCAGTCACCAAATTTTTAAGTCTTTATTGTAAAAATCAGTAAATTGTTACATTCATTCCTCATAAGTTCATGAAGCTTTTTGAAAGTGTCCAATAACATAGGGTCACTTGTATGTTTAGTCAGGTCTTTTACTAAGCAAATGAAAAAAAAGTGCAATGAGAATGGAAAATTAGTAGTTTTTTAAATATCACTTTGGATCAGATAAAGTGCCCTTTAAATAGTAGATTTTGTTGAACACTTGTTTGTGGCCTGTGGTAAAATTATTACGTTTCGATTTTTAAGATTTAGTAAATCTCATGGTTTCCAAACCATATATACAATCATCATAAAATTGCAAAACCACACATTAGTAAATCTCCGCTTTATTGTTGTTTCCTGGACTGCTAAGTGCATATTGTTTGCAGTTCCTGCTAACTAAGTAAGTTTTGATGTGTAGCCTTAAGCTGGGTACACACTACACTGTTTTCGTCCAATAATCGGCTGAAACAGCCGACATACGACCGCTCGTTCAAAAGTCTGGTCAGTGTGTACAGTTACACGATGGTCGAAAGTCTGCCCAAATGGACGATTCTCGCCTCATTTGGTTGGTCGTACCGTTTAATATTTTCTTTCCAATCTCGTTTCCGCTGTGTAGTGTGTATAGACTTCCGACAGATCCACGACAATCCTTCGATACTTCCTCGACCTGGGGGGCATGTGTATGTAAATTTTTTATGTCAATCCCAGTACCACGTGGTGCGGAATACGCACATCACAGACTTGTGTTTTGTATAGATATGTATTGCACCTGTCTGGCTGTAGACCGTTACACGTTTATAAAGCACGTGGGTTATTACCCTTTGGATGTATGTTGGCATTCATTTCTCATTTAACCTTTATAAAGTTTCCAAACTATTAAAGTTATAACACCATATTAACCTTTATTACATAATGAATATGCCCCAATATGTCTGAAATACTCGGAATAAACCACACAGTGTTAACGCAACACTTTTATTGCTGGTAAAAAAAATAGCAATGTCAAACTTCTCTAGTACAATATGAAAAGTGAACAAAAAGTAGTATTATAGTGAAATGGTGGTACTGGTTTATGGCACAACAGTTGCAAACAGCATATACATATCATCGAAAGTGTCACGGGCACTAGGAGTCTTTGCCCAGGATATCACCAGATGTAGTCTTACCAGAGTAGTGTATGCACACAGTGGTCTTCTGGTAGCAGGGTGACTAGCGGAACAGGAGAATCAGCAGATGGTGAGAGGATGCTAGAGGAAAGTCTATGACTAGCAGCAACAGGTTATGAGTTAAACAATATGAACACGAGGATCTTGATGGACATGAAGACGTGAGGAAAGTCAGTGGTCTGCGTACAGCAAGTTGTACCACTGCTATAGTGAGAGGAATGTCCAGGGATAGATAGGAGGTAGTGAAGTTAGTGGTCTGCGTACAGCAAGTTGTACCACTGCTTATAGTGAGGAAACTTGTAACTGGTGCCAATAGGAAACTGGGAGTCAGTGGTCTGCGTTCAGCAAGTTGTACCACTGCATATATAGGTGAGGATAGGCACTAGGGTAGATGAATGGAGCATCAAAGGTAACACGGAGAGCACAAGGAACTTGATTCCAATGGTATATATAATACAATAGCAAATGACTAGCGCTGCTTGGAGATACAAAGTCACTACTGAGATCCAGGACATATGAGACAAAGTCAATAGCATCTATTACTTTGTGAGATAGAGGACTCCGTAGATGAGCAGAACACAGTCCAAGCGGATATGCAAAAAAATGGTAAAGTCAATAAAAGATAAGCATACCGCGGTTCAGTTGAGCAGGCTGTCATGAGAGAAACACAGGGATAGCTGAGCGGCTGAACGCCGACACGAGTAGAGACCACAGGAGAGTGGTAGCGGTAATCCGTGTCTGTGAAGCACAGAGACAGAGAACATAACACGAGAGGAGCAATGATGATTCTTGCGGAGGTCAGCAGGAATAGTAGACACGATGAAACACAGGAGAGTTGAAGCGGTCTGGCAACCGGCAATGCAGTAGTCAGGAATCAGCTAGGACTGAAGACACGATGAACACAGGAGAGTTGAAGCGGTCTGGAAACCGGTAGTGCAGTAGCTAGGAATCAGCTGGGACTGAAGACACGATGAAACACAGGAGAGTTGAAGCGGTCTGGAAACCGGCAGTGCAGTAGCGAGAAATCAGCTGGGACTGAAGACACGATGAAACACAGGAGAGTTGAAGCGGTCTGGAAACCGGTAATGCAGTAACGAGGAAACAGCTGGAGCTGAAGACACGAGGAAACACTGGAACACCTTCAGAGACTCACAGGGAATGAGACTCCAAGATCAGGCAACGAGGTATTGACCACAGGTGCTTTAAATAGGGAGTGTTGCCTGATCAGCCAATTAACTAAAAGCAACAGGTCTGAAGAGTTCATAGAGGCTGCGCATACGCAGACCATCAGGATGGCGGGCGGCCACGGTTCCTAACAACGGGAGAAGAGGCACTCACAGTCCGGTGAGTGACAGAAAGTATTATCAAGGATTTTGATTTTTCTCTTAATGTTCGCAATATTGGCTTTCATTTTTTTCAAATGATCGCAAAGCTCAGCAACATTTTTTCCCTCTTCTGAACTTTCGTCTGATATGACGATGGTATCTATGAAGCAAGAAAATACAAAGGTTTTACCATTTAGCTTCTATCTCTGTACTAAAGTTAATACAAGTTTTATTCCAACACCTGACATGTGCTCACCTTGCACACTGCTCGAGATCACTTTGTGTTGTGGTCCCTCGGGCACATTTATTTTTTCGCGTTTTATCACAGGTGTAATTACACCAGTGGTATCTGCAGTGGCCTTGTCACCGTTAATTCTTGCTTCTGAAAAAAACAATAATCATACATTTGCATTGCTTCATGTGACAGTAGAATGAAATACATAAAGTCCTTCAAACAGGTACATTACACGACTACACGTGCTACTCACTTTTTTTAATGTTTCTACGGATTCGCTCCAGTCTCCTAGCTTCTTTATTTTTAATGTCCGAATACCTCTTCTGGACTTGGAATTTATTTCTTTTTTTTCCAAGTTTTTCTTTCAGTATTCGCAGTAGTTTTTGCATTATCAATTCCTATCTATTATTCACTTTTCTGTACTTTCGCTTTTGACAGTCGTAGTCGTACTGGTCCAGTACTTTGACCATCATTTCCATCTCTCTAGGGCTCATTGACTTTGCTCTTTTACCTGCAGTACATTCGTCTTGAGCATCTCCATCCCCCTCTGTAACTTTTCCTACATTTGTTGGCCCTTCCGGCACCATTTGTGCCTGCGTCTCCGTCTCCATTGCTTCCACCCCCACTAACACCTTCTCTTTATTCTCCATCTTCTCATGTTCCTCGGCGCCAGACAGGCTCCTCTATAATTTTATACACTCTGACATGGGCGTTTGTTTAGAGAATGGAGCATTGTGGGTGAAGACTATTCGTGTATAATAACCTTGTGTATCAGTGTTTTTTTTCTATAACTGTACCCCGTTCATGACCATTACATACGAAGGGATTTTACGATTCTTCGGAGCTGTACATTCGTTCACATATAAGTTATTTCTGATTGATACATACATGTGTACTTGCATTGTTGAAATTTACAGCACGGATGGGACTTATGTTTCTTTTTATTATACCCAGACAGATAATCATAATGACATAGGAAACATGTTTATAAATAGTCATATACAATCATTTTGCCCTGGCACGGCACCATCACCGTTGAAATATGAAAGGTAGGCCTCACGATTTAATTTTGCCACTGAACAACTGTTTTTAGAGTGGCCACACTCTAATGGTGTTAAGCCCACTACCTCCATGTCCTCGCCATTACTTTCCACATTGACCTGAGTGGTACGTCCACTGTTGCTCTTACGCCGCAGAAAGTTATGCAGAACACAACAGGCCATCACAACTTTGTCAATTTTGTCCAAACGCAAGTTGATTGTCGACTGAAAAACTCTGAACCTGTCCCAAAGGCATTTTCAAAGACACGCCGAGCAGGTGACAGTCTGTAATTAAATATACGCCTTTCATGGGTCATATTTCTTTGCGGGTACGGTTTTAATACATTCCCATGCAATGCAAAGGCGTCATCTGCCACAAACACAAAGTTTAATCCATATTTTGTGCTGCTCCGCAATGGAAGGTTTAGGGCATTGTTTTTTAGTTTGTTATGGAAGGCAGTATGCTCCAATGCACAACCATCTGAGACCATTTTTCCCAATGTCCACAAATAGGAATTCATAGTTCGCATCCACGATGGCCATTAAAATAATGCTGAAAAACCCTTTGTAGTTGTAGTAGAAAGATCCACTGTTTGATGGTGGCATAATTTGGACATGTTTGCCATCAATAGCACCACCGCAATTTGGGAAATTCCACAGTCTCTCAAAGTCCTCCGCTATCACTTTCCAGTCTGCTTCGCTCGATGGGAACTGAAACATAAAGATATGTACATAGTTAACATTTGAACATGTATGCAATTACATCCCCTCATTCGTTTGCTCTTTTTCAGCCTGCACTTCTGTCTGATGGGCTCCTGCTGGAAGTTGAGGACCCGGATGCTACAACAATTTATCCCACTCCACGTGAAAGCCAGCTAACTGCAGACAGGCAAGATGCGACCCAAGGTGGTACTCCAGCAAAAATAAATCAGAAGCGAAAGAGATGCAGAATACATGAAATACAAGAAACTGATGCACTAGCAGAAAGGATGCTTGATTGTGCTAATAGTCTGCTAACACCAAGAAAGGAACAGGACACATTTGAGTTACTCGCATCAACATTAGCTAGCAAAATGAGAAGTAGTAGCAAGCGCATACAAACTGAAATGGAGCGGCAGCTGTGCGACGTCGTGTGTAGGGCTTCCACTGAAGATTTGTGGCCGGACACATGTCTTTCCTCAACTAACCATAGACACCAACAAGCATACACATTTCAGACCATGGGTGCACAATCCGGCATGTCTCACCCTTGTATGACATTCACGCCATTACCATCAGTAAGGATGCCACATTACGTTGGGGACACACCTTGTATGGTACACAAGCGAAATTTTGCACTACCAACATTTATAAACTGTTGCGCTGGTCCTAACAATTTATGATTTGCACATTCCAAGTTAAATGTATTTTTACAACGTTAAATATGTTAATATGTAAAACGATATTTTTACAATAAATACTGTTGTTTTTCACAAACCTTCATATACTGGTCACTGAGAACTTCAATTATAGCATCACAGGTGTCAGGAATTATCATGCCAAGAGCTTGAGGTGAAATAGCCGTACTGTATTTCAGATCTGCCAGTGTTCTCCCTGTTGCCAAAAATCGTAGTGTTGCCACCAGTCTTTGCTCTGGCGGTATGGGTCTCCTTAAATGGGTGTTCTCCCTCTGGATGAGAGGGGTAACTAGTTGGAGCAGTTGCTGAAAAGTAGAATCATTCATATGAAGAAAATTCTTGAAATCATCGGGGTTGTTGTCCCGTATCTCCTGCAGCAGGGGCATATGAGAGAACGTGTCTCTCCTCTTGAACCACTCTTTGCTCCAACAAGATCTATTCTTTCTCCTTCTTTCTCTTCGGTTCCGTACCAGCAGTCTTCTTGCCACAGTAAGCATGAGAAGTGCAGCTGCTTGTTCTTGTTTTGTAGCCATTGTACGTTTACAAATGAAGGGACAGTGTAGCCTTCGGTTTTTAAACTGTTTTGGGAGTTAACTATAGTGCAGGGTGCGCCCCTTTATGCTAATGTCTCCAGTATCTCGTACATTTCCCTGCAAATGTCGCTGCAGTGTGTACGAAATTAAAATCATTGCTCACAACAACATGGCTGTAAAAAGTCGGTAAAGGGACGTCCGCTCTTCCCTTTCTCTTCTAAACAAGACTAGTGTGTATGCAGTCCATGGACCGAGTGATCGGACCATCGATCGCATGTAAAATCGCACGGCATAAAAAGTTGGTCGAAATTTCTGTAGTGTGTACCCAGCTTTAGCTTGTGATTGGTTTGTGAATCATAGATAAGGAAAATATCAGCTTTTTTAGAAAGTAAATGAAACAGAAGTAAGTAACATCAGCAGTTTGGAAACAGGAGGAGTTTTGACTTTATTGGCAGATTAGTGCATTGCAATGTCTGTTTGATATTTGTTAATTAAACATTCTGAAGATATATGGATTGCCCAAAGTTGCACAGTGAAATTATTAGGTTACATTGAGAAATTGTTACACTCTCTATGTCTCAGTCACTCCTTAATTTGTCACTACTAGCTCAGAAACTTCAGAGCAGAAGAGCTCTTAGGATCACTGTACGACTGTTTGTTGCAGACATGTCCCAGTAGCGTAAGCAGCAACTGTCTGTCACGGAATTTCAGAGATGGCCGCTAACCGGTATCAGCGCAACTGAACAGGGAGGCACGGAGTCTAGTGTACCCCCGGTATTCACCAGGGACCTCCGTAAGGGAGTTTGGGCTTAGCTGCGAGGGTACGCAGGTTGAGGCTCTCCAAGACAGTCACCGGTGTAGCGACAGTAGTAGACAGGCATAGACAGGCAGTCCAGGTCAAAGCCAAACAAGAGAAGTCAGGTCAAGCTAAATAGTCAAACTAGCTGGGCAATGAGGTACCAAAATGAAACACAGGAGAATAGTAACAGGAAGCTGAGTCAGAACCGAAGAACAGTGGATCAGAAGTTCAGGAAGTGCTGGAGCAGGAGTGAACCAATACTCTGTCACCCAACTTGTGTTAGAGGGTGCTCTATAAACCCTAAGGTGCATCCTGATTGGGTGATGGAGATTTGGCGATCTGACCGCTGACAGGTGAGCAGAGATAGCGTCCTGCTGCCTAGCAACGGGACGCGACTGAACAAAGCAGGCGCACGCATTGCATGTAAGGAACAAGGAGCTGCTAGGCTGCGGGACGCAGCTGTCGAGAAGGTGCAGGCGTCCGTCTCCTGCACCAAGTGTTAGTGCGGAGACTAACACTTGGGAAACTTCCCTTTACAATGCAGCTCCACTTTAAATTTAAGCGCTGAAGAGGCTGAACACGCCGGAGATGAAGAATCCGGAGATTCATACATTTACCCCCAAGTCTGATCATACATGGGCATATCCCCCCACGACTGGCCCAGCGGATCGGTAAGTTAAGCACACAGCTTACACCCAGTATCGCCAAGTTAGCAAAGTTTCGCTCAGTTGCCCCAGTAATATTTTATTCAAAATGGCAGTGATAACATATTTTCAATAAGTGAATATAGAAAGTCATCATTATCTAGGCCCATAAGCAACTAACTGACATTTACACCCTTCCAAAAGCCCCACTCCAGTCGTTTTGTGAAATCATGCTCCTGCTTTTGTGCAAATTCACACATTTTTATGTTGAAGTGCATGGATCTGCTCATCAAGATGGTGGTATCTGCGTGTGGGCAAAACTTTGCACTTCCTGCTCGAAGGAGCTGGGGGTTCAGGACGTTCCCAACTAAATAAGGGTCCACATGTTAAAAGAAGATTTTTTTTTTGCGGAACAATACATGAAATATGATTTAATATTTGGAGAGTCAGCAGAACCTTTTCTCTTCATGTTTGTTCATGAGTGCAGTGTATTCAGCAAGAGTAGAGTATCTTAATTTTTCAGGGAAATGTCTCAAATAAGAACTTAGGCCTGCACATTATGTGCTGAGCAGCGAGAGGAGTGCATTTGTGCACAACTGAATGTGCTACATGTGTGCATATTATTGGCCTAGCACATGACCCCTAGTGAGTAATATTTCACAACAAAAAAGTAGCATTAATAAACATTTCTGCACACACAATGCAAACTACAAGTGCTGCATATAATATGAAGTTTATTTGAACAACCAAATGAAAAGAATGAAATCATTTAAATGCAATTCAACTCACTAAGATAAAAAATTTCTGCAGCGCTGTACAGAGAACTCATTCACATCAGTCCCTGCCCCATTGGAGCTTACAGTCTAAATTCCCTAACACACATACACTCACACAGACAGATGTTTATCAAGAGAAACTGTTGCTCCATGCACAATTAACTTCACTATACAACATAATTGCCAAATTTTCAAATTTCCCTGGGGGAAAGGTCATGTGACAGGGGTATGAGGGGTGAAGGGGCGTGGTGATGCCACAGCAAGCATCACCGTGGCCCCGTTCCTGTTGTCAAATGCCCAAATTGCAGCATGGCACAGTAGGGGTGAGGCTTGATGACACAAATTTGTGTCTTTAAACCCCACCTCCATCGTGGTCCGGAAAGATGACTTCTCTTCCAGGAGTCTGGGAGGACTCCCCGAAATTCAGGAGCCTCCAGGTAATTCAGTAGGTAAGTATGCTATACACTGTCCCTTCTTAGACATATCTTTTAAGAAACTTTAACTTTTCTGCAATTTCATGTTTTGTTTTATCATGTTTTTCTTACTACTGGTTGCATATCTGTGAGTTTTTCACATGTCTTCTCCACTTAGATTAATTATTTTCTGGGTACTTCTGGGCAACACGATTCTATTTACACCCTGATATCGCCAAACAAGGTTAATATTGCTATATTTGCATTCTCAGTCTTCTAGCATGAAACCATTTCTTCACCTTTATATCTCATTGAAGAAATCAGCCATGCATTTTTGTATAATCAGAGAGACTTAAAATAATGTGATTGAAAAATAAATGTATTCACAAGTTCACAGATATCATACAATATTCGCTTTTGTGGGTTTTCATGAAGGTCCAAATATTTGCAAGCAATTTAATAATTCATATTCCTTTTCCTCTGTCAGCCAAGTGAAGCAGTAAACAAATGTTTCTCTAATATACTCTACAAGGAATCCAGATAAATAAACCAATAAAAAAATGAACAGTAGTGGAAATGGTACACATGTATTTCTGAATATTACTAGGTCATTTTTATATTGTTCACCTTCAAATTGTAATCCTAGCAACTATTTAAACTGGTTTGCCCTGATAAATGATGTATTTGAAATTAAAGTTCACTTGGCAAGTACCTAAAGTGAAAACAGTCATTTTAATGACTGAAGTAATATTTCTGAGAATGTAGCCTATATATTTATTAGGAACCAGTAATATCATTGAGGTACCAAGTGCACAAAGTGTTCTGCACTGTAATGAATATTGATTCAAACATACTTCCCAGATCTTGTAGTTCAGGAACTGGGACAATGTGATCATTAGATTCTGGTGAGCAATAGTTGTTATTATAGTTTTAATTTTTTGTTTTATTTTTAAATAAAATAGATTTTTTTTAACTCTTGGGACCCAGACTGGTCACACATAGATATCAAATTGTGATGTGCTCAGTTCGACTCTCAAACATTTCATTTATTTGAACAGTGATATTATTATAATTTACAGTTATAATTTCTATACTGGTTATTCATATAATGTGTATTTATATTATTCATATGTCATCTACTTAATATATAATATATAAGCATTACTATAAACTCACATATATTGTGTGTAACTATATGTGTATATATATATATATATATATATATATATATATATATATATATATATATACATATACATATGCTCTAGGACATAATTTATTGATGTAATATAATATAGTAGAGCTCTCTTCTTGTGACACAGGCACCCTCAGGTGATTCACACACAGACAACTTTTTCTTGAAGTAAGTGTTTTTAATGTTACATCACAATAAAACACAGCATACACATTCTGCCAGGACAACACCAGGCAACCTATCACTGGCTAGACATAAACCTCCTGTCTAGACTCTGGCCACAATTTGCATCAGTCACCATGCATAAATACACGGTACAAGTTTTAATTCTTGAGACTCCTCCCCTAGCCTTGCCTTGATGGACATGCGGCACTCCCCCTTTGCCTTTAAAAGGACTTCCCTGCAGATGTTCTGTAACCTCTCTTGATTGCAGACACACTTTGTCAGCACTGTTTGTAGCTGTGGAAAATAAACTGAAAGCATGTAAGTAAAATCATGTCTCATTCCTGTATATCTCTGAACCTAGGTGCACTGCTATACCTGTATGCAACGTGGTCTGCAGTTGTGACCTGCAGTCTGTCAGCTGCATAGCCGATTCCTCTCTTAGAAGCCTGTGGCAAACCCTTCTCTTTGTCACAATAGTTATGTTACATGTATATGTATTTATTACTAACTTACATATGTTGTATATATGTGTATTACATATTACATATACAGAATAGAATTCTAAAATATTGTTTATTAATCTCTTGAAACCCATTATAATAACATGTTAATATTAAATTCTATTACGTTCAATTGACTTTCAACCGTTAAATTCTATCATAACATGTATTTAAGATTCACACACTGTTTCATTATATACTATTCCTTTTTCACATACATTATAATACCATAATAAAAATATTCCTTTTGGGGAATAAGAAGGAATTGGGACAATGTGCAGGAGATGGGGGCGTGGCCAAGTGTCACAAAGGCGTGGACACCTCCAACTGGGGGCATATTCAGCATTTCCGAGAGCAGGGCCACCCACAGCCACCTCCTAAACACCATATCGATGCTGAGCATACCAGCGGCAGGTGTGTGCAGCACCCATTTCTCCAGTGCTCTGAATGGGATATACCTCCCAACTCTCCTACCGCGGAAGAGTGCAGTTCGCAGACAGTACGGTGAGATGCCATTAAAACCAGATTGCCTCACCTAAATCATGACAGTTGGAAGGTGTGGTTCAGCATCCCCCTTGGCACACTGTCAGGGACGCATAGCCATCCTACCATGGAGACATGCCTAGCCCTCTATAAGTGCAAGACCATTCTACAACTCTGTGCTTCACTCTCCTGTCTAGTTCTTGTCGCTCTGACTACCTGGTGTTGCTGCTAGTGTATAAAGCTCAGTTGCTGCTTGGATGGTCCTTGTCCTTTTTCACCTCTTGGAAAGCTGAGCAGTGAGTGACCAATCTAGGCCTTCCTCTCCGTCAACCAGCCGGATGTTAAGTCAGTAGCTTTTTTTGTTTCATAAACAGACTTCCTTCCACCAATTCCGCCCCATAATTTAATTGATAGCATTCACATTTAATAAATATGCCTATTTCCCCCCATACCGCTTGACATTAAATTAATAGCACCCATGCTCAATAATCAGGCCTCCTTCTCCCCAACCAGTCCAACAATAAATGATTAGTTTCAATGTTTAATAAATAAGCTTCCTTCCTCCAAACCAGTGCCAGCATTAAATTAATAGGATTCCCATTTATTATGTAGATCTATTTCCTCCCACTACCCCCTCTTCTCTGCTGCTTCTTTCTGCCTTCTCTCCTCTGGCAGCACAGTGAAGTCACAACACTGCAGGGGGGCCAGGGCCCTTTTATCTGTAGCACGGCAGGTCCTGAAATGTGTGATCTGAAGTATGTTCAAAACGGGCAGCTGTTGTGCCCTCTTGGACTTGCGTCGTGGGTGGACCCACCGCCCTCGTCACAGCCCAGCTTCATTGTGTGTATGCTGCAGGCACATTTTAATGATCTGTCTCTGAGTATATTTTATCTACTCATATCCATGCAAATTACTTGTTAGGCTCTATAATGCAGCATAGTAGATGAGCCAAGTTGACAGTTTTGCAAATGGTAAATAATAGAGCTAAGTAGAAACACATGTAAATATGGATGCTGTCAAAAAATTTAAAATGACATATGATATAATGCTGCATGAGTGCAAATGTGTAAATCAGCTCAATGAGCAATTGTAAACTGTTACAAAATATTTTTCCAAGCACCTCATTTAAAAAAAGTAGGTGTCCTGGTAACATTGGCATTGTCAAGAGAATGGTTTGCTCTGGATGAATTTTAGAGGTCTTGATGTTCCTTAATACACATACATGTTTGTCTCCTAAATGCCTCAGATCTCATAACTGGGCTCTAGCATTAATTGTGTTTTTCCATAAGTGCCATCCCATCAGGTCTTGACCGCTATCTATGTCATTCTGACTATTTCCAGTTTCCATCTTTAGTTTTGCCTTGTTCCTTTCTTTATTTTGTTCTGTCCTTACCTGTACTTCTGACATGAATCTGTTTTTAAATTACACTGCCTATTTTACACCTCTCTGAATTACATGTGTTTGTGTCAATTTCTCTGTTATTTTACCCTTTTACCCTACTGGAGTTCTAGATACTTTTTAGAGAACCTGTGACCAGTCAAGTACTAGAAGACTGAAGGGAGGAGGGGTTACTACAGGCATCAGCACATGCCATGTCTGAGTCTCAAGCTCTCCACTAGTAATTTTGGAGGACACATGTAGTTCTTAATCCGGTTTCTAGTTCCAAATTTGTTAACTCCTTCAATCCAGTCAGTGTGCTGGCTCTCTGATCTTAGCTTATTTATTTCCTTTGATTAACCCTTTGGGTTATATTTATTAGACTGCGGGTTTGGAAAAGTGGAGATGTTGCCTATAGCAACCAATCAGATTCTAGCTGTCATTTATTTAGTACACTCTACAAAATGACAGCTTTAAACCCGCAGTTTAGTAAATCTAGCCCTTGTCTGTTTTATCTCTAGTTCTCTTCCATTCTATCTCACTGTGCCACTCCATCCATCCATTCCATTGTTCTCCAATATAATTTTGCACCCCTGTATCATTCTTCTGAATATTTGTACCGCCTTCAAATTCTCCCCGTTTAATATCTGGTCCTTTTTTGTCAGTCTTTGAAGGATTCTAACAACCATCCAATGAGTATGACTCTGCGGCACAATACCTGTAATTTGCAATAGTTGGAGCTGACTGAGGATTGCTGTTTATGGGCTGTAGCACAATATAATCCACAGATAATAATAATTGATTCTTAATAATGCTGTTCCACATTGTTAATACTGTGTGACAGCTCATGAATTTTAAACCATAGGACAATTTATTTTTAGGGCATGAAATAGTTGTCCAGGAATAGAACTCTAAATGTGTTCAGATTAAACTAGCACAATGTATGTCACATAGGAGATTGCTTTGGGAACGACTAACCCTTAAAATGGATCTGTCAAATTGAATAATTAGATTTGTAAAATTACACTATTGTTTTAATCCTTATTGCCAGATACAGTGTCAGGGCCATGGCTGTGATCCCATTTGCATAGACTGCATCTGGCATTACTTAGAAGCTGCCAACTAAAGACAGATTCATTTATGAAGCTGCATAGTTGGGGACCAGAAGCATAAATTATATTTTATGATGTTATATGCCTACTTTTGACCAAACCTGATTTTTCATGCTGATAATCACACAACGTGTCCTTGTACCCCATTGCAAAATATGAGATTTGTTTGTGGGAACAGTTATTTAAATTATGGCAGCACAATGGCATTATTGCCTCACAGCTCTAGGGTCATGGGTTTGATTCCAACCAGAGCCCTAACTGTGTGGAGATTGTAGGTTCACCATATGTTTTCTCCAGTCTCATCCCACACTTTAAAGACTATTAATAGTCTTTATTAAGATAATTAAATATTTTCTGTAAACTAAAGATATGTAGGTGCTAAATACTGTAAATAACTGTTAATAAATAAATTCTGTTCAACAAGTAGGAAGAGTTTATTTGTAGGGCTCTCTCTGTTTAGATGGAACCAAAAAGCGTTTTTCTTCTCAATAATATAGGGCTTGACTTTCCATGGAGCTGGAGATTAGGTGCCTGGGCTTCATTTTGCACTTTTCAGGCACTCTTCATTCGGGAAAGCCATTCTTAGGTGCATTTCTAAAAAAATAATATATGTAATAGTGACACATTTAAGTCCAGGGGGTAATTGTATCAACCTGAGAGTTTCCAGTGGGTTGGAAATGTGGAGATGTTGCCTATAGCAACCAATCCGATTCTAGCTATCAATTTGTAGTGTGCACTAAATGGATAATTATTATAATCTGATTGGTTGCTATAGGCAATATCTCCAGTTTTCAAACCTGATGGAAATGTGCAGCTCGATACATTTACCCCCAACTGTTACTTTATTGTTATAATTGTTTAATTCATAAATGTGGCTTGAATGAGCAGTAGTTTAGGAAAAAAAATGGAAACGTTGTAACCAATGAAGGGGCGGTCTAACCTTCCTCAAGGCAAGACTTTGAAGTGGCATGTTAGTCTTTCCACCATTTCCAGAATGACCTGCAATGACGTAAAAGTAATATTGATGTGTACTAGTGGTAGGAGACAAATTGCACAAAATAATATATGCTGTGAGGGGCATTTTTTCAGGTCCATAAATGAGCTCCACTCCAATTTTTATATTATTAATTATCCTTAATACTATAAAATTGTTAATTATATTATTTATAACACACAGAATCAAATATATTGCATTTTCACACCCTTGGACCTTTCTGCAGCTTCTACTGTCCTTAACATTCCACTTTCGACAAATTCTTGCACTGTCTGAGAGTTTCTGCACAATCATAGTACTTTCACATATCAAACCACAATTCCAACTTTTACTAATGTCTCTTACTCATCTATTTTTCAGTCCTTCTAGGTCTACTTATCTTCTCTGTTTTGGTGACTACATTAAATCTTTTTGTCTTTGTTTACTTCCTTATACATATGCCACATAGATCGCTTCCCTGACGACAGGGGCAGGTGCAGAAAGTGGGCATCTGCCCCGCGGGCTGGTCCCATAGTGGGCTACCTTGGGCTGGGTCTCTGGAACACCTGTATTTTCTGTCCTTTAAAATGTTCCTAACAGGCTGTTGAATCGAGTTTTGCCCCCCAAGCCAGCCCTTCCCACCTGACCCTTGTATTGCATATTGACAGATTGTATGACTTCCATATCTAAATAGAGGCTGCTTGACATCTTATATTAAACATGTTAAAGACAGAACTGATTATCATCTGTCCCAAAACCATGACTTTTCTCCATCGTTGCATCACAATTACCATTTTGACTATAGTATGTTAGGGAATTTAGACTGTGAGCTCCAATGGGGCAGGGACTGATGTGAGTGAGTTCTCTGTACAGCACTGTGGAATTAGTGGCGCTATATAAATAGCTGATGATGATGATAGATCGGATCTATAAGTCACGCCAGACTTGTAATTTGTTCTTGTACTGAGGTCTATGGCTTGGTTTCCCACACAGCATTGCATAAAATAGGAACGTCTACATCCATCCTTCAAAGTATAATCCTTATATGTGATCTCTTTTATCCTGAAAAACGTCTCTATATATTCAGTTCCGAGAAAGATATAAACCAACTCATTCATCTCGCACATTTTAAACCATTCTGTTTGATTGCTTCTTGTCTCTGGCATTCCCTACTTACTAGTCTCTATTAAGTTGCTATGATCAACATATTCAAAACTCATATTACTAATCACTTCAGAAAGATGCAGATTACTTAAGAGATGCACTGCTACTGCTTTACCCTATTTACTGCGACTGCTTTAATTGCCCTATTCACAGAGTTTCCATATATTTCCACTCTGTCTTAGATTGTAAACTCAGTCTGCTCTGCAATATGTTTTTAGCACTTGCTGTATTCAACTATATTTGTCTAATACCCTTATATTTACTTTATTATTGTGTAAAGCACTGTACATATAATCATGATGTTGCATAAATGTACATATATGCAGTAATGTGTATTAATATCTCCAAACAGCCTGTTTAAAAGAAACATACATTGATAACCAGTTAGCATTTTTAGGTGAAATATTTGGGTTACATTTTTCTGGCACTGATAATTTTAAGTTAATAAATGACCAAAGATACTTTGGGCCTAATTCATTAAGGAAAGTTAAGCAAAATATATTGAGTAAGTTTTCTTACTCAAGTTTTCTGGATATAACCATGTTGCAATGCAGGCGGTGCAAATGAGTTTATTATTTTGCACATAAGTTAAATACTTGCTGTTTTTCATGTAGCACATAAATACTTGATAGTTTATTTGTACACGGAAATTTAAAGTTGATCTAGGACATGTCTTAGCCCAACTATAAATCTGCCATCACATTTTTAAATTTACTTCCCCCTCCAATGCAACATGGTTTTGCCTTACTTGCATACTTTTGGTTAACTTTCCTTAATGAGTCAGTCACATTATTAATTCCTCATACATTAGCCACTTAAAAGCCACGGGCAATTGCAATCCAGGCATTAAAAGAACAACTGTCTCATATTACCCAACAAGTAAAAGCCAATGAACAGCGAATCGGTAAGAATTTTCGTGACACTGTTGCCTTAAAAACAAAAGTGGCGAATTTAGAGAAATCCCAGAAGCAAATGGGAAACAAAATAGATGATCTGGAAAACAGATCTCGCTGCAACAACTTGCGTCTAGTTGGATTGCCGGAGTCGGTAAGAGGCCCATCATTGGATCAATTCTTGACAATGACACTCCCCACGATTATACAAATTCCAGAAGATCAATGAGGAATTATAATTAAGCGTGGGCATCGCCTTGGCCCACCAAGGGAGAATGGATCTCAGAGGCCTAGAACAGTCATATTTAAATGTCTTCACTCACAAGCTACTGCTGTGGTCAGCAGCGAAGAAAATGGGACATATATCATGGGAAAACAACAAGCTTCTATTATTTCAAGATTACTCAGCAGAGGTTACAAGGGCTCGGAAGGAGTTTTTGCCAGCCTGTTCAAGGATGATATCTGCGAATCGCAAATTTGCATTACTATATCCCGCCCACTTGCGCATCTTCGATGGAAATGATTATAAAGATTTCATGACAGTGGATGATGCAAATTCTTTTCTGGATGAAGAGTCAAATGCAGCGCAATTAATGGAAACCTCTCCGAGTTCGGTGAATGATCTTTGAGAAGTGTCTCATCTGAAGGTTGTTGTTTATGCTAGTTTGCTAATATAGAGTTAATCATAAGTATCTAGGTTTATTTTTACTGTCTTGCGGGACTTAAAAATTTGAGGCCTGTGTTCTATTGTCTATTTGAATGATACATGCCTTTGTTAAATATCATTTTTCTCAAGTGTTGAAAGGTATAAAGTTATAGTCAGCTATTTTTTTTGAGCTGTTTAGCGTAGATAATTAACTCAACACATGTAAAACAGTGAATATTCTGATATGGTAGTTAATCATAAGTATCTAGGTGTGGACAGCACGGTGGCAAAGTGGTTAGCACCTCTGCCTCACAGCGCTGGGGTCATGAGTTCAATTCCTGACCATGGCCTTATCTGTGTGGAGTTTGTATGCTCTCCCCGTGTTTGCGTGGGTTTCCTCCAGGTGCTCCAGTTTCCTCCCACACTCCAAAAACATACTAGTAGGTTAATTGGCTGCTATCAAAAAAAAAATTGACCCTAGTCTGTCTCTCTCTCTGTGTGTATGTTAGGGAATTTAGACTGTAAGCTCTAATGGGGCAGGGACGGATGTGAATGAGTTCTCTGTACAGCGCTGCGGAATCAGTGGCGCTATATAAATAAATGGTGATGATGATGATATGGTATTAGACTCAATATAGATGACAATATAGTCTAAGGTTATTCCTCTTCCTAGCATCTTATAATCTTATTAGCCAGCTTCTGTAACTGGCATCTTCTATCTGTTCTCTCTTTCTTCTACTCTCTCTGTCTCCACAATTGGTATAATTCCACATATATCGGTTAATTTCATATGTTATGTTTTGAAACAAAGTTATATGTTTATTAGCTCACTCTCAGACCATATCTGAGAGAGAGTTATGTTGTACCTGATTTAAGTTCAGGGATTTGCTTTATACTACCGTAATATCTTGTAGATATTTAGAGTGACCTAGGGTGATCACTAAAATTCATATTACAATATTTTTTGATAAATTACTAATTACCCTCCCCGTGCTTATCCTTACCAATCCACCCCACTAGTATCCTAGATACTACCCCTTTTGTATCCACACTACAAGCTCAGAATTAAGATTCAATAGAAAAATTATTGGAGATAAAAATGCCAAAATATATTTTTGAGAGATACAAAGTAATGTTTAAGAGTATGTTATTAGGTCATTATGTTAAATATGGCTGCCATTAAGATCTGTTCTTGGAATGTAGGAGGAATCAATTCCCCTATAAAACGTAAGAAAATACTTACATATATCAATAAAATAGGAGCAGACGTCTCATTCTTACAGGAGACGCATCTGACAACTACGGAACATGCAAAACTTAACACGCTTCAACAGGTAGTTCTTGTGTCAGCTTTCTATAATTCAAAAGCAAGAGGCGTGGCCATATTGATACGAAAGGGTCTACTTTACGAAACTCATCATAAATTTGTGGATGCAAGTGGACGCATCGCGCTATTAGATATCACAATAGAAGGAACAAGATATACTTTATGCAATATATATGCTCCAAATACCTATGATAAATCATTTGTCCAACAAGTTCTAAATATGTTATATACTTATATAGACACCCCTTTGATTTTGGGAGGAGATTTTAACATAGTGGCATCTTCATATTTAGACAGGACAGGTAAGAGGACTCGTTGCCAGAAATATCCCATTGGTATTAGTCATTTGACAAAACAATTACAGGTTGAGGATATATGGAGGGTGAGGAATCCTACGGCGATGGATTACACATGTTTATCTGCTGCTGACGCTACATTCTCCCGAATAGATGGTTGCGACTTCCCTCCTTACTAGAACTCAGTCGGCTCACATTAAGCCAATATGTGTCTCAGATCACGCACTTATTTGGATTAAAATTGAAAGTCCTACTCCTAGAGGGGACTACCGACATTGGCTGTTTCCCACTTATTTGATGACATCCATAAAATTTCGAAAACAGACTAGAAGCTGCTTGGGCCACATATTCTCAAAATAATGCAGAACATCAACCAGATCATGCACTTTTTTGCCAAACAGCTAAAGTAGTAATGAGGGGTGAAATTATATCCTTTATAAATCAATTTAAAAAAAAATCAGTCCAAAGCGTATATAACAGCACAAAAAGAGGTAACTAACGCACTATATAGAATGAAAGCAAATCCTAGTCCTCAAAATAAGCAATTATATAACCAAAAAAAGAGACTTTTAATACAGTAGTAACCCAAATGGGGACCAATTACACAAATAAGGGTACATTTCAATTTTATAAACATGGAAACAAATCAGCAAAACTCCTTTCCAACTGATTGAGAGGTGATAGACCTAATGTTACTATCCCGGCCCTAACAGACGAGCAGGGTATTTTACATCATACTGGGGAAAAAAATCATTAGTATATTAAAATCTTTCTATGAGAAACTATATACCCCGACACATATAGATGAGAGCGCCAAACGCTCTTTTTGGGAGCAGGTGGCATTACCACAAATTTCAGAGAAACAAAGGGAGGCACTATTAACACCCATTACACCCATTACAGTCCCAGAGGTAACGTCAGCCATTATACATTTAAAATCCTTTAAAGCTCCGGGTCCAGATGGACTGAGCGGGGAGTTTTATAGATTGCTACAACCACAAATTGTAGAACCGTTAACAAACTTCTATAATTCCATATTACAAAAGCAGTCTATCCCAATGCATTTCAATAGTGTTATTATAAAAGTGTTGCCGAAATCAGGGAGAGACCCCAAAGACCCCAGTTCATACCGTCCAATATCGTTGCTGGATATAGACTATAAACTCTTCTCAAAAATTATGGCAGAACGCCTCAAATTTGTAATACCATCTGTTGTTCATGGTGATCAAAGAGGATTTGTATGGAATCGTCACTCAGTAACGAATGTGCGGAAAATACTAACAGTTATCCAAGAGATAGAACATACAGAGCCAAATTTGGTGCTCTCATTAGTACTCTATACATCAACCCATTAACGAGAGTCATGGCAAATGGATTTATCTCATCCCCATTTGCTGTTCAAAGAGGCACCAGGCAAGGGTGCCCACTGTCGCCATTATTATTTGCACTGGCCCTTGAGCCCTTGGCGGTAGCACTGAGAAATTGTCCAGTATACCAGGGTATCCGGGTTGGAAAGATGGAATGTAAGTTAGCATTATTTGCTGACGACATGCTTTTCAGTGCTTCTCAATACCCGCTATATTAAACATTATTTCGGTATGGAGATTTTGCTGGATATAAAATTAATTTGAATAAATCAGAGGTCTTACCTATATCTGGGAATCAGCTTATGCTTTCGAGCCCAATGATCACTTCCCAAATTAAAATAGCTAATCATAAATTTAAATATTTAGGGATATATATTACCCCCCCTACATAATTTATACAACAAAAATTTCACCCCAATATTAACGCAACTGACCTCCTTGTTAAATAATTGGAAAAAATTACATCTATCTCTCCTTGGCCGTAATGCAGTCCTTAAAAGTGTTGTATTCCCGAAAATGAGCTGCTTGCTTCAGATGTTATCAATGGGACTGACTAAAACAGATGCATATAACTGCACAAAAATATTTATACAGTTTCTTTGGCAATCCAAGCGTCCAAGAATTGCTTGAAGTAAACTTAAACAGAATAGGAAAAGTGGAGGTATTGGATTTCCTGATGTGATAGCATTCTCTAGGTCAGCCTTGTTCCGTTATGCACTAGATTGGATCCTCAATCGTGACATATATACTAATAAAAATCTGGAGAGGGAAACTTTTACACCCTATTCTAGTGCAGCGTTACTTCATTTACCTAAATCCAAAATTCCCTCACATATATTGAATAATATATTATTTATACATACTTACAAAGCATGGGTAGCAATATAAAAAACGTATCAACGAAAAAAGCCATATACTAAGTATATCACTCTTTGGGGTAACCCCGAGTTCCTCCCTGGTATAGAAAATATAATTTTTTTTAAATGGAAATCAAAGGGAATTGCGGCCATAAAAGATATTATTGGTCCGGGAGTTACAATGTACACATTCCAACAACTCTGAGAGAAATATAACTTACCAAATGCACAATTTTATATGTATTTACAAGTCAGGCACTATGCGATGAATATTACTGGTCACAAACTTTGTCTTCCAAACTCTGACGATTTCGAATTCAATTCTTAGTCAATAATACATACAGAATTAAATACGTATATGGTGATATTGTTGCTGGTGACGTATCTAAATTATGGCCAAAAACCTTAATTTCCTGGCAGAAAGACTCACCTGAGTTGACAGATTCTAATCCACTATTAAAACATGTAGATCGCATAATGAAAGCTCTTTCCTCGGCTGATCTCCAAGAGGCCCATTATAAAATAATTAACAGGGCATATGTGTCACAGCATCAAAGAAAGTATAAGGTCCCGAGTGAATTGGGATGATGTCCCAAATGTGGGGAAGCAGATGCCACCTTCTTACACAACATGTGGAGTTGTAGGAAAATAGTTAGATTTTGGAACAAGATTATGGTCTATATAAACACCAGTTTCCATATTAATCTACAAAAAGATTTTAATACACTGATGTTTGCAGATTTCTGTAATTGGATACCTAACTTTCCAGAAACTGTATGAATCTGATTGTATTGGTGACAATAGCGAAAAAAGTAATATTAAAACACTGGATAAAAGCCTCCTCTCCTCTAATTACTCAGGTGAAAACAAAAATTTTAGAAACTCTGTATTTTGACAGGAGAGCAACAATCCCGGATGTTGAGAAGGGAGTGGCTCGCTTCTATCACAAATGGGGATTGTATATAGAATCTTTATCCCAAAATACACAAGACACAATTATGAAGATTTTTGAGTCAACTTCATGGTCTCTTACCTCTCTGTCTGTATGTATTACCTAGTATTGTCTTATTAATGTTTGTTCCCAATTGTAAAGCGCTATGGAATTTGCTGGCGCTATATAAATAAATGTTGATGATGATGATGATGATGATGGTCCCTACAAAGTAGGCTATAGTAAGATATATACTTGTGTAAGAAGACAAACCCAGAAAACAAGTTTATTCACTATACGAATATTGGAATAATAATAGTTAGAGGGTATGTGACAGTATTAATATTTAAATTATATATCTCTCTTACATTTGCTTTCTGTGAAGAAGATTCTGAATGATTTATTATGCTATATATGATATCTCTAATACAACTAAAAGATACTCATAGCTGAGCTTTGATCCCTACTTCCCCCCTCCCCCCACCCTTACCCACCCTACTCATCCTACCCCCTTCATCCTTATTTCTTAAAAATGTGATTGGGAATTAAACGCAAAACAACTAAAGTTAAATTTATTGTGCACCTTTTATATTAGAACAAATATGACTAATTGTTTGTAAGACAAGATTGTTGAACCGAATTGTTAATTCTGTACTGTTATTTTTTATGCACAAAAAGACTATCATTATTTTGTATGTACCATTTTAAGGAACAATAAAAACAGATTATAAAAAAAAAAGTCACGGGCAATTAGGAAACTAAACCAATAACCAATATCCAAAAGTACGCTAGTTGCACCAAAGATATATTTTTGTGAAATTATTTTGTTATATTAAACAAGGCAAAAAATTTTATTTTACCTTTTTCAATGTTCTGATTCAGTACATATCCACCAATGGTATTATATATTTTCCCCTGTTATTTGAATACCAAAAATGTGTACCTTAGAAGGATAACATTTAGTAAACATGAAAATTGTTTCTGTTTTTGTTCTTTTGTTACTTATTTAAACATTTGCATCTTTTATATTTAATCATTTAAATATTTTGTTGTTTTAAATAATACTTTTTCGCTGTATCTTTCTCCCCTCTACACCAAAACATCAGCAGCGAGAATCGAGAGTGGGGTACGAGAACGGACACAGGAGAGGACAGATTGCCCTGGCAATTGAAGAAATGTCATTGTTTGCATATTGATGCCTTATGATATAAAACAGTAAGCAAATGTCAAATGATAGAAAGCCACAATATTAATGCTCACTTTACCCTTTTTGCTGTCACAGTAAGATGAGATTTCCCACTTTGTGGTAAACATAACTAAAATATTAGGTAACTCTATATGTATAGTTTTTCACATTGGCATCAGGTTGGGTAACCCTAATAAATAAACTCTTATAATAAGTAAACTCTTGTTTAATAATGGATTCATTATTGTTAAATATCAAACAGGAATATCCACTAGGGGCCTGATTTTGAGTTAGTTGCAAAACAAAGAAAAGGAGGAATTTTGCACCTGGACAAACCATGTTACAATGCAAGGGGTACAAATTGACTTTTTTTATTATTATTTTTTTGGCATGTAAGGAAATTCTGGCTAATTTTTCATGTAGCACACAAATACTTGATAGCTTTATGTTTACACTGAAATTAAGGTTGATCTAGGACATGTAATGCAACATGGTTTTGCCCTGGTGCAAAGTTACTCCTTTTCATTGCTTTGCTTCTAATTCAAAATCAGGCCCTATATTTCCAGGGTACTAGACCTGAATATGTCAATGCACTAACAAAGGCAGATATTGTTATTTGTAGGGATGGAGTGTTATGGAAAATCCCTTAACTATAACATCAGACTTTCACACAAGAAGCAAAGCAAAACATTGAAATGGATATTGTAGCAGAGATGAGGGTCACACAGTAAACAGAAACAGATTTTTGCGTATTTTCTATTTAATTTACAACTAGAGCCTTCCTACCTAGGGACAACAGGGATAATTAGCTGATTAATATTGATACTCTAAATTATTTACAAAATGTTTAAGAATACTTGTCATCATTTGAAGTTGTGGTAGGAAGCAAGGTGCCGTGAATCGCATAATTTGCAATTGCTTCATTTTACCGCAGGGGGTGAGTCACAATGACATTATTCACTGTGAATCCCATCATCATGTTTCCCATCCCACCCACTTCCCTAGTAAGTAGGCAGGAGGTTATTGTAATGAACCACAGTGTGTTTTTCTGAAACGGTAGAAGCATGAATTAAAATTAGGTGCAATCAGAGCTACAGTCTGTAAATAGAGCAATCAAACAATGACCAGCTGTAAACAGAGCAAAGGAGGCAGATGCAGATATTCAGGTGAGGGAGGAGATTAACCCCTCAGGGGTAAAAAGGTGAAGGTGAGATACACAAAGTCCAGAACAGCAACCTCTCTGGTGGAACAGAGGAACAGCATGCCACACATGTTCAGGACACATTCCTAACAGTTATCCCATAACTCACTGTTCCTTTGCAAAATTGATCTGTCTATTTATATGGCTGCCACTGCAAAAATAATGTTTCTCTCTTGAAAATATCTGGTTTCTGCTTGTTCCCAGCAGAGTGTATCCTGATCTCTTAGGGTTGAAAATACAAACTTGGGTTTTGATCACATGTACTGTCTTTTAGTGATTTGCATGGAGATTTGTCACTTTCTTAAGACCTCAAAAACAAGTACCATGCCTCTCACAATCACAGAAATCATTCCTTTCTGCATTGTCAAGTGTAGAGCAGGGGGAATTTATTAAAGGACAATTTGCAAAATCACCTTGAAAAACTCCAAAACTAATTTCACTGACTTCAGGCTCACTAACATAGCCTGAAAATCTTCCAGATTAGTGAGATTCCCTATTCATATAAATGGACAGTACATTTTAACGGTTGCAAAAAGCAAATAGAAATGCATTACTGAAGGAAATGAATGTGAAAATACTCCATTAAATAAATAAATCTATTTGTATCTAAAAAGTTTCCAAAAAAGATAAAATTCTATTATGGAACTACAAGCGCCTGTATGACCTGTCAGTCAAAATGAAACCGCTCTACAGTAGTCTTTTATTGCTTTGCAGCTAATGCCATTGTTTTCAAAGCGACTGGAGGTTAGTATCTGAGCTTTTCCCATTCATTTATATTGACAACACAACGCATTTCAGTTGCTTTCTGCACCCCTTAGAAATGTATTACTTATTCATAATAATGGTACAGTTGGCAATTTTCCTCATCAGATTAAAATTGCCCAAATTTGTCTGAATTGAAGCTTGGAAAGTTTGGAAAATAAAATAGCAATATATTTATTTTTATGTTAGGCAGTTTTAACTTTTAATAAAAATATCCCGTTAATAGATCTCCCCCAGACTCGGAACAAGTCAGTTCCAAGCTCATTGGTGGCCAAGTGAAAACAGAGGAAAAAGAGGGAAGGACTTTATGTTGTGAGTGGTCCAAATCCTCTCTGCTTACTACATAATTGTCATATGACTGTGGTTACCTTGGTAATCAAATGGCATGTAGCAAACTGTAAATCATTAATAGCAGCTTTATTCAAAACAAAGAAAAATAAACAAATCCATGTGTCTTTTTACAAGTAATTTGAATTATAATTATGTTAAAGAAATACCATTTTTAGAGGGAATTGATGTAATAATCCATATGGATCTAATATTACAGTACTTGCAGTAAACTTGGCCATAAATATTGACAGTTGCAGTAAAGTTCAGATTTCCAGCAATATGCACCACTAAGAAATACTTTGCCTTGTCTGAATGAAAGAAATTGAATAATTTGAAACAAATTGTATTTCAAACAGCTGGTTTGATAATGTGAAGTAAAATCAGATGAAATCAGCTTAAATTTGTGGATGTTCAGGTGGATTTCTAAAAATATCTTTACTCATAGATACAAATCAATGCTCGACTAACAGATGGTTAATGAAGACCAGCCAGAAAAGTTCCATAATTCACAATAATGAGTATGGTAATGAGCTTGCTTCTGAAACCAAATCTCAGAATGATGCACGGTATGTGCTTCAGAGAGCAGTAAGATTATTGCATAAAAAAGATAATAATTTGCTTAGCAAGAAAGCAGCATGTTTGATTACCATACATTTCAATGAGGAGAGCAGAGAATGCTTCTGATGATTTCAAAATGGGTGGCAGAACTGAGAATCAGGATACTATATTTCATTATTTATAAAATGTGCATATATATACACATATATATGTATATATATATACATATATATATATATATATATATATATATGTACCTATATATGCACAACTGCAGAGTTGTTAAGCTATGCACAGTCACTAGGAGCTTACACCACATTAGGGGAGGTGAAAAGCAATAATTTTCATTACTAAGGGGTATATTTACTAAATTGCGTGTATGATAAAGTGGAGATGTTGCCTATGGCAACCAATCAGATTCTAGTTATCATTTATTTAGTACACTCTACAAAATGACAGCTAGAAGCTGATTGGTTGCTATAGGCATCATCTCCACTTTTTCAAACACGCAGTTTAGTAAATATACCCCTAAGGGGCATATTCAATTGTTTACTTTTTCCGCGGCGGAAAAAGTAAACAGGTTATTACGGTAATTCTACTCAGATTTCAGCTTGCAGCTCCCGGAGCCGCGAGCTGAAATCCAGCGAGAAAAGTACCGTAATAACGATATTTACGCGCACTATTACCGTAATGACGGTAATAATGCGCGCGCTGCGAGATTTTTGGCGTTTTTGCCAACAATTGAATAATCCCCTAAGTGTTTTAGCTTATGTGAAGGCTCAAAAACACAGCAAATACCTACAGTGCTCATAGGTATGTGTTGTAACCTAATGCATTTTAAATAATGATAAAATATGGACGATGACTGTGCACAGTGGGTCTCATTTTGAGTGGGACGCATTTGCACAATAAATGTATGTTGGAAAAGGCACATGCAAAAAGAAACAAAAAGTATACTTACATGTATATGTTAAGTTTGAAGCATCTCAATACAAGCCCAATTCAAAAGGAGTAATATTGACACCACGCATGCCTTAGGAGTATATTCTTATGCCTAATGACAGCTTATAGATACGGCAGTGACAGAATAGACTACAGTAGCATTACCCTATTTACACACAATATAATAATGTAATAAAGAGCCACATACACAATAGAAAATATCTTCATCATCATCAACATTTATTTATATAGCGCCAGCAAATTCTGTAGTGCTTTACAATTGGGAACAAACACATTAATATACAATACTGGGCAATACAGACAAAGAGGTAAGAAGGCCCTTCTCACAAGCTTACAGTCTGTGGGACAATTGGAGTTAGATACATGAGGCTAAGTCTATACATTGCATTTCAGTCCAGCCAAAGTGCAAGTCTTAACAGTGCGAAAAAAAATTCAAAAACCTCCACATCCGTTGTTTGCCCCATTAAAATTAAATTGAAGACTTATTTCCTACAAAAATCCAAATGGAAATGACAAATAATTAAAGCAGATACACAGCCCCAACTTGATATATGTAGCAGCAATGCTAATGAATGTAGTACTATCAGCTGTAAAGGTCAACATGTAAACAGCCAATTAGAAGCTAGTACTGCTGATGGTCATCAATATCATTGTATGTCGAGATATGAGCCTCCTATGGGGGAGATTTCAAAGGTGAATTTTACAGTTAGTCCATAGCTACTCTTCTCCATTTAAAACAACTCTGTTCACTAAGTTAAAGTACTAAAGCCCAAAGTTGAAAAATGAATGAAGGAAAAAATATTGTTATTTGCTTTTGCTCTATTAAAAGACAGCTGAAGCCACATCCCACACTTTCAGAACACAGCGCCAATGGAATCTAATACAAGACAAATAAAGCTGACAAGTCAGCGTTTTCACCTATATCGGATGCCATTAGCACAGTGTCCAGAATCAACCAGTATAGACAGTACATGTCTACAGAGGACAGGTACCACCTGCCCCAAGCCCAGCCAGCCCCTGACAGAGGAAGTCTGCATATCTATCAATCTGCTGGCTCAGATACTGTAGGTACTCACTTCTCTCCTTTTATAAAGAGATTAAAGAGAGCATTAAGTATAAATACATCAGTTGTTTTGGCTATATTACTCAGCTCTGTAAAACAGCCTTTGAAACATATTAATGTCAAATAGCTTATTTGTTTGCTTTTGAAACAGAAAAATAAGAAATGTTGCACAAAATGCATGAGGCCTTATCCATTTATATGTCTTGTATAGCTTTGGTTGGCATCGTTTTGTCATCCTAAGGCGTTCTAAGAGCTTCTTCACTTTCCATGCAGCCTTTTTTGAGTGTCTGGGGCTTTGTATGCCTCAGTAACACATATGTTTTCAGACATATGTTACAGCCAAAAAACTCATCTGAGTATTGAAAAAAAACTTGGAATGGTATGTTCACTTTTGTGGTATAGATATAACACTACATAATTCTCTCTCTCTCTCTCTCTCTCTCAAGAGAGAAAAAGAAAGATGTATAATTAACTATAATTCAATCTTCGTTATAGGATGGTATTTTAAATGGTATGTAAAGTAGACAGCCCCCAGCATCACAGTCCAGCACCCCAGCGGTAGCACTACAGTAAGGTAAGGGTTAAGGTTAGTCTTTAGTTTATACAAGGTCCTTAATCTGTTGCCTTTCTTGTAAATGGTAAATATGAAAACGTCACCATGTAACTCTAAGGGGTCTGTCGCATTTTTTTCAAGTTAATTATCATTTCTTATCAAAACGATAAATTATTTAACTCACCTATTTATTAAAATTCTTTAGCCAGGACAGCAGCTCCAATAGGAGCCTGTCCCGGTGAATAGACTAAAGTAAAGTCCTGGCCTGGCCTGTGCCCTGCTCTGAGTACAACTTAATACAGGAAGGGGGGGAGGAGCACAAAGCCTGCCAGGGAGGGATCTGAAGATCCCTCTACTGCGATGCTCTTCTTGTAGGAGAGAACGACTTACACCATCTTCAGATGGCGTTAGCTGTCGGGATTAAGCTGCATTCTAGACTTATTTATTCAAGCTTCACGAAGTTTAGCTTTTCAGAGCTTGGTAAATGGGTCCAGAATGCAGTCCCTATTGAGAATAATGGAGATTGCGGTACTTTGTTTAATGCAGCAGATATCTCAGCAGATATGTACTGCGCTAGATCAATGTTAAATATCAACATCACTTAATTTGAACTAAACCATGCTGAAACGGACATTTCTGCATGGTTTTAGCTTGATAAATAGACCCCTATGAGACTTACACAAAAGACAAATGTGACCAGAAAACAGGATACTTTAAATGTAAAAAATGGAAAGAATTATTGTACATCATGAACACTCACTATATAAAAATCACTGTAGTAGTATGGTATTTTCCTTGTACTAAGAAACAAGATGGAGTCTATCATTGACTTCTATGTGTCTCTTTATGAACAGGTACTAAGTCTGTGATGTTTCATCACATTATTTACTTGTCTTTTATGGCCATGATTTCCCTAAACCTAGTACAGTGGACTATGTCCTTCAACTCAGCACTTTAAGTAATTTAGAACTCAGACAGACAATTGTTATTTACCAACTTAGGGTAATGTTGGTTTTACAACAGACAGAGTATTTGTGTATTCTTAAGTATACGTTGTAATGTTTGTTGTTAAGCAATATATGAATGTAATTGCTCAGTTTGCAAACTTAGCTGTTTTACTCAGAATGATACTGTCATCAACTGCATGGATTGCATCAGCATTCACTTTAGTGTAAGGAAAATGATTATATAATGATGGCATAATTTAGACCTTCTTTAGACCTCGCTGGTGAGTCATGAAGGCTGTGCCAGATCTCCTCCATCAAAGTATTCTAGGATGCATGATTCAACTTGGGGGCTACTTGTTGAATGTAGGGTCTCCATGCTATGAATCCGGGGAATTATGTGTGTGTCTAATAACCTATCGAAGCTAAGTATTATAATTGTCGTATTAATGATTAAATCTTTTTCTTATACATAGTTTGTGAGTGTATCATTCTTTCTTTGTGCTAGTATTTCATGATTGTAATCTTGCAACCGGACACAATCACTTTCAAGTAAAATGATGTATTTAGATATTTTCAGAAGAGAGCTGGAGCATTTGATTATTGAAACGACAACACCATTCGTGCAAAGGACTGTATTTTATACAGCACTGACCCATTTAGCAGGCATCATCTGGTATAAATTTAGTGTTAAAAGAAGGGCAATGTATGTGAAACACTGACATTTTAATGTTACAGGATTAAAGTGAATGTCTCTCTTTCTGGAATAGACAGTGCAAAGCATTTCAAGTTAATAATCCAAAGAAGAGTTTATCCTCCGCAGTTTACAGAACAAACACCTCCAGTGACATTCCCAGTGTAAAGTTCACATACAAGATTAGCACATAAAACTTAGTAATTTACATTCATGATTATGATATTTAGAAAACCTCTGGTGGTCTTTCATATTTCATGGATAAAGCTTATTTCTAAGATTCACAGAAAAGCCACAGTGGAACTGTCAGATAAATGCTTAAGATGATTGCTAGCTCAGGGGGACGTCAACTTCACAAAGATAAAATGGGTTTGTTAAGTAGTTGTCTTTTCAGCCAAGTAAGTTGAAATGCACACACTCCTTAGAGTTCTCACTTGTTTAATTTAACACACAAGTCTAGCCAAGCATTTTAAGTTACTAAACTAATGTAGCCTCATAGAGACTGTAAAATATGCCTTTATAATGGAATGTAATTTACAAGAACAATAGCAAATTATATATGGAAATTAAGGGTGCAATTTTACAACTCGCTAGAAAATAAAATTTATTGTCTGCCTGAAATACAGCAGTGGATCTATGAATAATTCCTAATAATCCTGAATACAAAATGAGCACATAGCATTCTTAATCCACTTGTCATGTCTTTTACTGCCTGCCTTTCTCTAGTTTTCTAAAATAACACTGAAAAGGATTCAAATATATGCAGCACAATTGTGTATTCCTATCTAAATCTATTCTTAACATGCAAAGTAATAGAGCTGCAAAGAACAAAATAGCTGCCATGCATTTACATACTAAAATAGCAACATCAACACAATATTTCTAAATGTAAAGATGTACTTTTAATTTTTCCAAACTTTTGACCTCCATAAAATCTGAACTTGTCATATGTTGTGTATGCCTTTGTGTCTACCAACTTCAGAAAACACATACCTGGTACTATAGCAGCCTAGTCACAGGATAAGTTAAAGAACTTTAGCCACACTTAAAAATATGCTGTAACACCTTCACCACCCTCAACTAGCAAAACAGTGGAGTCCAAATGTCTGGGAACCCAATGGTTTATGAGATACTTGCCACCATGCAATTGGGACATGCTCTCCATCTACAGGTGCAGCAGAATTTTGAATGTTAGTGCTTTCCACACGTCACTGTATTCTCATGTTGAGGACACTGATTGGGTGATGCAGCAGCTATCTAATCAGTGGTCTTGACACAAGAGCTGTCAGAACACCCAAGATTCAACATTTCCTACCTCTTGCAGAATGACCATCTTGACGAATGCTGAAACACCAGTGGATGAGTATCTTATAAGCTATGCTGAACAATATACTAGACTTTTCATTCTGTTAGCCAGGACATTATTCCACATTTTTATCTAAGGTTAGACTTCTTCTTCAACTAAGAAGAGAAGTATTTTTTTGCAGATCTACTGATATATTACTGTGCTCTGGCCTTCTTCTGCTCTACTTATTTTTTACTTAACTATTTGAATAAAGAAAAACACAACAGAATAAAAAAAAAGTGTTATGGATGGTTGCAGCAATATCCAGAAAGCAACAGTGTAAACTATGTATTAAAAGGAAGTATGTCACATGTCCTGAAACCATCACTCTATTAGAATTGGAATTGAACAGGAGGTAGCAAGCGATTTCATTGAGCTTGTGATTTCACTGCTTTTTTGATTTCAAGTGCTGTTTTTGTTTAAAGTGTGGAGTTGGTTCCATTAAGGATTGCTGTGCTGTGCTGAGAGAGTGATATAGTTTGGGGAATTATTCTGTGTGTTTATTGAACGGGATTCGTTTTTCTGTGTGTTTATTAAGTGTTTTTTGTTTTGTTTTTTTGTTCCTTCTCTCTGTTAGAGCTAGTGGGTGTGGTTTAATTGCATAGTTGATACAGCTGGTTAGTGCAAGCTCTATTTAACAGGAGGTAGCAAGCGATTTCATTGAGCTTGTGATTTCACTGCTTTTTTGATTTCAAGTGCTGTTTTTGTTTAAAGTGTGGAGTTGGTTCCATTAAGGATTGCTGTGCTGTGCTGAGAGAGTGATATAGTTTGGGGAATTATTCTGTGTGTTTATTGAACGGGATTCGTTTTTCTGTGTGTTTATTAAGTGGTTTTTTTTTTTTTTTTTTCCTTCTCTCTGTTAGAGCTAGTGGGTGTGGTTTAATTGCATAGTTGATACAGCTGGTTAGTGCAAGCTCTATTTAACAGGAGGTAGCAAGCGATTTCATTGAGCTTGTGATTTCACTGCTTTTTTGATTTCAAGTGCTGTTTTTGTTTAAAGTGTGGAGTTGGTTCCATTAAGGAGTTGAATCCAGGAAGGGGTTTAATCTGGTAAGTGGCTAGGAAAGGCTAGTACTAAAGTTCACTGTAGGCTATAAGAAGTTAGGTTAGCCATAATAAGATGAGTAGTAGCAGGCTTGATGATCTCACTCAATGCATATCTTGTCATATGTATGCACACTTGGAGCAAGTGTTCCAAGGTTTATACCTCTGTGAGAAATGTGAGCAATTGGTCTCTTTGGAAGCCCAGGTAACTGATCTAAAGCAGACCATTGCAACATTGAGAGACATTGCCAACCTGGAGCAGAGTTTACAGCTCACCGTTGATGCGTTATCTGAGCAGGGTGGAGCAGAGACAGAGGAGGATGCACAGGTAGGCAGCTGGGTAACAGTTACTAGGGGTAGCAGAGGGAGGAAGAGGCAGGCCAGTTCTGAGCTAGGCAATCCCAGCAGATTTGCCAGATTGGATGAAGATACTGTGGAAGGCAGTTCAGAATTGGTAGAGTTGGATGACACTGCTTCCTCTAGCAACCAGGGGAATGGTCTCTCCAGCATAGAGGGGACCAAAGTTACTCAGGGACCCAGGCAGATTGTGGTGGTAGGGGATTCAATTATTAGGAAGGTAGATAGGGCAATCTGTTACCGGGACCGTGCATGCCGAACAGTGTGTTGTCTCCCGGGTGCTCGGGCTCGGCATATTGCGGATCGGGTGGACAGATTGTTGGGAGGGGCTGGGAATGACCCAGCGGTTTTGGTGCATGTTGGCACCAATGACCGAGTTAGAGGAAGAAGGGGTGTCCTAAAGAATGATTTCAGGGACATAGGTCGCAAACTTAAGGCAAGGACATCCAAGGTAGTATTTTCGGAAATACTACCTGTGCCACGCGCTAGTCCAGGGAGGCAGCGGGAGATTAGGGAGGTTAATGCGTGGCTAAAAGATTGGTGTAGGAAGGAGGGTTTTGGATTCTTAGAGCACTGGGCTGATTTCTCGGTCAGTTGCCATCTTTATTGTCGTGATGGATTGCACCTGAATGGGGAGGGGGCTGCAGTGCTAGGGGAGAGGATGGTTAGAAGGTTGGAGGAGATTTTAAACTAGGCTCCGGGGGGGAGGGGCAAGCAAGTATTTATGGGATAGACATTGAGAGTAGTAAGGAGGAATTTAACAAGAGTAAAGGGGGTGGAGAGGGGGGAAAGGGAAGCATAGCCGATAAGGAGCGGCCCTTTTTAAAGCTAAAAGAAATACCTAAGGGAGGCAATAGACTTAAGTGTATGCTTGCAAATGCAAGAAGCCTGACAGGTAAAATGGGGGAGTTAGAACTAGTAGCAATGAATGAGCAGTATGATATTATAGGTATTACTGAGACCTGGTGGGATGATACACATGACTGGGCAGTCAACTTGGAAGGTTATTCTCTCTTCAGGAGGGATAGGGTAAATAAAAGGGGAGGAGGAGTATGTCTTTATATTAAGCCAGAATTAAAACCAAGTATTCAGGAAGTTATATACGAGAATATTGGTGATAATATAGAGGCATTGTGGGTGGAGATATCCAGCGGAGGAAAAAGTTCAGAGAAGTTTCTGATAGGGATATGCTATAAACCGCCAGATATTAGTACGATTGAGGAAGCCCAACTTCTACAGCAAATTGAAAAGGCTACACAACTAGGTCAAATTTTAATTATGGGGGATTTTAATTATCCGGACATTGATTGGAGTACTGAGACCTGCGGTACAGCTAGGGGAAATAGGTTTCTGAGCACGCTAAAAGACCATTACATGTCCCAATTAGTTGAGGAACCAACTAGGAACCGGACTATACTGGACCTAGTAATAACAAACAATGTAGACGTAATATCAAATATTCAAGTAAAGGAGCACTTGGGAAACAGTGATCATAATATGGTCTCATTTGAAATTAGTTTCCAGAAACAACAGTATAAGGGATCAACTAGGACTTTAAACTTTAAAAAGGCAAATTTTAATATGCTAAAGGAGTCTATAAAGAGCATAGACTGGGACAAAGCCTTTGAAGGAAAAAATACGGAAGAAATGTGGGCTGTCTTTAAAATGTTGTTGGAAACATACACGTATAAGTTCATTCCTATAGGAAATAAATGTAAAAGAATTAAGTCTAAACCAATGTGGCTAAATAAAAAGGTAAGGGAAGAAATGCAAAGGAAGAAGCGTGCATTTAAATTGTTTAAGTCTGAAGGGTCAGAGGAGTCCTTCCATAGGTACAAGGAATGTAATAAAACATGCAAAAAGGAAATTAGATTGGCTAAATTAGAAAATGAAAGGCACGTTGCAAAAGAAAGTAAGACAAACCCCAAAAAGTTTTTTAAGTATATAAATGGCAAAAGGATTAAAAAAGATAATATAGGACCACTAAGAAGTGAGATGGGTGAATTGATAAATGATACTAAGGAAAAAGCAGAGATATTAAACACGTTCTTTTCTTCAGTATTTACCAGAGAGGAACAAATGGCAGGAGTAATACATAAAAATGGAAATGAAACCATGCCATTAATTAATACTTGGTTGTCAGAGGAAGAAGTCCAAAGGCGACTGAAGAATATTAAGATAAATAAAGCTCCAGGTCCAGATGGCATACACCCAAGGGTCCTTATGGAATTAAACTCGGAAATAGCTAGACCGCTATTCTTAATTTTCAGAGATTCAATCTCATCAGGCTCAGTACCAATGGATTGGAGAATAGCAGATGTGGTGCCGTTGTTTAAAAAGGGGACGAGATCACAACCAGAGAATTATAGACCTGTAAGCCTGACATCAATAGTAGGGAAACTACTGGAAGGTATTTTAAGGGACAGTATTCAGGATTACTTGGTACGCAATAAAATTATTAGTGGGAATCAACATGGATTTGTGAGGGATAGGTCATGTCAAACTAATCTAATTAGTTTCTACGAGGAAGTTAGTGGGAACTTAGACCAGGGCAGGACAGTAGATGTGGTCTACTTAGATTTTGCAAAGGCCTTTGATACAGTGCCACACAAGAGGTTGGTTTACAAAATAAGGGAACTGGGTCTAGAAATCAAAATTTGTACTTGGATCGAAAACTGGTTAGAGAATAGGGAACAGAGAGTTGTGATAAATGGAACATTTTCTAATTGGTCAAAGGTCTTAAGTGGAGTTCCTCAAGGTTCCGTGCTGGGACCACTCCTTTTTAATATATTTATTAATGACCTTGGTGATGGTTTAGAGAGTAAAGTTTCTATTTTTGCAGATGACACTAAACTCTGTAAGGTAATAAAATCAGAGCAAGATGTAGCTTCTCTACAGAGAGACTTAAATAAACTGGAGGATTGGGCGGCTAAATGGAATATGAGGTTTAACACAGATAAATGTAAGGTTATGCATTCAGGGATCAAAAACAAGAACGCAATCTATAAATTAAATGGAATTAATTTGGGAGAATCTATAATGGAAAAGGATTTGGGAGTGCTCGTAGACAGTAGACTTAGCAATAGTGCTCAATGTCAAGCAGCAGCTGCAAGGGCAAACAAAGTATTGGCATGCATAAAAAGGGGCATAGATGCAAGGGAAGACAGTGTAATTTTGCCACTGTATAAATCATTGGTAAGACCTCATCTTGAATATGCAGTACAGTTCTGGGCACCACTCTATAAAAAAGATAATTTGGAACTAGAAAGGGTTCAGAGAAGGGCGACAAAATTGATAAAGGGTATGGAGTCATTAAGTTATGAGGAAAGGTTAGCCAGTTTAGGCATGTTTACTTTAGAAAAGAGGCGTCTAAGGGGAGATATGATTACTATGTACAAATACATTAGGGGTCTATACAGAGAGCTTTCATGGGAACTTTTTACCCCAAGGACCATACACAGGACACGTGGTCATCCCCTAAGGTTAGAGGAGAGGAAATTTCACAACCAGCAAAGGAAGGGGTTCTTTACAGTAAGGGCAGTCAAGATATGGAATTCATTGCCAGGGAAGGTTGTGATGGCAGATTCAATAGATATGTTTAAGAAAGGGTTAGACAAATTTTTAGCGGAAAGGTGTATCCAGGGATACGACCGTTAATTTAAAATAAAGGATAGTAGTGGATATAGGGTAAAAATTGGATTGCAATATTGAGTCTGGGGGGGATTTTCAAAATTGAAACAGATGGGCGGTTGCCTACTCTGGATTAATTTCAAATATAAGTGCAGGATCGCAGGAGATCCAAAATAGGTTGAACTTGATGGACTGGTGTCTTTTTTCAACCTCATCAACTATGTAACTATGTAACTATGTAACTATGAATTGCGGGAGCGCTGGCACTCACCTCTTGAGTATTCCAATGCTATCACTTCCACCTGTATTGTTTGCTCTTTCTGGGGCAAAGCACTTAGTCCTGCTCCACCGTGCACAACACAAAACAGGATACAGAAGCACATTCAAGTCAAATACACAGTTACTTTTGCTCATAGGGAGCACAGTTTTGAACCTGCAATGTTTCAAGAGAAAGGGGCCTATTTAACAACCTTCACATTTTCTAATAGACACATATCACAGTGATGAGAAATTATTTTTTGCATTCATGTATCAAAAATGTTCAGTGGGGACAGTGAACATCCCTACAAGGTGTTGTCCAGTTACTCTTTACAACTGTGCACTTCATAACAAGCTCAGAGGAGGATGAAAGCACCCTGACCGCCTCCCTAGACTATGCTGGACACCACTAAAACATTGTAAATGAATTCACGTAATCTAAAACTATAACGTGAGATGGGCAACAAAATAATTATATTTTTGTTAACTGAGCCACAAATTTATTATATTTCCATATAAAAGTACATATCCCGGCTTACATAATAATAACACAGACACCATTTATAACCTTGGTGCGATTCTTTCGCAAGCTGTAACCAATATAGATTGGGGTCCCAAGGGTATGCTGTGTTCTGTGTTATGAGGAGGGAAGGAGAAGAGGAGCTGTAGCAAACAGACAAGGGAAAGATCTGAAAACATCCCTCTACTCTATGGATTCTCAGCTACCAGGAGAGTTTTTCTATGGTTAGACAGTTGCAAATGCCACCCTGAGAAGGTACAAGCTCTGAACATGTTATGGTTTTGGAGCATAATAAAATGCACAAGAACGCTGTTCCCATAAAGGTCAATGGGGACGGTAGTAATTCAGTAGTTCTCTCATTAACACAGGATATTTCTGTGAAGCATATAGGTCAATGTAGAACCTGCATACAATGAGGTACCCTTGATGCTGAGATGCAGGTTTAAATGTTTTGATCAATATATGAACCAATATCTCATATTATGATACACACGCATCTTTACCTCTTCATAGATGGTTCCTTAACAGTGTCATCATTCACAGTGAATGCATGAAAGCAGCAATATGGTAAGTGTACATGAACACACAAGTCTAAAAATCTATACATGTTGTAAAATAGGAGAGAATTATGGTGTAATATACAGGTCTGGTGAAATGGTGAAAGTCGAGCATCAGTCTATCACTGACAGTAGGGGCAGCAGCACTTCAGAAGGTAAAGATTTAGGTAAGAATTTACTTAATAATCTACTCTTCCCCTTCTCAACCAATGAAGATGCGGGTGTGTTTTATTTAAAAAGTAAAAAACAAAATATAAATTTTAGGCACCACCAAAATGCTTAGGTCGCCTACTGAGAGCACCGAACCTGGTTCTATAAGATGTCACCATTTGGTAAACTCTTTCTAGAGTACCTATTTAATAACTCGCACCCTTTTCACGCTCTTGTTTGCGCTATTTTCACTTACACATCCATTCTTGTGTAATATCAACTGTTTGTTAATTTGATTTATTGGATTCATATAAAAGGCAGGAACTTGACATATAAGAGTGAAAAGTATACCTCAAAGAGAACCACTTTAGTAACATAATTAGGGTCATGCTGTGCTCTTCACAAATACTAAAAATAAATTCACCCTTTGCACTCACTTAAGACATTTTAATGCTATTATAAATACTTTAAGATACACTGTGCATTAAATATGTAAGTTACAATACATTTTAAGCTGACAACTCCCACCAATGTTTTCTCATTCTGCCCAGACCCTACACTTAATTTAAAAATGAATTTAATCAGAACTTCAAAATAATTATTGCCAAGCTTTTAAAATGTATTACCTGCACACAGCTTTGCTAATCCACACAACAAACTTATGTTGAGGCTTTTTTAACCTCAAAATGCTACACTTCATACTGTAGTACCTTTGGATATTATTGTTATTATTATTATTATTATTATATATTATCTTCGGTGACAGCCAGCTAAAATGGAAAATATCTCAAGCAAAAACAGGATTATAGTCGCTAGTAACCAAATTATCGATAGGGCAGTGCAAAAATATATTCTATCATCAGGTAAAACCCACTTTTGCCAGCAAAGTGGCTAATTGCCCTTTTATGAAGAAACTTCTGAGTTCTTACCTAGATGCTGCTTTTTTACTTTAGCAGCGGTTAATGCTTCATTTACTCATGTTGGGCCTGGTTCATTAAGGATCTTAACTTGAGAAACTTCTTATTTCAGTCTCCTGGACAAAACCATGTTACAATGCAAATTAGTATTCTGTTTCGCACATAAGTTAAATACTGACTGTTTTTTCATTTAGCACACAAATATCAACTTTAAATTTCAGTGTACAAATAAGCTATCAAGTATTTGTGTGCTACATGAAAAAACAGTCAGTATTTAATTTATGTGCAAAACAGAATACTAATTTGCACCCCTTGCATTGTAACATGGTTTTGTTCAGGAGACTGAAATAAGAAGTTTCTCAAGTTAAGATCCTTAATGAATCAGGCCCGTTGTCTTTAGAAACCTATGTTGCCAATGTTTCATCCAGAACCTTTAAAGAGTTACTGCCTAGAGCAGGGGTTGGCAACCTTTTTCTGTCAGTGTGCCGGCTAAAACCTCGTCAAGCCCAGGTGTGCCAATATATATATATATATATATATATATATATATATATATATACACACAAAGGACAAATATTTTGTGTTACCTAGGCTTCACTGTGCAAAAGCCTCCTGTAGGGGTTCCCTCCAACAATAGCAGTATTATACCCAGAGGTACCAACTGAAAAAAAAAAGCCCATACGATTTATTAAAGGAAAGTTTTGCTTACCCACCAGCCTCAAGTTACAATTTTCAGGTTCAGTTATGTGGTGCTGGATGCGGTTTTGCCTTTGTTCCTTTACGTTGCTTCAGATCGGCAGCTATCAACGCTGCCTACCACATTCAGGAGAGCAGAAGAAAAGGTGAGAAAAGAGGAGATGTGGAAGACAAGCGGGTAGAAGGTCTGTGGATTGTGGGGGCACATAGGAAAAAAGGGGAAACAAATGGGATGGGGGGGACAAGGGAGGCATGCACACAAAGAGGGAGAGAGAAAGGAACAGGCAGCCACAATGTAGGACAGGTACACACAAACAGTTTGGGCACACATGGGCAGGGAGGACAAAGGCACATATGGTGCAGGGAAAACAGAGGCACATATGGTGCAGGGGGACACAGGCACGCATGGGGCAGGGAGGACACAGGCACACATGGGGCAGGGGGGACACAGGCACACATGGGGCAGGGAGGACACAGGCACACATGGGTCAGGGGGGACACAGGCACACATGGGGCAGGGAGGACACAGGCACACATGGGGCAGGGGTGACACAGGCACACATGGGTCTGGGGGGACACAGGCACACATGGGGCAGGGAGGACACAGGCACACATGGGGCAGGGGGGACAGAGGCACACATGGGGCAGGGAGGACACAGGCACACATGGGGCAGGGAGGACACAGGCACACATGGGGCAGGAGGGACAGAGGCACACATGGGGCAGGGAGTACACAGGCACACATGGGTTAGGAGGGACAGAAGCACACATGGGTCAGGAGGGACACAGGCACACATGGGGCAGGAGGGACAGAGGCACATATGGGTCAGGAGGGACAGAGGCACACATGGGTCAGGAGGGACACAGGCACACATGGATCAGGAGGGACAGAGGCACACATGGGGCAGTGGGGACAGAGGCACATATTGGCTGTGGAGACAGAGGCACACATGGGCAGGGGGACACAGGCACACATGGGTCAGGAGGGACAGAGGCACTCATGGGGCAGAGTCATGCAAGTGGGGGGCAGAAGCACACATTGGGAGGAAAAAATGGAGGCAGGAAAAGGCAGGGTTGTAATGCAGATGGGAGATTTAACTTACTTCAGGCTCCGCTTTTACACTGCACCGCGAGAGAGGCACTCAATGATAATGAGTCAGAAGGGAGACGAAGAGGGGAAAAAGAGGTAGAAGCAGGAGGCTGTAGGTAGAGAATGTAGCGCTGCGGTACCTGTATAAATGACCGCACACGCGCTACAGTTCAAATGGAAACTACCTGTTCCCCAAAGACACCAGCGGCGGAAGCTTGGAGCTCCCGAAAACAGCGTTCCCCCTTGATGTCAGGACGTGACCCGGGGGCTGGCGTGCCAGTGAAAACGGCTCCGCATGCCACGTCTGGCACGCGTGCCGGGGGTTGCCGACCCCTGACCTAGAGCATCAAGGCCATAGAAGTAGGTGCATTTGTGGTGTAGAATGTAGCATTGAAAAGTAATAGAACCCAGGAAAAGTAGCTTTCAGTAGAGCTGTCAATATACAGCTATAGACAGAAAAAAAAGTATATGCTGTGATAACAGAAACTTGAAGTTCAATAGTTTAAGAGAATTCATCATTAAAAAAGGCAGAATTATTTATAATCAGGAGCTACGAAAAGTATTCCATTTCATGCTTCTCTCTGTGGAAAAATATTTCTAACAAAATTTGTTTTAATAGGTTCAAGTTAAAGTCGTTCTTCCTCTAGAAGTCTGGACACGTGACAGCGGCTAAATGACATAAATGGCAATAAAAGAAAAGTTCAGTAAACTATATACAAATAATTGTAATAGAATTGTAATTTATTTCATTAGGGTAATATGCATAGTTTTATTACAGTGATTGTTTTTTTTGTACTGATCCACCTCTTTATTATCCTAGTCCATATTTTTTAAAAAAAATAAACTGTAAATGTCCCTACTTTTACTTTTAATGTTGTTTCAGAAACTGCAAACCTTAAAATTTAACTACATAATAGTGACCAGATAAAAAACATGAGATAGTGTCACGAGCCGCGGCGGTACTCACAGCCGCCGTGGCTCGCTTCTGGCTCCCCCAGGCGTCCCGGCCGTCACCTTGACGACCGGGACGTCATTTCCTATTCCTGCCCGGCCGTCAACAGGGCAACAGCCGGACGCCTTTACTATAGCGCTGCGTCACGGCGGTAGGCGGGAGCATGCGCATGACAGGCATCCTGTGGGCTGATTAATTAGAGGTCTGATTTACAGGCATTAGCCTGCATCTGTGTATTTCAGGGACAAGCCCTGATTGGCCCTGCTCTGTATGAGCAATTAGCCTGCAGCAGTGCATCCTACTCCTGATTGGTCTGTATTTGTATTTAAGGCAATGAGGTCTGCTGAGTTAAGATGGAAGGAAGTGGAACTTCACCGTCTCCGGCGCAAGCCGTAGCGGGTCATGTGGAATCCCTGTACCAAATGATCCAGGGATTGTCTGAGCGTTTGTCCACTCAAGAAGAAGCTGCGAAATCTTCACAACCCACTCCGAGTTCCGTCTGCGAACCTAAGATGAATTTGCCGGATCGCTTCACCGGAAATAGATCCCTGTTCCGGAATTTCAGGGAGAGCTGCAAGCTTTTTTTCAGGTTGAGACCCCGCTCTTCCGGTTCAGAGCAACAAAGAGTAGGGATCATCATTTCCCTCTTACAGGGTGACCCCCAGTCTTGGGCCTTTTCCTTGTCACAGACCAGTCCTGCCATGCAGTCAGTAGATGCTTTCTTCGAGGCATTGGGTCTACTGTATGACGACCCGGATCGAATGGCCTCCGCTGAAGCTCATCTACGGGCCTTGAAACAAGGCCGGCGGTCGGCAGAGGAATACTGCGTGGAATTTCGTAGATGGTCACCTGACAGTGGATGGAATGACCCTGCCTTACGCAGTCAGTTTCGTTTGGGCCTGTCAGAACAAATCAAAGACTCTTTGGTGCAATATCCGTCTCCTACCTCACTGGAGGATCTGATGCACCTCTCCATTAAAATTGACAGGAGAATTAAAGAGCGAAAAACTGAAAAAGAGGCATCTTCTCCTCCATCTGTTCTGATTCCTGTTTCCACGGATGATGAGGAGCCTATGCAATTAGGAACATATCGTCTCTCTTCTGAGGAAAGAGACAGGAGACGATCGCAAGGTCTATGTCTCTACTGTGGCACAAAACGCCACTTCTCCCGTTCCTGCCCAAATAAGCCGGGAAAAGACCATGCCTAGGGAATGAGGGGAAAGTTCACCTAGGTCTGCAAATTATCTCCCCGAAAAATGCTGTATTAATCCCTGCACAGCTCACCTTCAGTGCTCGCTCTGTGGACCTGTCGGCCTTCATTGATAGCGGAGCTGCAGGCAACTTCCTTGACATCGGGTTTGCCCGCTCTGACGGAATTCCGATGGTAAAACTCAAATGTGCTATTACTGTCTGTGGCTTAGACGGAAGTCCATTGCCTGGTGGCAAGATTTCCTGGGAGACCCCGCCACTACAGTTGAAGATCGGAGTTCTCTATTCGGAGTCAATCATCTTCTTCCTGATCGATTGTTCGTCGGTTCCCTTGATCCTGGGCCACCCGTGGCTCTCCCGTCATAACCCTGTAATGGATTGGATGAAAGGAAAGATTGTTCAGTGGAGTTCTTATTGCACACAGTCTTGCTTGTCACTGCCTCTGCGTATGATTCAGTCTATTCTGGAGCAGCTTCCCTCACAATATCATGAATTCTGGGATGTGTTCTCCAAGAAGGCTGCTGATACCTTACCACCGCAACGTGACTTTGACTGTGCCATCGAGCTTATTCCTGGTTCCAAGTTGCCTAAGGGGCGTCTGTATTCCCTCTCTGTTCCCGAGACCAAATCCATGCAGGAATACATCGATGAAAATCTGGAGAAAGGCTTTATCAGGCCATCTAAATCTCCTGTAGGAGCAGGATGCTTCTTTGTATCCAAAAAGGATGGAGGGCTAAGACCCTGTATAGATTACCGGGGATTGAATCTTATCACAATTAAGAACACCTATCCTCTCCCGCTCATTTCCGTATTATTTTACCTTCGTGGAGCGTATAATCTCATCCGTATCAAGGAAAGAGATGAGTGGAAGACGGCACTCAATACGCACTCTGGCCACTATGAGTATTGGGTCATGCCGTTTGGCCTTAGCAATGCACCTGCAGTGTTCCAGGACTTGATCAATGAGGTTCTTCGGGAATTCCTTGGTTGTTTCGTGGTCGTCTATTTAGATGATATCCTCATCTATTCCAGATCTTTGCCCGCCCATCAGACTCACGTCAAACAAGTTCTACAAAAATTGCGAGAGAACCACCTTTACGCTAAGCTGGAAAAGTGTGAGTTTGAGGTGCAGAAGGTATCCTTTTTAGGCTACGTAATCTCTTCTGAGGGATTCTCCATGGATCCAGCTAAGGTCCAGGCTATTTTGGATTGGGTGCAACCCAACAATCTTAAGGTGGTGCAGAGGTTCCTGGGCTTCTCCAATTATTATAGGAGATTCATTCACAACTTTGCTGACATTGTGGCTCCTATTGTCGCTCTGACCCGTAAAGGAATGGATCCAACTAATTGGTCGTCCCAAGCAGTAGCCTCATACGAAAGCCTGAAAAAGGCCTTTGTCTCCGCTCAGGTCCTTAGACATCCGGATCCAGCTAGGACATTTGTTCTTGAGGTCGATGCCTCGGACATCGGTGCCGGTGCCATCCTATCGCAGAAGGATCCTCATACTAATCGTCTGCACCCATGTGCTTATTTCTCCCGTCAGTTCTCTTCAGCGGAAGCCAACTATGATGTCTGTAATAGAGAACTATTGGCAATCAAATGGGCCTTCGAGGAGTGGCGGCATTGGTTGGAGGGTGCTTCACATCAGATCTTTGTCATTACCGACCACAAGAACTTACAATATATACAGTCAGCCAAACGTTTAAATCCCAGACAGGCCCGGTGGGCGTTATTCTTTACCCGGTTTAATTTCCTGATCACCTACCGACCAGGTTCCAAAAATGTCTGGGCAGATGCCCTGTCCAGAAGTTTCTCGGCACACCACCTTCCAGTCACTATCCCAGAGCCGATTATTCCTCCTTCTGTAATCCATGCCGGGTTAACCCAAGATCTGAGTATCACACTTCAGAGATTCCAGAAATTAGCCCCTGATACTACTCCGGAGCGACGTCTCTTTGTTCCAGTCCATCTAAGGAAGGCGGTTATTGCAGAGGCACATAACAGTAGTGTTGCGAGACACCCCGGAATTTACAAGACGCTAGAAATCCTTTCCCATACAGTCTGGTGGCCATCCATGTCTGCTGACGTCAAGAGTCATGTCCTCTCATGTGAGGTTTGTGCCAGAAACAAAGTTCCTAGGATCCGCCCAATAGGCCAGTTAGTTCCTTTGGCACCACCTGCAAAACCGTGGACCCACTTGTCCATGGACTTTATAGTTGATCTACCACCTTCTGCAGGACACAATACCATTTGGGTCGTGGTAGACCGGTTCAGCAAGATGTCACATTTCATTCCCTTAACCAGACTGCCTACTGCTCGGGATTTGGCCGTCTTATTTATTCAACATATTTTCCGGCTCCATGGACTCCCTACTGACATCGTTTCCGATCGGGGTTCTCAGTTCATAGCGCAATTCTGGAGATCTTTCTGTACCCTTCTCGGAATCAAGGGTAGTTTATCATCCGCATACCACCCTCAGTCAAATGGGCAAACCGAAAGGGTTAACCAGTCCTTAGAGAAGTTTTTACGATGCACACATCGGAGTTCCATGATAATTGGTCTTCCTTGTTACCCTGGGCGGAATTTGCCTGTAATAATTCCTGTCATTCATCTACTAAAACTTCTCAGTTTTTCTGCAATTATGGTTTTCACCCCAGATCTAACTCCTTGTATTCGCTCAACCCAGTTGGTGTTAAGGAGATCCGTTCCACTGCAAGAGATCTCAGAGTTATCCAGAAGAAAGTACAGGCATCTCTGAAACAAGCTTCATTTGTCGCAAAAAAAAATTCGGATCGCCACCGTACCATCTGCTCCTTCAAGGTGGGCCAGAGAGTGTGGCTGTCTACAAAAAACATTAAGCTCAGACAGCCTTGCAAAAAGTTGGGCCCTAAGTTCATCGGTCCGTTCCTTATCATCAAGCAGGTGAATTCTGTCGCATTTAGGTTAAGAATTCCGTGCTCGTTGAGAATTCCCAACACATTTCACTGTTCTCTATTGAAGCCGGTATTATATCCTAGTCAAATCCAGTCTTCAAATTTGCCTGAGAAAAATTCAAACAGACCACCAAGATACGTTGTTCAGAAGATCTTGGATTCCAAAAAAGTGCAAGGTCAGGTGCACTTCCTAGAGCAGGGGAGGAATCGTGGGTTAGAAGAGCGGTCTTGGATTCCACGGAGACAACTCCATGCTCCTAAACAGCTGTAGGAGTTCTTCAGGAAATTTCCGAAAAAACCTGGGTGTCGGGGTTCCTTAACCCCTCCTCAAGGGGGGGGTACTGTCACGAGCCGCGGCGGTACTCACAGCCGCCGCGGCTCGCTTCTGGCTCCCCCTGGCATCCCGGCCGTCACCTTGACGACCGGGACGTCATTTCCTATTCCTGCCCGGCCGTCACCAGGGCAACGGCCGGACGCCTCTACTATAGCGCTGCGTCCCGGTGGTAGGCGGGCGCATGCGCATGACAGGCAGCCTGTGGGCTGATTAATTAGAGGTCTGATTTACAGGCATTAGCCTGCATCTGTGTATTTCAGGGACAAACCCTGATTGGCCCTGCTCTGTATGAGCAATTAGCCTGCAGCAGTGCATCCTACTCCTGATTGGTCTGTATTTGTATTTAAGGCAATGAGGTCTGCTGCCTCATTGCCGGTTATAGTCTCTGTATCCAGTCTGCTGTACCTGCTCTCTGCCCTGTTCCTGTCTATTGGACTTGCTGTTGTTTACCCGTGTATGACCCTTGGCTTTGATTTGGACTTTGCTCGTGAATCTCGTGACCCTGACCTCTGGCTTGAATACCGACCTCCCTGTCTGCTCGTGACCCTTGACCTCAGCTTGTATACTGGTACTGTTGTCTGCTGCCGGCCCCTGACCTCTGCTTGGATTCCACTCCGCTTGCTTGGGTTCTCCCCAGCCGGTACACACTTCACGACCCTCTGTCAGTCTGCAGCCCAGTCTGTCCCCACCATCAGGGGCTCCAGTGAACACCTGACTGGCAGAGTAGATTCCGGGTTGTGTTGTGCCGGCTGGAGGGGTTCCTAACAGATAGAGGGTTGTAATTAATTACATAAATTCATAAAAGGGCAAGTAATTAGTGGAATAACATTAGTGCTATACCTTAGGTATCTGCTAAAGCAGGAATCGACTCAGTTGGTCGCAACATCAGCTAGATACAACGGTCAGGTGAGCGTTTCATCTAGTTACACAACTAGCAGTGCACAAACAAAATTCATGTTTACATAAAAGTAGCAGTGTGTGCAACCCAAGCTGGCAGCATAGTACAATGGACACAAAATACACACATACATGGTCAGCACAACACAATTCAAGAAGTGTATAATACAGTTTGGACGAGAAGAGGTACCCAGCAATCTAAAATCCTTGTTCAATGTCTTGACACCCTCTTCTTGTCACATGTTCAGTTGCAATTTAGTAGAGAATCTTATTCATATATGCACTTTGCCCAATGTAAAACAAGGATTCAATTAATTGAAGCTATCAATGAGCTGCACCTTAACAGAACATATCTATCTATCTATCTATCTATATATATATATATATATATATATATACAAGTTAACCCGTGCATGATACTCATGCATTCATCATCATCACCATCACCATTTATTTATATAGCGCCACTGATTCCGCAGCGCTGTACAGAGAACTCGTTCACATCTGTCCCTGTCCCACTGGAGCTCACAGTAGTCAAATCAAGCTACTTAAGGTGTTAAAAAAGTTCTTGTCATGCATTTTGGGCTAGGCCAGGCCTCCTCAGGGGAAGAGCGCTATTTCCCGACGTAAGCGCCCTTTTTTAAGGTGGTTTTGTCCACATGTCACCACCTCATCATTCTTCTCCATCACCTCATCCTTCATCTTCTTCGCCACATCCTTAATCTCCATCATCTTACTGTTCTAAAACCTCTCGATACACAATGTTTCTGCTAAACACCTTATCGCTGTGCTCAATCAGTCTTCCTTGAAGGGCAGTATTCATAACCTGTACTTTCACATCACTGCTTCTCCGTACTCGTGAAAATGCGACATACAATTGTCCATGACCAAACACAGGCTGTGGTAAATAAATACCCACACGGTCAAGTGTTTGACCCTGTGACTTGTTAATGGTCATAGCAAATGCCGCCTTCAAAGGGAACTGCCGCCATCTTAGCTTAAATGGCAGTCCTGTTTCGGATGAACATAAGTCAATCCGAGGTATCATCACCTTATGGAAGTTAACTGACTTCACTATTATAATTTTTTTGTCAAATAATGTCAGTATACCAAATTTCAGGTCAATTGGATCAGCCCTTTCTGAAAAAATAGTTTTTTCCACACACACTAACACACACCGCTAGGCTTATATATATTAGATAATGCTAAGAATTTAGTAGGTCAGTGTAGTATATAACTCCGCCCAGCAGGTGGCGCTGCAGCTTGAGCATTCTGTCACCCGGTAGTTTTTTCCACAAACACACACACACACACACACACACACTAACACAGCATGTGTGTGTTCATGAGGTAAAATTACCTCACAAAAATGAGTTTGAGCCCTCAACTTGTAAATTTAGCCTTTACTACCCCTCCCACGGGGGGAAGGGGGGACGATGGAAGTTAACTGACTTCACTATTATAATTTTTTTGTTAAATAATGTCAGTATATCAAATTTCAGGTCAATTGGATGAGCCCTTTCTGAGAAAATTTTTTCCACACACACACACACTAACACACGCCGCTAAACACATGCCGCTAGGCTTTTATATATTAGATAATGCTAAGAATTTAGTAGGTCAGTGTAGTATATAACTCCGCCCAGCAGGTGGCGCTGGAGCTTGAGCACTCTGTCACCCGGTAGTTTTTTCCACACACACACACTAACACACGCCGCTAGGCTTCTATATATTGGATAGATAGATAGATAGATAGATAGATATCTATAGATCTATATATATATATATATATATATATATATATATATATATATATATACAGGGTGATTCAAAAGTCGCAGTACACCCTTTTATTTCAAAAACTCTACAGTTAAATTGGGAAACCTGAATACTCCAGTAAAGTATGGGTGACGTGGTCTATCTTTTACGGTATGTAACAAACATGGGCGCCATCTTGAAATCGGCCCAATTCCTGTAGAGTTTTTGAAATAAAAGGGTGTACTGCTACTTTTGAATCACCCTGTATATATATATATATATATTTATATATATATATATATATATATATATATATATAGATAGATATAGACATATTTATATATATATATATATATATATATATATATATATATATATGTGTGTATGTATATATATATATATATATATATATATATATACATATACACACACATTAGAGATGTTCACTAACACCCGTGTTCTGGTTTTGGCTTTGGTTTTAAATCTGAATTAACTTCGTGTTTTGCTTTTGGTTTTGGCAAAACCACCCTTGGGTGTTTTGGTTTTGGCTTTGGTTTGCGACCCTACTCAGATATCGTAAGTTCGGGAGGACTCGTTCTATTGTGGTACAATGTAGGATTTCTGATGTCTACACTTTTGTAAATTTTCAGAATTTTCCACCTCTCCATCCACTTAGGAGTATGGATGCAAACCCTAGGCTGAAAATGTAGGCTTTCAGGTACCCTAGCCGTTCACGAGAATGGCACACCCCAGGTTAGTATTTTATCTTATCTAAGTCACAAATATTTTTTTATTTCTTGGTAGAGTAATACTTTTTTTTAAATGGGGAGACTTAAATATAATGAATCAAAATATAAGATAATGCATGTTGGACTCCATAATCTAGATTGGGAAGCTGATAGAACATTAGTATTAGAATAATAGTTATTTATTGAATCATATCAGTAGCATGGTAAATTACTCCTTTATTAAGTGACCTGATTAGACCTCACATTTGGCTACTGTGTACAAATCTGGAGGCTCAATGACATTAATAAATTTGTATCAACTTAAAGAAGGACTACCAAAATAGTATGGTCTGCAAACAGAATCGGGAAAGAATTAGAGGTTAATGTGTACAATTTAGAGACATTCCAATATATCAAGGGTATCAAGTGAGTTTTGGAAGGCAGCATAATTAAACACAAGAGGAACAACAAAACACAATAACACAACAAAGGGTTTTAGATCCATCCATAGGCACTTGTTTTAAACATGGAACCTGCATGCATGTTGCATTCGTACATGAATCAGATCCTAGATGTACTCTGCAAACGACTTTGGTTTTGCATCAGTGTGGTGAAGAAGACATTACAAGGTGCATTCCTACTTTCTAGCCTTTTGAGACACTTCTGCATATTAGAAGCAAGCCTAGTGTTTCAGGCAAGCAGAAAAATCTTACATGTGCACCGTATAAAAGTTTAAATGTCACATCAAAGACCAACCTTTTCTTCCACTTTAGAACCATCCTTTTTGTTAAACTTTTTCTGTTTTAGTCATTGGTGTACCTAGAAATAAATTTCTTTAAGTCAAAGATGCAAAGTGCATCCCATTACAAGTAATGAAACCCGATCTTCGCTAGCTCAGAGTTGGGGTAAACTGATTTTCTTTTGTTCTAAGGCTCCACCTTTGTTGTTTGTATTTAGTATGTTTCTCTCTGCAAACCATTTTAAGGCTATGTACCCACTGGTTATATGGTTAATGTGTAATTGATACTAGAGTTTTCATTTGCAGTACCTCATTTTTACCAAACCTTAGCAACGGCCCTTGATCAAGTGGCTCCAGCGATACTACATACTACACATCGACTTTGATGTCAACTGTGGCACACTACAGAAACGCGAAAGCTTCAAGAACTTTCCCGTAAAGCAGAACGTCACTGGCGTAAATATATATACCACTCCTATCGAAATGCTCTAGCCACTGCAAAACAAACATTTAAATCTCTTCTCATTCCTCCCACCCCGAACCCTCCATGTACTATCAGTGCTCAGGATCTTGCTTCCTACTTCAAGGACAAGATTGATAAGATCAGACTAGAAATGGTATCCTCTGCCTCAACAAGCAATCGGCTCAATTCCTTCCCACTACCCTCTGACACCCTCTCTTCATTTGACCCCACACATGAAGAGGAAATGTCTGCTCTCTTCTTATCTTCCTACTCTACCTCCTGTCCTCTTGTTCCTATTCCCTCACAAATTGGTAGATCTCTGTCTCTTGTGCTCATTTCACCACTAACTAAAATCTGTAATCTCTTGCTCTCTACTGTCATCTTTCCATCATTATACAAGCACACAGTAATTACTCCTATTCTACAAAAACAAGATTCCGACCCAAGCTCTCTCTCAAATTATCATCCCATCTCTAAGCTCCCGTGCCCCCCCAAGCTTCTAGAGAGACTTGCCTACACTCGCCTCACACGCTTCCTTTCCGCAAACAACCTGTTGGATCCTCTTCAGTCTGGCTTTCATTCTCAACACTCCACAGAGACTGCGTTGACTAAGGTTGTCAATGATCTGATCACTGCTAAAATTAAATGCCATTAATCTCTAGTAATTCTCCTGGATCTCTCGGCTGCATTTGACACCTTTGACCACTCTTTTCTCATACAAACGCTGGAATCCCTAGGTCTTCAAGACACTGTTCTATCCTGGTTCTCATTCTACCTTTCTAATCGCTCTTTCACTGTTAATTTCTCTGGGGCCACCTCTGTTCCGCTTCCTTTATCAGTTGGAGTACCACAAGGCTCAGTCCTAGGTCCTCTGCTGTTCTCTATCTATACCGCTTCTCTTAGAAATCTAATAAGTTTCTTTGGATTTCAGTATCATCTCTATGCGGATGATACCCAAATTTATCTATCCTCTCCTGATCTCTCGACATCTGTGTTGTCCCGTGTAACTCACTGGCTTCTGCCATTTCATCTTGGTTGTCCTCTCACCAACTCAAACTTAATCTTTCTAAAACAGAGTTAATAATATTTCCACCCACCAACAAGAGCATACCTGACATTTCTATTTCTGTTGATAACATGACAATAAATCCCACCCAACTAGCTCGCTGCCTATGTGTAATCCTCGACTCACACCTTTCCTTTGTTCCCCATATTGACTTTATATCTAAATCATGTTATATACATCTAAAAAACATTTCCAGAATTTGCACATATCTCACACAAGACACTGCAAAAACCTTAATTCATGCACTTATCATCTCCTGCATTGACTATTGCAATTCCCTCCTTATTGGTCTTCGCCAAAACTGAAATTGATTTTCCTTGCAAATCGTTATTGCTCTGCTGAATCACTCTGTATGTCTCTACACTGGTTGCCTGTTTTCTACAGAATCCAATATAAAATAATTTTACTAACCTACAAGGCCATCAACAAATATGCACCAACATACATCTCCTCTCTTATCTCAAAATATCTCCCAACTCGGCAACTAATTTCTGCACAAGATCTGCGTCTCTCATCCACCCTCATTACATCCTCCCATTCCCGGTTACAGGACTTTTTTGTATGGAATTCTTTACCTTGCACAATAAGACTCTCCTCTGGTCTACAAACTTTCAAACTTTCTCTGAAAACCCACCTCTCCAGACAAGCTTATAATATTCCTCAACCACCCTCTTAACCTCAGTACATTACCCTATTACCATCCGTTACACAATTTCACAGAAGATAACTACCCCCTGACCAACATTGTTGTTTGACAGGATCATTTAGCTTATGAGTCACTTTTACTTTTGCAGTCTGGCTGGGCCGAAATGCAAAATGTACACTTAACCTCATGTATCAAACTCCCATTGTCCCATAGATTGTAAGCTTGCAGGCAGGGCCTTCTCACGTCTTTGTCTGTTTTACCCAGTTTGCTTATTAGTTTACTGTGTTTGTCCCCAATTGTAAAGTGCTACGGAATATGTTAACGCTATATAAATAAATGATGATGATGATTTGCCGTTTCAGGTAATTGGAGGTCACTGTAGGCTTTCCCAATGCATTTACCCAAATTCGTTTGGCAGCCTGAACCTGTAAATTGCCATTAAGCTTGCTCATTATTCAAAAGTCAAGTGTTATTGCGTAGTGTAACTGGCTGTGTGCCCTCCATGATCAGGGACACCCATAAAATTGTGCTCTCTCAACCTCAATACAGGTTGCTATTGGGCCCCAGGGGAAATGGGCAACAGGGCTACTACCCATTATGCACCACCATCTTATTAAATATTATTGCAACATCAGAAGTGCTGGTTATACTTTTCTGCCTCTCCTTTAACACATGAGGTACCACCAGTACGTGACAATCTCCCCCCTATGTTAACTGCAGTCAGGTTAGAGGGAAAGTCTTAGTGAATAGAATATCAGCAGTGTAATGCCTCCTCTTCTGCCCAGAAGCTCCACATGACTTATGTTCTGTACACTCTGGGCTAAAGCATCTCTGTGACCATAGAGACACTAATAGTGCTACGAGCATCTCTATGATGACACCCATAGTTCTGCAGAGGCCCAAAACCTTCACAAAGCCATGTGGAGGCTCTGGATGGAAGAGAAGGCTTTGCATGCTCAGGAAAAGATAAGTAGGAAATAGGGTGTAATGTTCATTTTATTGCTACCAATAAACACTGTCCAATGTGATTATTGTAGTTTCAACGCACAAAGAGATTTAATAGCAAAAGATAGCAGGATTTACTGTAAGCAATGTGGAAGCATAAAAGATATAACAATAAACAGGAAAGTATAAAAAAAGAACACATTACAATTTCACTAGCGCGTCCTGGGCCCAGGTCCATGTAGTTTGTAGTCAGGAAGAGATTTCAATGACCCAGGAGCTTGCTTATATGCAGTTTGAATTAACATAAACAGTGATGATGTCACAAATATTTACATATTACACTAAGAGAGGTCTTCATTGTTCCAGGTTTAATGATGTTCCAGTTGTTTGTTGGTCATAGGTCAGTTCATTTGATCTTTTCCAAGGGTGGAGGCAACTCACTCCAACTGTTACCTACGAGTCTACATGCCGAATAACCAGTTTAAACTGACCCATAAACAAAGTACTTTTGAGCATTAATCTCATATTGCTCATAACTTGCGACCGCTAGAAACGATCGCTACTTTGTCGAAACTGGGTTAATGCTGCTGAATTAAGCTTTAATATGAGACTAAACTCTTTACCTTTTAGAGGACCTGAACCATAAATATTGTTAGTATAGTTTTATCTATCTATAATAACCTCTACTATATTTTACTAATAAATAAATATGGATTGGAACCTTAATAGATGTGTACTATTTACAAGTGTAAGTGCGAATGTAAATGTGTGTGTTTTTAATCCGTGCGATTGCACCACTACATGTGGGGAACTAATCGCAATCGCACAGTAAAACAATATTAATCAATTTAGCTTACTTCATCCAATTATTTGACTTTCACAAGGGGAACCTCTATGTAATGGTATATGTGCAAACTGAGTTATTTCCATGTAAAGGCATCTGTTTGTATGTCGGGATTCTATATGAAGGGGTATATTTCTTTGCAAGTGAGGTATCTGCAAAACACCTATAGGGTGGTATCCCTATGCAATGATGGACATATGTGCCAAGGGGGGTTTCTGTGCAGTGGGAGGATATCTTTAAGTGGGGAGGATCACTGTGTAGTGCGGGATCATTGTGCAATGAGGTTTCCTCACGGTGCAGGCTGCATCACCTCATGGGCAATGATTGAAGTGTAGATAAATTCGGGAGCGCTAGCTCAGATAGTTTGCTGTGTCCCAGGGGCACTCTTTGGTTATACTAATATGTTCAATTACATTTATATAACATTTTTAAAAGCTATATTTTAATATAACTGTCATTTTCCCGATTGAAACAGATTGGCGGTTGCTTAATCTGGATCAATTTCAAATATAAGTGCAGGATCGCAGGAGATCCAAAATAGGTTAAGCTTGATGGACTGGTGTCTTTTTTCAACCTCATCAACTATGTTACCAATAACATGTGCTTTTTAAAAGATTTTGTTCTGTGCACATGATGTTAAAATGAACTATGATTGATGGTCAAAGCACAAATTTGAAGGTATCCATTATGTTGTGCATACCTCCCACCTGTTCTGATTTAGGCAGGACAACCCTGATTCTGGGGAACAGTCCCAATGTCCGGGTAGCCAGGAATGTTGGGAAGTACTACCCACTCACTACTGCTTAAGCCGGCGGTTCCCAAACTGTGCGCCGCGGCTCCCAGGGGTGCCGCGGCGCTGTCACTGGGGTGCCGCGGGCCAGCCATATAAAAAAAAAGAAAGAATACAGTAACTTACCAATCCGCCGGGCACCGGGACCCAGCAGACTCCTCTCTCCCGCAGCAGCTGTCACTGACGTCGATATTCAGTGACAGCTGCTGCGGGAGAGAGGAGTCTACTGGGTCCCGGTGCCCGGCGGATTGATAAGTTACTGTGTTCTTTCTTTTTTTTTATATGGCTGGCCCGTGGCAGAGGAGTTAGAGGGATCGTGACAGCAGGGGCAGAGGAGATTGACAGGGCAGACTAGGGTGACAGTAGGGGCAGAGGAGGGTGACAGAGGGCAGAGGAGAGTGACAGCGGGGCAGAGGAGGGTGACAGAGGGCAGAGGAGGGTGACAGCAGGAGAGTGACAGAGGGCAGAGGAGGGTGACAGCAGGGGCAGAGGAGGGTGACAGAGGGTAGAGGAGGGGGACATGAGGGGCAAAGGAGGGTGACAGCGGGCAGAGGAGGGTGACAGCAGGGGCAGAGGAGAGTGACAGAGGGCAGAGGAGGATGACAGCAGAGGAGAGGCAGAGGAGGGTGACAGAGGGCAGAGGAGGATGACAGCAAGGCAGAGGAGAGTGACAGCAGGGCAGAGGAGAGTGACAGAGGGCAGAGGAGGGTGACAGCGGGGCAGAGGAGAGTGACAGCGGGGCAGAGGAGAGGCAGAGGAGGGTGACAGCAGGGGCAGAGGAGGGTGACAGCAGGGGCAGAGGAGAGGCAGCAGAGGAGGGTGACAGCAGGGGCAGAGGAGAGTGATAGAGGGCAGGGGAGAGGCAGAGGAGAGTGACAGCAGGGGCAGAGGAGAGTGACAGGGCAGAGGAGGGTGACAGCAGGGGCAGAGGAGGGTGACAGAGGGCAGAGGAGGTGACAGAGGGCAGAGGAGGGGACATCGTGAGAGAGGGCAGAGGAGGGGACAGCGTGAGAGAGAGCAGAGGAGGGGGGACAGTGTGACAGAGGGCAGAGGAGGGGGGACAGCGTGACAGAGGGCAGAGGAGGGGGGACAATGTGACAGAGGGCAGAGGAGGGGGGACAGTGTGACAGAGGGCAGAGGAGGGGTGACAGCATGACAGAGGGCAGAGGAGAGGGGATAGCGTGACAGAGGGCAGAGGAGGGGGGACAGCGTGACAGAGGGCAGAGGAGGGGGGCAGCATGACAGAGGGCAGAGGAGGGGAGACAGCATGACAGAGGGCAGAGTGGGCAGTGTGTCTGGATGCAGAAGGGGCAGTGTGTCTGGATGCAGAGGGGGCAGTGTGTCTGGATGCAGAGGGGGCATTTTTGCATACAACTAAATAAGTATTTCTGTCCTGACCTAAATACTTATTACAATTGTTTGACCCAACTACTTCTAAAACAGGACTGCTCAATAATTATATTGGAGGGGTGCCTTGAAAAAATTTGGAGACTCTAAGGGTGCCGCGAACTGCAAAAGTTTGGGAACCACTGGCTTAAGCACATCATGCCGATTTGTGTTAGAGGTGCATATGGTTGAGAAATGGAGGAACAACTTTGAAATGTTGCATTTTCTATGAATTTGGAATGTAAGCCACAACTAATAACAACTTCCAAAATCGCTAAACTTGATGTTTTAAAACATGCCCACTTGTGATAAGCCCCAATTTCTACTGTTAATTAATATAATTTGAATTATTTTCTTAAAGGAACTCTAATATTTACTGTCCACCTTGTATGGATCTAATGTAAATATTAAGGGATGGCTGTGTACAAAATAATTCTTTTTTAAGAATTTGCCTATTTTATATTATGATACTAGTAATCAAGTACCCTTCCATTGTTTGCTTTCTTTCCCTCAGAATTCTTTTTCCTTTTCTCCAGTCCTTATGTTAATTAAAGGATGTGTGATAAATCTTCCAAGGTACAATAGCTTAAGGGTGAATGATATGTGTGACATCTATGGGTGCAGGGTATGACTACATTGGGAGTGTTGCCAGTTGCTGAAATGTCCAAAAATATAACACAGAGCAGGCAAAGTGGCAGACACATCTTGCAAACTTTGCTTATAGCCTGACCAGGGGAATCATGTAGTCGATGATATATTAAATTGCAGTCTTCTAAGGATTTTGCTGAGCTAGCACTATGAGCAAACCTTTTTTTGTTATACAAATTATTTAGAGCTTAATAACTTTGAACATGGGATGGACATTCACAGAAATGTGGCAACCACTAGTAAAAACTTCATTAATTTTCTCAGTAAACAGAGCAGGTCTGACATTTAAATGTCAGTCCTGCTCTATTTACTGAGAAAGATAATGAAGTTTGGCTCACCCTCCTCTATGAAATATCTATATACATTTTCTTGTGTTTACTAAACTTTATCTTTTACAAAAGGCATCGGCATCACATTCTTAAAGCTAAGTATTCACAATCACATTCCATGATCACTGATTAAAACAGGTGTGATGTACTTTCAATTTCATTCCTAGATCAGGTAGATATGTGAAAGAAACTGTATACAGTGTAATACTTAAACTACTTAAAAGAGAAACTGTGCACTCTTGGTAATCTAGCTTAGTTTGCTAATAATATGCAAAACCATATGAAAATGCATTTCCTTGATATCTACTGAATTCAATCTAGGAGACAATTTGTTGCTTTATAGAAAAGGAAGACCAGGCATTGAAAAACAGCCACTGGATCCTAGATGAAGGCTTTGCCATTTTCCATTAAAAGAATAAAAATAGTTCAATTATCTTTTTAGGAAAAACAATTTTACTTGTTTGAAGCACTTTTGTAAATCCAACACATTGTTAAGCATGCATGAACATTTGCCAAAATGAAATTTCGTTTAATTTATCCAATAAAATCCAAAGGAAAACCATTATATTTTTATTGACAGTTAATGTTAGCTTCCATGTTTGTATCTTTATTCGAAAGATTCTTGTGTCAGTGTATTAACCCTTTTATGATCAGAGGTGATTTGTCACTTTCTGACCAAATCAAGTGTGACATTTTAAAATTAAATGTAGTGTCTCTGTATTATGCAGTGCTTTCAAGAAAATATTCAATCAATCACATCAGTCCCTGGAATGTGGGAGGAAACTGGAGCATCTGTAAATGGAGAGCATTTAGAGCAAATGGTAAGATCCCCAGACAGAATCATAATATCATTAAAGGGTAGAAGAATAATACACGACAGTAAGGGGCGAGGTGACAGAAATATATCTACAGTAATAGATGTGCAGGTAGTGATTTGAAAAGACCTGATTGTGCTGTCCAGGTAGACAACGCTTTTCTGCTAAAAGTAGATACAATCGAATAAAATGTGAACAATAAAAATACAAAAAACATTTTAGAAAGGGGTAAAACAACCAATAGCAGTGAGGTTAGACAATGAACATTGAGTAGTGCAGTGTGTGTAACCACGTATTATTGTCATGGTATCATGGTAAGCTGGGCAGTGTGCCCAGCTTACCATGCTAGGATGGCTTATAGGGTAGAGAGAGGGCTATATTTGAGAAGGAGGGAGAGCATGGATGCTAGGAGTGTTACTGCTGTGCATTCAAGGCATAAAATGTATATGACAGCCAGGTGTGGTAAACAGTGTGAACATGGGCATCTGTAGGTTGGTCCAAAAAGTTAATGTAAGCTATATGAAACAAAATATGGCATCATAGACAACCAACAAAATGCTACTGCCAAGAGCAACAAGAACATGAGGCGTCCTGAGGAGGGGGGGTGGGTCTTAGATATGTGAAGGAGGACCAGATACCTGCAGGTTTGTAAGCAGGTCCTTTCCTTACCTAGAAACATTAATAAAGATAATCTTTCCAGCGAGGTTGACGATAAGCGTAAAGGGGATATTCAATCTATACTGGATCTCTTTGCCTTAGTTTGTGTCGTTTGGCAATGGTTATCGGGGCAAGGTCTTGATAAAACTGCAGTTTACAACTGTCACATAGAAAATGTGGCTCAACCTGGACTGCGTTGTTGATGCGGTCCTTGTTCTTAAAGCTAAGTAGGCATATAGATGATAACATTGCAAAGTGGCATGTTATCGCGTGGTTTCAGACGGTGTGCACGGAGAGAGAATTTTCAGTGGGTACTATGCGTGGGCTGAGTTCAGGAGCTCAAGCTCAAAAAAAGCAGATTCCAGGATTTTCCAAAAGCACTTGCTGTTTCGCCTCTCACGAATCTTCAAGTCTTCATTTTTGTTTTTAAGTTCCTCAAGTTCCTTATTGAAATGGTCCAGGGGGTAAATTTATCAAGGTGCGGGTTTGAAAAAATGGAGAAGTTGCCTATAACAACCAATCAGATTCTAGCTGTCATTTTGTAGAATGTGCTCAATAAATGATAACTAGAATCTGATTGGCTGCTATAGGCAACATCTCCACTATTTCAAACCCGCAGCTTGATAAATTTACCCCCAGATCTTTGTTCGTCCCTTGTTGGAATTAATATAAGTGTTCCTGATGAGATCCAAGTTTAGTAGTGCAGATAGCGAGTGACGAGATATCCGTTTTGATAGAAGAGACTGTCTTCTCAAGCTGAGGTTTAAGAGATTGCTTAAAATGAGTGATGATGTTGGTTAAGACGAGATTGTTCTTCTTGGTAGAAGGAATTGGGGAAGGGGCAACATTCTACTCCATGGAGGAGCATGGTGGCATCATAGGATCTAGTTGTGAGGGCTTCTTATCTTGTCTGGTTAAATGTCAAGGTATAGGAGAATAAAAGTCAACAACCACCAAAGTGTCAAGTATAGAGATCAATAAGTATTGCACCCAGGAACGGGGAGCCATTTCAGAAGGAGGTAAGTTACAGACTGTAAGTCCAGAGACCAGACGGGCACCCCACACAAAAAACTCCAGGCAGTGGCTATGGATGTGAGAACAGGATCTGCACAGTCAGTGTTTGACCCACTCCTAGAAGCAATAAAGGAAAGATATGAAGCTGGCTGGGTTACAGAAACAGCAGCAGAGTTGTATTCAAGCTGTCAGGTGGTAGGTGGACACAAGAAGTCCCTTATGCAGGTAGGAGAGCAGGATCTGTAACAGGGTCAGTAACCAGACTGCAGGTGCAGCCTCTGGCACAGGTAGCTAGTGTAGGGAGGGAGTGGGGAAAGAACTCCTGCAGGCACTGATGTTACCGAATCAGGAGGCTAGGAGTAGATTAGGAAAGAGTATGTCTGGCTGATCGGTCAGCAGGAGGAACAGTAGTGTGGAAGAATGGTACCTGGCCAGACTGGTCATGTGCTTGCTGTAGAGGCCCTTCCTCAGTGAAGAGAGCAGCTCTTGGTGTAGCGACTGCCTCTGTCCCTTTGTGAGCAGGTAGGTGATAGTGGGCTGCTGACAGACGGAAAGCTCTCTTGAGAGAGCTTGGACAAGGCTTGAATTCTGACTGACATGGTAAGTGCACTTCATGTTGTAGTAGTAAAGAAATGATTAATTAGTGGCCATTAGTTAAATATTAGTTATTAGTTGCTAATTAGTAGGGGGGATCATGTAGATGAGGGTTCTGAGTGACATGTGAGGAGTTTTGGAATACATGTGAGATCTGGGGATATGATTGCCATGTGCCAGTCTGAGTGGCATATGGAGCATAAGTGGCATGTGCGCATCTGAAGACATTTTGGGGTTTGAGTGGCATGCAGGGGACATTTTGTGTCATGTGCTGGTCGGACGGCATGTGGGTTGCTGAGGTTATTTTGGGTGTTTTTGCATGTAAGAAAATAATATTTTTATGTTTACAGGTTGTGAGGGAGAAGAAGGGAACAGAGTGAGAGGAGGTGCATGTATGTGTGTGTATATGTAAAACTTTATGTAACATTTATTTTCTGCCCTGACTTTTACCTTCACTAATACATTCATTTCTTTCTTTCTTTCTTTTTTTCTAGAGATATATATTTTTGCATTTCTGTATTTCAATAAAAATGTATTGCGTCTTTATTAAAGAGGGGAGTGGGGTGCATATTACAAAGAGATGTCTCTCACTTTTTAAATTAAATGTTTCGTTTTCATTTCTTGCGTTTAACAGTAATGTGTGGCCCTTAAAGTGTAATCTACCAATTCAGGTCAGAAAGCCATATTGATTTCCCAATAAATTGCTCTTCCCAGAGAAAAAAATTAAAATAAGGTGGATGTATGAACTAAATTTTTTATAGAAGTGTGTGTGATTATTTTATTATTATTAATTTTTATTTATAGGGCGCCACTAGGTGTCCGTAGCGCCGTACAGGGACAAACAAGATTACAATACGAGGTGAGACAGCACAGTACAGTAAACAATAATCAGTAACTCAGTGAGCTCAAAGCACCGCTAGAGGGGTGGAGGAGGGGAGAGGGGAAGGTCCGCCAATGACGGAGTCCAAGAGGGAAGGCACGGATGACAGGGAGACCCCTAGAGGGGAGAGGAGGGAGCGAGAGGGGACGCGGGAAAGAGGGTCCTCAAGGAGGAGGGCTAAGTAGCTGGAGAGCAGAGTTAACAGTGGTGAAGACAGGAGGAGAAAATACCCTGCTCAAAGGAGCGTACAATCTAAGGGGTGGGGTAGACAGACAGAGAGACACGGGGGAGAGATGGAGGAACGGAGGATAAGGATAAGGGGGGAGGAAGAGGCAGACGAAAAGGTAGGAAGTTAAGTGGGAGATGATACCGTGTGTGATACCATATTCTTCCTGCATCAGTTTGACATTAGCCTTGCATCTGAACTTGGTGTTATTGAAGAATCCCGTTCCTTCTACTATTTAACTCTGTGGGGTAAATGTATCAAGCTGAGAGTTTTCCGGCGGGTTTGAAAAGTGGGGATGTTGCCTATAGCAACCAATCAAATTCTAGCTAGCATTTTGTAGAATGTACTAAAGAAATGATAGCTAGAATCTGATTGGTTTTTCAAATCCGCCGGAAAACTCTCAGCTTGATACATTTACCCCTCTCTGTTGCATCCCACCTGCCTTCATTCCCCTACCTGCATCATGACACTGCCCTTGTGACTTGCAGCCCATCCTCACTTACATAATCCCATTACTGTGCAAGTACCTGTCACACAATTAGCACACTTCTCTCCTTAAAATATTTTGTGCTGCTATGAATATTCATGCAGGTTTTTACTTCCCCGCCAACTTCAAAACAAGGAACAAACAGACAATGAAGAATGACAATAAAAAGGTACCTGGTCAAACTGACCCTAAATTTGCTACTAAATAAGAATTTTGTAAACAAAATAATTAAATAAATTATAGAACTGCAGTGGAAATTTCAGATTAACACAATTTAGTTTAAATTTAGTTTAATTTCATGGTTAATATCCCCAAAATATACATTTTTGGGTTTAGTGGTTCGTTCTTTCTGATATGTAGGCGTTCTTGCTTCTACTATGATATACCATAAAGCCTTTATAGTCATCAGGTTCCTGAAAACGCTCTGTTTGCAATTGAGGCAAAATTGTCATCATATAATTTTTGTGAATACTGATTTGCAACGTATTTGGTCTTCGATGTATGAACTTTACCTTCATAGTCATATTTGATTTTAAAACCCGATTTGCATCCAATTGCAACTCAATCAGTTCCCAATACTGGAGCAACTTGTGAATAGGTAGTTTTTCAACAAGTCAGGCTCAGGTGTTGGTACTGTTCAAACCATGTAGTACAGGTATCTTACATGTTAAATTCTTATTCCATATATTTCTTCAAGAGTGCGTCAATTACTTAAATATCAGTATTACTTTGCACTGTTTCCTGTGATACAGATAGAGAATTCTACTGAAGTTTCTGTTTCACTTAATGAAGAGACACCGAGCCTCATTAATTAATGCAAAGCGTTGAGATTCATGGCGTTTGTGGAGGAGACAGTGTAGAGGTCCTGGAATTCTGTATGCTCTGAGATTCATTTAGTCAACAGTGCCTTCATTTGTAAGTGTCTCACTATGTATGATTTTCTTTAGAAGCTTGTACATAGTAAAATATATGAATGTGCTACAAGTCCATACTAAAGTTCTTAGTAGCCTTTCCAAGTAAATGGTTTTGATTGCAGTTCGTCACAACTGCTCCTCCCTAGTATGTGGTGGCATATGTGCATGAAAGATAATGTTTTTCCACTTGCACAGAAAGTACAGTTCATTCTCTCTTGAAGACTATTTTGATATGGGTTGTACGGCACAGTAGTCTGAAACATAATTACATTTTCACATCATTTTTTCATAATTGTTTGTGTCTTATCACTTGTGTACTCTGTTCCATTATCTGAATCCTGCCTAATTTAATGCTTACTTAGGCAAGATAATACTGGCGTTTCTCTGGCTGTTCATCCTTGCTGTGTACCCTTAGTAATTATCAGTAAATGTGAGAAGGCAAACAAACATCTGTATAAATAAAGTCCAATACTGCTTTTTGAAAAAATACTTTCTTTTCATTTTTTCATTTTATGCAACAAGTACAATTCACTATTTGACTGCATTGGCCAATTTTGATGCCACTGATATACTGTATTTTTTTTCAGGATTCATGTGTCCAATATAACAGCAATAGGTATGGATACAGTTCCTATGCCATTCCTCCTTGGTGCCATAAATAACTTCATCACAATTCAGCTCATACAGTTACATCTCTGATATTTAATTTGTGAGCACATCTCCTATTATGCAGTTGTCACCTTTCAATGTCGAAGCATTGCCTTGCTAGGTGTGCACTTTATTGACAGTTGGTAACTCTTAGGCATATAATGTAATTTATTTATAGGTATCTTGCTGATAAGTGTTTTGAGATTGGACAATGGAGATAAACCTCCCCTATTTATTCTGAGACCATACACTAACCGTTAGCTGTGGTAGTGTTTGTTTAGTTTGATTAAGTCAAGTGAAGATTTTTTTATCATATCAAGTCATATCACTGCTCTAGAGTGAAAACCCAGGCAATTCATTATGAAACACCTATTTTGTAATTGGTATTTTGTTGAACAGCTAGTTCCTTTAGTTGAATCATTCTGGCTTTCCAAGCTCCATAGTTTGAAGCTCCACTAGCTACAAGGTGCATCTTATATAGTCCTGCAAATACCCCGACAATGTTTTCTAATTAAATACTCTTTATTGCTTATATTCCTCTTACATCTACTTTCTGAAGCTTATCCCACATTCCCTTTGCTTGTAGTTGGTAGATTGTGTATATATGTACAATCTGATCAATATCTATGCTGAAGAAGATGGTGCGCTGGTTATTTCATCCTACCTCTATCCATTCATATGAGAGTATAGCTGGCCTACCTTGTATATACTTCCATATACCTTCTCGTATCAGCAGCATCCTAATTTTAGACTTCTAGTCATTCAAATTTGCTAACTTTATACATTTTCTTTATATCCTTTTCCTTGCTCTTTCTTTCAGTGATTTGATGTTTCCTTTTTACTGATTATTTGCTGAAATTATGGATGCATCTCTGACTGTGTCTATAATCTGTATGCTGCAAAAGTCACTGCACTGACCAGTTATGTTAGATACAGCAAACCATGCAATCTCTTTTATTTCCCAAAAGAAAATGGGCATACATCATCTCAATGGTTAGGGTATTCTAACGCTTCACAGGCCTGCCTGGTACTCTCTTAATGTGACATAAACACATACTTTTTTAGGTGCATGTTAGCACAGTATGCACTCAGTCTCCCAATTCACAAAAATATGAAATGTTGTAATTTAATGTAATTGCTTGACAACATTCATTTTATAACTTCAATTTTCAATGTCTTTATATATATACTATGCTGTTGTGGCTTCCCATCTTAATATCACCTTAATATTTCTACATGTCATATTGACACTGTTAGACAATACATTAGTATCATTCTGTGCTATACACTCAGGCACAGTTGTCCTGGGATGCCACGCAAAGTTGCTTTCTGGATACAATTGTATCTCATACAGAGAGTACGTGTCTTACTCCAGGGCAATACAAATACATGACTCTGCATCATTGTATAAATTCATGGTTGCAAAGCTCAGAAAAAAGCCAGAACTAAACTGCAATGTATGAAAGAAAAGTTGTGGGAGGAAGTAAGCCAACAAATCTAAATCATCTGAATAAGAACACCTATAATTCTATTATGCAGTATTATTAGGTAATAATGACTTAAGAAAAGAGCTGATACAATGTTGCAAGTCACAGAGAAAGAAAAGTGACTGAAATATGCTGTTTAAGAAAAATAGTGTTCAAAGTCATAAATAGTGGACCAGCTATTCCTGAAGCTATCTTGCTTTCTCAGCAAATAAAAAAAAATGTCTAATATATCATTTACAAATCATTTTACATAACCGGGATTAATTGCATGCTTTATATTTTTGAAAAAAGGGTTATGTAAGTTTCCTTTGCCCATCCAAGGGACCTGCATATAATGAGGTGCCTTTGACGCTGGGATGCAGAATTAAATGTTTGATCAAAATATGAACTAATACCTCATGTTTTCATTTTGCTAGATACACACATATATGCAGTGTTAAGGATAAGCGCTGACAACTGTCTTTTTGCTTTGTATACATATATGGCCATTTATATTACCATGCAGCTGGTACCATATATAATATGGCATATGCCAAGTGCAGGCTTATTGCCAAGCAGCTGGTACATATATAATATGGGATATATCGAGCATGGGCGTACATCTTCTCTGGTTTTCCTTCCCCCATCTTGTCAGGTTTAATTTTGTTTTAATGCGGAGACTCATACTATTAATAATGATGCTTAATAATAAATGTGTTGTAAATATATTACAATTATAAATGATAATCATACAGACAATTGGGTATTCAAACTTATTTTTGTCTCATTTCTCTAACAGATTGTCTCATGCTGGTATTCTGTCTACATCTTGACACATATATAGAATATTTCTGAAGCAAATCTAAGAAATCTTTTAGCTTGTAATCATATATAAAACCCTGCCTTTCTATTATTTTCCCAGAACAAAGAAATCAATATACCTCTTGAATCAAACTCCCTCAAGAAAGAGCCAGGATCTCTTCAACATGAAGAAAGACAGAACGTAGTGAATATTCTCTCAAGAACCCTGTCCTCCCCACTTAACAATGCAAAGCCTCAGTGTAATTGGCATCTGCTAGCATCAAAATACTATATACTTCAAACCCAAAGTAATCAAACTGCAATTTTGCTAAATATTAAAGTATCAGTTTTAATTTGTTTTCTAACAGTATTTAACACAACAACAGCATTTCAATTATTGATTAATTTTTGATCGGCTATTTTCTAAAACATTGATGGGTACTAGGTGACCCTAGGGTCACATGTAACGCACTGAGCCTTCATCTGCTGCCCCATGCTTTATGCCCTGTTAGTCATTTTCTCTGCTTTTTTCTCAAGCATCAGACTCAGCTTTTATTTAATAAGGGCATTAAAACAATGAAACAGCACAAAGAAGCTCAATGTAAACCTGCTACTCAGGTATAGAATAGTGTACAGAATAGTCATTTGAATTCCGAGCTTGCAGATGTGAATTCATAGTCCAGCTGCATGTCTCTACTATAAGGATAAAGAGGAGCTGCATACACACGCCTAAAAAGGATGGCAGCACGTTATCCATTGCAAGTGGAGTGGTTGAAAGAAACAATGTGAGTTGTATGTAAAAACTTTTCCTTCATAAGCAGCAGCAGAGAGTGATCCCTAGGAAATCTCAGAGCAGTGACCTTTTTTTCCAATGTACAGACAGGCCAGGAAGCAGTGGTTTGTGTTTGAATCTGGTAAACAAGAATGTATATTTTCAGGCATCCATGTGAATACTCAGTGGAAGTCCATACTATGCCGGTGAACTGCATTAAGGTGGGTTCCATTTAGCTTTCATTTTACACTTATTTAACCTCTTCATTTATACCCTTTTCCACAGAAAAATATGACAACCACTTAATTGTGTTTCAAAAGGTTTTTAAGATTAAATCATAGCACATGACTTCAACTCACTGTATTCATAAATAAATGTCAACCTGAGCTTCATTTGAATCACACAGTCTGACATCCTGTGTATTTGACTGAAGCTTCTGCTGGAGTCTCACAAGTCGCAGTGTGCTCTCTTCAGTTCACCCTTCATTACGTATTTTCTGAACTTGCCTTGGCACCACAGTATATGTTCTACAAGATATAAGGGGTCTCACTTAGCTTTGACGTATAAATGTGTGCTTTTACTAGAGATGCTCAGACTTGGTTTTCAGAAAACCGAGTCCACCCGAACATCGCAGATCCGAGGACTGAGCCACATTTGCTCACCCTCGGAACTTAAAAGGAGGAATAACTTCATCATTGCATCATCGGATCTCACAAGTTTTGGATCCTATAAGTAACGCCCTCCACTGAGATCTGGCACCATTTTACAGAGACACAGAAGGGGTAGCAGAGTTCTTGGCAGTCTTCAGTGCAGTTGGGCAGGGTGATTAATGAAAGAGAAAGAGGAGGACTGGCAGTTGTCTTAAAAGTCTGCAGTGACATTCTACGGTGCCATAGCTTGCCCAGAAACAGAAGAGGTGACAGTGTTCAGTGCTGAAACACAAATAATTGGGCTGGCAATATTCTTAAAAGTCTCCAGTCACTTTCTACTGTGCCATAGCTTCACCCAGAAACAGGAGAGGTGACAGGGTTCAGTGCTGAAACACAAATAATTGGGCTGGCAGTATTCTTAAAAGTCTCCAGTCACTTTCTACTGTGCCATAGCTTCACCCAGAAACAGGAGAGGTGACAGGGTTCAGTGCTGAAACAGAAATAATAGGGCTGGCAGTGTTCTTAAGTCTCCAGTCATATTCTACTGTGCCATAGCTGAAACAGAAACAGGAAGGATGGCAGTGTCCTTGTTACTCTGCAGTCTCCAGTCACATTGTTCTTGTAAATCCCTAGTCTCATTGCCGTGGCTCACACAGAAACAGGGGTAGCAGTGTTCTTGTCACTCTCCAGTCTCCAGTCACCTTGCTCTGTGCCTTCAATATGGATTCACACCAGACCACAGAAGACCAGGAGCACCAAGCTGCTGCTGACAACAGTCATGATGATACTAATCCCTCTACGTCTTGTGCTAAAGCCTATGTTCAAGTGCATAGTGGTTTTAAGTCAGTCAAACAAAAATGTAACAGAAAAAGATTTTACCTTTTTAAAGAAAAAAACACCTCTCTAATAAAGATGAAACTTTACTGTAGGACTAGACCAACCAAAACACAAAGTTATTCCAGATCCAAAACACGGGGGTCAGTGAACATCTCTAGCTTTTACATATCTTTTTAGTTGGATGTATCTTAAGATACGTTTAACTTCAAAAAGTTAGGATACATCTGGTGCAAAATACACAAGTCCTTATCATCCACTTGTAAACTTGAACTATGTTTATGGACGCCTCTTAAAAGACGCATCTAAATATATTTTTAACTCTTATCCGTAGACTCATCCACTTCTGTATCTGTTTATTGGATCTAGAGACTTCACATCCACCCATTAAGCGGACATTATTCCTCTACGTTCTCTATGCTTATATTGATATCACTAGCCGGCTGGTTTCAGCAACAGAATACACTCATTGTGGTCACGGACGTATGGTTCACAATACTGTGTCCTTACACTCCTGTTTTTATTGTGTTTCTATATGTTTTTTTCAGTCAAAATCACATTTTGTCGTTTACTGAAGAAGAGTTGCATTATATTTGTTGAACAAATACAAGTACGCCGGCTGGCCTACTTGCCAGAATACATTATCTTGCTCTCCTAGTATTTCTGAGTTCCCCTCCCATTCCCCTTTCCCACGACGGGGACACCAGCTATTGATATTTTTAACTCTGACTAGGATTCATATCTAGGGCGAAAAGTGCAGATATGGCACAAAAATGTAATTCAAAAGATGGAATTCAATTGGCCGCAATACTCGTGAAAGTAATGCGGCCTGCGCACTATTACCATTATTACGGTAATAGCGTGCATTATTACCGTAAGTGCGGTCATTTCAACGCCAATTTTTGCTTGCAGCTCCGAGAGCCGTGGGCAGAAATACGTGATAAAATTACCGTACTATCGGTAATAGTGTGCGGCCTATTGAATCCCCCCCCCCCCCAAAGTGTTCATTTCAGTTTCTGAAACTTTTCAAGAGCTTTTCTTAACATGTTGCAATAGGGTGTTGCTTAGAGCTAGCTATAGACAGCAGGTACTGAGTGTTTTAAGCAAAAAAATGCATTTGTCGAAAGTATTTGTTGTAAGCTTTGTTTATTGCACATCATGTGGGATAGAATCCACCCACAAAGGCAAGGATTACCAATCAATGAATATTAATAAAAAAATTAGATATGGTTACTTTGTTTGATATTAATACATAAAACTTGCTATGCATTTATAGTGACAAAATATATGATAATATATGTAATATGTCTGTAGCAATAATTGCGAGTTACCTCCATAATAAATTCATGATGGCCAGCCATCTAATATTGAGTAAACCTTTCAGCTAAGGCTAGTTCACCCTTTGGTAAATCTAATTTCTAAAGATTTCTGAAATGATTAAACTATGGTCTGATATATAATACATAAAACAAGCCAGCAGGCAATCACTGATTCCTTCTTATGTACACAGCTATTTGCATACAAATAGTGCTGAATTTAGAACACTGAGAGAAAACTAAGGATTTAGATTCCATGAATTAAATAAATACAGTAATGACATTTCTGGAATAATCCATGCATACATAAACAGACAAAACAAACAAGGGCACATTCTTACTAAGACATTACATCTAAGCATAACTTTTTCAGCAAAATATTTCATATTACATCTGCAGTTCACTAAGGAGAATGTATTGATCAGAGTCAGAAACGACTTAAACTACCTATGACTTGGACCAAGGGAGGAAATGGGGGCACCCTATTTGGTATGAAACCATCTACATAAAACACAATAGTGTAATTAATGTTGCCCTGACCTTCGGTGCAAAATCTAATCTGGGACCCCCCCCATCACAACACCTATACCTAATAACGTCCATCACACGTAACATGCACATACATTACACATGCCAACCAATGTATTGTTTGTGCTCCTTTGGAATTCCCTCATGTGTATTGTCTGTTCCCCTTTTGATTCCCCTCATTGTGTATTGTATGTGCTCCTTTGGTAGTCAATGTGTATTGTCTGCAACAATAACTTACCTTTAGTGTCTTGTCTTTCACATCTGAGGTAGGTTTTCTCCACCTGCTCCTTCCTTGTGCCTGTAAAACGGAAGCTACAAGATCAGTGAGACCACGGAAGCTGCACACCGCATGTTTGTCATATACAGCAGCCTGTTAGGAGTGATGTCTTATGAGGGCACTTTGTGTGATATCATTGCTCCATGGTTACCCTCTCTTTAACAAGATCCTGTGTTTGACAAATTGCTTATTTTGAGGCTTCCACTCACTCACCATAAGAGCCAAATGTGTAGTGGCCGCTGCCCAGGCTCAGGACCTGTCGCAATTTTGACTGCTGTCACCCGTACTGTACCAATAGTGTAACCAGGGGTGTAACAATAGCCATATAACCGTTATGTGGCATGAAGGTGTAAGGGGCCTTGTGGGATTCAGGCCCTAAGCCTAACACCACATGACATGTAGGGCACATATCATGTATATTAGCTTAGGCAACTCTATAGTTTTATGCTGTATTTTCCTGCACATAACAGACAACATAAGCTAACAGTTGCCTATAAACGTGGTTGCACATAGCGCCCATGTGCCGTCAGTCACAGAGCAGTGTTGGGTGGGGAACTGATGAAAGAATGGGGTCCTTTCACAATTGTTCTTTGGAGCCCCTTTATTCATAGTTGAATAACATTCTCTCAATAAAAAGTAGCTAAAAAAACCTCTTTTTTACTGGAGGAAAGAAAAACACAGTAACAAAACCTGACCAATAATCTTGAAGATGGCATCACACCTCCACCTCTGAATGTTGTGCAGAAATTAAAAAATATATTGTTTCTGTCCATGTGCCCATAATACAGTAGTAAACTCTATTTACAAATTTGAAATAAAGTAATGCAACTTGCAGATGTTTGTTAGAAAATGTAATATAAAGAGGACCAGAAGGTAACTGGTGCATTAAAAAACAAGAAATTAAAAATATGTTTTTATTTAAATGTTTTATTGTGACAGTTTTAAATATTCTCTGTGCAAGAATAGTGTACATGCAGCAGAATAATGTTTAAAAAAAAGTTCAAATTTGCTTACTTTAGATTGCAATGCCAGATTGTCATGCTATTGCATTGCTGCATTCCCACACGGCTTATACATTATAAGAGGGTTTTTTTGTTGTTATTGCGCAGAGATGAAAAGAAAGTGTTAAAAAACGCCACATGTACTTTCCTGTTATCAAGTTAATAAAGACAGTACAAGGGAATAAATGTCCACTGCATAATAAACATTGTTAAGCTGTCTCTACCATTGTCTTCCCATCACAGTGATTAATGGGAAGCATGTCTAAAATGCTTGTATTGGCATTCCCGCAAGACACTTTACAGCATTCACAGATAGGAAAATATTAACATTTCTCTTCACACTTCCCATCTGTAATAGGAAGGAAGCTGAGGTTGAAATGGGAGCACAGCATACCGAAATCAATCATGGCTGTGGCAAGGAGCTTGTTTAATGTAAACATAAAAGCTACATGTTCTACTACAGCATATTCCTGTCTGTATAGCTGATGCTTGTGATTGAGTTGGCCTCATGTCTCTAAACCTTCAAAAGAGTTAGAAGAGTAATCGGTGGTGGGACACATATTTCTACAGTCCCAGGGCCAGATTATCCAATAGGCTGACTAGGCTTTTGGGGGTGCACAGTTGTGGCAGGGAGAGGTATAAACTGAATTTTTAAAAAAAATATTTCAGTTAGAATAGATTAGTTCAAAGTAAAAAGAAAACATGAAAGTAAAATGTAGTAAGATTTTGATGTATTCCACTGGTAAAGACTGAAGGCAATAAGACATCCTTTGGTTTGCACTTGAAGAGAAGAGAGTAGGAGAGACAAGGATGGCGACAGGCAGAGGTGTGACAGTCCCCTTCACCTTTATATTTTCACCTTCAGTAGCGCTCATTCAGATCTCTGTACAGTTCTAATTTTAATGAAAACAAAATGAGTGACAAAGACTGTTGTGACCCTTTTAAGAAGCCAAGTGCGGCTGCGTATAGGAAACACAGGATCATAAACATTGGTGGTGGTGGTGGTGGTGGTGGTGGTGGAGAGGGGGGAGGGGTGTTGATGGAAGCCTGCTTCTAAATTCAGGACAAGTTTGTTTTTACCTACCACATGTTAGCCCGATATGGAAGGCGATGGGAGACTAAGGCGACCTGAACTCTTAATCAAGCCCTGTCCAATCCTGTTTGTAATTATTAAAGAGAGACTGTATAAATGAGAGAAGATTTGTAGAATAATAGAAACAGTGGTAGATTTGCATGACTGTAACCTGTAGGGACATAACATTTGGTGCCTTAATTCTCATCCCATCCACTAGTCACTCCTTTTACACAGATCTTTTATAGCTTTATCAGTCCTGTCACAGAACAAAATAACATTTCCCTATCCTACACAATTCACTATTCTATACAATTAGTTTTACCTCATTCCCACAATATATTTATCTTTGCTGGTGAAACAAAAAAAGAACAATCTATATACTGTACAGGAAAAGAGGATTTCTAGTCTTCTGCCAGCCTTTGTACAATACTGCTGTGCCCAATGCTAAACCATAGACAGAACATTTATTTAAAAGAGACAAAATATGTAAATATATGAAGCTCTGTGCATAACAGTAAATATGGAAGATCTTGAGTCAAACAAGCTCTTATTACTTTAGGATTTCGGAGTGTCTACAGTTAATGCATCTACCAAATATGTAAGTAAATGACTGATTTATATGTATATTGTACAGTTTATTAATCTGCTCCGATTGTACAACCAAACATTATTATACCCTATGATATATATTTTTGCTTTGATATGGAAAATCAATAAAATGTAGTTATTTCCATTATTATACTGAGGCATTACTTGCTTTAAAAACGAAATATTTTTGTATAGATCTTTTTTTCCCATAGCAAAACTTGGTTCAAATTATATTACATGTTAAAGTCAAATTCACAAAGTTACAAGCTTTATAAAATGAAAAAGAATCCAGTAAAAATGTTCTGTATACCTACTGATATTTTGATCTACAACTTTTGGATAGTTACATCAACATACAATGCATTGCTCCATTTGTCAAATCATCATCATTGTTATCTTGTAAGGGACCACATAATTCTGCAGTGCCAGACAATGTATATACATAAGAGGACTGGTCGTGAGATACAACCTGATGTCAAAGGATTGGAGAAGGTAAAATAGTGATGGATGAAACCAGTCAAGGAATTGGAGAAGGTTGAATAGTAAGGTACATTCAAGCAAAGTAAATCTTCTTCAAAACACAAGAAAAGAAATACAAAGGTTTACTAGAACTGAGGGATGTTATAAAGGCTACAAACAGGTGAGATAAATTGTTCTGATTGACTTGACCTTTTCACTGGAGGGCTGATTGCAGAGTAAGGAAAGTTGTGGAGTAGTCTAGGTGAAGTTACTAGCTAGAGTGTTGGTCATAGCAAAGTGCCGATTACAGGAATTGAGAGGTGTTTTGTTTGCAGCTATCACTGTGAACTGTTTTCTGATAACTGTCATTTGGAGCTAGTGTTGTGAATCCTTCACGTAATTGCTTTCTGGCAGCTGTCAACAGTGCATGCTATGATAGATCAATACAATATAAGTAAAACAATACACTACAAAATAGACAAATCATTACAAAATGGCACAATACACACAGGAACGACTAGCCCAACCAACAGCACTGAGATGTAGCTCTCACTATAACTTGAGGAAAGAGGCATGAGAAGTGGGAGCAAATCAGTGCAAACCCCTATACCCAGAAGTGTGGTTGCAGAAAAAAGGATCAGAGCCACTGATTGAGGAAAAGAGGGAAGAAACAGATGTGCTGGTGGCATAGGCAGTGACAGAGGAGGACTCAAGCAAAGAGGGCCCTGCTTCTTAGAGCTTACAATCTAGAGGAGATGGGCAGGTAAATGGGGGTGACACAAATGAGGTGAGTAATTGTGAAGGGGAAGTAGGAGGTGGTTAGGAGGAGAGCTGATCTTTCCTCCACCCTCCTCGCTCGGGTATCCGACTGCCTCTCCACCATCTCCTCCTGGATGTCCGAGCGCTTTCTCAAAATCAATATCTCTAAAACTGAACTCATTGTCTTTTCTCCGCCCAGACTCCCATCCCACCATGACATCTCTATTGTCGTCAATAACACCACCATCTCCTCTGTCACCCAACTTCGCTGCCTGGGTGTCACCCTCGACTCCTTTTTCTCTTTTGCCCCCCACATTCATTCCCCTACCCAAGCCTGTAGCTTCCAACTACGCAACATCGCCCGCATCCATCCTTTTCTCTTTCAGGATGCCACCAAAACTATCATCCACGCACTCATCATCTCCCGCCTTAATTATTGTAACCTCCTCCTCACTGGCCTCCCCCACTCCCGTCTCTCCCCCCTCAGCTCTATACTCAATGCGGCCGCAAGACTCATCTTCCTCTCACGCTGCTTCTCCTCTGCCTCCCTTCTTTGCCTTGCCTTACACTGGCTCCCCTTCCCCTACAGAATCCTTTTCAAACTCCTCACCAGCACTTACAAGGCTCTCTCCAACTCTACTGCCGCTTATATCTCTAACCTCTTCTCCATTCACACTCCTGCCCGCTCCCTGCGCTCGGCCAACAACCGCCGCCTCTCCTCCACTCTTATCACCTCTTCCCACTCCAGAATCCAAGACTTTTCCCATGCAGCCTCCCTTCTCTGGAATGACCTCCCTCGTTCCACCCGTCTCTCTCCTACTCTGTGCTCCTTCAAACGTGCAATCAAAACTCACCTCTTCCTCAAAGCCTACCAACCATCTACTTAACCCCCATCTCCTCCCTTTAGCTCGTCCTCCCTTCTCTCATCTTGCCTCAACTGGCTCTTCTTGTGCCTGGTCTGTTTACCCTCCCTTAGGATGTAAGCTCGTATTAGCAGGGCCCCCTCCCCTCCTGTCTCCATACCTGTTCTTCCACTCCGTCTTTACTGCATAAGACTGGCCGGAGTTTCTGAAGTATTGGTACTTTTTGTTCCATGTTCTGTATGGTTTCACCCTGCATAGTCTACTGTTAGTACTGTGTGCGGCGCTGCGGATACCTTGTGGCGCCTAACAAATAAATGATAATAATAATAGGCTTTGATGAAGAAATTGGTTTTGAGAGCCTATTAGGAGCCTTGGAGAGAGGTGAGGAGCCTGATTGGGAAAGAGAGTGAGATCCAGAGGTGGGAAGCAGCTAAGGAGAAACTTAATGAGAGATGAAGCCCTGGCTGATGGATTTAATTTTGGATGTGAAATGGGTGGCAAAGTCAAGGGCACAGGGAGAGGAGAGAAGGGGAGAAGGACAGAGGAGGGAATTGAAGATAACGAAGCAATGGAGGTTGGAGGACTGAGGAGATAAGATATTTGAATTGATCAAGCAGAAAAGGGTGGAGAGAAGTGAATCCAGACAGGAAGTGAATAAAGGTCAATAGCATCAAGGATACATTTGGTGAAAGTCACCTTAGGATGGGGAGAAGGTGAAGAGCGTAGGGAAAGGCTAAAGGAAAGGAGATGATGGTCAGAGAGGGGGAACGTGTAGTTCATAAAATCAGAGATATCACAGATTCAATTAGCTGCGATTTGCCATCGGACATTACATCTCTATGGGACTCGAAGGAATAGGAGTGGAGATTTTAGTAAAAACTCTGACGCAATATGTCTCCATGGACTGCTTTACAGACACATATCATCAACTCTACCCTGCTAATTGAATCTGCATCTTTGAGAGAGGCTGAATAACTAGAGAGAGAAGTTTAGAGTTCACCCAAGTTGAGGGAGGGTCAGAAGAGAGAAAGTAGTTAGGCAGCAGACTTTTATAGGGAATGGGGCTTGTGTAGGGATAAGGCTGGAGCCTGGGTTATAAGGGACGCCGTTAGGTGCCAAGAAGAGGGGAAAATGTAAAGGGAAGATGTGTGGTGTGGGGCTTGGCAGGGGGAGAGCAAGAGAGGTGGGGCAGAGAGGGAGGGAGCTAGGAGATGGGAGAAACAGAGGAGGGGGAAGGTATAGTGGAGGAGCATGGCACAGGGATGGAAGAGTACCAGGTGTGTAAGGAAGGAAAGGAGACTGGGGGAGTAGAAAGGGTTGGGGGCTGGTAGGAGCACAGAGTTCCAGGGTGATGAGTGGGGAATACATAAAAACAAGTCAGAACAAAAAATAAATCACAGAGAAAAACAGAACAAGTACATATTAGGTTTGTGAAGAAGGCACAGACTTTGATAGAGAGGGCCCTGCTATTGAGAGCTTACAGTCTAGCAGGAGAAAGATGCATGAGGTAACTGAACCATACGGAAGACCACATTGCAAACAAATAATAAATTGGTTTGTGTTAATTCCACAGTTTTGGACCTTGTTCATTTCAATGGAAAATACACCATTAGATACCTTGTCCTAAGAGAAGCCTGATAATTGTTGAAAATGTGTATTGTGGGTAAGCGGATAAAGGTCCCATCACTGAACCCACCCAGCTCATTGTAAAAAGGAACATATGCTGCTTCTCTTCTCTTATTGTGCTAAACTCTGCTAACTGGTTTCTAAGGGGACAAACAAGTTGGACATCTTGGTACCTACAAGGCATTACATTTGTTATCTAGATCTGTCTGACAGCTTTCCATGTAAAAAGACAGGTAAGGTGAGCATTGCTATAGTGGAAAAAACTGTTGGATGCCTTTTTTATTTACAAAATAGGTGTTTCCAGTCTTCCATCTGCTTTAACTAAGATTTCAAAGTTTAAAATGTTAACATATTTATTACAGATGTTGCACGAACAATGTTGTTGCAATTTCAACCTCTCAAACTCCTCATATTCACTCACATGCCCCCTCCATGTAAAATTATCATTTATAGCAATAGAGCAATGTTTTCTAGATTTTTTGTTTATAAGAAGCCTGTATATGCTTATTATTTTTTAGAGTACTGTGTTACGATTCTGTTCCAAAAGTAGATCCTTGCAATCACAGCCGTGAAGCCAGAAGTATTATGAAAACATAAAAAACAATTTATTGCAAAGAGAACACAATCCAGGTAATACAAGGTAAACACAGAACAGGTCAGGCTTGCTAAATAAACATCCGGGAGTGCCAAGATAATAAGTAAATGGTTATGAAAACAACACAGTAGGTTCAGGTAACTTAACTGAACAAATATTAACAGCAAGCACCAGGAATTCACAGGAACTATAAACTTGCAGTATGTCCAAGCATAAGACAGATTTCAGGATAACAACCTGGTAAAGATGAGTAGTGAGTGGTTAATGACCAGCAGGTACAGGCAAGAGCGTCACATGAACAGAATGAAGCAATGCAGATAGTCCAAGGATAAAACAAACAATGACCACCAAGGTGCATGGGGAGGAACAGGTATAAATAATCAGAGACACAGGTGTGGTAACAAGGAACAGAAAATTAACTCCTGTCAGTGAGGGGAAAATCTCCATGGTAGAACAGCAGCACCTCTGGTAGCATATAGGTACTGCAGCCAGGCATAAAATAATGGCAAAGACTAAACACAGATTCCTAACACATTCTGTTAATAAAGTAATCCAGAATCATGTGGATTGTCTAGCTGCTAATTGTAGGAACCGAAATGCTGTGACATTGTGGGGGCAAGCAGAGGAATTTACACTAAGTAATATGCTGCAAGGATTGGCAGAGATTTCCATTCCAATACAGAAGAAATAATACTGGAACAGATGTCTAGATAGATAGAAGGAAATATTTTCTTAGTGTCTAATAAGGTCCAGTGTGTTGTAAGTAGAGTAATTGCACTGACATGAGTATAAAGGAATGACAATATGACAATATGTATCAGTGTAGCTCACATGTGCTGGGCATAAAATTATGTGTTTGGACCCAGCACATGACGTATGGACTTTATAATGGGTAATAACTGAAAATAGTGGTGCAAGTAATCGTGAACACTGTTTCAAATACAAAGTTTATGTGGTAACTGAGTTCACATGAAAATGCACTGGAAGTAAAAGGGTTAACATGCATCTAGCTTTTGGGCTGGTCTTGTTTAAAGAATAACATGAATTGCATTTATAAAATGATAGTGGATCACAGCAATGTTTTACAGATTTCTAGATAGGTTAGTCACCTGCAAATGCTTAGCACAAAAGGAGTGAAAAATACACTGCAAAACAGAAATATAAGATTCTTGGCAGGGGCGGATCCAGAAGTTAATTGTACCGGGGGCGATTTAGGGGGGGGGATTTAGCCACGCCCCTTTTTTGACACCTAAGGCTGCTGACGGCTGCACACTATGTGCAGATCCGTTCAGCAGAGAGAGTTAGGGAGAGAGTCCTGCCCGGCTGCTCTGATTGTGTCAATCAGAGCAGTTATGCAGGACTCTCTCCCTAACTCTCTCTGCTGAACGGATCTGCACATAGTGTGCAGCCGCCGGCAGCAAGCCCCTGCCGGGGGGGGGGGGGGGGGGGGCGATCGCCCCGATCGCCCCCCCTGGATCCGCCACTGATTATTGGTGGTACAAATTCAACTGTAACCCCTGTTTGCCTGGTTTATGGTGTATTTCACCTACCTCTATAGTAACTTCAGATCAGCCACCCAGCTGCATATTGGTCTCTCTTACCTCAGGGTCCTGTGGGTGAAAGGTCTAGTGAAGCGGGCAGGATGAGAGCCTCCATGACGCAATTCGCTGTGCCTGCCTCCTTTCGTCCTCATATTTCCCCAATGGGAAACAGAGAAAGCTGGTAAGTATGAGTTACTAGTGTTGAAATTAATGATGTCAAGTCATCTCATTTGTTGAAAATAAGTAACATAGGTATTTAATTATATAGTCTGAACCCTTAGTAACATAAATTAAAAAAAGCTGGGGGTACTTGCTATAAACACTATTAATGCTAGGGGTTTTTTTTATGCTTTTTAGTAAGGTTTGGACATTATACAGGTGCCGGGTCCTCGCATTGCCCCCTTAATACTGGCAACATGACTGTCGCCATTTTATGTGACAACAATCACACTACCAGCATTTATAGCAGGGCTGTCGGCAATGTTGCCTATCAGTTTTTAGGTAAGTTCGTTATTCGTATAAGTCGGAATTATACCTGACTTGTATACAAATTTTAGTGTCTAGATAACTGTTGTCGGAATTGTGCTAATCGGCATTAAGACTACCACCGAGCTTAATGAAGCATCAGTCACCTCTATAGTCTGTACATTTGGTTGATAACTAAATTTAATAAACAGGGGCCTGATTCATTAAGGTTCTCAAATGAAGAGGATTCTCATTTCAGTCTCCTGGACAAAACCATGTTACAATGGAAGGGGTGCAAATAAGTGTTCTGTTTTACACATAAGTTAAATACTGACTGTTTTTTCATGTAGCACACAAATATCCACTTTAAATTTCAGTGTACAAATAAGCTATCAAATATTTGTGTGTTAAATGAAAAAACAGACAGTATTTAACTTATGTGTAAAACAGAACACTTATTTGCACCCCTTCCATTGTAACATGGTTTTGTCCAGGAGACTGAAATGAGTATCCTCTTCATTTGAGATCCTTAATGAATCAGGCCCCATGATATTAACTTAATAAAAAAAGTATTTGTGGCTCAACTTGTTGAGTGTATAGGTTTATAAAACTTTGACAACAAATTTGCTCAATAATATAGGTAACAATATCTAAACTGGCTTATTTTACCGTTTAGATGTATTTGCTTTTACTTTTGACTGTGTATAAATTAGTATGTTTTGAAAACAATATCTGAATACATTTCTCTGGCCATAAAATAAGAAAATTGTAAAATTGGGTAAAAATGTGCCAACAAGCAGAATGTACTAACAGCTGGATGCTTTACACCAAAAAGATGGGTTATTATTAATCTTAAATAATTCTGGATTTACAAATTGGAAGAAAATGAAGAAATGAGAACTGCCTGCCAGCTCTATCTCAGTCTTGGACATCATACTATTGTATAACATTGCTTCATACATATGGCTCATAATGTTAGTAATCCAGTTACTGGCCTGTGTTCAAGAACAATATCAAATTCAGTCACAAGCAAAGCATGATATTAAGGTTGGCTTATCATATATTTATGTGCATTTGTTTTAACAATTCCATAGATACTACATTGCTTTGATTCCTTTATGTTTCCTTCTCAGTGAATATAATATAAATGTAAACAAAGACACCGTGCACGTTATTTTGCTATGGTGCTAGCTGATAAAAACATCACCTCCAAAGATCTTTCAGGAACATAAGACATGTAATATAATTAGCTACATACAGAATCCCGGCTGCATCTCATATATTGTTTGTTCTATGAACCTGTAAAACAAAAGATTTTTATAGCAATAAGGCAGCCCTGTAGATAAAGGAATTACGACTTTACCTACATTTTTGTAATAATGCTTAGACAGTAAGTACCTTTTCTATTATACAATCTTTTCTGGCTATGGCAATGGAATAAGATGCTCATAGATCTGACTGCTTATCTTCCTGCTGCATGTTTTAATAAACCCATGTTTCATGCTCAAGCTGTAAAAAGCTAAGGGATTTTATCTTGGCAACTTTTAGCGATATATACTGTAAGAGTACGTAATAAAGTGGCCAATGAGTGTATACATCCATTAATACATACATATATACACACAAAGGGCCTGACACTGAGTTATACTTACACCTGTTTGCATATGGTAAAATATGCAAAGCTGTACTGCGCATACCCTGAATATAAGCCGTACACCATACTTGTGCCACTTTACAACTAGAGAGATGGTGAGAGAAGAGGCAATCTAATGTAGGCTGAGTACATTAAGATCATATTCACACAGATGCGGCTGATGCAGACTAACACAAGGATTCATGATATCTGTAAAGAGCCGGGTCTTTGGCACTTGCTAGAAGTCAGGCTTATTTATTCCACAGATTCTCAACTGGGCTTTGACTGTGACACTCAAGGACATTTTTTCTTTTTTAATATATAATTAAGTCAGCCATGTGCTGTTTTGACTGTACTGTAGGCTTTGATAATTGTTCTGTTGCAATACAGATCCGTTGCCTAAGTCCTAGGGCTATTGTAGTCTGCATAAATTTTTACAGATAATTCTATTACTATTGTTGTCATTAAAGTATAAGGTACCACAATGATCCACAATGCCAGATAGCATAGAGAACAGAATAATAATAATAAGAATATTTCAATATACTTCATCAATGATTTTATTTTGACAAGTGCCCAGGCTATTGGTTCCCAAGGACAGTTTCTCTCATGTCTGTCATGGAAAATGTAACTCTGTTAGAGATCCCATAGGCTTCTTAATTGCCCCCTAAGAAGTGCTCTTCTCACATGGCTGCTCAGGTTATGAAGACTTATGCCTGGTGAAAATTCAACTGGTTGTGAGCTGAATGCATCTTGAGATAGTGAATATATGCACCAACTCTAAATGAGCCACTATATGTATAGTGCACCAATGCATCTCACTTGCAGCACTTACTTGCTTTATATATTGGTGGACAGAGTCATGCTCAGTTCTGTAGAAAACTTGGCAAAAGGATCACAAGTAACAGCAGTCGTCAGACACCACCTCTTACAGAAATCTCTTTATGTTTACTGGAAATAGTATATTGTCAGCGACGGCTTAGATTGACAGAAAAATTCCATTACAACTTCAGACAGACTATTACTTTATCACTGTTACATTTCTAGATAGCATAGAAATAATTTTTCACAGTTAACTGAATATGAATAAAAGAAACACAAAGATAATTCTAAACTAAAGTCATTATACATGACGAAATGCGTTAAGTGACAATGTACAGAGGAGGAGAGAAGAAAATGTACTCTGTGATTATGACACTATTTCTGTATAAGTTCTAATGTGGCACTGATTGTTCTTAATTATAAAGTAAGTTGGCGACTCGCTTCCTCTGTGAATTTACATAAACAGATCTACACATCACTTTATATGATCTGAATTTGAGGAGTATAAACTTTAGTCTGTGGCTCCCTTTGCAACTACCTATTATCTATTGTGGGACTTTTTAGTTCTCAATGTAGGTTTATATAAATATGGCTGATGTGAATAATTTACAGTGCCTGACATATTTGTTTATATTGGCTTTCTATAATTATTAATTAACAGCATCATGTATTCCAGCCACCTGATGACATCCATACACCACCATTACACCAACACCTAGCCATGGTGGTTTGAATTAGATCACCTTTGCCAGGCTGAATATTGCGAGCTATTTAAGTGAAGGCTCGTTGGATAAATTGCTGTGGTATGCTTACTATTCTCATTGAGATATGTTCATGTTTTTCACATCTTCAGTAAAAGGTAAGAGCTGAGCCATATTCCATTTTGACTCCTTGAGAGATTTTAGGCCACTGAACAGACTGAGCAAATTTGCACAGAGACTGGACTTGATTTTGCCAGGTTTGGGATTGTCACTCCTTTGGTTTAGCTTACATTTCTTCATGTGTCGCCACAGGTATTTTCTTGCAAATAAGCATTGGCAAGCAGCATAGTGAATGAAACCTTTGGGAACCATGTTTTGTTCTGGTTGTTTGTAAGGAATCAGAACAAAACATCCTGACCTTATTACCTCAGAGTTGTGTGCAAACTTGCCTCTTTCCATAGATCTTCAAATTTCATGCACCTTTCAAGTGCTTGGGAAATGTAAGTGCTCAGGCAACTTCAGTCTCATTGCGGTGAACATGCTTGATATCCTGGGCTATTTTTAAGACAGGTTTCTCACAGTACAGGCAGTAACTGTTTTTGTTATATGCTCTGGATCCATCACTTTTTCTGCATCAGAATTTCATCCTTCTGTGTTTAAAACACCATTGCTTTCAGGTAGTTAATTATTGCATTTAGTGTAAGTCTCTTTGTTATTTCTTTTTGTTCCGCTAAAATGGTACATTACCATTGCTGTTGCTGTTGTCTAAACCACTCTCCTCTGAAGGGTCAGGGATATACTCGTCTCCACTGCTCTCCATGTTATAATCAGAGCCACATCCAAAGGGCTGTGTCATACCCCACTGTTCCTACTTTCCTTTCAGCAGGATAAGGTTTTAATAGGCTCTCTCTAATTCCCATTATATGTAAGGAGGGAAAGCTGAAACCCCCTTTTTGTTTGGCACACTGAGCACCCTGGCGGTTCTATAACAAGTCAGAGGACACGTTATTAAATGTGTGTATGAGCCTTCAGTTCCACTGACAGCCTGTGGTGGAGTGCACACGTTTCCCTCCACTCCATAAGCACACACAAAGTTTTTGCCCGACAAAGTGACTTGTTGTGACATGCCAGATTTTGATGCCGAGTACATTATAAGGGTCTCCTGCATTGACTAGCCAATTTATGATGGCTCCAGTCTCCCCAGCATTCATCTGCAAATCATTACATGAAATGATGTACCCTAAAAATGACATATTTCATTTGTGAAAAATACATTTCTCGAGCTTGAAGAACAATTGATGTTCTGAAGATGGTAGAGTACCTCGGAATAGTGAGATCGATGTTAACGCAGATCTTTAGAGAGGATCAGAATGATGGAAAGATTTCCTACCTTGTAGCGATACAAAAAGTCCTGGAAAATGTCATTACAAAGACTGACGGACCATTGCAGAGGCCAAAGGGCATCACCAGATATTCAGAGAATTCTGTGATGGGGGAAGAGCATAGAGGTTTTTGATGGTGATGGAATTGAGTCCATCTTACTACTGCAGGAGAAGATTTCTGAATGAATCCTCTCTGAAGGTTTTCTTGGATATGGTAAGTCATACCTTGGATTTCCGGTTCTATAATAAGATAAACTTGACCGCATGGTTGCAATTTCCCAGGGAGCAAATTGATGGGATACTCCCAATCCCTATGAGAAAATAGTTCTTCAGAACATTCCTTACTAAATACATCTCAAAATGTAGAGTAATAAGAAGGAATATCTGGAGATCCAGGGTGGGATGTCTAAGATGAACAACTCTTCTTATGCAAGTGTCTCAACAATCTTTCCAGGATTTGTGCTGACTGCCAATCCAATGTGGGAAATGAAGCTAAAGTCAGGGCAAAACCAAAATGACAAAACAAGAATCATGTTAGGAAGTCCCTACAATTATGAGGTGATGTTGGAGTAAAAACAATATGGAGTTTATTGCAGAACTTTGCATATAATGAACATAGCTCAAGCACCCTGAATATGACAGCAAACTAAAAGTAGACAGGTGATAACATAAACTCTGGTGTAATATAGGAACAAGTCACAGTCAAAAGAGAATAAAGGAATATAATACAGTCTCTGAGGGAATGCAGGTGAAGATCTCACAGTCTTTGAGGCAATACAGGAGTATTACAGAGGAGTATTACACAGTCCAGTGATCACTGCGAAGATCTACAGAGAGATTACTTGATGCAATTTTGTCATCAATTCCATTTTGGAATCAGGCCCAGAGTTTGAGTTAGGTTAGGGCTTGTCGTAGTTGATCTGAACATATTTTTGTTTTGTGGTTTAGGTGGCCTACTTGTCAAATTTTGCCTATTTTCCAGTGTTGGCAACAACACTCTTTGTAATCCCACTTGCTTTGTGACATGGTTGTGCAAAGTATCAAATTGACTGATTGGATGTGCTTTCCTTTCCTTCATAACTCAGGCCCTTGAGGTCACAGCATGGCCATGCAGCCGTGGCATATTTCTCACCTTGTAGTACCAGTGCTACTTAGGTACAACCTAACCATCCTTGGACCTAGACTGCACCAGTGTGAAATTGCATTATGATTACTTAATTTGCCCAAACACAAACACACATTGCTTAGTGAATAGAGTTTGTTTTTAATGCACATGGGTGGCAATCACTATGTGGTGGGTTCACATCTCCCTAGGGAATGAGTGGCAGTGGTGAGTACTCAGGGCTTGTTTGCCATTCTGGACGGTGGACACTATGCTATGTCTGCTATGTGAGGGCCATAAATAGTTGTTTGATAGTGCAATAAGGGAAAACACTTTGCAAGTAGCTTAAAATTTGAACACATGTTGAAGCTGGATTTGGTATTTCAATGTTAACATGTGGACTTAAGTATTATTTAGTCACACAGTTTGAGATGCTGCTTGCAGATATTAACATCCAGATTCTGCATTCAGTATAATGCTTTGATATTTCTTTTTTTTTTTTAACATATTTTATTAGAAGGATTTTTCAGTTTTCAAAACAGTGTAAAGATTAAGTTACATTGATCAAACAACAAACACCTTACAAATGAGAAGAACAATGTAAGCTTTTGTCAATAACAGTAAAAACATCGAGAGGGAAAGAAAAGAGAGAAAGCGGGGGACGGGGGGGATGGGGGGAGGGGGGAGGAAAGGGGGGAAGGAAAGGAAAAGATGTTAGTATGGTTAGAGGGGGAAGGAAGAGGAGCACCCAACTTGGCATCCAGATGTATTACCAGTATATACCATATGTTGAACGTCTTCAGACGCTATATGCATTAGTCTCCATTCTAAACAGGCCTTGGTTGCTCTGTACCATAGGAGGCGAGCCCAGGATCCCAAATCGCGCAAATTTTATTGGGACGGTCATTGAGAATGCTTGTAATGTGTTCACAGCTATAGGTCTGCCATATTCTGTTGACAATTTCAGGCAGCGATGGGGATTCTAGATGTTTCCAATTTACTGCTATTGCGCATTTAGCTGCATTGAGTATATGGCCTATAAGCGCCATTGTATATTTGTTAACGTCCGGTATAGGCCTATGTAATAGGGAGTATGAGGGGCAGGGGGGGAGTTTTACTGAGGTGACTCTGTTAATTAAATTGTGAATTTTCCGCCAGAATTCCACAAGTCTCGGACAGGACAACCAAATGTGTTGGAATGAGCCTTCTTGCCCACATAGTCTCCAACATTGACTAGAGGAGTCAGGATATATGGCTTTCAGGCGGGTTGGGACCAAATACCATCTATATAAGAGTTTATACGAGTTCTCCTTGGTACGGACACAGATAGAGCTCTTGGCGACTCGTGACCTGATCTTAGCCCATTCCTCTATCTCCAGTTCACCGCCAAGGTCTTCTTCCCACTTCAGCTCATAGCGATCTTTGGCAGGTTGACGAAATGCCACCATGATGCTGTAAAAGGTAGAGATTAAACCAGTGGGAAGGGATTTACGTCTGCAAAAAGTTTCTATGGGTGTAAGTTGGTATATATAAGCTTAAGCGTTGGGATTGATTGATATAAATGTCTCAACTGAAGGTATTGATAGAAACGTTCATGGAAATGCCATATCGTCGTTGTAAGTCAGCAAATTCGGGGAATATCCGCATGGGCGCTATGTCAGTAATGAATCTTAAATCTCGTCGGGACCAGTAGGGAAAAGAGGAGGGCTGTTGTCCTGGAGGAAAAGCTGGGTTGCTCCACAGTGGAAACATAGCTTCCGGATTTTTTATTAATTGAAACGTGCGAGTACAGTAGTCCCACATCTGGAGGGAGAAACGGGGTGGTGGATAAGAGCAATGGGAGTGGCGGTCTGTGTTTGATTGAAATCCAAAGTAATGTGTAGGGCGAGAGTAATTGCAAAAAGGTAGCCTCAATGTCAACCCATAACCTAGTGGAAGATGGAGAGTGAAATAAAACTAGCTGGGTCAAGTGTGCAGCATTATAGTATTTGGAGATGTTTGGGAGGCCCACCCCTCCTTCTGAGTTTTGTCGGAAAAGCGTGCAAGCCCTTACTCGAGATCGCTTGCCTGCCTGGAGGGTCTGTAGCGCAAGAGAGGGTACTCGAACAGGTAGGGTTTGAAACAAATAAATAATTCGTGGTAAGAGGTTAATTTTTACCGCCGTCATGCGGCCGAGCTAAGAAATATATAGCTTATCCCATTTCTCCAGATCACGTTTGAGTGAGTCTAAAAGCCTGGGGAAGTAAGCTGCATATATCTGATTATAATGGGTTGTTAAGTAAATTCCCAAGTACTTAATTTTTTCTCGTTGCCATCGGAAGCTTGTTTGACTCTTTAGGGTGTCTAATAGGCGGGGAGGTAGATTGAGAGGGAGAATTTCTGATTTGTCCATGTTGATCTTAAAATTAGATAATGCGCCTGTCACTCACCGGACTGTGAGTGCTTCTTCCCGGACATTTAGGAACCGTGGTCGTCCTCCATCCTGAGGGACTGCGCATGCGCAGCCCTTTCTAAACCTTCAGTGTATGTTCCTTTAACTTAATTGGCAGATCAGGCAACCTCCCTATATTAAGCACCTGTGGTCAACACCACGTTGCCTGATCTTGGAGTCTCATTCCCGATGAGTCTCTGAAGGTGTTCCTGTGTTTCCTCGTTTATTCAGCCCAGCTGATTCCTGTGGTTTCCAAACCACTTCTACCTCTGTGGTTTCCAAACCACTTCTACTACTGTGGTTCCCATACCACTTCTACCATCTACTGTATCATCGTGACTGTGAGCTGATTCCTATCCGCTGCCTCCGTGCACTACAGTCTTCTAACCACTTCAACTCTACCATGTATTATTGGGACTGTTAGCTGATGCCTATCCGCTGCCTCCGTGCACTACAGTCTTTCATTCACATCCACTCACCTGTTCATGATTGTGACTGCTAGCTGATTCCTATCCGCTGCCTCCGTGCACTACAGTCTTCAACCTGCAACTCGTCTGTGTTTCATCATCGTGACTGCTAGCTGATTCCTATCCGCTGCCTCCGTGCACTACAGTCTTCAACCTGCAACTCGTCTGTGTTTAATCATCGTGACTGTTAGCTGATTCCTATCCGCTGCCTCCGTGCACTACAGTCTTCAACCTGCAACCCGTCTGTGTTTCATCGTGACTGTTTGGCTGATTCCTATCCGCTGCCTCTGTGCGCTTCAGTCTTCAGTCCTTGTCAAACTCTCCCGTGTTTCCTTGAGTCTGCTGCCACTATTGCTACCCGCTACTCTCCGTGATCAACAGTTCCAGTTCAACTCTGCTCCCGTGTCCCATCGTTACTGCACCTGCTGGTTGCTATTGGCTACCTCCGTGTTCCCGCAGAGACCCGCTGCTGTTACTCCTCAGCGCTACTCATCCATCTACTGCTGATCCGCTCTCCACGCTTTCCTGTGTTCCCTGCTGGTCTACCTACCTGTGCGCTGCACCTACTAGACCACCGCTTCACCCATCCAGGGACTTTGCATCCTGCCGGCCTCCTGCCGTTCAGGTATCTCTGCACTCCTGTCTGACTGCCTTCTCCTGAACCACGGTATGCATACTTCTCATTGACTGTGCTGTGTATTGCATACCTTGCTGGACTGTGTTGGTTCTCCTCTGGAGTTTGCTATCCGCTGAGTCTATTGCCATCATTGACTGTGTTATCTCGTGCTGGATTACTTCAAGAGACTTTCTATATTGGCAGTGTTGTTCAGTCATATATACATTTATATTGTGCATATTACTGTGGATCAAAGTCAAGGTGCCCGTGTATATCTTGTGTTGCAGTCTCTCCCCGTGTACCTCCTCACATATATATTCAGTGATACAACTTGCTAGTGGCAGACCACTGACCCCTGTTTCCAGTTTCACCTGTTCCAGTATCCTCTCACATAGCAGTGGTACAACTTGCTAACGCAGACCACTGACTCCCCGGATACCTCCACTTGGATTCCATTCCTTCACTCAGACAGCGGAACAACTTGCTATCCGCAGACCGCTGACTCTCATCACCTCCTCGTTTCTGTTGGACATTCCTCCTCACTATAGCAGTGGTACAACTTGCTACCGCAGACCACTGACTACCTTCACGTGTCCTTTGTCCATACAGTTCCTCGTGTATTATTATCTCCATATTGCCAGTGCTGCTAGTCATAGACTTTCCTGAGCATCTCATCATCTGCCATTTCCTGTTCCGTGATCACCCTGCTACCAGAGTACCATATTACCACCTATACTGCTCTGGTAAGCCTATCACCTGGTGATCCCTGGGTAAAGACTCCTAGTGCCCGTGACAGTAAGATCAGGCCATGACAGACCCAGATACGGAACCTACCGCTAAAGAGATGCTGCAGCATCTGGTCAGCCGTGTGGAGCAACAGGATGCTCGCCAACAGCTGTTACTTCAATGTTACCAATCGTTAACCTCCCAAGGAACATCTGGACAGACTGTTACAGCTAATATTGAAGCTCCTGTGCTTTCCTCCGTTTCCCCAGTGCCATCCCAGGTGTCTACAGCTCCTACGCTTCACCTGCCTACTCCGTCAAAATATGACGGGGACCCCAAAACTTGTAGAGGTTTCCTTAACCAATGTTCGGTCCATTTTGAACTCCAACCTCAAAATTTTTCTACCCATCGTTCCAGAGTGGCCTATCTTATCTCATTGTTTTCTGGACAAGCCCTGGCTTGGGCCTCCCCTCTGTGGGAAAGAAACGATCCAATTCTACAAGATAGTGCCAAATTCATTTCCACGTTCCGAAGTGTGTTCGATGAACCAGGTCGTGTGACCTCCGCTGCTTCCAGCATTCTTCGTTTGCGACAAGGCTCCCATACAGTAGGACAGTATGTCATTCAATTTAGGATTTTAGCCTCTGAACTTCAGTGGAACACTGAAGCATTAGTTGCCGCCTTCTGGCAGGGGCTCTCCGATAAAATTAAAGATGCACTGACTACTCAAGAGCTTCCTTCGTCACTAGAAGATTTGATCTCTCTTTGCCATCGTGTAGATATGAGATTTCGTGAAAGAGAGTCTGAGAAAACAACGGCTGTTAAAGCACCTCTTCGTTTAAACCCTCAATTTCGTCCAGCTCCATCCTCTGTGATTCCCATGGAGATAGGACGTTCCAAATTATCTTCAGAGGAGAGGAAACGAAGAGTAAAGAATAGACTCTGTATCTATTGTGCTGATTCCACGCATATGCTCAGCTCTTGCCCTAAGAGATCGGGAAATGCCAGGCCCTAACTAGTTCTGGAGAGGTGAAGTTAGGGTCCCTGGAGTCCTCTCCATTGTCTATGAAATCTAAAGTCTGCGCTTTTGATGTTACGATTTCCTTTGCTACCAAATCCTTTGAGTCACAGGCATTGATTGATTCCGGAGCAGCAGGAAATTTCATTTCTAAATCACTAGTGAATCAATGGTCCCTACCAGTGATCACTTTAAAAACACCCATTACTGTGACGGCTATAGATGGATCACGCCTCATCAATGGTCTCATCACCCAGAGTACGTCTCCAGTAACCCTTCAGATTGGTGTACTACACCATGAAGAAATTTCGTTTTTAATTCTTCCAGTTACGACAAGTCCGATTGTCTTAGGCCTTCCATGGCTTCAGTGTCACTCTCCCCAGATTGACTGGCGCACCCCTCAAGTTACGTCTTGGGGGTCTGAATGTCACCATCGTTGTCTCTCTCAAGTTATTCCTCTTAAAGTACAGCAATCTTCCATTTCATCTTCCTCCCCGGGACTCCCTCCTCAGTATGCTTCATTTGCCGATGTGTTTGATAAAGCTCAGTCTGAACGTCTTCCTCCTCATCGTTCTTGGGATTGTCCGATCGACCTTCTACCTGGCAAGACTCCTCCCAGGGGTCGGGTCTATCCTCTCTCGTTACCTGAAACTCAAGCCACATCTGAGTACATACAGGAGAATCTCCAGCGTGGGTTCATTCGACCTTCCACCTCTCCCGCTGGAGCTGGGTTCTTCTTCGTCAAAAAGAAGGATGGATCATTACGCCCTTGTATAGATTTTCGTGGTCTCAACGCCATTACTATCAAGAATCGGTATCCCATTCCGCTGATCACTGAGCTATTTGATCGCATCAAGGGAGCTCGGATATTTACTAAGTTGGATCTTCGTGGTGCCTACAATTTAATTAGAATCCGTTCCGGTGACGAATGGAAGACCGCGTTCAACACCAGAGATGGGCATTACGAATATTTAGTAATGCCCTTCGGGCTGTGTAATGCCCCCGCTGTTTTCCAGGGTTTCATCAATGAGATCTTTCGGGACTTATTATATGTATGTGTCGTTGTCTACCTGGACGACATATTGATCTTCTCACAGGACCTGCTTTCTCATCACCAACATGTGGCAGAGGTCCTCTCCAGACTACGGAAAAACTCATTGTTCTGTAAATTGGAAAAATGTTCATTCGAGTTACCCCAGATTCCATTCTTGGGGTATATAGTTTCCGGAGTTGGCCTGAAGATGGATCCAGACAAAGTAAATGCTGTACTACATTGGCCTCAGCCAACTACTCTTCGTGCCATCCAGCGTTTTTTAGGTTTTGCCAATTACTATAGACGCTTCATTCAAGACTTTTCATCCATTGCATCTCCTATTGTGGCCCTAACTCGGAAAGGGGCTAATACTAAGCAATGGTCATCTGAGGCTCTCCAAGCCTTTCAAATCCTCAAAGAGTCCTTCTCGTCTGCTCCCATTCTGCGACAGCCTGATGTGACACTCCCCTTCTTCCTAGAAGTAGATGCCTCTAATGTGGGCTTAGGAGCTATTCTCTCCCAACGCTCGGAGCAACAAAAATTACATCCTTGTGCCTTCTACTCTCGGGGTCTTCTGCCCGCAGAAAAAAATTATACTATCGGGGACAAGGAGTTGCTGGCCATCAAAGCTGCATTAGAGGAATGGAGATACTTGTTGGAAGGAGCTCGCCATCCGGTGACGATCTTCACGGATCATAAGAACTTGTCATATTTGCAATCTGCTCAATGCTTGAACCCTCGTCAAGCAAGATGGTCTCTTTTCTTTTCCCGTTTTGAATTAATTATAACCTTCAAACCAGCCGCTAAGAACAAGAAAGCTGACGCTCTATCTCGAGCTTTTGTGACGTCCTCTGATGTAGAAGAGGTTCCCAACCATGCTATTCTAGACCCCAAATGTATTTCTCTGGCTGCTTCATCCACCAAAATGCTACCATTTGGGAAGACCCTCGTGCCTCCTACTCTGAGGAGGAAAATCCTTTTGTGGTTCCATGCCTCTCGTTTTTCTGGACACGCCGGTGAACATAAGACCTTTGAGATTCTCTCTCGTAGTTACTGGTGGCCTTCAATGAGGAGAGACGTCAAAGAGTTTATTGCTTCCTGTGATTTATGTTCTCAGTTCAAATCCTCCCGCAGAACTCCAGCAGGGTTGCTGCGACCACTACCCATTCCGTCCAAGCCTTGGACCCATATTAGTATGGATTTCGTTACTGATTTGCCACCAAGTTAGAATCACAATACTATTTGGGTAGTGGTAGACAGATTTTCGAAGATGGCTCATTTCGTCCCTCTGTCCGGTTTACCTTCCTCATCTACTCTGGCTGAACATTTCATTAAAGAAATCTTCCGCATCCATGGATGTCCGTCTGAGATTGTGTCAGATAGAGGAGTACAATTCGTTTCCAGATTCTGGCGGGCCCTTTGTAAAACCTTGGGCATACGATTAGCACTCTCATCGTCTTACCATCCGCAATCTAACGGACAAACGGAACGAGTCAATCAAGATCTTGAGACTTTTATTAGGATGTTCTCTTCAGCCAACCAAGACAACTGGGTAGAATTGCTCTCTTGGGCTGAATTCGCCCATAACAACATGTACCATGAGTCATCATCCAAAACTCCATTTTTTGTGGTCTACGGTCACCATCCGTCTTTTCCCGAATTTCCTGCCCTCCCGCCCACCCAAGTTCCTGCTGTGGAGACTGCTTGTCAGACCTTCAAAAATATCTGGTCTCAGGTCAAAACCTGTTTAAAGAAGACATCTAACAAATATAAGTCTTTCGCAGATAAGAAGAGGCGGGCTATTCCACCACTAAAAATTGGAGATCGTGTCTGGTTATCTACCAAAAATATTCGTTTGAAGGTTCCATCTATGAAATTCGCCCCTCGTTTTATTGGTCCATATAGGATCATTCAAGTTATCAATCCAGTATGTGTTAAACTTCTTCTTCCTAAGAATCTTCGGATTTCCAATGCCTTCCATGTGTCCTTGCTCAAACCTCTCATCATCAACCGTTTCTCGACTCCTCCCTCAGCACCGCAGCCAGTTCAAGTTCATCAGGAGGAGGATTTCGAGATTACTGAGGTATTGGATGCAAAAATTTCGCGAGGAGTCCTCCGTTTCCTCGTTCATTGGAAGGGCTTTGGTCCTGAAGAGCGTTCATGGATCAAAGCTGAAGATCTTAATGCTCCTGCCCTTCTGAAGAAGTTTTATTCCAAAAATCCGGACAAGCCCGGTTCCAGGCGTTCTGTGCCCACCTTTAAAAGGGGGGGTACTGTCACTCACCGGACTGTGAGTGCTTCTTCCCGGACATTTAGGAACCGTGGTCGTCCTCCATCCTGAGGGACTGCGCATGCGCAGCCCTTTCTAAACCTTCAGTGTATGTTCCTTTAACTTAATTGGCAGATCAGGCAACCTCCCTATATTAAGCACCTGTGGTCAACACCACGTTGCCTGATCTTGGAGTCTCATTCCCGATGAGTCTCTGAAGGTGTTCCTGTGTTTCCTCGTTTATTCAGCCCAGCTGATTCCTGTGGTTTCCAAACCACTTCTACCTCTGTGGTTTCCAAACCACTTCTACTACTGTGGTTCCCATACCACTTCTACCATCTACTGTATCATCGTGACTGTGAGCTGATTCCTATCCGCTGCCTCCGTGCACTACAGTCTTCTAACCACTTCAACTCTACCATGTATTATTGGGACTGTTAGCTGATGCCTATCTGCTGCCTCCGTGCACTACAGTCTTTCATTCACATCCACTCACCTGTTCATGATTGTGACTGCTAGCTGATTCCTATCCGCTGCCTCCGTGCACTACAGTCTTCAACCTGCAACTCGTCTGTGTTTCATCATCGTGACTGCTAGCTGATTCCTATCCGCTGCCTCCGTGCACTACAGTCTTCAACCTGCAACTCGTCTGTGTTTAATCATCGTGACTGTTAGCTGATTCCTATCCGCTGCCTCCGTGCACTACAGTCTTCAACCTGCAACCCGTCTGTGTTTCATCGTGACTGTTTGGCTGATTCCTATCCGCTGCCTCTGTGCGCTTCAGTCTTCAGTCCTTGTCAAACTCTCCCGTGTTTCCTTGAGTCTGCTGCCACTATTGCTACCCGCTACTCTCCGTGATCAACAGTTCCAGTTCAACTCTGCTCCCGTGTCCCATCGTTACTGCACCTGCTGGTTGCTATTGGCTACCTCCGTGTTCCCGCAGAGACCCGCTGCTGTTACTCCTCAGCGCTACTCATCCATCTACTGCTGATCCGCTCTCCACGCTTTCCTGTGTTCCCTGCTGGTCTACCTACCTGTGCGCTGCACCTACTAGACCACCGCTTCACCCATCCAGGGACTTTGCATCCTGCCGGCCTCCTGCCGTTCAGGTATCTCTGCACTCCTGTCTGACTGCCTTCTCCTGAACCACGGTATGCATACTTCTCATTGACTGTGCTGTGTATTGCATACCTTGCTGGACTGTGTTGGTTCTCCTCTGGAGTTTGCTATCCGCTGAGTCTATTGCCATCATTGACTGTGTTATCTCGTGCTGGATTACTTCAAGAGACTTTCTATATTGGCAGTGTTGTTCAGTCATATATACATTTATATTGTGCATATTACTGTGGATCAAAGTCAAGGTGCCCGTGTATATCTTGTGTTGCAGTCTCTCCCCGTGCACCTCCTCACATATATATTCAGTGATACAACTTGCTAGTGGCAGACCACTGACCCCTGTTTCCAGTTTCACCTGTTCCAGTATCCTCTCACATAGCAGTGGTACAACTTGCTAACGCAGACCACTGACTCCCCGGATACCTCCACTTGGATTCCATTCCTTCACTCAGACAGCGGTACAACTTGCTATCCGCAGACCGCTGACTCTCATTACCTCCTCGTTTCTGTTGGACATTCCTCCTCACTATAGCAGTGGTACAACTTGCTACCGCAGACCACTGACTACCTTCACGTGTCCTTTGTCCATACAGTTCCTCGTGTATTATTATCTCCATATTGCCAGTGCTGCTAGTCATAGACTTTCCTGAGCATCTCATCATCTGCCATTTCCTGTTCCGTGATCACCCTGCTACCAGAGTACCATATTACCACCTATACTGCTCTGGTAAGCCTATCACCTGGTGATCCCTGGGTAAAGACTCCTAGTGCCCGTGACAGCGCCATACTCATCAAGTTCTTTTTGAAGAGATGGAATGGAGACAAGGGGGTTGGTAACTGTAAGAAGAATATCATCTGCATACATAGATATCTTATATTCAGTCGTCTCCATCTGAATCCCAGAGATTGTCGGGTTTTTGCGTATATGCCACGCCAGTGGTTCCATCGTGAGAGCGAACAACAAGGGGGAGAGTGGGCAGCCCTGTCGAGTGCCATTTGTAATATGAAACGGGGACGACGCGGCGCCATTGGCTATAACCGCAGCTGAGGGATTATGATAGAGGGACGCTAGTCCACATAGGAAAGGGCCCCTGAACCCCATTGCTCCCAAGGTGGCTCTCATGAAGGGCCATGATACCCTGTCGAACGCCTTTTCTGCATCAAGGGACACCACCAGAGCAGGGACCTGGGCTCAATTTGCTATTTCAATTAGATCAATAGCCCATCTAGTGTTATCGGCTCCTTGTCGAGTAGGGATAAAACCCACCTGATCCGGGTGGACCAAGGTGGGAATCACTCTGGCTAGTCTGTTCGCTAGTAGTTTGGCAAATAGCTTTAGGTCCACATTTAGTAGCGAGATTGGTCGATAACTTTCACAGCGACTATGGTCCCGTCCCTCTTTAGCTATAACAATAATGTCTGCTCTGGCGGTGTCCCTTTCAAAGTACCCACCATTCAAAATTGCCTCAAAAAGCGAAAGAAGCATAGGTGCCAGTTCAGAGGCAAATTTTTTATAATAGATCGCCGTAAGGCCATCTGGGCCTGGAGCTGCCGAGTTTCTTAGGGTCTTGATGGTCGTTTTGATCTCTTTTATCGTGATGTCAGCGTTTAGAATTAAGAGCTCTGCTACAGTGAGGCGGGGGAGGGAGCAGGTCTGAAGAAAATCTCGTATCTGAGTACGAAGAATATCTGGGGAGTCTGTTGTCAGGGGGGAGATTATACAGTAAAGTGTAGTAGGCACTGAACCTATCAGCTATAGATTGTGGGTCGTATAGTGATTGCTGTGTTTGGTCCTTAATGGATATTATGCGATTACGGGTCCGCTTGTTTTGAAGCCTACGAGCGAGCAATGTGTCAGCCTTATCCCCTTTTTCGTAGTGTCGCTGTTGGAGCCATTGAAGGGTCTTAGCCGCTTTAGAAGCTAGTAGTTTATCTAGTTGTCCCCGCAGAGCCAGAAGGTTTTACGTTTGGGATATGTTTGATGTTGTCTCGTTAGGGTTTGGATTTGGGCTTCTAGGTCAGTAACCGCTTTTTGGTGCAGTTTTTTCTCATGGGAGGCTAAACTGATCAAGCGTCCCCTGATTGTCGCTTTATGAGCTTCCCATCTTACAGTAGAGTTAGTATCTTCTTGGGCATTGTCTGTTTGAAAGTCAAGAATAGCTTGTCGTATCGTATTAACATTGTCTTTTTTCAGAAATAGATGGTCATTTAGTCTCCATCGATAACATGGTGTAGATGATGGCAAAACGTCAAGTCGCACTAACACAGCTGAGTGGTCAGACCAGGGAACTGATGTAGTAGTAGCCGATTTCAGTTATCGTGTCGTAGAGGCATCTACAAATACCATATCTAATCTGGAGTAAGTTCCGTGTGGTACCGAGTAATGTGTGTACGTTCTGTCATTGGAGTATAGCACTCGCCATGAGTCATAAAGGTTAGCTTGAGTGAGCAAGGATTGTAGTTTAAGGCTTTCACGTGCTATTTGACTACCTCGTAAAGTTGGAGGCGAACGGTCTAAGCGGATATTTAAGATGGTATTAAAGTCACCCCCTATTATTATCTTTCCAGTCCCAGTTCGTGAGAGTCTGGCAAAAAATTGAGAAAAAAATGTGTTTTGTGAGGTGTTGGGGGCATATAATGTAGCTAAAGTAATTGGCGTACGAAGGAGAGAGCCTGTTAAAATAATATATCGTCCTTGGGGGTCTGTATAGGATGTATCGTTTGTTATAGGAAGAGTATGATGAAGTAGGATAGCTGTACCCTTGACTTTTTGGAAAGATGTGGAATATTAAACCTGGGGGTAATTTTTACATTATAGATTTGGGTGCAAATGTTGAAAATTTGTTTCTTGTAACATTACAATCTGAGGAGAATGACGTTTCAAATACTGAAACAAAATAGTGCGTTTTTGTGGTGTGTTAAGACCGTTAACATTTATGGTTAGAACCGAGAGGGTCATGGTTGAAATCAGTGGAAGTTATGCCAAGATGATTTTAGGTAGTATAAAAGGAACAGCTCGATGCCAAGCCAAGGTGCAAAGGATTGGGAGGGGAAGGAAATTGTTAGTAGGGGAATGAGCGCAAAGTGAGGGGAAAGAAGACAGCTTGACTGGCAAGTCATGCCTTCCGAAAATCGAGACCAGTACATCCTGTGTACTTGGGAGGTGTGGGGGGTGGTTATGTAGCCATGGGTACACTTGCTCGGGGAAAAAGGGGGAACCCTAGACTTTGCAAAAGGAAGCAGAAAAGTATACATGTGTGCAATTTAGACATGTTTAAAAGGAGTGAATAAGTAGGAGAGAAATACTGTGAGGTACGTTTAAAGAACATCAATCTAGCTAAACAGGCGCGGTCACTTAGCTAATAATAACAGTAACAGTAATAGTATCAGTAGATAAGATCCGTAAAATGTTATCAATAATCAAAACTGGATAACATATTCTTAGCCTTAATAATGAACTTAAATAGTTAGCTTGTAACTAAACTGGAAATACCCGCTCCGCAGCTCGCAGAGGCATCCGGAGAATCCCAGAAGCTATGGGTCAAAGGATGCCTCCCAGGCTGCATGGCAGCGACCGATCGGTGATCGGTGATACTAAGTACAATATTACTACCAGAATTGCTAACAACGTTAACATCAGACAACAATTGAGTGGCATTAGTCAGAGAGCAAACAAAAAAAAAAAAAAACAACAACAAAAAAAAAAAGACCCAACAATAATAACATTACTGTATCGTGGATGCAGTCTGAGTCCACTTGTTTGCCGGCAAGTCCTCATGAGCCATTTTGATTAGAAGTTCCTACACTTACGTCTCTGTAGAGTCTTGTTTCGGAACAATACTTAGAATTGCCGTTAACCTAATCCAGGTATCACAAACCGAATTTCTGAGCTCTCTACCAGTAAAAGATGGAAACTTTTGTCCCAATTTTTCATGCTTGTGACCATGAAGCCGTGGGAGCTGTTGGTCTCACAACCTCTGTTGTATTTGATATCAGTGACGGGGGTATCGCTATTCCCAGAGTCCGTAACAGAGTGATTCCTTGATCTGGCGTCTTGATCTTATGGGATTGTCCTTCATGGCCGACCAGTAGGTGAAACAGAAACAACCATCGATATCGAATTTTATGATCTCTTAATAGCTTAGTGATTGGGGCGAGATCTCGTCTTTTCTGTAGCGTCGAGGGGGAGAGATCCTGGTAAATATGGAGGTCAGATCCATCGAACTGAAGTAAGGATGCCGCTTGGGTAGCCAAAACAAATTGTTCTTTATATTTGTAATGGAACCGAACAATTACGTCTCCAGGCGGTTGATTAAGTGGAGGTTTCGGACGTAATGCTCTGTGAGCTCAGTCTGTCTGTACATTCGCCGCAGAGGCGTCTGGAAGATACTGAAGGAAAAGTTTCTCAAGATATTTGGGTAGCATATCTCTCTCTATAGTCTCCGGAATATTTCGGATGCGGAGATTATTCCTTCTGTTCCTGTTTTCGGTGTCTTCTAAGTGCTTCCTAAATGATTCCATGTCTGCACGAATGTCAGATAATTCTGTGGACACGAATTCTTGGAAGTGACAAACCTCATCAACCTTCTGCTCTAGGTCTGTTGTTCTTGAGCCAATGGCCGCTATTTCTTGGCGAAGCTCAGCCATGCCCTTTTTTATTTCTTCTTGAATGACCGTTTGGACCTCTGTTTGCATAGTGGATTTGATGATGTTTCTCAGTTCGATGGAAATAGAGGTATTAGTAGATGCGTTAGCATCCTCTTGGTCCGAATCCAGTTGGTGGAGCGGAGAAGACACAGATGTTTGAGAGGCATTCTTCTTCTTAGCTTGAGTAAAAAAGGAAGTTGCTTCTGTTGGTGCATTTTCTGATTTCTGTGAGAGATAGCGTCGTCTTATTCTGGGAACAACTGGTAATTGCAAGAAGTATATCAGGACTCAATTAGCAGTTACGAAGATCGATCTCTCTCGTGTTTGTGGACAGGTATTATAGAGTTAAAGAGCCGTGGGTTCCCCTGTGTCCGAGCAAGTTAGGAGCTCATCTGGGTGCTAGACTATACATAGGTCACTTGTTTCAGAGGTAGAAGTACTGTATGTCTAACACAAGATGTCATGAGGCAGGTAGCTTATGCTGCCTAGTGTTTCTTCCCTTTCAGCAGGGAACATGGGGCAGAAGTGTGGGTAAGCCAGAAGGAGCTCGTCCTCAGGGTAGGGTCCCCAATTGCATAACCAGCATCACTGGAGATCAGATGCTGGGTAGCACTTCCTCGGTGAAGCCCTTCAGGTATACAGCCGTTGATGAGATGTGCTGCCAGGGCTATTAGCACTTGAGGTCACTGCCAATATTCAGTGTAATCCACGCTGGCTGAAATCGCTGTGATGCCCTGCCTCCACCAGAAGTGCGGTCTCCGCAGGACTCACCGGACTAGACACCGATGCTTCAGGGCCAGAGTCACTAGGTGGACATAAGCCTATACAGCGGGGAGAGATGGGTTGTAGACGGGCTGGGAAAGTGGTATCTCCAGCAAAAGTGGCTCGGCGTGGGGAGCTCTTTCACAGTCCTGCCAGCTAGGATGGCATCCAAATCACGCCTGGGAGTGTATTACTTTAAACCTGGGGTCCCAGCTCCGTATCCGCGGACCGGAAGTGCACGGCCGCGGACCGGAAGTGCACGGCCGCGGACCGGAAGTGCACGGCCGCGGACCGGAAGTGCCCGTTTATGAGGTCTGTCGCTCCAATATGCACTCGAAGCCGGCGGGGAGGTACCCGAAGTCGGACAGGAGGCCAGCAAACCAGGCAGCAACCCTCAGGGAGGTACCTCTTTATGCTCCAGCCGGGCAGCAGTACTTTCTTGTGCAGGGAGCCTCCGGTTCTCCTCCGAGTGCGGCGCTTAATGGACCTGGCGATGCTCGGGTCACTCAGGCAGCTTTCTGGACAGGTGTGTGGAGACAGCGGACCCCAAAAGATGTAGTTTAGGGGTCCCAGGTCACAGAGCACTGAGCTTAAACCTATCCAAAATGGCAGTTAGGCCACGCCCCAATGTTTTGATATTTCACTGGACAATCTCTATGTTAATTTGAAAGAAAATCCATTTCCACTACTGGCAACAAGATCCTATCTAACAGCTGTGCTTATTTTCATTCAGCTTGTCCTAATAAACTGGTCATGTGATCCTGTTAAAACACTGTATATTCTGTTCGGTTAAATCCTTTCCCCTCTTTGCACCAAAATAAACAAACACATACATACTAGGTACCCCCAATACAAGCAGACCAGACAATAATGGGCAATACGCACCTGGGTAATTATAGCTAATAATAAATTACTAAGTGTAAGAGACAAAATGCAGTTTGGGTGTGATTTCATGTGGTTTTACGTGAAAATATTGTTCAAAAGGCTGAGGTCATCTGTAAAAAGAAGTTTAATTCCCCAGACCAGCTAAACATATGACTGGTGTGTGCAAGTGGTGACAGATTACCATGTGTCTACCGCCACAATTTAGTATGTTTAAAAGTGTATATATATGTGTTTCATGAATGGAACAATGCGTGAGCTTGCATAAATAATTTTTGCAGAAAATGGCTAATGTTTTAAGAAGCAAGTTGAATAAGAAAAGGGTGGATAGTGTCAGTGCTTTACTGGTGGACTCAACTGGACTGGAAGAGATTCTGGGTGTGAGGAATAAAGCAGAGGGTGGACTTGCGTAGGACACTAAGGTTTTGGTCTGGATTGTGTGTAGTTTGTGATTTGTGTTTGGCCATGCAGAAGATTGTTAGCAAAGTGGTGACTGCGACACAAGTTACAATATTTAAATGTGGTTTTGACATGTGCTGCCCTAGGTAGTGTTGGCACATAGAATTATAACATTTAATGACCCTACTTTATCCACATTTACCAACGTCACGTGAAGATAGATAGATTGGCCTAATACCAGCTGCCATGTGGTAGAGACAAAATCACCTAACGAGTGGCCCAAGTTAAGAGGGATTAAATACTAAAATGAAATAAAAAAATATTACCAGCAATTTTGGAACCACAAAATATAGTGTGAGTTTAGGGGTGTTTGTCTCTGGGGCAAAAACAATAAAGGATGGGTAAGATAGATAGTAAGTCAACATGTAAAAAAATGTACCAGAAAGGACAATGTAGTTAATGGTGTGTATGAGATGAGGGTGAACAGCAGTGTACAAAGCAGCAGAGAGGTCACTGTAAACAGTGTCGGACTGGGGCATGAAGGGCCCACCGGGGGACTGCAACGCTAGGGGCCCACCAGAGGGGGTGTGGCCAGCCATCATAGAGGCGAGACCAGACACTAAAGGGAGAGTGGTCAGCCCACGAAGGACAGCTAGCACCATAGTGTAGTATATAAAGAATGTAGTGTGCTCATCCTTCTCTTTTAAAATGACAGGCTGACTGCGCACTTAGTTACTAACCTGCTCATGCTCCTCTGGGCGTTGAATATCTGGAACTCCTACTCTCATCTGCCCTGCTCAAAGTGAAAAACACACTACCGCTCAGGTTCAGAGAGTCCAGACGCGACTCTCTGCACCTGTGTGGTAGTGTGTTTAACGGGAGTGTTTGGCAAAAATGGGGAGGGGGGGAGTTGCTCTCTACCCCTACTGTTGCAAGAGCAGCATTAACACAGGTTATCCCTCTTTACGAACTAATAATATACTGAAAGTTAAGCGCTCATTGACTTATGTATTATTCCAAGTGTAATGCTAATAATAAAATTTGTATTCTTTTATCTTGAATACAATTCGTATTTTTCTATATTTTGTATTAGGCTGTGAGCAAGAGGCTCGGTTCAATTAGTGGGATAACATTTAATGTTAGTTTTATCATAATTTATTGAATCCTGGTTAAAATACATAAAAATACATTAATATAGACAAATAAAATACTCCAATTAAACCACAGTATTTATATTATGAGGCATTGATTTCTATATACAAACATATGGTATGGCATCAATTGAACATACATAAAAAATCAGACAAACCTAGGTATATAGACCTGGACTAGTCTAGCTACTGGGAGGCAAATGGCAGTGGGTATAAATGCTGCATTGATCCAGATATAACACAGTCACTGATATCTCAATAAAATAATGTTCATAGCATACAAGTCCAGTAGATGGGAATTGGTATTTCTTTAAGTCTCTGCTAGTGCAATATAAATATTCAGATCACTGTCCACATATATCACATGGTTATTGCTGCGATGCTTTCAAATTTAACTTTGTTTGCAGTTTCGATGTATATAGAGATGGTGGCCGGGTACCCAGTGTGCTGAAATCGGAGGATGTTTCTCGTGGTCCGTGCTTGTTACTGTTGGAGAGGAAGGTGCTTGCGTTCCACTGTGGAACGCATCTGTCCCTTCCTGTTCTCGCGTATGTCCAAAAGATGAATTGTATGCAAGTCGGGAGTCAGCTGTTTTCTTAGCTCCTCCCTAACAATGGAGGGGGCATGGCTATAATGTGGCGGGGCCTACCGGTGGATAGTCCTGCTGCCCTGCAGGCCAATCCGAGCCTGACTGTAAATGATTTCTGAGACTATTGCAGTTTAATATTTATTTCTATGATACATTAGTAAAGAATCAAATGATAATACAAAGAAACTAAGAGAGTGCTATTTTTATTTTAGTTCCTAGGGTGATGACCAAACAATAAAGGCTAATTGTAGAAAAACATAGGCAGGGTTGCCAATTGGTCACATAGTATGATGTTAGTGGGCAGCTGCCTCACAGCGCTGGGGTCATGAGTTCAATTCCTGACCATGGCCTTATCTGTGTAGTTTGTATGTTCTCCCTGTGTTTGCCTGGGTTTCCTCTGGGTGCTCCGGTTTCCTCCCACACTCCAAAAACATACTGGTAGGTTAATTGGCTGCTATCAATATTGACCCTAGTCTGTCTGTCTGTGTGTGTATGTTAGGGAATTTAGACTGCAAGCTCCAATGAGGCAGGGACTGATGTGAATGAGTTCTCTGTACAGTGCTGCGGAATCAGTGGTGCTATATAAATAAATGGTGATGATGATGATGTAACTATTACCTGATAGTAAAGGCAAATTGCCTGGTAAATTTGGATTATTTGCTAAAATAAACAAGTTATTTGATGGATGTCATGAGCAACATATAACTTACATGTATATACTTTTATAAAACAAACCACCTCTTAACATTTTTAACAAAGCAAAATATTAGATTAAATTGGAATAATACACACATTTGAAAGCACCTTGAAATACGCATATGGCCTTGGAGAGTTTACTATAAGTGTCACGGGCACTAGGAGTCTTGCCCAGGAATTCACCAGATGACTGGGCTTACCAGAGTAGTGAAGTTAACACAATGGTCCTCTGGTAGCAGGGTGACTAGCGGAACATATATCACAGCAGATGGAGAGAGAATGCCAATAAAGAATAGGAAAGTCAGTGACTTGCAGCAATCTTGGTCAATGAGATATAGTGGATAGGCAGATTTGAACACGGAGATCAGGATGGACGTGAGCAGTTGCGGGAAGGTAGTAGGGAAGTCAGTGGTCTGCGTACAGCAAGTTGTACCACTGCTATAATGAGAAGACTTGTCCAGGTGCAGGTAGGTAGCGGGGAGGTCAGTGGTCTGCGTACAGCAAGTTGTACCACTGCTTATGGTGAGAAGACTTGTCCAGGTGCAGGTAGGTAGCGGGGAAGTCAGTGGTCTGCGTACAGCAAGTTGTACCACTGCTTATGGTGAGAAGACTTGTCCAGGGGCAGGTAGGTAGCGGGGAAGTCAGTGGTCTGCGTACAGCAAGTTGTACCACTGCTTAATAGGTGAGGATGTGTACAGGTGTCGATGAGTGGAGACATACAAAGGATAATAGGATGCAGACACTGAGAGCACAGAGGAACGTGATTCTAATAGATATGCAGCGTATCCAGCAAAGTCTATAACGGTATGTGGCGCTGCTTGGTAGAGACCTGCTCAGCACAGATATGCAGGCCAATAAAGGATAGTCAATCACAATTATGCATATAACGACTGAGTAGTACGGTTAATTCCAAACAGATATGCAGCATAACAATAACAGTCTATAGCGGGTATGGATACCGCTGCTGAGAGTGGAAACTTGTCCTAGCGGATATGCAGAGTAAACGTAGAAAGTCAATAACAGATAGGCATACCGCTATTCAGTAGAACAGTCTGTCCACAGGAAGATGCAAGGACTGCAGAGACGCTGAACGGCAGAGACGAGTGTAGGAACCACAGGTGAGTAGATCCGGTAATCAGAGTCCAGCTGAGGACACAGGCAGGAAACAGGAGACTGTAGCAGGTAAGGAAACCAGCGATGAGTAGCACAGGGAATCCACAGGAACTGAAGACACTAGTAGTACACAGGAGACAGTAGCGGGTATGGAGACCAGCGATGAGTAGAACAGGAATCAGCAGGAAACTGAAGACACTAGTAGAACACAGGAGACACCTTCAGAGACTCACAGGGAATGAGACTCAAGATCAGGCAATCAGGTAATGAGCACAGGTGCCTTAAATAGGGAGAGTTGCCTGATCAACCAATTAGATTAAAAGCAACAGTCACAAGAGTTCTTGGGTGCTGCGCATGCGCAGTCCATCAGGATGGCGGACGGCCGTGGTTCAAGATAGGTGCCAGCAGGAATGCTAGGGAGCCACGCACCAGCGTAGAGGCACTCACTGTCCGGTGAGTGACAATAAGTGTGTAAACAATTAGCTATTTCCTGGACAACATGTAACATTATATGTGATTTATCTGTTTTTAAAATCATGTTACATTAACCGGAATATTTGTGAACATGCTAAAACTAGTAATACAAAAAAAAATGTAACATGCACTATTTCACCCAATGTTTAGACATAACATCCGAGGACATTTTTTTATTGACAAAAGAGGTTTGCAATAAATTGAGTTAATTCATTAATCGAATTATCTAGAAGCCAATCGTCTCCATGTGGCCTTTCACCCCCTTGCCTCTCTTGCAATCTACGCCACGTCCCTGATTGCCTAAACGTAAAGGAGTCATGGGTACTCCCACCCCATTCGGCAACCAGGTCTCGATTCTGGAGAGACGGGTCACATATAGCCTGGACATTTATCGAGTGGAAATGCTTCCTATTCAAATACAGAAAAGTGTCCCCACTCGACATGACAGGAATGCCCTGAGCACAACCTTCAGAACACGACTGAAGGTAGCCTGGGACATACCTGCTGCGACCCCCACTGTGGTCTGGAACGACCCAGTGGCGCAGAAGTGCAGTAGCGCCAACAGTTTGGTCAAAGGTGGTATTGCTGTCGGGATATGGCGCATTGACTCAAGGTCACTCTGCACAATGCGTAGGGTGTCCAAGATGACATGAGGAGTAAGCCATAGTAACGGACAACCTCAACATCTGAAATCCCAAAGAGGCTGGCACATGGCCTGAAGACACGCTCCCTAGGACAGCGATGTTGTATCAGTTGGCGGTTTGGACAGTGTGGAGTATCAAACTCCTCGAGAAACAGATCCTCATCCAACTCCAGAATACGCTATATCTGTGACAAAAGGATTATTTTAAAAACAAACATACAAATTAGCTGAGGCCTTTACAACTTTGTATTTGCTATGTAGACTCCAAACATGCAAATCATACTGACAAGAAAATTCTGCACCATATTGAACCTTCATTTTTAAAAGTACAGTCAGGAATAAGAGAAAAAAAGCAAAGCTTTAGAAAACACTCAGACCCTAGGCAAAGTGACAAGACACAATGTCAGAAACATCATCACCATATAGATACAGAAAGAGAAAAACAACAGACAGAAGAGTAAGTAGGACTGGATACTTACCACATAGGCAAAACAAATCTGGCAAACTTGAGATAAGCTAAAAGGTTTATACTGTGGGCACAAAACTCAACTCCAATCCCGGATAACTGGTTGGGGGGCCGTGTAAGAAATAGACACAAGTAAAGGGAGAAAAAATAACAAAACAGAAGGCTATAGTAAATACCCAGACCCTAGGCAAAGTGACAAAACACACTGCAAGAAGCTTGTCAGTCACAAAAAGTTTTCAACACTTTACTCCCACCACCCCAAAAATAACATAAATTCTGCATTGTAAATACATTACATTGAAAAGTTGAGATGTGTATTATTATATTCGCCCATAAAAATGCTTGGCAAATCAATTGGTGGCAGTTTAATAAAGATAGTTAAAAAAAAGTACACAGCACATTCCGATTATGGATCGTCCTACACTGCCAACAAAAATCAAGTGCAGCAAACGGTGTTTTAAACTGAAGTATAATTAAAGAAGTGTCTGCAGGTGTATGCGCTGCCGCGGATCAGATGATGACAGGTGCGTTAGGAGAGCGTGAAGAGTACACAAAGCATATTTTGGATTCAGATAACTAAGAATGAGGTTGTAACAATCATATGTGTTCATTTATTTGTACAAACGGTTAACAAAAAATACCAAAACTTCAGAGACTCCAGGCAGGCTAATTGTCACGGGCACTAGGAGTCTTTACCCAGGGATCACCAGGTGGTAAGCTTACCAGAGCAATGTAGATGGTAATAGTGTACTCTGGTAGCAGGGTGATCACGGAACAGGCAATAGTAGATGATGAGATGCTCAGGAAAGTCTATGACTAGCAGCACTGGTAATATGGAGGTAATAATACACGAGGAACTGTATGGACAAGGGCAAGTGGAGGTAGTCAGTGGTCTGCGTTAGCAAGTTGTACCACTGCTATAGTGAGGAGGAATGTCCAACAGAAACGAGGAGGTGATGAGAGTCAGCGGTCTGCGGATAGCAAGTGGTACCGCTGTCTGAGTGAAGGAATGGAATCCAAGTGGAGGTATCCGGGAAGTCAGTGGTCTGCGGTAGCAAGTTGTACCACTGCTATGTGAGAGGAATGGAACAGGTGATACTGGAACAGGAATCAGTGGTCTGCCTTCAGCAAGTTGTACCACTGAAAATATATGTGAGGAGGTGTACGGGGAGAGACTGCAACACAGGATGTACACGGGCACATTAAACACGATCCACAGTAATATGCACAATATATATAAATGACTGAACAGGTCTGCAAATGTAGGAAGTCTCTGAAGTAATCCAGCACAAGGTAACACAGTCAATGATGGCAAAAGACTCAGCGGATTGCAGACTCCAGGGGAGAACCAACACAGTCCAGCAAGATATGCAATACACCAGCACAGTCAATGAGAAGTATGCATACCGTGGTTCAGAAGGCAGTCAGACAGGAGTGCAGTGATACCTGGGCGGCAGGAGGCCGACAGGATGAGAAGTCCCTGGATGTAAGAAGCAGGAGTCTAGTAGGTGCAGCGCACAGGTAAGTAGACCAACAGGGACACAAATCCAATGCTGACAGGAGGGTAGCGACCAGGGGAACCAGGAAGGCGTGGAGAGCGGATCAGCAGTAGATGGACGATAGGACTGGCAGCGGCAGCAGGACTCTGCGGACCCACGGAAGAGATGAGATGAGGCTGAGGTGCACAGGAGCAGCGGATAGGAATCAGCTAGTAGTCACGATGATGAACACAGGCGAGTTGCCAGCTGGAGGCTGTAGTGCACGGAGGCAGCGGATAGGAATCAGCTCACGGTCACGATGATGAACACAGGCGAGTTGCCAGCTGGAGGCTGTAGTGCACGGAGGCAGCGGATAGGAATCAGCTCACAGTCACGATGATGAACACAGGCGAGTTGCCAGCTGGAGGCTGTAGTGCACGGAGGCAGCGGATAGGAATCAGCTCACAGTCACGATGATGAACACAGACGAGTTGCAAGCTGGAGACTGCAGTGCACGGAGGCAGCGGCTAGGAATCAGCTCACAGACTTGATGATGAACAGGTGAGTGGATAAGGAGAGAAGGCTGTAGTGCACGGAGGAATCAGCAAACAGTCACAATGGAATATAATAGCGTTGAAGTGGTATAGGAGACTGTAGTGCACGGAGGCAGCGGATAGGAATCAGCAAACAGTCACTATGGAATATAATAGCGTTGAAGTGGTATAGGAGACTGTAGTGCACGGAGGCAGCGGATAGGAATCAGCAAACAGTCACTATGGAATATAATAGCGTTGAAGTGGTATAGGAGACTGTAGTGCACGGAGGCAGCGGATAGGAATCAGCAAACAGTCACGATGATACAGTTGATGGTAGAAGTGGTATAGGAGACTGTAGTGCACGGAGGCAGCAGATAGGAATCAGCAAACAGTCACGATGATACAGTTGATGGTAGAAGTGGTATGGGAACCACAGTAGTAGAAGTGGTTAGGAAACCACAGAGGTAGAAGTGGTTTGGAAACCACAGGAATCAGCAGCGCTGAATACACGAGGAAACACAGGAACACCTTCAGAGGCTCATGGGGAATGAGACTCCAAGATCAGGCAACGTGGTGTTGACCACAGGTGCTTAATATAGGGAGTGTTGCCTGATCTGCCAATTGAGTTAAAGGGACATACACTGAAGTATAGGAAAGGGCTGCGCATGCGCAGACCCTCAGGATGGAGGACGACCACGGTTCCTAAATGTCCGGGAAGAGGCACTCACGGTCCGGTGAGTGACAGTACCCCCCCTTTTAAAGGTGGGCACAGAACGCCTGGAACCGGGCTTGTCCGGATTTTTGAAATAAAACTTCTTCAAAAGGGCAGGAGCATTAAGATCTTCAGCTTTGATCCAAGAGCGCTCCTCAGGACCAAAGCCCTTCCAATGAACGAGGAAACGGAGTACTCCTCGCGAAATTTTTGCGTCTAATACCTCAGTAATTTCAAAATCCTCCTCCTGATGAACTTGAACTGGCTGCGGAGCTGAGGGAGGTTTTGAAAAACGGTTGATAATAAGAGGCTTGAGTAAGGACACATGGAAGGCATTAGAAATCCGAAGATTCTTAGGAAGAAGAAGTTTCACACATACTGGATTGATTACTTGAATGATCCTATATGGACCAATAAAACGAGGGGCGAATTTCATAGATGGGACCTTCAAACGAATGTTTTTAGTAGATAACCAGACACGATCTCCAATTTTTAGTGGTGGAATAGCCCGCCTCTTCTTATCTGCGAAAGATTTATATTTGATAGATGTTTTCTTCAAACAGGTTTTAACCTGAGACCAGATATTTTTAAAGGTCTGACAGGCCGTCTCCACCGCTGGAACTTGGGTGGGCGGGAGGGCAGGAAATTCCGGAAAAGACGGATGGTGACCGTAGACCACAAAAAATGGAGTTTTGAATGATGACTCATGGTACATGTTGTTATGGGCGAATTCGGCCCAAGGAAGCAACTCTACCCAGTTGTCTTGATTGGCTGAAGAGAACATCCTTATAAAAGTCTCAAGATCTTGATTGACACGCTCAGTCTGTCCGTTAGATTGCGGATGGTAAGAGGATGAAAGTGCTAATCGTATGCCCAAGGTTTTACAAAGGGCTCGCCAGAATCTGGAAACGAATTGTACTCCTCTATCTGACACAATCTCAGACGGACATCCATGGATGCGGAAGATCTCTTTAATGAAATGTTCGGCCAGGATAGACGAGGAAGGCAAACCAGACAGAGGGACGAAATGAGCCATCTTCGAAAATCTGTCCACCACCACCCAAATAGTGTTATGATTCTTACTAGGTGGTAAGTCAGTAACGAAATCCATACTAATATGGGTCCACGGCTTGGACGGAATGGGTAGTGGTCGCAGCAACCCTGCTGGAGTTCTGCGGGAAGATTTGAATTGGGAACATAATTCACAGGAAGCAATGAACTCTTTGACGTCTCTCCTCATTGAAGGCCACCAGTAACTTCGAGAGAGCATCTCAAAGGTCTTGTGTTCACCGGCGTGTCCAGAAAAACGAGAGGCATGGAACCACGAAAGGATTTTCCTCCTTAGAGTAGGAGGCACGAGAGTCTTCCCAAATGGTAGCGTTTTGGTGGATGAAGCAGCCAGTGAGATACATTTGGGGTCTAGAATGGTATGGTTGGAAACCTCTTCTATATCAGAGGACGTCACAAAAGCTCTAGATAAAGCGTCAGCTTTTTTGTTCTTGGCAGCTGGTTTGAAGGTTATTATTAATTCGAAACGGGAAAAGAAAAGAGACCATCTTGCTTGGCGAGGGTTCAAGCATTGGGCAGACTGAAGATATGACAAGTTCTTATGATCCGTGAAGATCGTCACCGGATGGCGAGCTCCTTCCAATAGGTATCTCCACTCCTCTAATGCAGCTTTGATAGCCAGTAACTCCTTGTCCCCGATAGTATAATTCTTCTCTGCGGGCAGAAGACCCCGAGAATAGAAGGCACAAGGATGGAATTTTTGCTGTTCAGAGCGTTGGGAGAGAATAGCTCCCAAGCCCACATTAGAGGCATCTACTTCTAGAAAGAAGGGGAGTGTCACATCAGGCTGTCGAAGGATTGGAGCCGAAGAGAAGGACTCTTTGAGAGTTTGAAAGGCTTGAAAAGCCTCAGGCGACCATTGCTTAGGATTAGCCCCTTTTCGAGTCAGGGCCACAATAGGAGATGCAATGGAAGAAAAGTCTTGAATGAAGCGTCTATAGTAATTGGCAAAACCTAAAAAACGCTGAATAGCACGAAGAGTAGTTGGCTGGGGCCAATGTAGTACAGCATTCACCTTGTCTGGATCCATCTTCAGGCCAACTCCGGAAACTATATACCCCAAGAATGGAATCTGGGGTAATTCGAATGAACATTTTTCTAATTTACAGAACAATGAATTTTTTCGTAGCCTGGAGAGGACTTCTGCCACATGTTGGTGGTGAGAAGGCAGGTCCTGGGAAAAGATCAATATGTCGTCCAGGTAGACGACGACACATACATATAATAAGTCCCGAAAGATCTCATTGATGAAGCCTTGAAAAACAGCGGGGGCATTACACAGCCCGAAAGGCATTACCAGATATTCGTAATGCCCGTCTCTGGTGTTAAACGCTGTCTTCCATTCGTTACCGGAACGGATTCTGATTAAATTGTAGGCACCACGAAGATCCAACTTAGTAAAAATACGGGCTCCCTTGATGCGATCGAATAACTCAGTGATCAGCGGAATGGGATAACGATTCTTGATAGTAATGGCGTTGAGTCCACGAAAATCTATGCAAGGGCGTAATGATCCATCCTTCTTTTTGACGAAGAAGAACCCAGCTCCAGCGGGAGAGGTGGAAGGTCGAATAAACCCACGCTGGAGGTTCTCCTGTATATACTCAGATGTAGCTTGAGTCTCAGGTAACGAGAGTGGATAGACCCGGCCCCTGGGGGGAGTCTTGCCAGGTAGAAGGTCGATCGGACAATCCCAAGAACGATGAGGAGGAAGGCGTTCAGACTGAGCTTTATCAAACACATCGGTAAATGAAGCATATTGAGGAGGGAGTCCCGGTGAGGTAGATGAGATGGAAGATTGCTGTACTTTGAGAGGAATAATTTGGGAAAGGCAACGATGATGACATTCAGGCCCCCAAGACGTGACTTGAGGGGTGCGCCAGTCAATCTGGGGAGAGTGACACTGAAGCCATGGAAGGCCTAAGACAATCGGACTTGTCGTAACAGGAAGGATTAAAAACGATATTACTTCATGATGCAGGGCACCAATCTGAAGTGTTACTGGAGACGTACTCTGAGTGATGAGACCGTTGATGAGACGTGATCCATCTATAGCCGTCACAGTAATGGGTGTTTTTAAGGTAATCACTGGTAGAGACCATTGATTTACTAATGATTTGGAAATAAAATTTCCTGCTGCTCCGGAATCAATTAATGCCTGTGACTCAAAGGTTTTGGTAGCAGAGGAAATCGTAACATCAAAAGCGCAGACTTTAGATTTCATGGAAGATGGAGAGGACTCCAGGGACCCTAACTTCACCTCTCCAGAACTAGTTAGGGCCTGGCATTTCCCGATCTCTTAGGGCAGGAGCTGAGAATATGAGTGGAATCAGCACAATAGATACAGAGTCTATTCTTTACTCTTCGTTTTCTCTCCTCGGAAGATAATTTGGAACGTCCTATCTCCATGGGAATCACAGAGGGTGAAACTGGACGAAATTGAGGGTTAGAACGAAGAGGTGCTTTAGCAGAAGTTGTTCTCTCAGCCTCCCTTTCACGAAATCTCATATCAACACGATGGCAAAGAGAGATCAAATCTTCAAGTGACGAAGGAAGCTCTTGAGTAGTCAGTGCATCTTTAATTTTATCGGAGAGCCCCTGCCAGAAGGCGGCAACTAGGGCTTCAGTGTTCCACTGAAGTTCAGAGGCTAAGATCCTAAATTGAATGACGTACTGGCCTACTGTATGAGGTCCTTGTCGTAAGCGGAGGATGCTGGAAGCAGCGGAGGTCACACGACCTGGTTCATCGAACACACTTCGAAATGTAGAAATGAATTTGGCACTATCTTGCAATATAGGATCATTTCTCTCCCACAGAGGGGAGGCCCAAGCCAGGGCTTGTCCTGAAAACAAAGAGATAAGATAGGCCACTCTGGAACGATGGGTAGAAAAATTTTGAGGTTGGAGCTCAAAATGGACTGAACATTGGTTAAGGAAACCCCTACAAGTTTTGGGGTCTCCATCGTACTTTGACGGAGTAGGCAGGTGAAGCGTGGAAGCTGTAAACACCTGGGATGGCACTGGGGAAACGGAGGAAAGCACAGAAGCCTCAGGAGTAGCTGTCACAGTCTGTCCAGATGTTCCTTGGGAGGTTAATGACTGATAACACTGAAGTAACAGCTGTTGGCGGGCATCCTGTTGCTCCACACGGCTGACCAGATGCTGCAGCATCTCTTTGGCGGTAGGTTCCGTATCTGGGTCTGTCATGGCCTGATCTTACTGTCACGGGCACTAGGAGTCTTTACCCAGGGATCACCAGGTGGTAAGCTTACCAGAGCAATGTAGATGGTAATAGTGTACTCTGGTAGCAGGGTGATCACAGAACAGGCAATAGTAGATGATGAGATGCTCAGGAAAGTCTATGACTAGCAGCACTGGTAATATGGAGGTAATAATACACGAGGAACTGTATGGACAAGGGCAAGTGGAGGTAGTCAGTGGCCTGCGTTAGCAAGTTGTACCACTGCTATAGTGAGGAGGAATGTCCAACAGAAACGAGGAGGTGATGAGAGTCAGCGGTCTGCGGATAGCAAGTGGTACCGCTGTCTGAGTGAAGGAATGGAATACAAGTGGAGGTATCCGGGAAGTCAGTGGTCTGCGGTAGCAAGTTGTACCACTGCTATGTGAGAGGAATGGAACAGGTGATACTGGAACAGGAATCAGTGGTCTGCCTTCAGCAAGTTGTACCACTGAAAATATATGTGAGGAGGTGTACGGGGAGAGACTGCAACACAGGATGTACACGGGCACATTAAACACGATCCACAGTAATATGCACAATATATATAAATGACTGAACAGGTCTGCAAATGTAGGAAGTCTCTGAAGTAATCCAGCACAAGGTAACACAGTCAATGATGGCAAAAGACTCAGCGGATTGCAGACTCCAGGGGAGAACCAACACAGTCCAGCAAGATATGCAATACACCAGCACAGTCAATGAGAAGTATGCATACCGTGGTTCAGAAGGCAGTCAGACAGGAGTGCAGTGATACCTGGGCGGCAGGAGGCCGACAGGATGAGAAGTCCCTGGATGTAAGAAGCAGGAGTCTAGTAGGTGCAGCGCACAGGTAAGTAGACCAACAGGGACACAAATCCAATGCTGACAGGAGGGTAGCGACCAGGGGAACCAGGAAGGCGTGGAGAGCGGATCAGCAGTAGATGGACGATAGGACTGGCAGCGGCAGCAGGACTCTGCGGACCCACGGAAGAGATGAGATGAGGTTGAGGTGCACAGGAGCAGCGGATAGGAATCAGCTAGTAGTCACGATGATGAACACAGGCGAGTTGCCAGCTGGAGGCTGTAGTGCATGGAGGCAGCGGATAGGAATCAGCTCACGGTCACGATGATGAACACAGGCGAGTTGCCAGCTGGAGGCTGTAGTGCACGGAGGCAGCGGATAGGAATCAGCTCACAGTCACGATGATGAACACAGGCGAGTTGCCAGCTGGAGGCTGTAGTGCACGGAGGCAGCGGATAGGAATCAGCTCACAGTCACGATGATGAACACAGACGAGTTGCAAGCTGGAGACTGCAGTGCACGGAGGCAGCGGCTAGGAATCAGCTCACAGACTTGATGATGAACAGGTGAGTGGATAAGGAGAGAAGGCTGTAGTGCACGGAGGAATCAGCAAACAGTCACAATGGAATATAATAGCGTTGAAGTGGTATAGGAGACTGTAGTGCACGGAGGCAGCGGATAGGAATCAGCAAACAGTCACTATGGAATATAATAGCGTTGAAGTGGTATAGGAGACTGTAGTGCACGGAGGCAGCGGATAGGAATCAGCAAACAGTCACTATGGAATATAATAGCGTTGAAGTGGTATAGGAGACTGTAGTGCACGGAGGCAGCGGATAGGAATCAGCAAACAGTCACGATGATACAGTTGATGGTAGAAGTGGTATAGGAGACTGTAGTGCACGGAGGCAGCGGATAGGAATCAGCAAACAGTCACGATGATACAGTTGATGGTAGAAGTGGTATGGGAACCACAGTAGTAGAAGTGGTTAGGAAACCACAGAGGTAGAAGTGGTTTGGAAATCACAGGAATCAGCAGCGCTGAATACACGAGGAAACACAGGAACACCTTCAGAGGCTCATGGGGAATGAGACTCCAAGATCAGGCAACGTGGTGTTGACCACAGGTGCTTAATATAGGGAGTGTTGCCTGATCTGCCAATTGAGTTAAAGGGACATACACTGAAGTATAGGAAAGGGCTGCGCATGCGCAGACCCTCAGGATGGAGGACGACCACGGTTCCTAAATGTCCGGGAAGAGGCACTCACGGTCCGGTGAGTGACACTAATGCAGTAAAGACGGAGCAGAAGAGCAGGTATGGAGAACAAAGGGAAGAGGGCCCTGCTCAAATGAGCTTACATACTAAGGGAGGGTAGACAGAACTCAGGCACACAGGGAGCAAGTTGAAGTAAGTGGGGAGAGAGCAGGGGGTCTGGGAGGAGAGAGGGGAAGAACAGGTGGAGGAGAGGTTAGGTGGAAGGTTGGTAAGCTTTTAGGAACAGGTACGTTTTCAGTGCCCTCTTGAAGGAGGACAGATTGGGAGAAAGACGGATGGAGCGAGGGAGGTCGTTCCAGTGAAGGGGGGCAGCACGGGAGAAGTCTTGGATTCTGGAGTGGGAAGAGGTGATCAGAGTGGAGGAGAGGCGACGGTCATTGGCCGAGCGCAGGGAGCGGGCAGGGGTGTGAATGGAGAGGAGGTTAGAGATATAGGGGGCAGTAGACTGGAAGAGAGCCTTGTAAGTGACAGTCAGGAGTTTGAAAAAGATTCTGTAAGGAATGGGGAGCCAGTGTAGGGCAAGGCAGAGAGGGGAGGCAGACGAGGAGCGGCGAGAAAAGAAGATGAGTCTTACAGCCGCATTGAGTATAGAGCGGAGGGGGCGAGATGGGAATGGGGGAGGCCGGTAAGAGGGAGGTTGCAATAATCAAGGCAGGAGATGATGAGTGCGTGGATGATAGTTTTGGTGGCATCCTGGGAGAGGAAGGGCCGGATGCGGGCAATGTTGCGTAGCTGGTAGCGACAGCATTGGGCGAGGGATTGGATGTTGGGGGCGAAGGAGAGAGAGGAGTCGAGGGTAACGCCCAGGCAGCGGAGTTGGGTGACAGAGGAGATGGTGGTATTGTTAACAGTGATAGAGAGGATGTGGTGGGCGGGGAGTCTAGGGGGAGGAAAGACAATCAGTTCAGTTTTGGAGATGTTAATTTTGAGAAAGCGCGATGACATCCAGGAGGAAATGGCAGAGAGGCAGTCAGATACACAAGAGAGGAGGGTGGAGGAGAGATCAGGCGAGGAGATGTAGAGTTGGATGTCGTCAGCGTAAAGGTGATACTGAAGACCGAATGAGGAGATGAGAGCCCCCAGGGAGGAGGTGTAGAGCGAAAAGAGTAGAGGGCCAAGAACAGAGCCCTGAGGGACACCAACAGGGAGAGGGAAGGGGGTGGAGGAGGAGCCAGATGTGGATACTGAGAAGGAGCGGTTAGCGAGGTATGAGGTGAACCAGGCAAGGACAGATTCAGAGAGGCCAAGAGAGAGAAATGTTTGTAGCAGGAGGGGGTGGTCCACGGTGTCGAAGGCTGCAGAGAGGTCAAGGAGGATAAGCAGGGAGAAGTGACCCTTAGATTTGGCTAAAAGTAGATCATTAGTAACTTTGGCCAGGGCAGTTTCGGTGGAGTGGAGGGGGCGGTAACCGGATTGGAGAGGGTCGAGGAGAGAATTGTCTGAGAGGTGTCTAGTGAGGCGGCAACAGACAATCCTCTCAAGTAATTTGGAGGCAAAGGGGAGAAGTGAGATAGGGCAATAGTTTGCAAGAGAGGTGGGGTCAAGATTAGGTTTTTTGAGGATGGGAGAGATAAGAGTGTGTTTAAATGAAGAGGGGACTACACCAGAGGAGAGTGATAGGTTGAAATAGTGAGCAGAGCAGGCAGTGGGAGAGAGAGAGCGAAGGAGGTTAGAGGGGATAGGGTCGAGAGGACAGGTGGAGGGTGGAGAGGAAAGAATGAGGGAGCGAACTTCATCACCCAAAGTGGGGCAGAAGGAGCACCAGAGTAGGTTGTTGGAGAGAGAAGGGATGAGGGGGGCGGGAGAGGGATGGGATGAGGAAATGTTCAGACGGATGGTCTCAATTTTCGAAGAGAAAAAAGTGGTGAAGTCAGAAGCGGAGAGGAAGGCGGGACAGTAGCGGGAGGGGGAGAGAGGAAGGAGTTGAAGGTGGCAAAGAGGCGGCGGGGATTGGAGGACTGAGAGGAAATCAGGGACTTGAAGAAGGATTGTTTAGCCAGGGAGAGGGCAGAGCAAAGTGAGGTAAATTTGAAGTGAAGGAAGTCGGCCAGGGAGCGAGATTTCCTCCAGAGGCGTTCAGCAGTGCGAGAGCACCTTTGGAGGAAGCGGGTGAGTTTGGAGTGCCATGGTTGGGGAATGAGGCAGCGCTGGCGGATAGAAGAGGCTGGGGCGACAGCGTCTAGGGCAGTAGTGAGGGAGAGGTTGTAGAGAGAGGATGCCTGGTCAGGGCAGACCAGGGAGGGAAGCGGTGATAGGAGAGTATCAAGAGAGGAGGAGAAGGAGATGGGGTCGATAGCCTCAAGGTTGCGCCTAGTGAAGGTAGCTTTAGGCGAGGTGGGAGCAGGGGAGGAGGACAGAGTGAAGGAGAGGAGATGGTGGTCAGAGAGTGGGAAGGGAGAGTTGGAGAATTCAGTGAGATCACAGAGATGAGAGAAGACAAGGTCCAGGGAGTGACCAAGACAGTGGGTGGGGGAGGAGGTCCACTAAGTTAAGGCCTAGGGACCTGGAAATGGCGAGAAGTTTGATGGTGGCAGGGTCAGAGGAGTTATCAATGGGGATGTTAAAGTCACCAAGTATGATGGAGAAGAGGTCGGAGGAAAGGTAGTGGGGGAGCCAGGCAGAGAAGTTGTCCAGGAAAAGGGAGGTATGTAAAGGGAGGTATAATGTATGTAATTTTCAATCTGCACGTTACCTTAGTGGTTAGGCATTCCACCTGCCAACAGTAAGGTCATGAGTTCAAATCGTGAGTGGCGACTGTATCTGTGGGGAATTTGTATATCCCCAAATTTCTGTGGGTGTACTCCAATGTGTCACTTATAGAAGAGTACATTAGTATATGTTTTGGTGTTGCCTCTGTCTATAGAGTATTGTATCGTGCATGTATATTTATGATTACGAATTATTAGCCATTGATTTTGCATCCAACTTTATTTGCAATGCAAACTTACAGGATTGGCTAAGACTACGTACACTGAGGGCCTCAGAGATTTCATTTTAGAGGGAATCCTTTTTATCTTATCCCACAATTACTTCAGATTCCAAGGTTCTTATTTTCTCCAATGTATCAGCACAGCCATGGTCACCAGGTTTGCCATTAGCTACGCTAACATCTTTATGGCCCACTGGGAAGAGTCACATGTGTGGGCTGGCCATGGCTTTGGGGCAAACCTGGTGACCTGGTGCCGATACCTAGACAATATTTTTTTCGTATGGAGTGGATCTATAGAAGACCTTAAATTGTTTTGCGAGTACCTGAATCAAAATAAGGTACATATTGAACTATCCTTTGAATGGAGTAGAACAGAGATCCATTTTTTAGACATATCGGTGTCTGTAGATGATAAGGGTCTACAGACTAAGACCTACACAAAGCCTATCAGCTACATTAATTATGATAGCAGTCATCATAATACCCGGCTGAATAGTATACCGGTAGGCCAAATGATGAGGGTAAGGAGGAATTGCACTGAAGAGAAGATATTTGTAGAACAAATTAAAAATATGAAATCTGAATTTATTTCAAGAGGTTATAATAAGGAGCTGCTAGAAAAAGCAGAGAAGACAGTGTCAGTTATTGATAGAAGGACCTACTAGATACAGAAAGAGTGTCAAAATCTGTGAAGACCAACAAATATGAATGGGCCTTTATTTCTCAATATAATGTTAATTACAAACAAATGAAGAAGATCTTTGAAAAACATTGGGGGATTTTGAAGAATGATAATATTATAGGGAATCATCAGCCAGACAAACCAGTTTTTATTTACAGAAAGGCACCGAAACTAAAGGATAAGTTAGTAAGAAGCCACTTGTATGAGGATAACAGAAAATACAATATAACTATTGGATTTCATAGATGTTGTATGTGTATGACATGTAGATCATGTAAATCGGATCAAAGCAAGACCACGAATGTGAAATTGAATGGACACCAGGTGAAGATCAATTTATCACGTGTAATACGAAAAATGTGATTTATGCTATAGAATGTAGCTGTAATAAACTATATATAGGAAGAACAACTCGTCCATTGAAAACAAGGTTACGAGAACACATGTACAATATTAGAAGGGGTTTAGAAACCCATTCCCTTTTACATCACTTCAAGACACAACATTCCTCCAAAGTAGAGCATATTAGAAGTTTTTGGGGGATCCAGTGAATAGAAGAAAATTGGAGGAATAGAGATACTGTTAGCCTCTTGTCTAAGGCAAAGATTAGATGGAATTTTACCTTAACTACAATGATTCTATCTGGATTGAAAGCTGATTTTGAAATCAAATGGTTTCTATGAAAATATAACTATTTTTCCTTGCTCATTTCTGTTGGTCAAACTATTAATTAGTTCTCAGTAAGATTAGATATCTCTTTTTTATACAAGATGCACTGTTTTAATCATATGTGGCATGTGGTTGTTACATTGAATAATAATCGTTTATTCCCATACAGTCCATACATGTTAGATAAAGAGGAGAATATTGTACCATTTTATATGTATACATCTTTGTAATTACATCTATAAATTATGTTTCATATAATGTATTTCATATAATGTATAATCCTTTTTTGTGGACTGTAATTATGGTTTAATATAGACAGCAAGATCTGCGTTCCAAACGTCTCAATTGTAACTTCCAGTTTGTAGGTCAATCAGTGTGGGGGACACTGGGAAGTATGTCCAAGCCTCTCTCTGATAACGTTTGATACAGAAGTGGGACGATGCGAACTGCTATTTATATCTGGGATGTATATGCTCATGTTTGATTCGCCTTGAGAAAGACTTACATTAAGTTGAAACGCGTTGGATACTAGTGGACTTGGACTGATTTGTGGATTGTTAAGAGGATGCGGAAATAGGAGACAGGAACCAAGTATATATTCCATGCTTGCTCCACGTCACTCTCTGGTATGAGCACATCCACTTTCATATTGCAATGTTTTATTTAAGTTGTGGGCTTTTGAGAGGTCCTTTTCTATGTTCACTTTTATTGAAGCTTTGGGCTTGTGAGAAGTCCGTTTTTATAATATTTTATTAAACTGTAATACATTGATCTGCCATATCTTTGCATTTTTGGGTATACGTTTTGAACTGAATAACCACCTTGAGATCGATCTGCATAAAAGACAGCTTATATGAAGGTTTGAACATCTCATCTATCTTGTAAGGATATACCCATATGGGACACTAGTGTGAAGATCACGGGTGTCACGTGGGAATAATATAATTATTGTGCAAGGTGGAAGAGGTGGAAAAGATGGTGTGCCTTTTCATATAATTCGACAGTAGTACACTATGTTATGAATGTATTTTCTGCAGATTTCATCTTGGTAATATCGGAATCAGCAGATTCAGTCATTGGACATTTTTGGGGATTGTTGAAGACATCAATTTTACAATGTTGTATGAAGGGAGCGCCTGATGTATGTATATGATTTTGCATATGAGGATTACACATCAACCACTTCACATTGCAATTTATTACAACTGTGCATCCACCATGGTTGTTTTTAAAAAATAGTTCATTGTTTAATGTTTGACATTCATTTTTTTTGAGTGAAGTGTATTAAGATGTATGTTGTGCATATTTAGTTGTGAGTGTTTTAAAACGAACATGCATTTTGAACAGTTCAGTGTTGTTATTCAGCGCTGCTGCTATAGCTTTTTTGGACTTAAACATGACCCTGAGCTTCCTTAAGTTTAAGCAAGAAGTTAAGAAAAACGCAAAACATTTCTTATCTATCTGACGGATCCGGAGGTGAACTCCTACTCTTCTTAAGTCAGTACGATCTCCGCCCAATTCCCCTCCCTTTCCCAACCCTTTTATCTTAAGTGGTTGGAGAACTGCTTAAGTGGAGTTAAGAAGGATTTTTATCTTAATTTAAGAATTTCTTAACTTACGCAACAGATTTTCCTTCTTATCTCTCTTTTCTGGGCATGCGCAGAGACGATTTTTGTAAGATCCGCAAAAAATGGCAGATAAGATCGGTACTGAATCAGGCCCAGTGGCTCTGATTCACTAAGGAACGTAAATGCCGATACGTGGTGTTTTTTTGCATAAAATCGCTCTGTGCATGCCCAGAACTGGACTATACACAAGTGAACTTAAGAACATCCAATTCGTCTTCAAGGGCAAAGGACTCTTATGATAGCCTACAATTTCACGGACGTGAAGAGGAATGGACATATGCCAAGCTTGAGCGCAATGTCCGATTTAAGCTTTGGGCATCTCAAAAGGTACAAGTTTTTCTGTCGTATCACATGCACCAGGTACAGGATAGGGTGTAATTGCTGCATGATAGTGATGACGATCACGTATGCATGCTAGAAAATGTGTTTGCAATCAACAGTAACTGTAAAAATGGATTTCATGTACAGTAGACATTAATAACATCATAATAAATGTATTTTATGGGAATCTTTTTAAATAATTCCAGTTCTGCTAGGACTTTATATTCCACTTATGCATTGGATGTATCCTGCATTGTCTAGTACCTAAAGCTTACCTAGACCCGTATTCAGCAAGAGATGTTTCTTCAGATCCGCTCCTTGTTGAATACAGATGCGCTTATGCCCAAATTATGTGCATTTAAGAAAAACTCAATTTACATTCATTTTGCGTGCTCTAATAAATCAGGCCCAGTATATGGAAGACTTTACTTCACAAGGTATAAAATGTTTGTTAACAGGAAACATTCATTTTTTTCTACAATGCACTATGGTCTTCAAGCCACAGGCCTTTACAACATGGCAGTGCAAACAAATTTACTAGTAAAGAACAATATATTATCAGTCATGTCACAGTAAGGTTATTATTTACTACAAATAAACAGCATTAAGCAAGAATCAAATAAACCTTTTTCATTAGCACAACACATTTAGCGATAGTGAATACATTTGACTATTTCTGCAACCCTTTCCAGCCATTGCACAGAATGACCTTTTTTCTCTTCAAGATTATATTTTAAATTGAGTACCACAGTCAAAGCCCTGCTTTCATGTTTATAACTGCAGACACAGTTGCCTATGTGTCAATAATTATATCAATCATAAAGTGTGTTGCAGCTGCATTATTCTGGACTAGTTAAAAGCCTGTAAAAATGATGGAATAGAAGATAGAAAATTGTTAAACTGGTTACGGATTGATAGTCTATAACTGTAATATTGCAATTGTGTTACTCGTGTTTGTGGGTGTTCAGAAATGTTGCATAAAGCATTTGTTCTCTTTTGAAGGGGAATATTAATTCCCCAGCTTTGATCTATGAAGGGAAACAATAGAGGATATATCTATGGTTCTAAGTTCGCATCTAAAATGTTAAGCCTCTCGGTTATTCGGTTATTTGGATGACAATGGATCAGCAAGTCCCTCTCAAGAGGTGGTTTAACATCAGTATTTTTGAAAATGGCAGCTACCATCTCATGTCAGATATGCAGTCTTGAACAATTAACATGCTCACCTTTGCTGGTGCAACACCACGCAGTGCTGCATTATTAATGCTTTCTTGTTCAACCTCATAAAGCATTTTGCATGACTCAGCAAATGGATTAAATATAGACATTAAAGTACTTAATTCTTGCAGCAAATCAGGATTGTACTCAGCATTCCATGTAATACTCATTATTTGATTTGCAGCCTCATCCAGGTCTAATATATACAGTTGTGCAAACTTTCATTGATCCTCATTTGCTGGATGTAATGTTCCTGCTCAATGGTAAATTTGATCATTAATTGGGAAGCAATAGGGACAACAGCAAGGTGGTGGGGCAATATTAGCACCCATAGACGCAAATGCTAATACACTATTAATCGATCTTATGTTGTCAAAGAAATTTTTTGAATGTTCATACTGTCCTTTCATTAATTAATTGCACCCAATTTGACTTTACCCCTTTGGCAGTATTGATTAAATAGTTTGTCAGAGGGCTGCTCAGCCTCAAAATGCTTAGCATGAAAAAATTCACAAATACTGTTCATGGGACCACAGTTATGAGCATTAATATTTGTTTCATCAAAGTTACTGACATCAAGAATGGCGGGGCATATGGTTTGCTAACTTTGTATCAGACGCCGTCCCCGCGCCTCCTCGCTCATTGGGGACGGTCGTTTTCTTCTGACGAAGTGCCCCGTTGCTAGGCAACGGGGACGCTCCTTCCGAGGGGTCTCTGTGCATGCGTGCCCGTTGCCTTAGCAATGGGACGCGCTTTCCCCGCTTCCTGTCGGCGGTCAGCACGTCTGACCGCCGACCCACTACCCATCAATGAGAGCAGACCCCCTATTATTTAAATCCTAGTTCCTACTTGCCTCCAGCGTTTGTCCATATATATATATATATATATATATATATATATATATATTCCTATATATCCTGATTATTGATTCCTGTGTACCGACCTGGCTCTCTCTGACCTCGTTTTTGGATTCTCCCTTGGTCTAGCATTATACTCTCTGGTTTGACCTTGGCCTGTTGACTAATCTCTGCTTCCTGATTTTGTACCTTATCTGCCCGCACGGTTCCTGACTCCAGCCTGTACGCCCACGAATATCTCTGCCATCTCGCAGGTAGCTCCCTGGGAGGGCCGCGACCTGCATGTCGTTCGCCGCGAAGTCCAAACTTCCTTGCGGGGGTCCCTGGTGCAGACCGGCAGCGTGTTATACTCCGCGCTTCCTAGTGTAGTAGTGCCAATACCTGCAGGTGCTGCAATCTTCCTCGTGATAGCTTGCTCTGGCCATGTCAACAGAAACACCAGGCGAACCGTCTGCCCGAGACCTATTTCTCCACCTTGCTCACAGAGTAGAAAAACAGGAGTCCGAACAGGCGCAGTTGCTTCAATGCATCCAGGGTGTCGCTGCACGCCTCGAATCCCTCCAGGCTTCTGTGACCTCTGTCGAAGCCGTTCCTGTGACGACCTCTGGCGCCGCGGCTACCTCATCGTCTCCTGTTGTGGCTTCTACCGCTTCTTTAAAACTTTCCCCACTGGACAAGTTTGATGGGGAACCCAAAAAATGCAGAGGATTCCTTAACCAGTGCCTAATCCACTTTGAGTGTAATCCTGCGTCCAATCCCTCTGAATGGATAAAGGTGACCTTCATTATATCCCTCTTGTCCGGACAAGCCCTTGCCTGGGCACCCCCCCTGTGGGAACGGAATGACCCTCTCTTGTCTAATGTATCCTCCTTTATCGAGGCCTTTCGGAGAGTCTTTGATGAACCTGGCTGGGTATCTTCAGCTGCCTCCAGTCTCTTGAACCTTCGCCAGGGATCTCTGACAGTCGGTCAGTACGCGATTCAATTTCGCATGCTTTCCTTCGAACTTAGATGGAACAATGAAGCTTTAGTGGCAACATTCTGGCAAGGTCTGGCAGATCGCATCAAAGACGAGTTAGTCTCACGAGAACTCCCTGTGGATCTTGATCTCTCTATGCAATCGCATTGATCTACGCTTTCGGGAGCGTACTCAGGAACGTTCAGCCACCAGACGGACCTCTCCACGCCTTGCTCCCCTGTTCCAGAACCCTGCACCTATGGAGGAACCAATGCAGATTGGCCGTTCCCGATTATCCCCAGAAGAACGTCAGCGACACTTCAAGCAAAACCTGTGTTTATACTGCGGGGAACCTGGTCATGTTATTTTTTCTTGCACCAAGAGACCGGGAAACGCCCCCTCCTAGTCGGTGCCAGGGAGGCCGACCTAAGAGTTGGGGTTACTACTCCCTACTCTAATTCCGGCACTGATTGCATCATGCCCAACTCCCTGGATACCCCGGTCGGCCCCTTTGAGACCTTAGCCTTTGTGGACTCCGGCTCCGCCGGGAATTTCAGATCTGCCACACTGGCATCGCAACTCCAATTGTCCACTCTAAAATTGCTTCAGCCTCTCTTTCTCACCGCTGTGGATGGGAATCAAATTTCCAATGGTTCCGTTTCTCACATCTGCTCTCCCATTCGGCTGACGGTAGGGGTGCTACATTCTGAAGTTATCGAGTTCTTGGTCCTTCCTCGTTCTGTGAATTCTGTTATTCTAGGATTACTTTGGCTCAAGCTTCATTCTCCCCAATTTGAATCGTGCGATGGTTATATCATGGGGCTCCTGATGCTTCAAGTCCTGCCTCTCCGGCGTTAAACCTGGACAATCCTCTCTCCCGTGTTGTTTGACGTCTCCTCAAATTGACTTGCCATCTCCCTACATCTCCTTCCGGGATGTGTTTTGCAAGACCGCTGCAGAATCTCTTCCTCCTCACCGCCCCTGGGACTGCGCTATCGAACTACTACCGGATAAACCGCTTCCCAAAGGCAGAATCTATCCATTGTCTCTTCCCGAGAATTCCGCAATGGCTACATATATCTCTGAAAATCTACAGCGAGGCTTCATCAGGAAGTCTACCTCCCACGCTGGCACAGGATTTTTCTTTGTTAAAAAGAAGGATGGCACCTTACGGCCTTGTATTGATTGCCGGCGATTGAATGCCATCACTGTCAAGAACCCTCTACCACTTATCTCCAAATTTTTTGACAGGATCGCTGGATCAAAGATAAGTTGGATCTACGAGGGGCGTATAACCTCATTCGCCCAGGAGACGAGTGGAAGACTGCTTTCTGTACTAGAGAAGGCCACTTTGAGTACCTAGTCATGCCCTTCGGCCTGTTCAATGCCCCAGCTGTTTTTCAGTCTGTTATTAATGAGATGTTTTAAGACCTCCTCTATTTTTCTGTGGTAGCCTACCTAGACGACATTTTAATCTTCTCTCCTGATTTACATTCCCATCGTTGTCATGTGAAAGAGGTCTTATCTCACTTAGGTGCTAATAAGTTATATTGTAAGCTTGAAAAGTGCGTCTTCGAGGTTCCACAGTTTCCTTTTCTGGGCTACATTGTGTCGGGAACCGGTCTCCAGATGGATCCTGTGAAGTTATCCGCTATTCTCAATTGGCCAAGACCTATTGGACTAAAGGCAGTTCAGAGATTTATTGGCTTCGCCAACTATTACCGGCAGTTTATTCCGCAATTTTCCTCCATCATTGCCCCCATCACTGCCCTAACCAGAAGGTCAGCTAATCCCCAGAACTGGTCCCCGGAGGCCGGTTCCACCTTTTAACTACTTAAGAAGGCCTTTTCATCTGCTCCAGTGCTTGCTCAGCCAGATCAGAACAGACCTTTCCTAGTAGAAGTTGATGCTTCCTCTGTTGGTGTTGGGGCAGTATTATGGCAGGAATCCATCTCTGGAACACTCCTCCCCTGTGGCTTCTTCTCTAGGAGATTCTCTCCCTCCGAGTCTAACTACGGCATTAGTGACAAAAAGTTACTTGCAGTAAAGTCTGCGCTTGAGGAATGGCGTCACCTTCTTGAGGGCGCGCTCTACCCAGTTACTGTCTTCACCGATCATAAAAACCTCATCTACCTTCGGGATGCCTGGTGTCTAAATCCCCGTCAAGCCAGATGGTCTTCATTTTTTCTCGGATTGATCTGAAATTTACCTACCGTGCTGGTACTCTGAATTCCAAGGCTGATGCCCTCTCTTGGTCCTTCGATATCTCATGCCACCTCGGTTCCTCGAGCCATCCCGACCACTATGGGTGCTGAATATGAGGTTAGCCAAGTCCTGGCTGAACGCAAACTTCGAGAACGTTTCCAATACCTTGTGCATTGGAGGGGTCTCGGACCTGAGGAGAGGACCTGTGTTTTTAAGGAGGACTTGCATGACCCACAATTGTTGTCCGCCTTCCTTAAACGGCGGTTGTTATCTACAGATTCTCCCAATTGTGAGGGGGGGTACTATCAGACGCCGTCCCCGTGCCTCCTCGCTCGCCGGGGACGGTCGTCTTCTTCTGCCGGAGTGCCCCGTTGCTAGGCAACGGGGACGCTCCTTCCGCCGGGTCTCTGCGCATGCACGCCCATTGCCTTAGCAACGGGACGCGCTTTCCACACTTCCTGTCGGCGGTCAGCGCGTCTGACAGACAACCCACTGCCCACCAATGAGAGCACTCTCCCTTATTTAAATCCTGCTCTGACACCACTAGGGTGCCAGAGCAACTAGTTCCTACTAGCCTCCAGCGTTTGTCCATATATATATATATTCCTATATATTCTGATTATTGATTCCTGTGTACCGACCCGGCTCTCTCTGACCTCGTTTTTGGATTCTCCCTTGGTCCAGCATTTTACTCTCTGGTTTGACCTTGGCCTGTTGACTATTCTCTGCTTCCTGATTTTGTACCTTATCTGCCCGCACGGTTCCTGACTCCAGCCTGTACGACCACAAATATCTCCGCCATCTCGCAGGTAGCTCCCTGGGAGGGCCGCGACCTGCACATCATTCGCCGCAAAGTCCAAACTTCATTGCGGGGGTCCCTGGTAAAGACCGGCGGCGTGTTAGACTCCGTGCCTCCTAGTGTAGCAGTGCCAATACCTGCAGGTGCTGCAATCTTCCTCATGACACTTTGCAGGTGTTGACGTGATGTCACCTCTGTCCTGTTCGCTCTTCGATTATTTTCTCTGTGACGGGCAATTTGCTGAGGAGTCATATTCGCATGGCGATGATGATCACATTCGCGTTGTCTTTGGTTATCAGTCATAGTTTGTCATCAGGCTTTATCCCGCTCTGCCCATCGTCTTTTTGCTGCATCGTTCTGTGCAGTTACCCCCACAGCAGACATTTGTCTTTTAGGTGGCATCGCAGTTACACTTTGTTGCTTAAATTATTTAGTAAATTCCTATTAATTTAAAACTAAGTGCAAATAAAACAAATGGATAGAAAATCAAGTCAATTTGGAATAGCAAAGGTCGTTATAAATGGTAACTGCCACCCAAAACACCTAACTCCAAGAAATGAGGAAAATCTAGTCAGTAGGAGTAATTAAGTACACAAAAGAGCAATTTGCAAACATTTTACCCAATTTGTTTGTGTGTTTTGTGTGTGTAATGTATAAAGGTGAGGAGCAGACATTAGCCTTTTATATATATATATATATATATATATATATATATATATATATATATATAGATTGGATTAGATATCAGATGTGGGTTTAATATTATTTATTTCTATTTATGCCTTTACATGTACCATTCCAAAATCTTTCTCTGAATTGTCAATAATCTACGTTTATCACTCTCCATCTTCACTTCATTCATAATATTTTCCCATTTATGGTCTATAATGATTTACCTTGTTCAATCAAAGTTACCAATAATCTTCAAATCCTTGAATCTTGAAAGAAAACTCAAACTCACACTGATAAACAACCTTTTAGATTATAGATTAACATGGTCTGGTAGATCATACACAAGTTTAGGCTTTCTATCATTTGTTTCTGACTATCTAACAGGTTGATGAGACTATATGATTGCATCTGGAGCCTCCCTAGGAGTGGAAGAGGAGCCAGATCATGGTGCACTGATGCATGTCACTTTACTGTATGACAAAGAAAGTGCAGTGTTGTTAGAGGTAAACAACAGGATTGGTGTACCAAGACACAGACACTTTATATTGCCATTCATTTAAAATAAACCTTTTTGCAGACCCCAGCAAAAAGGTTCCACCTCTCAAATCCCCATTTAGGTGCACTCTGTGCCTTATAGATCATTACAAATAGTACATGTCTTTGTACTGTTGATGCCAATCAGGTATCAGAGGAATCAAGCACAGACATAGTTACTTACTAAACAAGGATTTCCACTTGTTTTCCGCATCAACAAACCTGCCTCTCTTATTGTATTCATGAAACACATACAAGTTCCCTAGAACCATTCTCACACAATCTTTCACTTCTATCTCCTCTTTTTTAAATATTCCTAAATTTCTCATTCACAGCACTTCCATCACATGTGCCATAAACAACCATAACATTCTGAGTTTTACTTTTTCCCAGATGCCCATCTCAAACAATGCAAGCTTACATGAACTATGTTCTACAGCAGCCAGCTATTTACAAAGAGCACCAAACCTTATCCATACATTGTATGCAACCTCCAAAAAATTGATAACACATTTTCCAACTACCGCATGCCCTTCTAGGACAATCATCCCACTATACAGTATTTATTTTTCATTCTTACATCAATAAACCATTCATAGACATCCATATAAAATCTCTCTGTCTTTATGTCTATATGTCATGCCATCCACTCACATTTTCTTCCCCACCTAAGTCCCTTAACCTACCATCAGCATATCAGTATTGCACACTTTCACACATTGGGGTCTTAGCCCACTTAGCTGGTCCGGCGTTATCAGCTCATAGCCATCCATGACCTCCTGGCCACCTATGGCACTCCCGAGTCCTGTGTCACTATCTGTAAGCAAACATTCCCTGCTGCTTAGCTTCATGGACGTGGCCATCTTGGATTACATCACATGATCCATTCTGACAAACCAGTAAACTGTATTGTACATAAATTCTTGTCCACCTAATTCCACATATATTAAGTAATATACAAAAATATATTAGTCATTAATAGTCAATGAGCATCTAACTATTATATGGTTGATTTTTACTATAAGGGAGGGATACCCTTAGTTGGTGCAGCTCTTGCAATCAGTGGGACGAGAGCACAATTCTATCTTATTCTAAAAGTAGATAAATGTTCCAAAAAAAAAGTGTGGGCTCCCCCCAGCCGACCACTGTTAACCCTAGTGCTGCCAGCCTACTGCTGGTTGTGTGAAAATCGGGGAAAAATTTGCGTGGGGTTCCCCCGATTTTTACATAACTAGCACTAGCTAAATCAGCCGGGTGGGTGGCACTATAGCAGGGGGACACGCGGCAGGGGTCCCCCTGCCATAATGACAACCAAGGCTGTTCAGCTCTGGGCTGGATTCCCTATGGAGTGGGATCCGCCAGAAAAAACATGCTGGTCCCCCTTTAGGGATACCCAGCCCAGTGCTGAAACACTAGGGCTCTTCCTACACCCATTGGTGGTGGGTGTAGGGTAATAACAGCAAAAATGAAATGAAAAAACAAACTGACGCCATTATGTTTTGTGGAACTACAAGTCGCAGCCAGCCCGGGCTGCCATAAACAGTGTGGGCATGCTGATGCTTTTCTAACTACAAGCACCAGCATACCCATGGCAGTCAGGGCATGCTGGCACTTGGAGAACCACAAGTGCCAACATGCCCTGACACCCATGGCTGGCTGTGAGCTATAGTACCACAAAACAAAATCTTAAATAAGCCATAACTCCCTGTTTAAAACCACATACTTTTAATAAAAATAATAAAACCTCAATAAATACACTAAACACCCTCATTCATACCACATAAATTTATTAAAAATAATAAACCCAATATACTCACCAAGTTGATGTTTTCATCTGTTGTCAGCAGCTATTAATCCAAAAATGCTTGTAAACAATGTTCAAAACATTATGTAATTCCTAGGGTTAATAGTGCTCGGACGGGGGAGCCCACGCTTTTTTTTTTTAAACTTTTATCTATTTTTAAACTTTTGACAGCCGCCAGACCTCCGGCTGTATAGGCAGACAGTGTAACAGTGATGTGTTTACTAATCTGGCAGCTAGGATGCAGCGTGTTGTATTTAGCGATTTTTAACGCAAACTCAGGAGAGTTTGCTTAATCGCAGCTTCATACATTTGAGACTTGTATAGCTAGAGTGGCAAACAGTCGGGACTTTGATCTCTATCGATTTTATAAATAGCAATTGTGGCAGAAACACATCTCTTGCGATTTTACATTAAATATCACTTTAATACATTTGCGAGTTGAAACACCCACGAGAAAATCGCTAGATTTTCAAAATCAGAGCTTGATACAATTACCCCTTGGGGGGTAAATGTATCAATATGCGGGTTCTTCAACACCCGCGTGTTCAGCCTCTTCCGTGATTAAATTTCAAGCGGCACTGCATTGTAAAAGGTTAACTTCCCTTTACAATGCAGCGCCGCTTGAAATTTAATCGCGGAAGAGGCTGAACACGCGGGTGTTGAAGAACCCGCATATTGATACATTTACCCCCAGGTCTTCTCAATGTCTGTTTTCATTGCCTTGATTGGCCTGTTCCTCATCCACAGTGGGTGGTTGCTCTGTACCTAGGAAAATTAGAGAAACAAATAATTTGTTTTTCTTTGCCAACTTATATTGATTTCTCTTGTTAATCATTAAACAGAAAAAGGAATGTAATCAAGCTACTTGTTTGGAGTTGAAAATAAAATGTTATATATTTAAATAAATAATTTGTCAACTAATGTGACATATGTTAAAAGTAAAACGTCTCCCAAGCTGACAACAGATTATATTATACTTGTTTCATATGTAGCCAGCTCCTTTGTTACTAAGAAGGAACAAGTTGTTTCAAGTAATATAATTAATAACCAACATACAATCATTTTAATACAACAAAAAATAGTACGACAGTAAAGGAATAGACAGTACGCGAAACAAATATACTTTTTTATATACTTTTTTATTATAAAAATAGGGATGCTTAAGACAAAATTTCTATGAGTATTTTGGGGTATATATATATATATATATATATATATATATATATATATATATATATAATGTGTGTATATGCACACACTCACTGACCACTATATTACACCTGCTCGTTAATTTAAAAATCAGTCAATCATGTGACAGCAATGGGTATAAGCATGCTCACACGGTCAAGAGGTTCAGTTGTTATGACTTAAGTAACCTTGACATTGAATGAATGTTGGTGCTGGACAGGGTGGTTGAGTATCTCAAACTACTGGTCTCCTAGGATTTTCATACACAACAGTCTCTACAGTTTACAGAGAATGTTATGCAGAACAACAACAAAAAAACAATGAATTCAGTGTACACCACTGGCCTCCACAGTCAACAGTTCTCAGTCTTACAAAGCACCTCTGGGATGTGGTGGAATGGGAGACTCACAGCATAAATGTGCAGATGACCAATCTGTAGCAACTGCATGATGCTATCATGTCAACATGGACAAAAAGCTGTAAGGAATGTTCCCACAACCTTGTTGGATCCATGCCACAAAGAAAACAGGCTGATCTGTGGATAGTGGGGGGGGGTCTTATGGAGGATGTAGCAAGAGAGAACAATAGAATAGGAGTATACATAGGTCTTGGGTTGTTATAGTATATATCACCTCATCCCACGCTAGAATTCAAGATTTCTCCCATGCTGCCCCCTCCACTGCACTTACCTCCCTCACTCCATCCATCTGTCCCCCAGTCTGAGCATCTTCAAACGGGCTTTCAAAACCCATCTGTACCTAAAAGTCTACCAACCTTCCACCTAACCTTCTCCATCCCTATTTTCCCCACATTCCACTTCCCTATTCAGGCTCCTCTTGCGCTTGAACTCCTCCAATGACTCCTCTTGTGCTGATGTCTGTATCCCCTCCCTTTAGTATGTAAGCTCTTATGAACAGGGACTTCTTCCCTCCTTTCTCAATACCATTTCTTCTTCTCCAATGTCACTGCACTTGCTTTGCTTTGAGCTTTTGGAATCTTTGTTTTACTTGTTTTGCTCCGCACTGTTGTAACCTGTATGGTCTACTGTGTGTATTTTATTTTGTACGGTGCTGCAGAAACCTTGCGGTACCATGTAAATAAAGAATAATTATAATACATATTAGAAAATTAGGATAATTACTAGAATTTGTGAATTCATGTTGCCCAGGGAGAACATAGATGCAATCTGATTCTCTTGACATCTGGATACTGATGCAGGCCAAAACCGTCTACTCGAGAGGTGACAGGTCCAAAGATGCTCTGTATCCCCCAGCCGTCACCCTGGAATGATGGTGGTGGTCTCTGACCTTGTCCTTAAGTCATCTCTTGAAATCCTGCCATCTGTTTAAAATAAGTATAGTTATGTTTATATGATAGGCGTGTATATATATATATTAGAGATGCTCACTGACCTCCGTGTTTTGGTTTTGGTTTTGGATCTGGATTACATTTGGGTTTTGGTATTGGTTTTGATTTTGCCAAAATCACCCTTGCGTGTTTTGGTTTTGGTTTTGTTTTACTATTTTTTTCAAAATTAATTTTTTTGGGCTAAAATCACATAATTTAGGTATTATTTTGTACCTACATTATTATTAACCTCACTAACACTAATTTCCATTCATTTCCATTCAATTTTGACCACCTCACAGGTCACAATATTATTTTCATACACTTTCAAAAAAAGATTGCTGCAGTTCTTGCCATTGATAAGAGAAAGGCCATTGTCATGCCTGGGCATAAGACCAAAAATCCACCTCTTAAGTGTGGAATTATTTTTACACAAATACTGACAACAATTGTCTAGCCATTTGTAGCGTTTTTAAAGCCACACTCAGTAGAGGTAGGGACCTTAACCATCTAGCATCCTCATCCATGTTACGGCATTTGAAGCGAGTTCATGGAAAGCTGTTGGGAAAATCAGAAACTTATGCTAAAAAAATAACAACAAGCAGTCCAGCATCATCTACCTCGCGTCTCTCATCTAGATTCCAGCACCTGCAATCTACACCCCCAACACCTTCATCATCAATATCCCCAGAAGTGATGGGAGTTAGTCCTGCATCCAAGTTCCTAATTCTAGATGACTCCTCCACTAACCATGATTCCTCTGAAGAATTATTGAGCGTTAGTCCAGTTGCTGCTGCTGCTGCTGCTGCTGGGGGTGGATCTTCAACCCAGATGAAGACTAGTAGTAATTTACAACAATTGACTGTTAAACAATTCTTTGCTAGAGGAAGAAAGTAAGAAAACTGTCACCCAGTCGCAAAGCAGATCACAGACGCCATGGGGACTATGCTAGTATTAGATCTGCGTGCAATGTCCACTATTAATGCAGCAGGTTTTAGACAGTTACTTGAGGTTTCCTGTTCCTATTACCAAATTCCATCACGACACCATTTTACTAGAAAAGCTATTCCTCACCTCTACCAGAAGGTTCATAAAAATTTAATTATTGGGTACAAATTGCATTTCTACCCACTGTACACTTAACCACAGATATGGGAACAAGCGGAACTGAGTAAACTAAAGATTATATGACTGTGACAGCCCACTGGGTTGGTGATTCGCCTTCACCAGCAGGAACAGCAGCAGCATGTACCCAATTACATCACATTTTTCAGAAGTAGACAACTCTCTGTATCAGCGGCTTCAGTAAGAGGCATACAGCTGACAATCTGTTACAAAAAGTATGGGATGTCATTGCCACATGACTAATCCTGCTTGGAGTCTCCTGAGGAAATGTGATTTCTGATAACGACACCAATATTATTAGAGCATTATAGCGGGGGGGAATTCCATCACATTTCCTGTTTTGCTCACACAATCAATTGGTGTTATAGAAATGACAATGACATGCAGGAGATGCTATTTGTGTCCCAAAAAATTTAGGGTAATTTTCGGGATTCTGCAACAGCATGTAGGATAATGCAGCAGCTGCAAGAAGACTAGCATTTGAGGGGAATGTACTTTAGTCCAGCGAAGTAGTCACCTGTGAAGAGAGTGCAGAAACGGTTAGCTTGAGTCAAGCGATTGCCTTAATTATACTTTTTGAGAAGCAGCTAGAGAAACTTTACGGTTGAAATAAAACAAAGTAAATCTGCTAACTATATTGTAATTGCAGATTAAGTACTTAATTTGCTTCGCCAGGATCCAAGAGCTATCAAAATCTTGTAATGACGTCTAATCCTTCAGTTTCTCCGGCAACTGCTTGTTGGAAAAAACTTAGCTTTCCCAAGACACCCAGTGGTGATGCACATGAGTTAGTACAACATTTTGATATTTGCTCTGCTCTAAAAGAATTGCCCAAAAATCATGACAGCTCTGCCATAAAATGAACCATAAATTCCATGAGGAAGGCCATTATCTGTGTCAGGCGCCATCCCAATGTCTCCTCAGGACGGCCACCTACGTCACTGTCCCGGCCGCCTGGCGCGGCAGTCTGCGCATGCGCGTCCCATTGCTAGGCAACGGGACGCTATTGGATAGCACGGCGGCAGCTAAGCACAGCGCTGCCACCCATTACGAATTCTATTGGTCCCCTGGGCTTTATTAGGTACTTCCTGTCATGACACCTGTGCCAGAGTATCAGGTCTTCCTGCCTCCAGCGTTATAGTGTGTGTTATCAGTTTTCTGCATTGTTCCTGACCATTCTTGTTCTGCCTGTGACCTTTTGACCCAGACCGTTTGACCACCCCTATTTGGATTCTCCCCTTGTACTGCGCTACCTGAACGTTATCGACTCGGGTTGTCTCATCATTCTTCAGGATATCCTTGTGTGCCTCGTACTACCAGAACGTTACCGACCTGGCCTGTCTGACACCTCTTTGTATCTCGCTTTTGACTTGTGAAAGGACCGCGACCTGCGTGTCCCTGCAGCGGAGTCCATACTTCCTTGCAGGGGTTCCTGGTGAATACATGGGGCACGTTAGATTCCGCACCTTCCTCTGAGTTGCGCCAACAATAGCAGGTACACAATATGGTTGTGACAGTATACTCTGGCCATGACAACTGAGGGGTCTGGCGAACCGTCGGCTCGAGATTTACTCCTGCACCTGGCTCAGCGAGTGGAACAACAGGAAGCAGCCCAGGCGCATCTCCTGCAATGTGTTCAAGGTATTGCAACCCGTTTTGATGTATTACAGGGTTCCTTACCTACTACACCAGCCATAACCTCTTCTACATCTGCATCATCCAGTGTGGTTACAGTCTCTACAGCGGCCACCTGTCTACGTATTCCTACCCCTGAAATGTTTGACGGAGATCCCAAAAAGTGCAGGGGTTTCAGAACCAATGCGCCATTCAATTTGAGTGTAACCCAGGGGCCTTTCCATCTGAACGCACCAAATTGGCATTTCTCATCTCCCTCCTCAGTGGTCAAGCTCTTGCCTGGGCCTCACCTATATGGGAACGAGGGGATAACCTCCACAGTGGCTCAAACTCTTTCATTGAGGCCTTTAGAAGATTCTTCGACGATCCCGGGAGAGTCGCTTCTGCAGCTACTAGTCTGTTGAACCTCCGTCAATGTGATCTGTCCGTGGGTCAATACGCGGTTTAATTCCGGACTCTGGCTTCCGAGTTAAAATGGAACAATGAAGCACTGGTGGCAACCTTCTGGCAGGGTCTCGTTGATCGGATTAAAGATGAGCTAATTTCCAGAAAACTCCCGGCTGATCTTGATTCCCTCATCTCAATGTGCATCAAGGTGGACTTGTGCTACCAGGAGCGCACGCAAGAACATCCCTTTGGCAAACGGTTCATACCACGGCTAGCGCCTCAGTTTCAAAACCCCATCTTGCCAGTGGATGAACCTATGCAAGTGGAACGATCTAAATTGTCCCCAAAGGAAAGAGAGAGACGCTTCAAGCAACGTCTGTGTCTTTATTGTGGAGACCCGGGACATCTTTTGAGAGTTTGCCCCAAGAGACCGGGAAACTCTTCCTCCTGAACGGTGGCAGGGAGGCCGCTTTAGGAGAGTCCACTGTTGCTCCCCACTCCAAAAATTCCCCAGAATTTCTTATGGCTGTCATCCTGAGCACCCCTAAAGGTATCTACTCCACCACGGCCTTTGTGGACTCCGGCTCCTCCGGGAACTTAATTTCGGCGGAAATTAGGATACGGTCCAGAGGAAAGATCATGGGTGGACAAGCAAGACCTCCACGCTCCTAGGGTTCTTAAAAGATTTCTCCAAACAGGAGGAGGAGGAAGAAGAGGAGGGTATACTGTCAGGCGCGGTCCCTCTGTCTACTCAGGACGGCCGCCTACGTCATTGTCCCGCGCGTCTGGTTGCCAGGCAACGGGACGCTATTGGATAGTGTGGTGGCAGCTAAACACAGCGCTGCCGCCCATTACGAATTCTATTGGTCCCCTGGGCTTTATAAGGTACTTCCTGTCATGACACCTGTGCCAGAGTATCAGGTCTTCCTGCCTCCAGCGTTATAGTGTGTGTTATCAGTTTTCTGCATTGTTCCTGACCATCCTTGTTCTGCCTGTGACCTTTTGACCCAGACCGTTTGACCACCCCTATTTGGATTCTCCCCTTGTACTGCGCTACCTGAACGTTATCGACCCGGCTTGTCTCATCATTCTTCTGGATATCCTTGTGTACCTCGTACTACCAGAACGTTACCTACCCACCCTGTCTGACACCTCTTTGTATCTTGCTGTTGACTCGTGGAAGGACCGCGACCTGCGTGTCCCTGCAGCGGAGTCCATACTTCCTTGCGGGGGTTCCTGGTGAATACCAGGGGCACGTTAGAGTCCGCACCTTCTTCTGAGTTGCGCCAACAATAGCAGGTACGCAATATAGTTGTGACAATCGGCAATTACATCAAAGTACACAGACTTCTATGATGGTGGATTCCAGCGGGGATGAATTATTATTGTTTGAGGAAGATGTACACAATGATGAGGGTGAATATGATGACAGTGTACATTGCAGCAGGGGCTGAAATCTAGCTAAGAGAAGCAAGCTGCCTGATGCTGGTATGCCTGGAAATATTATGGGTAGAATGGCATCTTGGCAATTTTTTTATTTTTCTACAATAAACTTTCACCTTTTTTAGAGAGGTTTTTTTTCTTTGAAAAGGTACAAGCTTTTTATTTACATTTTTGTTTACCTGACTTAAAACCACTATGTACTTCAACATAGGGTTTATGTATGAGCTATGGCAAAATAATATGTGACGGAGACTTGAAGAACACTGACAGCCCTATTATTACAATTTCTGTTTCAGCACTGAACCCTGCCACCTCTCCTGTTTCTAAGTGAACTATGATACAATAAAATGTAACTGCAGATTTAGCCCAAGCCAGGCAGGCCTATAATTTCTATTTCAGCAATTACAATTAGCAATGGAGAAATGGAGCTCTTCTCTTTGGGTGTTACCTATATAACGCAGTAGAATTTGCCTGCAAATTCTACAGACAAGCCTGCTTGTCTTTCTCTTCATTTTTGACTGTTAGCAATTGAGCACTCGTCTTTGGGTGAATATTAGACCCTACACTTATCCGTGCAAATTCATTACACATATAAACTCTCAAACAAAAATATTGTACATGATATCTCAGTAATATATACTCTATAACCATGTATAATCATGCAATTTAGAAACCAGTATTTGTAAAGTTTCTTTTATGCACAGAAGTTTAGCAGTTACTGGTGCTAAATCAGCAAATAGGCAATAGTGATTTTACACACTCTTTCAAAGGAGATGGTTCTGCAGTCTTTTCAGTCTGTAAAAGTAGTTCACAATTTTTGCATCAGAGACAGTCTCTATCCAGGGCCATCTTTTCCATTGGGCACGATGGGCGGCTGCCCGGGGGCCCCACGTGCAAGGGGGCCCCATAGGCACGGCTCTTAATGAGAATCAATAATCCTGCAAAAGAAAAAAACCTGCAAAAAAAAACCTTCAAGGGTCACTGACCAAGTACATCTATCTATCTCTATCTTTATCTATCTATATCTATATCTGTATCTGTATACATCTATATCTATATTTATATCTATATCTAGGGGCCCCGGTGCACTGCTTTGCCTGGGGGCCCATAATGTTGTTAAGATGGCCCTGTCTCTATCTAGCACTACAGTATATTTGGTGGTTAGAATTAGTTCTGTTATACAAACCCACAAAGGGATAAAGAATGTCAATCTTGACAGCTTTGTGAGACCACTGGATTAGAGATATTTTACAGGTGCCCAACATGGAAGCGGAATCGCGCTAAATATAATGGAATGCAAACAATGGAGGATATCCTAAAAGACATCTCTTTAAGGTGAAAAATCCCTAATCCAGCTCTGAATTCAACCAGACTCTCGAAAGGGGGATACTAGCTGAATTCATAGGCTAGAATTTGGAAGAGATGAGCAGTGACCCAGTGATGGTAGGTTTGAAATCTCAAATGTGATATATGGATTAAATTTTTATCTTCTAAACCGGTCGTTTATACACCGATCACCTACAACATTAAAACCACCAGCCTTACATTGCATAGGTCTCCCTCCCGCCAACAAAATAGCTCTGATTCATTGAGGCATTGACTCCATAAGACCGCTGAAGGTGTCCTGTGGTATTTGGCAAAAGACATTAGCAGCAGATCCTTTAAGTCCTGTAAGTTACAAGGTGGGGTCTCCATGGCCCAGACTTCTACATCCCACTGATGCTTGATCAAATTAAGATCTGGGGAATTTGAAGGCCAAGTCAACACCCTGAACTCAATATTTGCAGTGTAGCAGTGCACACTATTCTGCTGAAAGAAGCCACTGCCATCAGGAAATAATGTTGCCATGAATGGGTGTAGTTGATCTACAACAATCTTTAGATAGGTGGCACATGCCAGAGTAACATCCACATGAATGCCAGGACCCAATATTTCCCAGCAGAACATTGCCAGGAGCAACACACTGCCCCCGCAGGGTTACCTTCTTCCCATAGTGCATCTTGGTGCCATTTCTTCTCCAGGGAAACAATGCACACACACCAGGCCATCCACATGATGTACAAGAAAACGTGATTCACCAACCCAGGCCAACTTCTTCCATTGCTCTATGGTTCAGTTCTGACACTCACGTGCCCCTTGTACACAGCAAATTGCAATGCAGTGTGTTTTCTGCCACCTTTCTACCAGAGCCAACATTAACTTTTTTAGCAGTATGTGTTACAGTAGCCCTTATGTGGGATTGGACCAGAAGGGATAGCTTTCCCTTGCCATGCGCATCAATGAGCCTTGGGTGTCCATGACACGGTTCACTGGTTGTCCTTCCTTGGACCACTTTCTGTAGGTACTAACCACTACATACTGGGAACACCAAACAAGACCTGCCATTTTGGAGATATTCTGACCCAGTCATCTAGCCATCACGATTTTGGCCCTTGTCAGAGTCGCTCAGAACCTTAAGTTTTCCAAATTTTCCTGATTCCAACACATCAACTTCAAGCACTGACTGTTCACTTGAGGACTGATATATTTCACCCCTCGACAGTTGCCTTTGTAACAAAATAATCAGTGTAATTCACGTCACTTGTCACTTATTGTAGCTAATCGGTGTATATTCTTTCTTCTTTAGAACCATTCCAGATACAGATTGATGAGTCAGTCGACTAGTAATCCAGTAATCCAGTCGACTGAACCAGAGATACAACGGGGTATGCATTCGGTCAACATTTTCCTTTCAGAAGGAAAACAAAGTAAGGATTCTGCAACACAGAACTAAACCACAGACAAGGCTTCGAAAGGCTGGTGTAGCACACTGTTTTTCTACTCAGAGCATGTGATTTTCTCTGTGTTTCAATGGTTCATCTGTAATGTACAATTCTGCTTTCTTTCAGGTCACAAAGAAGTGCAGAAAAAAAACTTAGGACAGAGAGGAAGTCAAAGCTGTGGAGAAACACATGATAAAGTTTATTCAGACATGTAGGGATAGCTGTGACATTGTACATAAAGAACCGTATAAAAGCTATATAGAAAAATAAAAATAGTTGAATTGATACACAGTGGTTGTCTAACCCAGTGGTTCCCAAACATTTGCAGTTCGCAGCACCCTTAAATGCTCCATAATTTTTTCAAGGCACCCCTCCAAAAAAATTACTGAGCAGTCCTGTTTTAGAAGAAGTTGGGTCAAAAAATTGTAATAAGTATTTAGGTCAGGACAGAAATACTTATATGCAAAAATGCCCCCTCTGCATCCAGACACTCTGCTCCCTCTGCATTCAGACACACCTCCCCCTCTGCATCCAGACACTATGCCCCCTCTGCATCCAGACACACTGCCCCCTCTAGGTATGCTAGAACTTAACATGTGAATATCCAGAAGATTATAGACCACTGCCAGTCAGAGAATATCCACATGACTATGCAAGATATATAAAAGCAGACAAGAGATTGTTCACAGATATAGTGAAATTAACATTAGGCCAGGTAACCACAGACACTGAATTTGCATTTTGTAACGTACATCAAATACAAAAAAGGTTGACATGCATTTGTTGCTAGTGTCTTGAGGCCATTGCAGTTCATTGTAGGCTTTCCAAAGCATTTACTCTGGGTAAATGTATACATATAGAGCAATATGCATTCTGAAAAACACAAAGAAAATGGAACACACCAGAACGCTTGTAAAAAATGTCGTTTTGGTAACATTAGAAACAATTAGTTCTATTGTTAGATCTGTTTACATGTGTTGTGTTAGCACTTGGTACCTCTCACTATGTTATTCCCTCTTAGCACACTATTTTCTGCTACCTATCCCTCACTGAACTCACCTGCTTATTCCTCTATCTCTCATCCATCTACTTACTGTACCTTTATTTCTCACACTCTGCCCCCTCTGGCACGTGCCATCCATAGAAAAAACAAAGAACACAAAAACTTACCAATCCGCGCGGTGCCGGGACCCAGCATCCTCCTCTCTCACACAGCTTGTCACTGAATGTCAATATTCAATGACAAGCCGCGTGAGAGAGAAGGATGCTGGGTCCCGGCGCCACGCGGATTGGTAAGTTTTTGTGTTTTTTGTTTTTTCCATGGCTGCGCGCGGCACCCCTGTGACAGCGCCGCGACACCCCTGGGAGCCGGGGCGCACACTTTGGGAACCGCTGGTCTAACCTGTTCACCTAGCCAGGACTAGGTGACAGTGTATGCCTGTGTATAGATGTTCTCAGACAGTCGTAATACATGAAACTGTCCCCACAAGGCAGTGAAAAGTCAAATTGAAAATCTCAAGTGATAGCCGTGGTAACATCTCCTAAAAATACCAATGTGATTGTCCCGTTATTAGGTCAATAGGAAAAGGATGTCTCTATGAGGTATGGTCCAGACATGGGTCCTCACAATGCAATAAAAATAAGTGTTTGTGTGTTTGTGTGTGTATGAATTTAGACTGTAAGGTCAAATGGAGCAGGGACTGATTTGTACAGTTTGCACAAGTGAAAGGCCTGTTGAGAGTGAACTGGTTAGGCCTGGTGAAATGATCAATGAAATGCACACACATGCATATTTATTTTGCAAATTAACATTCAACTCTCAGTTTAGGGTCTGGATCAAAAGTTATCTTCTAATAGCACATGGGCCTATTTATCAAAGGGCTAGAAGCTGGTAGAACATGACATATAATCTGACTTTTCTCAGTCAGTAACAGAAGATGGGAGACACTTTGGTAATGAGGTAATGGCTTATGTATATCAAAACTAGATTAGCTTTGTTCAGATTTCTTTGCATAGTTCTTTATTATGTTTTTGCTGCTCTCTTGTCTCACACTACACTCCAGATTCTGCTGTATGTCATAGTTGTTCTGTCTGTTCTACCTTGCTTTCTGAGCTGCTAATGGGGTTTTCACATTGCAGACAATTTATCAGCTCTTGCAAAACTAATTACTGCTCATTACCTAGCAGCTGATCAGCCAGCACTATCTGCTCACATGATTTCTACCCAGCAGCTGATTTGGCCAGAACCTACATAAATACACTCATTGCCATTATTGCTTTGCTGGTGTTAGGTTTACCTAGGCTAGTTCCTGTACCTTTGTTCTATATAGATTGTTATATCGTTTGTTGCTGAATTCACTGTGTTTGACCTTGGTTACATTTACTGGATATTGCTGTTGAACTTGTGTACCTCTCCTGCCCACTAACCCGGCCTGCCAATTGACTATTCTCTTTTATGTCCTGTCTGTCTGTCTTGTTTTGTCTATGTGTGGCTCCATAACTGTGAGTTTCCATTAATCTACCTCACTTATAGCTGATAAGAACTATACACTACTTGGATCAAGTCTATATGGCATTCAAGTACCAGTGAACAGTGTGGTTTCAGGAAAGCCAGCTAATAAATGGTGAAAAATATTCCATGCCATAGGTTCTGTATAGGGGTTATCAGTAAATATAACTAACCCCGGCTATAGCAATTTATGTAAAGGGTATTTTGCCACTGGAAAAATCCTTGAATTTGCGAACATGAGAACACTTTTGAGCATTGCAAGTCACCCATGACCTGCAAAGACACTGAAGGCCTATTAAAACACGGATGCATAACGGATGCTATTCAAGGAGAGATAAATGAAGGCACATCCTGAAAGCTGCCGTTAACACTCTTCTTATCTGTGCATCCTTGCTTTATTCTTTTCAAGGCAATCTTGCTTTAAGTTCTATTGCAACTCTGGCATATTGCTTTATGTCATTAGCCTGATTAGTAAGTGTGATAAAGAAATAGCTGCTTTGAGAATATGAAGAAAGACCTCACAAACATAATATATTTTTTACTCAATACCGAAAATAAAATAATCTGTTTACAGAGATCTAAAGAAAGAACAGACATAATTCCTCAGGTGAAGAAATCCACATTTGACTCATAAGACTTTCATTAGGACTGTACACCAGATGTGCCACAGTAACACAGATAATTTGATGTGTAAAGATTGCTGAAGAGTGCAGCACTGAAGAAAGCTTTAGTGAAACCTAATATTAATGCTGAGTGAAGTAATAGGCTGAACGAGCCTAAACTAATGGTATGGGGTCTGACAGAGACTTAACATTAAAGGGGGGTAAATGATGACGATGCAGAGGCCAACCATTGAGGGCACAGGGAGGGTCCACAATTCTTACAGTATATATCCTCCCTCTGTGGGCGGGCCGGTCTCTAGGTTCCTGCATCACTTGCCTCCCTCCCACCCGTCTTATAGAGCAGCTCATTGCAATATGTTTTCCTCATTCGCTAAGGTTAATGGGGTAGGAGAGCAGCCAGTCAGCGGTTAATAAGCAGATGGTGTTACCAGTATGTCTGGGGTCATTGCCCTTTCTGAAGAATCATGACTCATGGTCCTCCTGAGTGAAGGACCCCTTGGCAGGCTTTGAGCGGGCGCCAATGTCGAGTCCAGGAGGAGCGCAGTCACCTCGTTAGCCCAAAATTAACACCAGCCAATCATAAAGGAGTTTACTTCTGGGATCAGTGGGTAATGGTATGACCTTCCCCTGTTTGGCTTTGCGTTTTTCCAGCTGACTGCTCTGCTCTCGCTGCCAATTCTGGTTGCTTCATTTAACTAAAAATAAACAATTACCTTTCGCCAAGTTATACATTGTGCGTGTAATTATTCTTGATTTAAAGTTATAAGAAATACTTTCTGTTAAGGTACATGGGAAAAGACATATGACCTATGCAGTTTAATAGGGTTAGAATTAGCTACTGACATTTAAGAAAAAACACTGAAAGATAGAATCAAATTTAAGGACTGTTAAGGTCAATACTATGATAAGGGCACAAATGTATCTGGAATATATAATGGAATTGAAGCACATTTGTTGAAGAGAAATATTCTTTGTTGTACTCATTCCTTAACTCTTATTTGGGTTCATTCTCAAAATATATCACAACATTCCTTTCTTTCTTTGGAGCAGTCTAATAATTTCTTAAGCTTCTGTGTTTTAATTGCTACAAAGACGTGACATTCTTTAATGACTACATTTAAACCCACACTAAAATCACTGCTGACCCTCACTTCTTTCCAACTTCCAGATATAGTTTGTGTATTCAAACCAATTATTGCAGAGCATAAAAATGTAGGAATCTTATACACGCCAGAAAGTTTTAAAAAACAAAATAGTCCTATTGCAGCTTAGGTTTGTGAGTACAACTTCTTGATTTGATTGACAGAGACAGCATAATTACCATACTTCCATGTTACTGCACTTGTTACACATTCTGGGCCCGATTCATCTTCGAACTCAGCCTGCACGCAAGTTGCATTTTTAAAACGAGCATGGAACTTGATTTCATAAAAAAGTATAGTTTGGCATGGTTTGAAATAATAGTGTGACCAATACAATAATAAAACAGTGTGGATGAAAGTAGAGCACCAACTCTTACTATGAATAACAGGTTACTACAATAACTCGCAATAAATCAATAATATTAACATCATAAGACATAAACATTAATTGTCACAACCTTATACACTAGATCAATACATCATATGCTAACCTTACTGGCTCCTGATACTGGGTATTACCCATACGTGCCAACTTTTCCTCGTTGGCTTCAGGGAGATCCCGAGGGAGGTGGGCGTGTGTGGGTGGGGCTTGATGAGTCGCATCATTTTGGCCCTGCCCCCTAAACGATTGTCCCAATTTTTGGCCAATTACAGCAGGGTGCAGGGCTAAGATGATCCAATATTTGCGTCATTAAGCCTCGCCCCCCGCCACTTATCTATTGCGGGGACAAGAACCAGGAAGTTGCCCTGCCCTCCCTGGAGGTCTCCCAGAAATGCGGGAGTCTCCCGGACATTCCGGGAGAGTAGGCAACTATGTGTTAAAGAAATGCAGCTAATGAATCTCTAGAGACTCAAGTGTCTTTCCATTTCTGTCTCCATTACTGAAGTCATGTTGTCTTACCTGTCAGTCTTTGATTAAATCTTGGTCTCCATGAAAATGGCCACCTCCATAGGCATCAATACATGGACATAGGACACAATTTCTGAACTGTATCATCATGCCACAGATGGTGAAGCCAACATCGTCTTCTACTGGCTCAGCATCAGGGAGAATGCCAGACCCTTCAGGGAGTGAGGGAGATCACCCCTATTTCAGGGAGTCTCCCTGACATTCAGGGAGAGTTGTCAAGTATGGTATTACCTCAAGGGATGAATGTATATATATTTACTTATATCTCTATTGTACAATATACTGCCAAACACACACACCGGCAGCAATCAAACCCACCACACAGATGAAGCAGTGCACTGCAAGTTGGGGCTCTTCTGTATGTATGCCTGCTTGGCATGGAAACACCAAGGGGTAAATGTATCAAGGTGAGAGTTTTCCGGCGGGTTTGAAAAGTGGAGATGTTGCCTATACCAATCAGATTCTAGCTATCATTTTGTAGAATGTACTAAATAAATGATAGCTAGTATCTGATTGGCTTTTCAAACCCGTCGGGAAACTCTCAGCTTGACACATTTACCCCCAAGTGTCATGTTAGCAGCTTTTATGGGTCTTTCAATCACTTGTAGTAAGGTACAACAGTCACAGTATGAAAACCCTGTTGTAGCAACAACTGTAAATCCTCAGCTTGTATCCTTGCTTATTTTTATCCTAGGACTTGTAGTTCCACAACTTTATTTTAACACCAGAGGGATCACCTTGTGGTATAAGCTCAAATGCTACTTAGAGACACTTAGTACATGTTTACCCGCCCACCCATCCATCCCTGACTCTTCAGCCCTTTTGGCCAGATATAGTCCAAAACTCCACTTGAATAACAACAGTAGGATCCGATCAGGTAATCGTTTTTCCCTCTACTCGCATAAGTTGTTATGGATACTCCTATTAAGCTTGCAATTGTCGGTTATTACTAAATGTTTTATATCAGCTGAAAAGTAGTATAATCATATAAGAATGCACGGAACAATCCTTTCAGGGGATGTTAAGATGCAACAGTATAGATAAAGAATGGGCACATGATCGGTAGTTTCAAAAACAATTACTAAATATTAAACATGCAAGGTTTGATTGTTTTTTGATCCTATGATATGTGGAAATAAACTGTAAGTTGTGTTTACTTTATGTATATGTGATAATATGGAAATTAGAGAGTTTTTAAAGGGTAGGCTTTTTGATTATAAAAGAGCGTCTGGAAGTTATAGATAGTATACACCTTGAGAAAGATCCAGATGGATCGAAACGCGTCGGTGAGGACTCCCTGTGATGTGCTGAATCCCTTTCTCTACCTGGAATTTATTTGTATATAGCTGATGGGGAGCCCATTACAAAAACACGCTGAGAGCTATAAGATCCTGATATTCAGGTAGGCAGCTTATTCTCATATAATTGGGATACACTGGACTTCTGTATTTTAAAGAGCATTTTATTCTATGTTGTTTTACTGGATGTTTTATGTTTAATAAACATGTTTCTGTGAGGTAATACACTCTCTCGCTGATCTTCTTCTTCCTGCTCATATTTGAAGACACTGGGATCCATTAACATATGAATACCTTGGAGAGGAGAAAATCTCTCTCTCTCTCTCTCTCTCTCTCTCCTCCTCTCCCCTGGACCCGAGCTTCAGACATTTCTGTCAGGTAGGTAGAGTGGCTGCTCACTGATAAAGTGAGATTCAACGAGAGTCAAGTGAGATATCTCTCAGTTTGCGATGCCCCTGGGGGCCGTGAAAGATTTCTCTAATAATTATTTGGTTCAAGTGTCTTACAAAGGACGATGAATTTTCAATTGTGAAATTCCTTATTGCATGAGGTGATAATGGAAAATTCTTAACAGAATTTAAGATTTGGTTTTATGCATTTTTAAAAGAAATGTTTTCTGTAGCTGTAATTAATGGAGGACGTTACTACACAACACCAGACAATCACATACAGAGAGAAGGGTACATTTTGCCAGAGACCAATTAATCTACCAATATATTTTTGGGCTTCACCAACCACTGTACCTCCATGCTGTCCTTATTATGGGGGGTTGACTGATACTGGGAATTTATTTTGCCATCTTGGTGTTCAGAATGATTTTTGCTGTGAGGATAAATTAGCAACTGTCAAATTGGGGGGATTTGTCTTGCCTTCCTCAAGACAGACACAATTTGAATTCATGAAAGTTTAAATTTGAGGAACCTGTGTCTTTTTTCAACCTTAACTTATTCATTAAGGAAAGTAAAGCAAAAAAAAATGAGTAACTTTTCACCTTGGCAAAACCATGTTGCATTGGAGGGGGAGGTAAATTTATAATGTGATGTCAGATTTATAGTTGGGGTTGGACATGTCCTAGATGAACTTTAAATTTCAGTGTAAAAATAAGACTATTATTTAGTATTTAGTTAGTAAACGTACTCATTTCTTTGCCTGCAGTGGAAAGACAGCTTTAGAGGCCTGATGGTTGTGTACCAAATTGTGGGAGACCTCATTACATCATGATTTCAATTATTAACTTTATACAAACGATGATGCATAAGAATTTAATTATCAAAAGGTACACATATCAATTCAAGCAGGGGCTGGCTGGCAGACTTAAAGCAGGGGCTGGCTGGCAGAATTTTGCCCGGGTTGCAAGCACACAGCACTAGGCCATAAGTAGCGGCTCATCCTTAAAAGGTGGTTTTCTGTACAATATATATATCTATCAATATAAAAAGAGGCTATTTTAATGTTGCTTAACCCAGCGATACTTTATTATTATAAATAATAAATCTTGAATAATGAAAACAAATAATGGATCAAAGAAACCTCACTTTCTATTGCAATTTATTTTATATGTTCCATCTCCCTACAGCACTTTTTTTTACATACCTAGCTGATTATAATGGGGTATAAATCTTATTATAGTAATAGATTATATAATAATGTTCCATTACAGTACTGAAGACATGGGCAGATTTATCAAAATGTAAAATGCTTTAAAAACATGATGTTTTTACCCGCAAAAGGGTTTGTTTTTGCTTTATCCTATATAATAATATGGTTATTATTTGTTTTAGGGTTAACCAAAACCAAATAATATGAGGGGTGGTACTGGAAGGAGAAGCAAAGCACTAGGTGTCAATCTGACACCCTGGCCCAGAGCTTCATTAAGGCCTTTATGACAGGGGGCCTCTATGATGTAACATGGTTATCATTTTAGACAAATACACAGGCAATACTGTTAGATACATGCAGCTCTACCTTCACAAGCAGTACAGTGTGAAGCAGGACATACCTCACAACTGTCCTTGCAGTCGGACCAAATCCTGACCAAGCGAGATAGTCATCCAAATTCAGGACTGCCCCACCAGATTAAGGACAGTTGGTAGACCGGTGTACTTTCTCTGTCAGACGGCAGCGGATTCCACCATGAAGTACCATGGGTACAGCTAATGGTCAGTTCTGTAACCAGCATTGCCTCCTGACAGCTGGTGATAATGTTTAGTTATGCAGCAATATCCACTGCATGTCCGATTAGTTACCAGCATTCTCCTTGCTTAACGGCAGTGGTTATACTAAGTTCCATGTCGGCAGGTTGCCCACCGCTGCACTTAGAACTGTTGCCTGATAACCACCTTAGCATCCTCTCTGCCTATGCAGCCGGGGCTTCATTGATTCAGCTAGGTAAATAGCAACCAGTGTCTCTTCAGCTCTCATCCTGGCAGTGTCAGCTGTGCAATTACTTAATACACTCATGAGCTAATCATCCTTCAGTTTCTGATTGATGCTGCTGCCTTTACAAACTTCCTTCTTGCATCATACCAATGCTGGTGATAGTTCCTGCTTGACCTAGTGTGCCTTGTATCCTGACCTGTCCTCCAAGTTTGTACCAGATTGCTTAAAGGAACTGCTGTCTTCTCTCACTCCTGACCTTGGCTTGTTAAATGGATCTGCATATATATATATATATATATATATATATATCTACCTTCCCAGATCCCTGGCTTGTTTAAAGGTACTACTGTCTTCTCTCACTCCTGACCTTAGCTTTTAAATGGATCTGCATATATATCTCTACCTGCCCTGACCCCTGGCTTGTTTAAATGAATTGCTGTATTCTCCAACTCCTGACTTTTGCAGTAACCCCCACCTGTCTGATTCTCAATTTGCATCACTACACCATCTAGTTTCTCACAAAATTCTACCAGGGTCTGTCCACTCCACTGGGCAATTGTTAATTAGCAACTATTACGACCAGAGCTCCTGGGGCAACTGAGTACTGTGGAACATATCCTCGGAAAGGGGTCTGCTACAGGTGAACATCTTGAGAAGCAGTTCTAGTAGTTGAGGATCACATATACATTACCTTTAACAGTCAGACTTGGCAACTGAGACCCAATTTGTTCTGATCGGGAAGTTAGTCGGCTGGGACCTTGAGAATTCCTGGATGGAGATCGAAAAATTGAAGTATGAGAATGAGGAAGCAGTACCCAATCAAACATTGGCTATCAAGAGTATTCCGACTGTTGGGGCTGTTATGGGAAGTCCAGTACAAACCATGAGTTTCTTGATGAACTTTCAGCAGCGTTACCCCTACATGAGAGAGTGGCAATGTTGCAGGCAGTACTAAGGGTCCCTGTTTTTCCCCCAGCTCCAGTAAATCCTGTGATGTCAGTACCAAGATTAGGGTATAAAGATGTGCCCATATTTAATGAGACTGTCACTGACATTGACAATGCTCAACATATATTTGGGTCTATAAAGAGGTTACACCAAGTGGAAGAGTTTGAAAGGGTAAGATATTTTTTTCCCAGTTTAACTGGAAAAACACCGGAAGCATATCACAATTTAAGCCCTGAAGAAAGTGTTCAGTACTGGGTAATACAGACTGCATTGAAAGCATATTATGCCATCACCCCTGAATCCTATAGGGTAAAGTTCAGAAACATGACACGGGAAGGTGAAACAGAGTTGCAAGGAATCTGAGGAGAAATTACGTTCAGTGGTTGGCAGGATAGCATGTGCATTCTCCCATTTATCTGACATTAATATTATGGAACAGTTGTGTCACACTCCGCTCCCCGGGTATCTCCACCTGAGCCTCAAAGCACTGATTCTCATATTACACTTCTTCTTGGTACAGGCTATCAGCCACGCTTCACATCTGTGATTACTTCACCTGTGGCTTTAGTCAATTCGATTATTGGCCAGTCCTCATTTATAAGGCTCCTACTTTCACCTATCCTTGCTGGTTCTTGAAGTCTACACCTGGCCTGGTTCAGCTGCCTGTTCCCGTTGAATCTATTCTGCTTATTTGTTCCGTTCATCTGGGGTATTGCTGTGATCAAGGCCCGCTAAGCTACTCTGCATACACCGCTGACTGCTGCTACTCTTTCCACATCCCTGTGGTAATCCGTGAGTCATCGTTTGCTGCATACTCGGAGTTCACTGATCTCTGCTCACCTGTTCCACTCACATGTGGTAATTGCTGTGATCAACGCCCGTTAAAGCTACTCTGCATACACCGCTGACTGCTGCTACTCTTTCCACATCCCGCAAGGGAATTTGGACTTAGCAGCTCCCACCCTGCAGGTCACGGTCCTCCAGGGAAGTTCTCAGTGTGACAGATGGGAGAACAGATCTAAACAGCATACAGAGAGATACAGTTTGTAACGCACCAGTCCCACAGATAGTACCTGTCTCTTTACCTGCAGTCCATTCATCTGGAAACTGCCATGTCCCAGCATCAGACATTCTCCAGTTCATTCACTCAGCTATATTAAGATCTGTGCAGGTGCAAGCCTATTGCACTTCAGGACCTCCTCCCTCTTTTCATTGGCTAAGCACTTTTTGGACCACTATTTAAACTTCCTGGATTCACCTGTCTGATGCCTGTTCTTCAAGCTCACTTCCTGCAGCCTGTGGTTCTGGTTCCTGTTCTCCTTGTGGTTTGCCTGTGATCCAGTCGGCTCTCAGTTTGTGGTCTGTGCTAAACCATCACTGTTCCAGTACCGCTCTTACCATCTCTAGTGTACTTCATCGTGACAGCTCCGGTTCTCTCATCGCTACCACTCAGAGCTGCTATTACACCTGTGACTCCTCAGCTGCTATCACGGGTTACCTCTGCTACTCCAGCCTGCTCTCAGTCTCTGGCCATGTTGAACTATCGCTGCTCCAGTACCTCTATTACCATCTTCAGTATACATCATCGTGACAGCTTCAATTCTCTCATCACTACCACTCAGAGCCGCTACTACATCTGTGACTCATCAGCTGTTACCACGAGTTACCTCCGCTACTCCAGCCTGCTCTCAGTCTCTGGCAGTGTTGAACTATCGCTGCTCCAGTACCTCTATACCATCTCCAGTGTACATCATCGTGACAGTTTCAGTTCTCACATCACTACCACTCAGAGCTGCTACTACATCTGTGACTCATCAGCTGTTACCACAGGTTACCTCCGTTACTCCAGTCTGCTCTCAGTCTCTGGCCGTGTTGAACTATCACTGCTCCAGTACCTCCATTACCATCTCCAGTGTACTTCATCGTGACCGCTTCAGTTCTCTCATCGCTACCGCTCAGAGCCGCTATTCTCTCTGTGACTCATCAGCTGTTACTACGAGTTACCTCCACAACTCCAGTTTGCTCTCAGCCTGCAGTCGTGTTGAACTATCGCTGTTCTTGTACCTCTATTACCATCTCCAGTGTACTCTATTGTGACAGCTCCAGTTCTCTCATCACTACCGTTCAGAGCTGCTATTTCATCTGGGACTGATCAGCTGTTACTACGAGTTACCTCCACCACGCCAGTCAGCCTTCAGCCTCTGGCTGTGTTGAACTATTGCTGCTCCAGTACTTCCATTACCATCTCCAGAGTACTTCATAGTGACAGCCTCTGTCCTCTCGTTGTATACCACAGAGCACCTATTCTCCTAGTGACTCATTGGCTGCTGACCATCAGCTTATATTACTGTTGTGTCTGTATTTATACCACTCATCTGTGGACTCCATCGTCTCCATCCACTTCACCTGGCTCCCCCACATCGTTCTGCTGTACACTGACTCACAGGACCGCGACCTGCAGACTTGGTGCAGCCAAGACCATACCTCCTTGCAGGTTCCTGGTGAAAACCACCTGTCTGTTAGACTCCGCGCCTGTGGGTGGGCTTAGCCATGTTCAGCAGAGCCTAGGGATCAATTACCTGTAAGCCAACCGTGACACAGTTCAGGTATCGGAGGTTCCTGTCTTGGAGTATGTGGAGAAGTTGCTGGAAAGTCTGCAATGATTGATGAAGTTGATCTGTGACAACATGGAGGAACCCCAGGTTAGCTGGTATAATGATAGGCATACACACATACGGGAGCTGGCCATTGGTCAAAGGGTTATTGTGGTAGTCCAAGCACACAAGCACAAAATCCAAATAAAATTGTCGAGCAACAAGGAAAAGTGAACTACGTGGTTGCCTTGGATAAGTGATTGAGCATGTACCATATAAATTGAAAGGCCTATGTAACTAGTGAGATAGGTGCAGTAGCCATCTGCTCCACACCTATGGACCACCCAGACTCAGACCCTATCCTGGACATACCGGTCATATTTAAAAAGAGAGTAGGTGTAGAGGCAATTCCCCTTGGACCTCCACAACAACAGATGCAGAGGGTGTTGAAGATCTAAAGACCCCACTTTACCACCAGACCTGGACATAGCAATGTGGTAGCCCATCAGGATAACACTGGAGAGACCTGGCTGATTGCGTAGGATGGGTCCCTAAGAGTTAGCTATGATCACAAAAGAGATTGATTAGATGCTGGAAATGGGAGTCATTGTGCCTTCCAACAGCCTATGGGCATCTGTGGCCGTGTTACTGCCCAAGAAGGATGGTAGCACACATTTCTGTGTGGATTATAGGAAGCTGAATGAAGTAACAGTAACAGATGCTAATCCTATGCCTCATACAGAGGAGTTACAGGCAGCTGCATGTTCATGCTGCTTCCATTCCACCACATCTCAAAGTTGCTCTATTGGATTTAGATTATCCTGCTTGACTTAGCCATTAGAAGATTTGTAGACGGTGGCCATAAAGGGATGCACATGGTCAGCAACAATACTCAGAATGAAAACAATTCTCAATTGGTATTAAGGGGACTAATATGTGCCAAGAAAACCTACCCCTCACCATTACACCAACACCACCAGCCTGCTCCATTGGCAGGATGAGGACAACAGGGTATGTCATACATATCTGGTAATCATGCCCAAAAATTTCCTCCTCTTGGGGTAAAGTCCAAACTCTCCTCTCTTTGCTTCTATTGTGTCCTGTCTGCAAGGACCCATGGTCCTTCCTATTCTGTTATTCTCTTCAGGGTGCTGATAAGCAATCATAAAAACTGGCTTCTTATATTCTTGCTGCTGCCTGCTGATTTCCACCAGGTCCAGACACCCTGACTATACCTGCAATCCTAATCCCAATCTCCTCCCCATCAGCATTATATTTCCCAGTTACCCTCTGAGTAGGCCATTATTATATTTAGTTGAGATCCTCACCAGAACTTCACATTACATACCTTTCAGAGGTACTATCTTTGACACGTGTTGACCAGTTCCCCCCAACGCAACACCCTCCCTTATTCCCCCTATACACTCACACACTTCCCACTCCATTCTAAAAAGTAAAAATGTTTGCAATAACATACTGATAAAATTTGAGGCGCACAACTCTTTAGCATGTTCTTGTTTCATGGTATTTTGTTCTGTTCTACACCGAATCTGGCTTGCCAGGAGATGACATGACTTAATTGGATAGAGTGATATTTTTTCAAATAGTGGAAGACCAAGACTTCCATTGTGTATGGATTTATCTAGGCAAGCTTTACTGTGTCTAGGCTTTTTGTCATTCCAAACAAATTTGCTGCATAGGGATTGGAAGGAGCAAAGGAAAGAATCTGAGACTTTTATTGACAATTTTTGAAACAGATACAGTAGCTTGGGCAAGACATTCATTTTGATAGTGTAACACCCCCTCTAGTATTGTTATTGACACCTCCCTGTGACTGAGTGTGTGGCTCGGCACTGTGACCCAGAGAAGACAAACCAGGAATGTTGCCTAGCAAAAAGGCTCATATGAGTGTTGGAGGTCAGGAAAAACCAAGACCCAGGAGGAGGAAGGAGGTCCTGGGTCTTTATGGGGAAACTCAATATATGCTACAAGGCATCAGAACTGTAAAGGAACCCCAGTAGATACCCCAGGGAGATGTACAACACCCCAATAACAAACAGGAGACCCCCAAGCCAGAGAAAAAAAAGGGGGGGGGGGGGTCAGTGCTAAAAACAGAAAGCCTGTCCATTACAGGCTGGGCAAATAAAAACTGTTGCCATGAGCCAGCTTACAGATATAGTGATAGTGAGGACAGTCTGCAAGAAAGTAATTGAACCTGTAGCTGAGACAGGGAAGCAGGGGGCTGAGATTATATGGAGTAGTTGCTGCTATGAGGTAGATCCCTCTCCTATCAGAACACTAGGGAGTGAGGGGGTGAAATCGGCTGAGTTTAAGGGGTAAATATATCAAGCTGCGGGTTTGAAAAAGTGGAGATGTTGCCTACAGCAGCCAATCAGATTCTAGTTATTATTTATTTAGTACATTCTACAAAATAACAGCTAGAATCTGATTAGTTGCATTAGGCAACATCTCCACCCTTTTAAACTCACAGCTTGATAAATTTACCCCTAAGTGTGTTGCAGCCTGCATAACAAGGATGCTGGAGAAATATAGAGAAACAGGCCAAAATGTGCATGCAGACAGGGAGCAGAGAGAGGCTGAATTGAGTGTGGAAGTAATGTGCAGGAGGAATAAGTAATTTAAGTGTTTAAGTAATGATCAGCCCACTGCCCTAGTGGTTACTGTAAACATTAAGACCCTTGCAGGAGGAGAAAGGGATCTGTATATATTTAATTTATTATTGCAACAGTTAAAGTGAAGAAAGCGTGTAAATTATGATGTTATATTTTGCTTATAGAGATGGTCCCAAATTATGACATCTAATTGCACTGCACCACCAGATTACATCACCTGGGTCTCACCAACTAGAAAGAAACTTTGTAGTAAAATATCTGCCTGTGCAGGGACCTTCTGGTAATTTACACACATGCCCATGAGCTAGTCAAGACGGAGGAGCACTGCTTAACCTGTGAACCTCACACTGCACAGCAGGACAGGGGGGTTACAATAGTAATGATCCTCCAATAAAACAGTGTGATGAGGTAGGTAAAGGGCAAGCGCCTCAGATTTGGAGTAAGCCAAATTTTTTAAGTTTTACAAACAAATTAGGGAGAGAAATCTGAGGCAAGCACAAGGTTAAAGTACATCGTCCGCAAAGAGTGAGATTTTATATTGTCAGTTAATCTGTATTCCCTTTACATCTGGATGCAGTCTACCCTAGTGGTGAGTGGTTCAATACATAGTGCATAAATTAGAGTGAAGAGGAGCAGGCATGTCTAGTTCCATTGATTAAACCAAACGCGGAGGAGTTCAAACCTTTCGAGACCGAAGATGATGGGTTACGGTCTGAATGGCTTAGCGAAAGTTGCTAAAAAAAAATCAAAATTTATTGAGTGTTTGAAACATAAATGGCCAGGTGAGCCTATCAAAAGCCTTCTCTGCGTATAATGCCAATAGCAGAGAGGGATCCTACGACTGGTTTATATAGGAAATCAGGTTCTCTGTTCTTCTTTGTCAAGAGCTTGTCTCATGGGGTCAAAAACAACTTGATCTGGATCAATCAGATAAGTTAGATGAGTTTTCAGTCTGTATGCTCAGATTTTAGTAAAGAGATTGGACGATAGTTAGCACATATCTTTTATTAGGCTTGGCAATGACTATAATGGTGGAGTGTGTAGTATCTGGGTGAAATTTACCTCCATGAAGAATATGATTAAAAGTAAAGATCAAGAGATTAAAATAGGTGAGCAGAATCCATAGTATGATATTGGGAAGCCATCAATGTTGGAAGCCTTAGGGAGTTTCTGAGCCTTATGCGCCTCTTTCACCTATTCCTCAGTTATATCTGAACTCATCTTATTAGCTAAAGTTCTGTTTAGTTTAGGTAGATCGCAACTTTTTAGATACTGCTGTATAACAGCAGGTGTGATGGGGAAAAGGGAGGCATTTTTTTGTAGGTTATGGAGAGAAATATAGAAATGGTGGAAAGATTTGTTAATTTTAGTAGCATCATAATTAATCTTCTCCTTTTTGTACCTTATGGTCAGGGTGGCTTGTACATCTTTTTTAGCTTTTAACTTGTTTGCAAGCATAGTATTGGATTTATTACTTTTTTCCTAGAATTTCTGGATCAACCAGCCGAGGGATTTTTCATTTTTTTCTTCCAAGGACTGATTGAATTTTCCCTCTAACAGAGAGGATTTGTTTATAGACTGAGTCAGAGTGATTTATTTTTTAAGAATGTGCTCAAGCTGCCGTAGTCTGATGGTAAGGGACTAATCTATGTGATTGCTGTTTCTTGCAAAACGAGGCGTATTTGATCAAATTGCCTCTAATGACCACTAGTGGGCTTCCCACACAGTGGGGAGTAAGGAATCTGAGTTTAAATTTATATCACAATATTCTCAGAGTTGAGCATATGAATTGCTCTTTGAATTGAGGGATCTTGAGCAGGTACTCGTTCAGTCTCCAGGAACAGCAACCTCTAAGTACTGTTCAGGAGTGCAAATGTAGCAATGACCGTGTAGTGGTCAGACCAAGGATTAGGTAGTTGAATTGTTATACTGAATCCCATAAGCATGTGAATTCTGGAGTAAGATTTATGGGGATGTGTACAAAATGTATAGTGCCAAATGTGGGATTACATTTACAGGGGATTACCCAATAGAAAAAACACCGTAATAAAATATTTCAATTTGATTACATGTTAATTTCATCAACTTTTTTACAAAGCTCTGAAAGCCAATTTTCAAAAATCCTGTGACATATTCACTTTGTAAAGTGCCATTGTAACTTTATAGTACACCTACACAAGAGGCAGTAATTTTGTGAGATTAACCAATATTTATGAAAATGCAAAGTGATGCGTTAGATCCTGTGACAGCTTTTGACTCAAGCCCCAAATCTACATTTCTGACAATGAAAAACAGTCTATTCATAGTGCAGAAGTTACCTTGTGATAATTGTATTGGCTTCTGCACTGACACAACAAATTCCAATATGGATTCAAGTGAAAATGTTGCAACATATATTGCAACTCAATTTCCATGGGTAATTGTTATCAAATGTACACATCACGAGCCATCTTTCAGCCTCCCATGTTTGTAAACTTTTTCCCAAGCCACTGGAGGATGTAACTTGGTGTATACACCAATCAGTGACAACACTAAAACCACTGACAAGTGAAATGAATACCATTGATCATCTAGTTATGGCATGTTAAAGGGTAGGAAATATTAGGCAGCAAGTGAACAGTCAGTTCTTGAAGTTGATGTGAATCAGGAAAAATGGGCAATTATAAGGATCTGGGTGACTTTGACAAGAGACATATTGTGAGGGCTAGACGACTGGATCAGAGCATCTCCAAAATGGCAGGTCTTGAGGGATGTTCCTGGCATGCAGTGCTTAGTACCTACCAAATCCGGTCCATGCAAGGATAACCGGTGAACCGGTGACAGGCTCATGGGTGCCCAAGGCTCATTGATGTGCCTGAGGAGTGAAGGCTAGCCCAATCTCACAGAAGAGCTACTGTAGCACAAATTGTTGATAAAGTGTCACACGCCGGTCCCATAGATAGGTTCCGGCACTGTGACTTTCCTCTAGGAACTGTGATTGAGCCTACTCCTGTTTCTGAGACACTACTTTTACACAGGTGTTCCTTGCTACCTTGTTCTAGACCTCCTCCCGATTCTCATTGGTTCTGGAGAATTATTTAAACTATCCATGGTCCTTGGCTCATTGCATGTTCTTCGTGTTACTCAGTCTGCATTAGGTCCTGGCTGCCATTACTTGACCTCCCGTTTGCTCCTCTGCTGAACTTCTCGCTGCTGTTACCTGCTCGCTGGACTACTGCTATCTACAGCTAAAGTACCTGTTACTTGTAGTTCCACGCTGGCCTCATCGGAGACTCCTCGCTGCAGTCAAACCTACACGCTGAACTTCCACTGTGAGTTGATTGCTGCACCTGTGGCCATTCCTGCACACCTGTCGTTTGTACTTCCATGCTGGGTTCAATTGAGACTCTTCCCGTTGTTAATCTGCACGTTGAATTACTACGGTCTGCAGCCAAGGGTGCCTGTCACTTGCAGCTCCACATTGGGCTCATCGGATACTTCTCTCCGCTGTTACCTGCATGCTGAACTTCTTCTGTGAGTTGTCTGCTGCATCTGTGGCTAGTTCTACGGCTCAAGTTTCTATGTTTATTTCGGCTGATCCAACAGCGCTATTTCTTCATTGATAAGTCTACTACTGAAGATACCTGTCATCTGTAGTTCCACACACGGCTTGGATACTCTTCGCTCCTCTGCTACTTCTAGGTAACAAACTGTTTGATGTTTTTTCTGTTCACTCTCATCATTTGGGATTGTTACCTGTAGAACCAACTAGTTCAACGATTATTGCTTTTCCATCCTGAGAATTATTGTGATACCTGTAACCCACCTGCTACGTAGAGTCATCTTTGTCTTCAGATCAGCAGTTCTACATTATCATTCTGTCGGGACTATTGCTGTACCAGTGATTCACATTTATCTGCTGTGTGTTATGTTATTGGATCCACGCATTCTCCGTTTATCATCTCTACGTTTGAACTATTGTTTTACTCATCCCATGCAGTTGTCAAGAGTTACCAACTATGAAGTAGCATAATGTGATCTGCATTTTGCCTGTTGTCCAAATAGCCGTGTGTTCAGTATCTGCCGTTATATATATATATATTCTTCTATTTCTATTGTACCATCAGTCAATACATTATTCTGCAGCATTACTACTATCTCCAGTGTTCTATTACTATTACTACTTAAGCCTGTGAGCCGTGAACTTTTAATCTTTTGATATCAACATCCTCTGCTTCATTGTGTGTTGCCTCCACTACCCTCTGTTAGTTCTTGTCTGGGAGACCGCGACCTGCGGAATAGGAGCAGCGGAGTCCATATTCCCTTGCGGGGATCCCTGGTGAATACCTCCTATGCGTTAGACTCCGCACTCCCGGGCAAGTTCTATATAGACAGAGGCAAGGGATCTACAAAATCATTCAAAGTCGTGACATAAAGTTAATGCTGGCTATGATAGATAGGTGTCAGAACACACAGTACATTGCATCTTCCTGCATATGCAGACCGGTCAGAGTGCCCTTGCTGACCCGTCACCTGCCGAATGTGTTACAATGGGCACGTGAGTGCCAGAACATGGTGCAATGGAAGAAGGTGGCCTGGTCTTATGAATCAAATTTTCTTTTACATCATGTGGATAGCTGGGTGCATGTGCATTGTTTACCTGGGGAAGGGATGGCACCAGGATGCACTATGAGAAGGCAAGCCCGTGAAGGCAATGTGATGCTCTTGGCAATGTTCTGCTGGGAAAACTTGGGTCCTGGTATTTTATGGGGATGTTACTTAGACACATACCACCTGCCGAAACATTGTTGCAGACCAATGTCTTCATGTCAATGATATTCCCTGATAGCCTCATTCAGCAGGCTAATGCATCCTGCCACACAGTAAAATTTGTTAAAGGAATGGTTTGATGAACATGACAAAGAGGTCAAGCTGTTCACTTGGCCTCAAAATTCCCCAGGTCTCAATCCAATTGAGCATCAGTGGGATGTGCTGAAAAAATAAATATGAGCTATGGAAGCACCACCTCGCAACTTACATGACTTAAAGGATCTGTTGCTAACGTTTTGGTACCGGATACCACAGAACATCTTCAGAGGTCTTATGGATTCCATGCTTCTATTGGTCAGAACTGTTTAGGCGGCACAAGGGGACCTGCACAATAATAGGCAGGTGGCTTTTATGTTGTAGCTGATTGGTGTATATACTAGTTTTCAGCAGTTTTAAGCATAGACAGATTTCGATTTTGTTGAACTGTACGAAAAAAATTCTGGAACCGTGGGAAGCATTTCGGCTTTATTTCACAGATCTTGTATTTGAAGATCCTAGCCCCACTACTGAACAGGTTCTGAAAACTTTGTAATGCCCTATTAATGCTTTTTGAGTTTCTGTCCTATGCACCTGAATTGGAGACTTCAAAAAGAAACAGAAATTGTTATTAAAAACGTACATTAAATTTTATGCAGCATGATTATGTCAATAATACCATTGCAATGACAATTACAATACTCCAGTACTAAATGATGAAAGTTTATTTATGTCCATTTTCACTTTCATCCCTTATAGCATTAATAGGTATGTCCTAAAGAAGGCATTTCTCATCATTGTTTTCCTCGCCTGGGACCAGCTGCCAATGAGCTACTTGTAGACACGTTCCTCCCCTCTGTCAGTTGTTAAGAAAGGCTCCTCCTCGGGAATAGACAGGGGCAATGAAAATAAAAAGGTAACGGCTTTGATTTTGATGTTTCAACTGCAGGTATTGGTGGAAAATGGGTAGAAACCACAAGTTCTTAAATCTTGTTCGGGTGTTATCTAAATGTAAAAGAAGAAGAGATGAGTAAATACAAGTCCAATCTAAACTGTAGTGCAAGTGACTATGGTATCCTCTTACTAAGAAGCAGCTTTTATCAATACTGTTTATCTCTCCTCTTTGATAATTATTGCAGAGTCATTTGTTTAACAAACCTGCAGTAACTGACAAAGAGAAGTGATCAGTTGTGAGTATAACCTAGAAAGCTTGCGGTGATGAGCAGTAGAAGCAGCGTGAAATAGACGGTTGTCTTCAAAAGCAAAGCTGAATTTCAAACAAAGCATCAATGTTACTGTTGTTCAGCTCCTGAAGCTAGATAGTGCTGTGTCCTCCTGGAACACTGGAGAAAGGCATAATAAAATGGCCCCCAAACTAGGACCCCCAACATAATCCAGTAGAACATCTAATATATAAATGTCTAGTGGCGTGTGTTAGTCTGTCTGTGTGTGTGTGAAAAAAATAAAACCAAGCTGCAGCGCCACCTGCTGGGCGGAGTTATACACTGACCTACTAAATTCTTAGTGTGTGTGGGAAAAAAAAATTTCAGAAAGGGCTGAAATTTGGTATACTAATATATTTTTAATTTGTTAATTTAATTTGTTAATTGTTAAAAGTGTTTATAAAGATTTAAAAAAAATATATATATATTTCTTGAAGGAGAAGTGACAGTTGGGAGTGGTTGGTGGTTGCCGGGGGTGACAGTGGGGAGTGGTTGGTGGTTGAGGCCTGGGCTAGGCCCAAATGCATGACAAGAACCTTTTTAACACCTTAAGTAGCTTGATTTGACTAGAATGCATGAGTATCATGCACGGGTTAACTGGTAGTTAAATAAGCCCCTATGTGGAGGGTTCTTCCCTATTGCACCTGGGAACATGTAAGACTGCAGCCATACAACCTTGGGAGGTTCTTGCCAGCCTTAACTGGTACAGTCTGTGGCTGGAGAAAGTTAATGGCTCCCAGCTTAGTTCTGTGGGCAATACCCAATGGCTGGATGCAGTCAGGGGCAATTTCAAAGATGGAGATATTGAAACTGACTTATGCTTAATCCATCTGTGGCTCTCCAGCTGCTGTGAAATTAGTCCAGCATTATGCACTGACACTGCATTCTAGTAAGAAGAACAATAGGTACATGCTGTGATACACTAATAATCTAACATATCACTGCTTAGTGAGAAGACAATAATAAAAAGAACTGGAAAATAGATTGAAATAATAAAGCATGCTGCAGTCTTCTTTACATGGAAAACCAGTACATACAACACATCTACCTGTGAAAGTTTATATTGGGCATACAGCCCATCACAAGAGTAATACTACAGGGTGTGCAGCCGGGATAGGGCACAGAGATGAGAGAGGCCTGACAATAGTGGGATAACCCCACCTACAAGACCCCTGCCTCAATCCCCCTCCCCAAACAAGGCTACTGCTCTGATCTCAAAAGAGCAAAGTGAACACCTATAGTGAGCTGGTCCATGTGGGGTGCCGGGAGGGGCTGGAGCGACATCGCTGGCACCTACCTAAATTTTACTATGGGACCATGTGATACACTCTTCTGCCCCTGTCCCTTTATGCACAAATGTGTATTTGTCGTTTGGTCTCAAATACTATACCTGTATGTTGCGGCCCAGGTGAAAAGATTTAGGGCGATTATGGTCCTTTAAAGTAGTTCTGTACGTTCCCTAAAGGGGAAACAAGGTAAAAGGTCACTAGACAACAGGTGAATCAAAACTACAGCAAAAAAACCTTTTTGTTGGTATCTAGCTGCATTGCAGACTGCTCTGCACTATCCGTTTTCCTTTCATCCTAATAATGTTTCTAGTCCCTGCGGATGAGAAGCTACATATCAAGGATATAATATTTACAAAATTGTTACTGTTACCAACAAGGAGTTACTACACATAAGAAAGACTGGAATTGTGTAGTTTTTCTAACATTATCTGTTTTATAAGGACCACAAATGTTTTCGGGTGCCTGGGTAATGTTAGGTTTGAAATGTGCTTGGGTAATGTTAGGTTTGAAATGTGCTTAAATGGGCAGAAGTGGGCTGGTATACAACGGTATGCCATAACACCACTTTTCCATATCATCCAACTCACTGCGGCTTTTTCCTGCCCCCTACTTCAACATTAACAATAGTCAAAATATACTGTAAAGGTACAACACAGAGCATTTAACTGATCTTCGTCTGGCACTTCACAGATCATTGTGCTTTTAAAACTGGTGGCACAGTGTCCAAACCTGCTGCCGAACTGAGAAACACACACAAGGAATTCCTAAACAGACCTCTTCTTCACTACTACCCAACACTGCCCAGACTCCTCTGCTATTGCATGTCAGGGAGAGTCAATTGCACTGTGCTACATTCTTCACTGAATAATCTGTGTGGAGCTGCTTTCCACTTTCCTGCTGAGGTCCAGCTGGTTATAAACAGGTTAATTAACTAGCTGTAAGTAACTGGCTTTGTTCTCTAAACATCTTGTCCGTAGACATCAGTTGTAACATCCAATATGAATTATATCTATTGAATGAACCAGAGAACCACTAACTCAGACTTAACCTTTGCCTTTTTTGACTCCCTCAGCATCACGTTCTATTACAAAGTACCTCTTTTGGATACAATTTACTCACTACCACTGATTGATTCAGCACTTAAAAAGGCTATAATATTTACAAAATTGTTACTGTTACCAACAAGGAGTTACTACACATAAAGACTGGAATTGTGTAGGTTTTCTAACATTATCTCTCTTAAATGGAATTCCTATATTAATATATCTATATTATTTTAATAAAACAGTTACCTATTATAATTTTACATGTCTGTATGTTACTACAGAATTAAAAAAAACAATCAAAGCCCCTAAAGCTATTAAATTGTAACCTTGTGAGCAGGGCCCTCTTATCGCTCTGTTTGCCTGTATTACCCGGTATTGTTTTATGACTGTGCATCTTCTCCATGGTAAAACGCTACGGAATGTGCTGGTGCTATGTATATAAATGTTGATCATGGGAGCCTCAGCAGACATTGGCTTTTCAGTTGAATTTTCCATACCACAACTTCTAAATTTCCACTTCGACTACTGCAAATAACGCTTTAATATTTGGTCATAAAACTGTATTGTGGTTTTATGGGACCTCAAAACTGTTTTTTAAATCTTAACCAGATCAGTCTAGATCTGCCAGGGAACCTCCAGAGGACACAGACACAATTCTTGTGTGCGTTATGCACTCCCATTTATCCCTCTCAATGCAGAGTAACCTCCCCATGTAAAATAAGAGAGGAATGTGGGCAATCTTGCTGAGTTTGTGTATTCCCCCCCCCAAACCAAGTGTGTGGCACAACCGTGTGTGTACCTCTTCCGAACCATAATAACCGTTTCCTCTACCTCCATATAGCGATCCCGTCCCAGATCATATGATTTCCCACATTTTTGGGGTTTTGGAGGATTATTTATCATCATCTAAATGGAAAACAAGATAAACAGATTACTATGTCAATAGACGACAGTTTTTAAATTGCCACAATCAAAACATTTTGTTGGTATCTAACAGCTCTACAGACAAGTTAGGAGAAAATTTCAAGTCATGCCATACATTTTCATTGTTGCCTTGGCTTACTGCTTGGAATTGATCATTGTCCTGCTGAAAAGTGAATTCTCTTCTAAATTTCAACTTTTTAGCAGACTAAACACGTTCTCTGACAATATTTACCTTTACTTTACATTATCTATTTCCTTTATTTTCCAATGTTCCCAATCCCTGATGACAAGATGCTATACCACAACAAGTGTTTTTCAGGTACATGGCTAATGGTAGGTTTGCTCTTTATAGTGCATTTAGTTCTATATTGGTTTTATGAGAATAGAATAATAGGGTTTACTGTCATTTAGCAGTAATCCACCATGTCACAGCTTAGTAAGTGGACAATACTATGTATATACATATCTAAATCAATCCTAAATAATTTGCATAAACCCCTACAATAACAATAACAGGTCCTACTATGCAGAAACTAGAATGAAACGTATAAGAAAGCGCATTACAAAATTCATCATTTAATGTTGCAGATCTCTTTACATTGAGTACCAGCGTACATGGGCAGTGGGAGGAAGGTGGAGCAAGTACGAAATACCAGGGACCTGGGGGCATGGCCTGCCAATGTAGTAGGAGAAGCCACCAACCTGATGCATCCATGCCCCCTTCAGTGGCTATGGGAGGGGCCTCAATAAGCTGCTGTTCTGGGGCCCAAAGTTTATCTTGCAGGCCCTGCCAGCGTATATAGCATTTCTAACAGTGAATGTCTTTGCTGGGCATATACACATTTATGCAAAAAAATGAAAACAAACAAATTTTAACCAAAAATAACTGAATTTAACCCAACTTGACTGTATATTTGTCATCTGATCTCAAACACTATACATATTAACTGAAATCATGGTTAATAAACCAAGGATAACTGAATCTAACCAAAATAACAATTTTTTTCAACCTGTACATTCCCTAAAGGGAAACCAAAAGAAAACATTACTATGTCAATAGTCAACACAAAACTTTTTGTCCCTATCTAGCAGCTTCACAGACTAATCTGCACTATTTGTTTTCCGTTCATTCTAATAATGATCCCAGTACCTGCAGCTGAGAAGCTACACCACTACAAATGTTTTGGGGTGTATGGGAAAAAGGAAAAAAAATCAAAGAAGTTTCCATAAGAGAAAGGCTGGGCAGCACTCCACCCTAAAATATAACTTTTATTAATTATGGTTAAAAGGAAAATAAAGTATCATCTAACCAAGAAAAATTGTGTGAAATATTAAAAACAAACATAGACACAAAGACATTTGTATAAAAACACTCACTGGGGGAAATGTAGCGTACTACAAAAATTGTTGTGGCATGTGAAATTATAATTGCCACAATGAGCTTAGTAACAATGGGCTATATTCTGCCCAATAATCGAGCTGTCCTGAGTTATAATTGATAAGAGACTGTTTCGTCTAGATCCACCTGAGCGGGTAACGGAGCTAGTATGAGCTAATGTTTGATCTCCTGATTGATCTCTTATGATTTGTTATAAAGATTATTCATGCTCAAATAATATTATAAAGGAGATAAATCACATAGGAGTCAGTAGACTAATGTTATAGTCATCCAGTTCACTGATACAGAAAGTCTACTTGCTTCCATATATAGAAGTAAAATCTATCTGCTAGTCGGTATGCCGGATGGTCATTCATACAAATAGGAATATTCTATTCCATATCGGGTGCTTCATATGTTTATTATAATTACAGATCGGCAAAATGTAATAGCGGAATTGATCTGCTACGATGGTGTCACACAGTGAAGCTGCTCACAAAATAATAATAAATGTCCTGTGTTTGTTGCAGTAGCAAGACAAAGCTACATTTAGACACAGAGCAGCATATGTGATGTTAAAGACGTCCCTCTTTGAATATTGGATTGATACAGGGTCAGTGTCAGACTGGGGCATGAAAGGCCCACCAGGGGCTGCAACGCCAGGGGCCCACCAGAAGGGGTGTGGCCAGCCATCAAAGAGGCGGGACCAGAAACTAGAGGGGGAGTGATCAGCCCACAAAGGACAGCTAGCACCCTAGTGTAGTATAAAAAGAATGCAGTGTGTACATAAAGAGTACACAGTCTTGACCTGCCCCATAGATTGGGCAGAACAGTCACCAAAAAAATAAAAAATAAATAAATCAGGATTTTCCCACTAGACTCAGAACATTTGACAGACTGTCCTACCTGTTCTTGTCACCAGCTGTGGCTGCTGTTTTTTTTTAGTTGCGGCTTGTCTGGATCCTGGAATTTTGGGGGCCCTATCTGGAAAACATTTTACATTTAGAAAATTCCAACCAGTCCACAAAGATAGGTGTTGTAGGAAACCTCTCTTGCAGTACTCTGTGCCACACTCACCATGCAGGGTCATGAGCTGGTTCAGCAGCACTAGAATACATTGGTCCTTTGGAGACTGATCATTACTTCTTAAACCATCTCCTCCTGTTTCCAAATCAGGGCACGTTATCAATTAATTAAAACACTAAATACTTTGCCTGTCAACCAAAAAGGGAAGCAATGAAGCATTTTTGTCGCATGCACGTGACAAAAACAAAACTGCCATGTTAAAGATCTCCAAACATCTGCAATTGTTATCTTATTAAGTGGAGAATTTAAATGAAATACAACCAAAATCACCTATCTCTACAGGATTGTATCAGATAAGCTCCAAAAAAATTTTTTTTTGCTTCACCATACTTAGTGCATATTTTACGGACTTCCAGACACAAATGACTATAAAGCACAAATTAAAACAAACAAAATAAAATACTAGAATTCAATAAGAAAGACTGACAGTCAGGGGATGGGGATTTCTGAAAAAGAGGAACTGTTCTTCCCATGGATGTGTCATTGTGTTTGCATGCTAGGATGGCTTATATAAACATAAACAGTTGTCTTTTTGTGTGGAAGCAATCCTCTCCAATCTACCACATTTAGTTACTCTACGTCTAAAGCTAGGTACACACTACGAGAAAAACAGACAGAAAAAAAAAACAGCCCCGATCAGCATGCCGATACCTGTGTAGACACTAGAATGATTTACCTTCAGATCTGTGTGTCTCTCATACATGTGACAGGATCCCTGGTTGAAGCAACATGCCGGCAGCACCAGCACTCTGCGCTGTCCCCTGTGTGCCTCTGTAATAAATCTCCTCCTGGAATGCACTTTGAAGTCATGTGCACTCAGGAGTGAAGGGTCTGCACTGAAGTCCCGGCTTTCTGCAGGTTTGTCACACTGTCAAGCAACTTTTGTCGGGTTAGCTGCAGCAGTGAAGGATTTACTTTGCATCACTAAGTAATACTGGCTGTGTCACCGGTGACTCACCGATGAATTTAGAGAACGGACCCAGCGGTGGCGTGGCTAACGGACCAAGCGGGGGGCGTGGCTAACCAGCGTCGGGGCCTACCGGTGGATTGTCCGGCTCACCGGCAGGCCAGTCCGACACTGTACAGGGTAATTACATGGAAGTATCCACTCGCGAAATATATCAAAGGTCTATGACAGGGGAATGAAGTGGAAACTAAATTGAACTGGGAGAGAACACACGTAGAGCTCCCTAAATATGGTTATGGTAACAAAATTTGTAATGAACTGTGGAAAGGGATATGTTATTAATCTCAAGACACTGTGTGTATTGAAAGAGTAGGTTTAGCAGCCATGGCAAATTTGGGTACTAATTGCCATAATGTATTGTAATTTAAAAGTTTGTTAAGTGCTAAACATACACTTAAAATCTCTTCCACTTATGGTATTATCGTATGTGAGCTGCTTGATATTATATCCCACGCACTGGGAAAAGTGGATAAAAAATCCTAGTTACACTATGAAAAGCACGTGTAGAATTCCACACGTGGTAGTTGTAATAACTTATAAAGAGTTAGCTAAGACAAAGGATATTTTGTTAATCTTTAAACATCATTTTTGATGTAATCAGGGGCTTATGTCTAGCAAAACTGTTCATATCAAAGGCTGATGTGCCGTTGTACTGCTTCTCTCAAAGCTAACAGTTCATATTATGGTCGCTGTTCCTTAATAACAGAAATTTGCAATAACTCACGTTATTATCATTTATAATGTAGCAATGCCAGAATTAATCTGCTGGGATGTGTTAGATCAAATGTAGGCGCTTATTCAAATTGATTGATACTGTATCAAATAGTGACAATCAGTCTACGAAGGAACCTAGACGAATTGCTACGTTATATTTATTTCTCGGACTAAATAATATAGGGGCACATTTATCATTATTCACATAAAGTGAAAAGTAGTTTTCAATCCTTATCGCAATGATAAGGATTGAACTACTTCTCACATTTATGTACAGCCGTGCAGAGAAACAGCAGTTCCGAAAAACTGCTGTTTCAGTGATAAAAAAAAAACATACTTACCCCCCTCTTCGGAAGCGCTGTCTTCAGGTCTTCTCCTCACTCTTCAAGTGCGCATATCCAGTTCCAAGAACTGGACATGCGCACACAGATCCCTGAGCTGTGAGTGACAGGGAGGGATCATGTGATCCCTCCACACATGCGCTGTCCAGCTCTGCTCTCCGGAGCAGAGCTGGACATAACGAGGAAGAAAAGAACATGTTACAGTCCTGATGATGTACGCCAGCTTCAGCTGGCGTACATTTACATTACAAGTTTCCGAAAAATTTGTTTTTTCGGAACTTGTTAAATGCCGGCCCCGAGCAGTCACCATACTGTTGTATGGTGACTGTTAGAAAAAATGAACTGCAGCGAAAATTAATGGTTTGGGAGATTGAACAGTCGAACGGAGCTGTCATAAATATCAATTGCAGACTTCCTTCACCTATTTTCACGGTAAGTGCACGATAGTGCAATACCGTCATTTGTTAAATGTGCCCCATAATGTCCACGATAGGCAATGGTCTAGGTTCTAACTAGTATTGTATCATTTGCTAATGCTGCGATTGCCTAGCTGATCCGTTGGATGGATTAGATATATAACAGGGAAAAAGATCCCTACTCAGGAAAAAAGAGCCCTCAGTGAGTGAAACGTCCCAACGTACGTTTCACAAACCACTTGCTTCTTCAAGGGAATCACTCGGAAATGTCATACGAAAATCCTATATAGCCTTCTTCTGGGTTTAGTATGTGATAGATGTCAGAGTCAGCCAATAGGAACGCCTCTTTAGGCAGGGATTCCCTCTACGTCATTCATTGAGGGTATCCACTGTCAGAATATCATGGTAACACGGCTGGGAAATTGCCAATGAGATATCACCCAAACGGAGATCAGAATAAATATTATCAGGCTTGAAGTGACGTTTACAGAAAACAAATACATATCTGATAATTTTGCAGGTAGCGGTAACGATGAAATGGAATAAGATGACGGGTTAGATAAAAATCGTCCTGGCAATTTGTTTGTTAGAGAGACTAATATGCCTCATACAATGCATACAAATTATAGCAAATGAATTATAGTGTATTAATTTAAGAGTGCATTGTGTATAAGCACTGCAGGTAAAGGCAAATATATACATGCTGACGGATAGCATAGAGACGGATATAGAAAGGGATAAGATACTTATATATATCGTCATCAAAAAAACGCTTGAAACATATATTAAACACTTGTTAGATACAGTCATACTTCAAAATGTTGTAGCCGTTAAGTAATTATGTTACCGAAATGCCTGTATATTAATCATCATACATGTCATTGCCTTTTATGAAGATGTATGAAATAGTTCCTAGTAAAAGACGGGCAATGAGAGTAGGATGAACCAAAGGATAGTACTAAAGAGCGACACAAAAGTGATTAGGTGGATTAATTATGGAATCAGGAGGGGACATCACAGCACCAAAGTGTACAATTGAATGGGCAATCAGAGAGTGTTTATTTATAAAAAAGCACGCATAGCTTATACCTTCGTTTAATCCCACTGGTTGCAAAGCATTCATGAGAAAAATTTATTCTCTCTCTGCAGGAGAATCTTTTCATAGTCGCCCCCCCTGATACCCATTCCTATTCGTTCTATTCCAAATGCCATGAGATGGCGTGCTCTTTTAAATAATGATTAGCCACCGGGGATATTTGTCTCATCCGTACCGTCTTTGTTAACGTTACGGATGCACCCAATGTGCTCCAGAATGCAATGTTTTAGTGTACAAACTATTTTCTCGACATATATTTTCTTACAAGGACAGGAAAGAAAATAAACAACCCCTTGGGTGTCACAATTGATGTAGTCTTGTATCATATGCTTGTTCCCATACTTATCCACTACATCTAGGGTTTTGATTATATGTGGACAGACTTTGCATCTGCCACATTTGTAGGACCCTTTAATTCTGTCTGCAGTTGGTTTCGCAATGAAATGGCTGTTAACCATTCTGTCCTTTAGGTTGGTTACTCTTCTCCAACTAAAGTTCGCTCTATTGCCTAGGACCTCCTTGAGAGTGTCATCTGAGGTTAATATATTCCAATGTTTTTGTATAAATTGCTGCAAATTTTTCCAGTCCTGACAAAAGTCAGTGACAAATCTGATGGTTTCATTGTCCTCTGTTTTTTTCTTGTTGTAAATGATCTCAGATCCATCCTTGAGATGTGCCTCAGCACACGCTGTCTTAATAAGTCTCTTGCTGTAACCTCGATTATGCAAGTGGGTCTGTAGTTCCCTGGAACGATTGTGGAAAGTATTGGAATCAGAGCAATTTCGTTTTGTACGAAGAAATTCTCCTTTGGGATTATAAACAATAGTTGGCGGAAAGTGAAAACTCTCATGATGTAATATGCTATTTGTCGATATGTATTTTCTGTATAGGTCAGTCTCAACATGACCGTTAGGTCCCCTTCTGATAGTGAGATCTAAAAAATCAATCTGGTCCTTACTCATGGCATATGTGTTTCAGGTTGTTGGTCTTGATATTCAGGATGTTCAAGAATATTTTAAAGGTTAGTTCATCACCTTGCCAAAGAATTAATATGTCGTCAATATATCTTGCCCAGAGTAGTACCATAATCGGTATACTTCTTGAGATCATCACTAAAACCGTCTCACCTTCCCAAAAACCTAGGTAGAGGTTGGCGAAAGTGGTGGCACAGGCCGCCCACATAGCTGTTCCACGAATCTGTAGGTAGAACTTGTCTCCAAAAGTGAAAAAATTCCTCGAGTACAAAATCCAGTAAGCAAATAAGGAAATCTCTGAAGTCTACATTGTCTTCTTTTTATAAGAAGTGTTTAACAGATTGTACTCCTACTTCATGTATAATACTGGTGTATAATGATTCTACATCGACAGTAATCAACCAGGTGTCTTCTTCAAGGATAATTCCATCTAATATCTTGAGGATATCTTTCGTATCTTTAACGTAAGATGGAAGAGTTGACACATACTTACGAAGGTGAGTGTCTAAGAAGATACTTGCTTGTTCTGTGAGACACCCGTTGCCTGATACTATAGGTTGTCGAGGGTGGGTTTGTCTTGTTTTTGTGTATTTTCGGAAGGAGATTGAAGGTAGGGGATCTTGGATGTTCTACCGTAAGGAAATCGTGTTCCCCCTTGGCAATAGTGCCGTGATCAAGGGATCTTTTAAGCATAGTATTGTATTGGCCTTTAAAATCCTCTGTGGGATTATTGAATAACACTTTATATCAAAAAGTGTCATTGAGTTGGCGGAGAGCTTCTTTTTTATACATGATAATTGGCCATAACACTATGTTATCACCTTTGTCTGATGGTTTGATTATTATATCTTCCCATTTCTCCATTACAGAAAGGATCTTCCTCTTTTCCTCTCTTCTCTGGTGAGATTGTCACTTTTAATGTGTTGGTTATTGGTAAACAATTTATCCATATCTCGAGAAACTAAATTCTCAAACACAATAATTTGAGGACAGATATTATCAGTGGGGCAATGCTAGGTTTGCTATTCAAATAACACTATGCAGTTTGGGCGATAAGCTGTATTGTGGTTTAATGGGTTGTAATTAAAACAATCTGTTGGTGTCAGGGAACCTCCAGAGAGGACACAGGCACAAACTTAGCATTCATGATGCACTCCCAGTTATCCTTTTAAATGAAGAGTAATCTTCCCATGTAAAATAAGAGAAGAATGTGGACAATCCCTTAAGTCTTTTGTGTATTCCACCAAATCCATTGCGTGGCACAACCCTGGGTGTCCCTCTTCCAAACGAATATAATGGTTTCCTCTGTCTCCATGTAGCGGTCCCGAGCAAAGTCATAAAATGTTTAAAAGATCATTGCACATGACCTAAATGGAAAACAAGATAAGAAAATTACTCTGTTAATAGATGACAGACTCAAATTGTCACAATAAAAGCTTTTGGTTGGTATCTACCATCTTTGCAGACCAGTTAGGAGAAATTTTCAAGCATTGCCATACATTTATTAACAACTGCAAGCCCAACAATAAGCATCAAAGAGGAGTGATGAGTTGTGAGTTTAATCCTGGAGTGATGAGCAGGAGAAACAGCGTGAAATACAAGTCATCAGCTGCCATTGAAGGTGAAGCCGAGCTTTGTACTTACCACCGATGTTTCTGCTGTTCAGCTGCTGAAGTAGTAGTTGCTGTGCCCCCCTGGTGCATAGGGAACGGTATGATAAAATGGCTCTAAATGATGACCCCCACCACAACGTTGTAAAAATAGTCAAATAAGTCCTTCATGAGGGGAAGTCATACCTGCCAAACCTGGGCACCAAACCTATTGGACATAATCTTTGTCCTGGATTCAAGAAACACCAGCAGATGCAAGTTTTCACCCTCTAAATATAGCTGTCCACTAATTCAAAGCCAAACATAATAATAGCTGCTGGGACAGACCACCCTACAGACAACCTGACATAACATCACAGTGCAGCGACATAAATATATTTAAAAAAAGCTATGTAAATGATATTTATATCAGAATTCAATGCAGTCTAGTACAAATGGTGACTTCAATCACCGACAGGCCGGGGTTGTTGGCACTATAGCAGGGGGAAGCAAACCAACCACAGGCTTTTCAGCATGGAGCTGAATTCCCTTGGAAGTGGGGTCCACAGAACAATTGTGTGGTCCCACTTCTAGGGAGACCCAGCCACATGCTGAAAGCACTAGGGCTCTTCCTACACCCCTGGGGCTGTGGTTGTAAGGTATTAAAGTGAAAGAAATAAAATAAAAAGGTGAAAAACTCCATTTTACTTTGTGGAACTACAAGTTCCATTCAGCCCGGGCTGACATCAGGGGCAGGGGGGCATCTGTCCCTCAGGTCGGTTGCATAGTGGGCTATCTTGGGCTGGGTCACCTGCATTTTTTTCCCTTAAAAACTTGAGTCTTACCCCAGGCTAAAATTTGTGAGCCCTCCTCTGGCTGCCATTAATAGCCTGGGCATGCTGGTGCTTGTAGAACTACAAGTACCAGCATGCCCTGACACCCAGGACCTCGATAAAAAAAAACACACAACCCTCTTTTTAAACACATTACTTTAATAAAACCCTTAAAACAAACCAGACACCTCTTTTAAACTACATATATTTCTTAAAAATAATAAGACCCCAGATACTTACCATCATACTTGCCAACTTTTTCTTGTTGGTATCCAGGAGCTGCCGGGGGAAGGTGGGCGTGCATCATTTTACAGCGGGGGGCAGGGCCAAATGTCGCGATTTCCAGGGAATCGTGGCATTTTGGACCTAATTCTGCCCACTTCCTAGTGAAGTGGGCAGAATTAGGTCCAAAATTGGGGCGACACCCAGGCGACTGCCATACTCTCCGGGAGACCCTCCCAGAATCCAGGAGTCTCCTGGACATTTCGGGAGAGTTGGCAAGTATGCTTACCATCTGATGTCTTCATCTGTAAATGACCAATCTTGTAATCTTTTACTCCATTAGGCTTAAAAACAAACATAAAAAACCCCATAATATTTCACAGGTCCAGGAGTAATTAAAAAAAAAACAACAAACCAAGAATAATCCAGATGTTCTTGAAAATAATCTTCTTTTCTTTGGTCTAAAAGACCCCAAAATAATCCAGAGGATACGGCTTGGCAACATAAAAAAAACCCTCAAGAACAAACACACCCTGGACTGCTATGGAAGACCATCCACCACAGAATGAAATATGAACAGACATGAGGTCTATTTATACAGTAGGGGAGATTCCCACACTGCCATTGGAAACCATCTGGCTGACATGGCTATGCTGATGCTTGTAGTTCTACAAGCACCAGCATGCTCAGACTATAAATGGCAGCCCAGGCTGGCTGGGACTTGTAGTTTCACAAAGTAAAATGGTATTTTATACTCTTTCTTTCTTTATACTTTATTAGCCTGCTCCTACCGCTCCAGGGGTATAGGAAGAGTCCTAGTGCTTTCAGCACGAGGCTGAATATTCCTAGAGGGGGAAGCCTGCACATTTTTTTTGTGGATCCTCCCTCCCCAGGGAATCCAGCCCCACACTGAACAGCCTGGGGTTGCTTTGTCATCCTGTGCCCTCCTGCTATAGTGCCAACAGCCCTGGCTGGTTGGCCTAGTGCTGTTTCTTGTGAATTCTGGGGGACTCCAATCTTTTTCTCCACCCGATTTTGCGACAACCAGCACTAGCCTGGCAGCACTCAGCACAATACTCAGCCCGGGTTGCGTTCGGATTGGTTGCCCGAATCAGGCCCAATATGTTTATCCGAGTCCTGCCGTCACGTCTTCTCCTTTTTGCTGTCTGGGTGCCAGCAGGCAATATCCAGACCTTTGCATCTGGTATATCATAAACCTGTTTTGTGATTATGAATGTAGCGTCTGGAATGATGATTATAATTCCTATTGCATCATCTTTTAGAGCCCAGTAATCATGGAAAGTATTCTCCTAACTCATCCTTCTCTAGAACATCTACCCAAGTACATCTACCTTTGATGCTTTCTGTAGGAAGGAAATGCACCGCCTCTCTATGCTTATATTCTAAACCACTAGGCCATTAGTTCTTACTATTAATCTTGCTGCTTGAGGATACTAGGGAATGTTGGACACCCAGTATACATATTTATCTTTGGCCCACTGTCCGATTCTGCCACCAGTGAAATCGGATCCGTTGTCTGTTTGTATTTCAGAAGGTGTGCTATAATGTTTGCAAATGTACTCCAGCATCTTTAGAGTGGCATTTTGGTTGGCATGGGCAGTGGGTAACACCAGCAGTACTCCAGAGTAGGTATCTACTGCTGTACTGCAATACTGTACCTTGCCTTCACCTATAGGTAACGATCCTATAAATTCCATCTGAAATACTTGACAGGCGAATTTTCCTCAACAAATGGACCCTAAATCTCCAGTCAATGCTTTTCTGTAATTCAGTTGCTGACAGGTTTTACATTTCTGTACAATATCTCTAGTCATGATCTCTCCTACATTGTATAATTCTGTCTCATCTGTTGGGGAAAATTCTAAAAGCTTTCATTTGCACAAGAGCATCTGCAATATCATTTTGCTCAAAGCCTGCAAGAGCATTTACATGTCTGATGCTGACTGATCGGTTGCTACACTGATTCCATATATTGGTCCATAAATCAGGCCCTCTCCAAATTGACTTGCCATTGACTCTCCATTCATCTTGTTTCCTGTATAGATAACTATAGAACCATCTGTTTCTTTAAGACATACAGTATGTTAACGGATTTTAATTCTGCATTTTGGCTGGATCCACCTTCTCCACTCTCATGTAAGATCAGTTGTTGTATAGGTTGATATTGAACAAACAAAGAAAAATCCCCCAGCACACTGCTATAACCTGCAAATGAGATGCTATTTCTACATAAAAAAAATGCAGAAATCTCAGTTGCACACATTTTCCACTGCGAATTCTGCATTTTTATCTAAAAATGGATATAGCAGATCCTTTGCTGGTTATAGCAGTGTGCTGGGGGGGATTTTTCTGTGTTCGTTCCTTTCAGGATAATCCCGCCTTTTCAGGCACCTGCTATGAACCTATAAATTGATTGAGCAACTTCCACTTCTGTTTTATGTGTTTGAGAGGCATTTTTGGCATCAGTAGCTGATGGGGAGTGCTGTTACTGTATTGCTATTTGGAGGAGTTTGGGGTACCTCTTGGCAAGTTAGCTCTCAATTTAAAAACACATATGTATGGCCCAAAAATAGGGACTCTTACTGTTTAGAGTTAGAACCACCCTCTTAGCAAAAGCGCCTTGGCGGGGCGGGTGGATTACCATACATTTGCCAATGTGTGCAATTGAAAGTTCTGCATTTTTATGTACAAATAGAAATAGCAGCTACTTTGCTGGTTATAGCAGTGTGTTGGGAAATTTTTCTGTGTTTGTTTTTTTCAGGATAACCCTGCCCTTTCAAGCAGCTTCTATGAACCTATAAATTGATTGAGCAACTTCCACTTCTGTTTTATATGTTAATATGGTGCAGCTTTCCAACTTTGCCAATTTTTTGTCAAGGTCGCTGAACCATCAGTAAACCATACCAAATGCCTCTGTCCTTCAATCAAAGAGGAGTAGAGCTCTACTACAGTTACAGGTCCACCTCCACCTTCTGTACGGTAAATGAGGTAATTCCTGCTCTGCAGCTTCAAATGTAATCATGCCAACCAGTTGTGTGCTGCTTGTAGAGGGTTCTTGTGAGGATACTCCATTTCTTTATGACAGGTACCACTCCATTTCTGTACGGTGGGTTTCTGCACAACTGCTGGATTCAAGTCCTTCTTGTCTGACCAATTGGTAAATTAATTCTTATGGTTACTGGGTGCTACTTTGTGGTCGACTCCATATGCTCTAGGGCTGTGTATACAGCCAGTATTTTTTTCTCCAAAGGTGAGTATCTTCTCTGAGCTGGAGAGAACTGTAAAGCCCAAAATCCAATAGGAGTTGTTCTTTCTCCTGGAGTTGGTGACTTCTGCCATAGACCCCATGACATTCAATATTCTGTAACTGTGACATCCAGGAACATGTATTTGGATGTATGGGACCCAAAGCATTATAAGCCTGTATTGCTTGCTTTGCAGCTTACAGGGCATCCTCTTGCCCTGCAGTCCACACAAATTCAGTCTTTGTAAATGGGTCTTAAAATAAGTCCAAGATGTGGGACAAATGCTCTCCAGTCAACTGTTCCAAGAATCTGTTGTGCTACTTTCATTTTTTCATGGTAGTTGGAGACTTCAAATTCTGAATAGTTTCCAAAACTGGTTGAGGTATAATACGCAGTGGTCATGACCATATCATGCCCAGAAATGTAAAAGTCTGTACTGAGCCTTGTACTTTGTCAGGATTAATCATCCAGCCTTCACTCAACATAAAGTAAGTAACATCCCAAGTAAAAGCAAATTGGTCCTGGGGCTCAGCAGCAATAGGTATTGAAAAAAAAGCATTTGCAAGAAGTACAAAGAGACATCATTAATAAAATAATAATACTAAAAATTCAAAAACAAAACTAAAGAACAGTAAACCACACTGTCAATACTACTCATTGCTTGAAAGAGGATGAAGAGATGGGGGCAAGGACATATCTCCCTCACCCTCTGAAGGAGGTTGCGAGAATCTACAGGTGTCTTTCCCCTGAAATAAGCATAAGGCATGCAAATTAGGAGGCACAGACTAGAGGAGTAATCATTTTCTATTTACAAAGGTGTCAATGAGAACAGACCAGCCTAAATAACTGCACTAATGCAGCCTGCTCTGATGAGAAGAGAAATAGCCTAGGCAGCTGCTAGTAAAAGACGTAGGTTGCCGAAGCTGCACTTGCTGCTGCCTTATAGGAAATCATCGGCTTTTCTGCTTTTTTCTGCGCTTTTCAAACCGCAAGATTTACTGAAGGCAAAGCCACTGAAAAACCTCCGAAAAGTTGATGTTTTAGAAAGTGCCACATTAGACATGGCTGTACCATTTTTTTTTACATAATGAGAAAAAAAGTTTGAAATTTATCAAGATGCAGTTTGGCAAACCATGGGAAAACCCGACAGAAAAAAGAGGTGGTTATGAGAGGCGATCCCAGAAATCCCAGGCTATTGCCTATGGCCTAGGATGCCGATAAAAAGGCCCACAAACCTATTTGGAACCGTGAGTGTGGCAAAATGGCAGTTATAGGCTTTGGATGCCACACAGAGTGTGAACCGAAGAGAAGACACTGGAGTGCAGAGAGAGACCTACAGAAAGCCAACTGGGTAGACTGAACATTGAACTGTTTTTTTGATGGTATATATAATTATTATGCAAATTATTTTTTCAATGGACATGGTTAGCCTGGGATCACTGAACCTGGAACAAAAGCTATATTATGATAATATATCATAGTGGTCTATTTATCAAAAGGTGGTATGCCAAATTGTATGAAAACTACAACTAGGACTGTTCCTACCATGAGTTGAAGTGAGAACCTCATCTAAGGTGGCACTATTCTAGGGGCAGTAAAAACAAGGTTCTCACTTTGTCTCCTGGCACCTACATGAACCAGCAGGTGAAGGTGCACAGCAGGGCATATCACTGTACGCTTCCTCCTGCAGTTGTTATGAGAGGAGCACGGTGCCCAATATCAGAAGGATAGGAGGTATGGGGGGAGGAAAGTTAATTCCTTTAACTCCTAGGTACCTTGACTCCCTAGGTCAGACACTATAATCCTTACATAGCTAATACGTATTACTATGCACCTTCTCCTGCAGTCATTGTAGGAGAGTGATCATCTTTGCAGGTAGCAGGCACCCCAAAGACCTCCTGTCGAATCTAAATCAGATTGTTCACCTGTAAGTGTCAGTCTATCAGTTTATGAGCTCAGAATAAAAGACACCGCGAGTTCTGTGTGTGCAATTATCTCTGAGTTATTAGTTACAAGTTCATACCTATATAGTACAAAATCACATATTACAGAAAACTATGCCCCAAAAGGTTTTAACCACTCATGCTTCCTTTACACAGATCTTGCTACATTCTCAAATTTTCACACAGGAATTCTCCCATGGGGGGGTTGGTTTATCTCCTGTCTATCATATCCAAGGTCATGGGCATAGTTTCTTGCAAACAATGAATAACTCCTACAAACTAGCTGTATCTAAGCTGTCTTTGAGCTATAAGAGAATAAAATGACTATAAGGCAACAAGATGGCGTCAGCTTAGCAAAATCATATTTATCACTCCCCAAGTGACATTATGGAACATAATGCCCCTGGCTATAGCACACTGCAAAATGCAAGTAAACAAGAATGTCCTAAAGCAGTAATCCATAAAGGCATTTGCCAGTCTTCACTTTCACCGAATAAAAATGTTATCTCCCAAAATAATGCTCAGTTTAGCCTAATTTATGACATATATATATATATATACACATACATACACACATGTGTAAAATATATATATATATATATATATATATATATATATATATATATATATATATATATATATATATATATTGGAAGATGGAGGGGACATCAGTACTACATTTATTACATATCACACTTTTGTGTGTTTGAAGATTTTTATTACATTGGGCAAAGTGCGCTTGTTCACTGAAGTGCAACTGGAAGGGCAAAACTGCATACCATTAAAAGTAAGGTTAAAACACGATCTCTGCTAGCTCAGAGCTGGTAAAAAACTCAAGTACTACTGCAGATTGTAAACGGATTATTAAGTAAAGCCCAGTGTTAAATATACATATAGGGCCTCATTTGAAGTTATGTGTAAAGCTCAAAAGTGCAATTTTGCAGCTTGCTATATCTTTGTTACACTGCAGGGGGAACGTTTTAAATGTGTGGATAGCTTTAGAGTTGGGAGGAGGGTGCACCCTATATCAACTCTAAATAGCAGATTAAAAATAAAGCTGCCAAGTATTTGTGTGCTATATGCAAAAGCAGGCAGTAAGCAAAAAAAAAAATTGCATTTACTACCCTTGAACGGCAACATGGTTTGTCCAGGCACAAAGTTGAACCCTTTAGCTGGATTTGTTCATAACTGTAAATGTGACCCAAAGTATAACTCATACTTGCCAACTCTCCCGGAATATCCGGGAGACTCCCGCATTTCGCGAGAGTCTCCCGGACTCCCGGGAGAGTGTGGCAATCTCTCTGATCTGCCCACTTCCTAGTGAAGTGGGCAGAATTTTGTTCAAACGCCGCGATTCACCGGGAATTGCGGTGTTTGGCCCCACCCCCGCTGTAAAATGACGCGATTTCTGGAGCCCCGCCCCCTACACGCCCGCCTCCCTCCCGAAGCTCCCGGAAGCCATCTGAAAAAAGTTGGCAAGTATGGTATAACTCCCAACTTCCTGATGTAGGTGGGACAGTCCCATTTTGAAGGATTAGGGTTTTTGTCCCAATTCCAGAACAGTTGGGAAACGACAGGTGCCCCCTTAATGCCTCGTGCTCCAGAAACAGATGCACACAATATTGAAGGGTTGTCTTTAGCAGGGATGAAGGGGGCCCAGCGCTTTTGCAAGGAGGAAGGGGGTGACAGAGTAGGTGGTTCCTGGCTCCCAAGGTATTTTGGGAACGATGCTGCTGCCACAAGGGCAAATAAAGTAAGCTAGGGGAGAAAGCTAAGAGACCCCCAGTAAAGGTGAGCCCCAGGGAATAGAAGTGGTGAAGGACCTTCAGACAATCCTTGAATATTGTCATGTTATATGCCTGGAGAAAGCCCTATAGAGAGGGGAGCGCTGACAGCAACAGTGTGGCTGAGGAAGAGGGTTCCTGGTGTAGGGGTTGATGTGCACATATTGAGGAGAGAGTTCCTGTTGGAGGGGTTATCTTTTAAGAACCTCTACTACTCAGCCTACTGTGCACCAGCATGTGTGGAAATCTGTGACTTGTAATGCTGTGGGATTACTGTACCCAGAAACACCGGGTATGTAATTGTTATCTATATATTTGCAACTATTTGACTAAAGGGTCGATTTACTAAACTGCGATTAGCCAAAATGCTGGAGAAAACAGCTGTAGTAGTCATTAGTGCGATGACTACATTCCCGACAAAAGTGAGTTCAACAAAAGAATTCCGATTGCAGTAATGTAGACACCTAGGAAATAGCGACTTACTGAAAAAGTAAAAAAGAACAATTCCGGAAACCCTGTTCTGAACACCGACTGGAGAACATGCCGGCACTCAGACTGACTTCACTTTAAATGGCGACAGTCACATTGCCAATATCAATGGGGCAATGTGAGGACCCGCCGGCTCTATAATGTTTTTTACAAAGGGTTTGATATTATAGAGCCAGCGGGTCCTCACATTGCCCCCTTAATACTAGCAATGTGACTGTCGCCATTTAAAGTGACGTCAATCTCAGTGCCGGCATGTTCTCCAGTCGGCGTTCAGAGCAGGGTTGCTGGAATTGTTCTCTTTTCCTTTTTCAGTAAGTTGCTATTTCCTACGTGTCTACATTATTGGAATTCTTTTGTCGCACTCACTTTTGTTGTAATTTTTCTCATTATTATCGCATACCCCACCCCTATATACTCTCTCTGAATGCGCTATTTTATCATTCTTTTATGTAAACACACTACATTAGAGAGTGTGACAAATTATCAATGCATAAATGATTTGACTTAACAATAAGTGATATATAAAAGACTTGATACTAAGTGATACAATATTTTTCCTTTGCTACAATTGAAGTGGGTGCGTCTATCCTATCACAATGCGCATGCACGACACTAGATCCTCCAAGGTTTTAGTTAGATGGGGAAGGGAGGTTCGCCAGTCTCCCGGAGGCAACTGTGCGTTAAAGAAAGGCAGCTAATGAATCTCTAGAGACTGAAGTGTCTTTTACATTTCTGTCTCCATTACTGAAATCATGTTGTCTTACCTGTCAGTCGTTGATTAGATCTTGGTCTCCATGAAAATGGCCAGCACCATAGGCCTCAATACATGGACATAGGACACAATTTCTGAACTGTGTCATCATGCCACAGATGGCGAAGCCAAACATGTCTTATACTGGCTCAACATCAGGGAGAATGCCAGACTCTTCAGAGAGTGAGGGAGATTACCCCTATTTCAGTGAGTCTCCCTGACATTCAGGGAGCGTTGGCAAGTATGGTCTAGTCTACAGTTCACTCAAGAATCCGGGGTCCACTGGTCGCAGATGCCACACCGACACCATAGCTGGGCAGAGGAGTGCCACATTACATCCTAACACTCCATGTAAGATTGCACGCAGCACCAGTCACCTTCACACTATTAAAGATTTTAAACCAGTGAGGTAATCCTTCACCCTTCTGATTGGCTGAACGTGCTCAGTCTCAAAGACTGCAAAGTGCTGGTGCAATGAAAATGTTGCTGAGTTTTGTTAATAATTGTAGTTTAACTATTGTTAATTTGTATAAAAAGCTCTTACAAACAAAACACAATGCATTCTATTCAAAGTCTTGTTTTGGTTACCTTGCACTGGTAACAGTAGTAATTTAGAAGCATATATTTGCGTTGCTGCCTACACAGGTTACGACATAGATTCGCACACTAGACTGTTACCTGTGAGAGGTATAACATTATTCCATTAATGATTGGCTGCTGCGCATCTTAACCCTGCCTCCAGTCACTTGCCGATTGGTTGGCTCCGGACAAGCTCCGCACGGTGATTGGATGAGGCGGTGACGCTAGTTGTCCGGTGACGCGCCGTGTGAGTGACGGAACCTGTGTAGTCAGTGGTGCTGGAGGCTTCGGGCTGTCCGGGGTTACTGTCCGGCACGTATAGGAGAGCTGAGGGAGGAGAGGCTCAGGAAGGTACAGAACGAATGCACGGTTCGGTGTTTTGCTGGCGTTCTAAAAATCCGTCTGTGATGAAGTATGAACGGAGAACGCTACTGAGGCCTGCAGAGAGTGGGGGCGGAGCTACAGGTGCAGCATCACTGAACTGACACCATATAAACACAAGTCATTGCACTGAGTATGCAGCACGTTACTTTACCATGTTACCACTGGCACACTAATAATACTGTGTGATTGTATCACATCAGAGGTATGCACCCTGTGACTCTCCAGCTGTTGTGGGACTATAGGTCACAGCAGTCTGACACAACTGTGGCTTTGTAATTCCCAAGAGTTGGAAAACCACATCAATTACTTTATTTTGCTCCAGCATCTATGATTACAATATCCTTGTACCAACCATGCTTGCTAATGAGGAAAGTGAACTTAAGCTGTTCAAACTACACCAAAATGTTGTTAGGATTTACTGTTGACTGGTGAGAGGTCTTGTACAAAATATTGCAATATACTATATAATTCTAATATTGATGTTTTAAGGCAGGATTTTGGAAAACTACCCTAAATGGTTTGCTGTGGAGACATCAGTAACATATCTTACAGCACAGTATTAGCACTAATAATTAAGTTTAATACAGTCGTGCTCAACCCAGGTGTCAGTTTGTTCTTGTTGTGGAAAGTTATATGTCAATATGCCATTGATCTTGGATCCCAAATGAGGCTGCTCCCAAAGGAACATATACTTACGGTCTTGAACCACGGGTTGTATTCCTCTGTAAAGTGAGACTACAGTGTGGACACTGAGCTTAATATAAATGTAAATATTGTAAACCTTTTGATTGCTTGCTATACACACAGTGTCCTATGCGCTTTCAATTTGATCAGTTCTATAGGCTTGTAATAGTATTCTATTACATTTTAGCCATGTCAAAAACAGCTTACCTAAGAAACGCTGAGTTCCAAGCGTAATATAATAAATATACACTCCATGTCTATTAAAATCATGCAGAGTTATGAGAGACCGTCTTCAAGGTAACATGTTTTATTTAGACTGGTAAATTTAAGCATGGGGACATGGAATTGTTTGAAAATGTTTATTTGAATTTGGGAGTAAACAAATGAAAATGGTCTTCTTTGGAATTTGTGATCCGTTTCAGCATCAAATCATTAGTATGCTCACAGCAGGATAGAGTAGCTTAGGATATGAATGTTGTGATCGCGTGGGAGATGGTGACATGTCCATTTGTGTAATTTTTGTTAGGGAGGACAGCTTGATAGTGGAAGGAGCATGATCATCCTACAGCACTGAGTAGAGAGGTCTTTTACAGTAATGAGATATTTATTTATATTTGCTCTTTTTTTTACACCAATATGATATGATTGACCAACAGTTTTTAGGCCTAAATCATTGCTGTCTTTGAGGGTAAATATATATTCGGTCTTTTGACAAACGTACAAGTTTTAAATCAGGTATGAAAATTTAGCAAAATCCCAGTTGCTGCTGCGACACTGCTTAAAACTGATTTTAGGGCTTTGTACAGTATTTTTTCATATGATGTGAAAGTACTTTAGTTCTTATTATTATTCTTCTGTTTTTGCATCACTTCCTCCTCTTTTTACTGACAATATTTACCATGTACCCACTAATATTTATTCTTATATCCCAAGCATCCCTAAAGCTTAAATCGCTAAATAGTGAGAAGTACTTTTCTAAAACTTAAATGCATCCAATATAATCTATGGTTATAGACCGAGAATATTCTAAAACTCTTAAGGAGATTTCAGTTAGCTGCATGGTTCCGTGATGTGTCTCCAAAACAGTCCCTGGAGGTACATCGCCTCAATGTTTTTTTCTCAAATCTCCACTAATTTTCCGTTGCGTTCCATAGAGATGCAAGGAAAATAGGAGCAGAGATTCTGTAAGTATTGGCTGGTAATGTTCACAACTAGACGTCAAGGTGATGTCTAGCGGCACCTCATGGCTAATTGAATTCCCCCATAAAACGCAAGGTTTAGAGCTTCTCAGATGATTGTTCAACACCTCTTGTATACATATCACTAGGTGCTATCTTTGAGTTTGAAGTACAAATTTTATCTGTGGCCAATCGCCACTGCTTAGAACTTTTCCATTTGCAATTTATTTTTTATTTTGTTGAAAGATAGACTTCTACAAAGAATATGGTAGCCCTTGGTGTGAAAGTAATACATTCTTCCCGAAATTAACAGATACAGTGGTAGTTTCAAGATTTCTTTCCATAAAACATAGGTTGGCCATTACCCTTAATCTTAGTAATAAGTTAAAACAATGCAACAATAAGTTAAAACAATACATTTAATCATAGATAGAGATACCTATGTGTAATTTGAAACAAGTGTTACAAGCTATAATAAACAAATCTGACAATAAAGCAGTAAGGAGCTAGGGACCACAGATGAAAGTTTGGAGGGCCACATGCAGATCTAGGGACACCTGTTGCCCATTATTGTCCTATACAGTATGTGATAAGGACTAAAGTTAGCCACATCCCCTGAAACAGTCTTCCTCTGGGTATATTTTGGAAAGTTTCTCTGCAGTGCCTGCTCATTAATGGACAAGTAAACCTAGATTGAAAATATTTTTTAATTTAAATCCCCCTTTCCTTTGTCCCATAATCCACTGGTTGTGCAGTCAGGCACCCTAGTTTTTTCCCTCAGTCATCCCTACATCCTGCTGACTGGCACTTACACAGTTGACCGACTCTGTTAATACCTGTTTCAATCACCCCTTCTTTGGTATGTAAGCAAGGGGGTGGGGCTTGACTGCGATTATTTAATAGCGGCTGCATAGTTAGTAAACCTTGTGGCTTCTATTACCTATATGCAGGAATCTATTTGAAGAGTTTTGTCATGCCGGTACCTTGCTCCCCTGCCCTCACTCTCTAGTTTGTAGCCAGGGAGAAGAGCGTATAATGTAAATTGTCAGGTGTGCAAGCCTGGTAGACAGAAGATGGATATCTATCCGGGGGATAGAAGCAACCTCTATGTTGTCCCTTGTTATAAGACCACATACAATATATTGCAGTGGTTCCCAAACTGTGTGCCGTAGCTCCCTGGGGTGCCTAGGCCAGGGCCATTTTTAATCAAGGCAGGGAACTAATTGGTAAATATTTTGGCTTAAGGGTGCCTTGAAAAAACTACGGAGACCTGAAGGGTGCTTTGAACTGAGATCCACTGATATATTGTTTTGTGAGATGATTATTACACCACAATTAAATAAAATGGTGAAACTGTACTAAGTGAACTTTGGTAAACAAGTTTACAAACCCCATCATAGAAAATTGTTAAAGCTCAATTTGGGTTTGATGGTCCTATAAATTTGCATTAAGTGAAAATCAATTTAAGGACCCCAGTATCCTTCAGTCATACTTCATTTGCTGGTAGCATTCAGCAGGGATTGTGGTGTCTAAGTTGTAAATCTTCAATTGCATAAACTGCTTTATGGCCCTCGTTCATGAAATCCAATACTGTTAGAGTTTGGCAGATATCTAGTTAGTAATGGAAGTATGAAAACCTAAGTTTATCTTGCATACGGAGTAAGGACATTTTTATACTTATTGCCGGTGTAAGGGATTGTTGGGTCAGAGAAATAACTGAATGTAGTGTATGGTTAACTTCCATATCCACCCAATAATTGAAAAATACATTAGTTTCTGGTATTTAAGGAATGGCAGCAGTCTGGGTAACTACATATTTGTGAAACATTTCTCAACACAAGCCCACCTTGCCAGTAATATTAGTATTTTATTTTAAACTTTTCGTTTATCTGTCAATGCAAATCTAAGTGACTCTAAACTATAGGTTTACAAATATATGGTTAGGAATCGATATTCATAAGCTATGGAAATAAAACTACTTCTGAATGTTTTAATATGCACACTGTGGGATAGTTATCAAACCATCAAAAAAGCAAAAAGATTAGGTGTTGCCCATAGCAACCAATCGTATTCTAGCTCTCGTTCTCTAGAATGTACTAACCAAGTCTGGGGGCAATGTGCAGGAGCGGTTGTGATGCCATAGCAGATCCATGGCCCTACCCCCTACAATATAATGTTAAAATGCACGGCATAGGAAAGGCTAGTCGCGACAATGTGAATCTGGTCATTAAGCCCCGCCCCCTTCAGGATCATGGAGGGTGCTTCTTTGAGGACTGCGTGAAATTTCAGGAGAATAGGCAAGTATGGATAAATAATAGCTAGAATCTGATTAGTTGCTATGAGTAACACCTCCATTTTTCCTTTTTAGGAGGGTTGATAAAGCTACTCCTGTATGTTCACACGTTCAGAATTTTAGCTAGTTGAGAACAGTGTTGTATTAAATACTAAGGTGCATATTTATTAAAGAGGTAATTTTTAACACAATCCCTTCCAATCCTTATCGCAAAGATAAGGATTGGAAGATTGTGTGTATTTATTAAAAAAACTTCTACAGGAACAGTAGTCACAAAAGCCTGCTGTTCCTGTGAAGACCCCTCTAATAACTTTTCTATGGTCACTATCGCAAAGTGACCACTTTTGTGATAGTGACCGGAGGGGAGAGCAGTAAGATGCGGTGAGGGATCAAAAGATCCCTCTACTGCAATGCTCTCCCCATAGTGCAGACCTGGAAATTTACACTTACATAATGTACATTACCGTAAGTGTAAAAGCATTTTGAATACCTGTTAAATCAGCGGTACATAGCTGTCCCTATAGACATCTATGGGGACTGCTATGTATTTCGGCAAAAAAATACAAAGCAGCAGATATCTATATCATCTGCTGCGATGCACTGTTTATAAATTTGCATATTACTTAGATGTGCGGTCATTTTGATGGGAACTTAATGGGAAAATACTGTAAATAAATAGGCCCTATTGTGTAGTAGGAATGGATAGAGATGAGAGAATTTTTACACCTCTGTATGATACATACTTATATTGTAACATGAAGATGAAACTTATTTCCAGGAAGTGAGAAGATTGAAGTATTAAGTACATGATATTTTTATTGGTTACTGTTCAGGAGTAAAACTTTACATTTGTGTTCAAGGACATGTAGTAAATTTGGCAGCAAGATATCTGGGTTGGTGACATTCATTAACACAGTCAGTAAACAAGGCGATTTTATGTTACATGCCACCATGGATAAGCCCCTTAATGTCCAAGTTTGCATGACTGAAGCAAAGACGTTCCAATAATAGAATATACTGCATTCAGTGTGCATCCTGTATTTTAGGGACTATAGAGGCCAGTGCAGTGTATGCCTCTAAGTATATACAAGCCCTTAATGACAGGGATATCATTTTAATAAGGATTTAAAAAGAAAAAGGAAAATGTCTTTCAAGGGTCACAAATATATTCAGTTCTTTTCAGCTTGGAGAAGGGATGCTTATATGTATATCTGTGATTATTAGTATTGTGAAGTGTTACATGCAGAATCTACATCTGGGCCTCTTCTACATTTAGGATGCCGTTATACCAGTTTGCACCCTCTTACACAGTGTTTTTAGTTGCAGCTGTTGGTCACAGAAACATCACGAGCGAGAGTTCTTCAGGGCAGGGTGCTTGTTGTATGCATGTGGCCAGCAATTACCTTGAGGTCATTAACCACATACATATCCTGACACAATAGTTACTTACAATGTCACCAGGTTTCTTGTAGAAGAAAGAGGATCTGGTAAGATACTGATAATTTCTTCCACAGTACCCATGCTGTAATATAGGGGTGGGTGTTAATTATATCCAGTTCTCTGATGCTGTTAATAAATGCTTTAGAGCAGAAATGAACAAAAAGGTAAATAAAGTCAAAGTAAAAAAACACTTTAGACATGTATTTTATCATGGCCCAAACATTTCAATAATGTACACATATTTTTGTATCTCTGTATATATTTAGAAGTTGCAGGAAAAAAAGTACCGATATGTTTTCATGAACTTTGCTAAACCGAATAAATCTCAAGAGACCAACTTTCCAAAATTAAAATAGTTTCCACAAAGTGATCATCTAAATTTAAAATGTTTTACTTTTTATATTACTGAATCTATAAATGTAACTATGTATTGGCTATTTTAGGCATGGAAATAACCATTAGATAGTAATCAGATTTTATATTGGTTCCCTTTGCAAAACCTGAAGCCATTTATTTTAAGTTTTGTATCCCAGTCCTCTAACAGTACATCTGCCAAAACCTGTGTGAGAGATGTACTGGAAAAATAGTGAATAGTGTATATGTGTCTCCCAGCAGTTGTTACTTGTGCCACCAATCCTACCTATTTCAGCCACATCTGGTAATTAGGCCTTTTTTACTGGTGGCCTGAAAATAACTCCCAGAAATAATTTGCTCAAACTCAGTTGGATCATTATCGGACATGTTTTTTTTTTTTTAATGATGTCAGAATGCGACTGCTATTGGCCAGTGATTGCTTTTAACCTCCGAGCCCATATCCCATGAGAAAGAATTGGCTTGTAATTGTGGCCCAGCTTATCCATGTATTATTGCATGGTAAATATTTCTCTGTCTGTTATATAGATTAGCTGACTTTATTTAAGTTAGCATTAGAGTTACTGCCGCACTTTCTAAGACTCCCTTAGGAAAGTTCCATAATGCAAAATCAATATACGTAACTTAATTTATTTCTACTCCAGAATTCTTTCCTGCTTCAACATAACCTTCGAAAAATCCCAAAATTGCAAAAGTATTACAAATGTACACTATGTACACTCAATTAGTGATCAAGCACAAAAGTCTGATACTTTTCAAATGCAATCATGAATATCATGGTATTCTAGTCAATTTGTACAATGTGTAATCATCAAAAAATTACATATACAGTAGCTATCTATATTTAGCCTTTAACATAACCTTTACTTTATTTCCATTAATTCTTTGTTTTTTGTGCAAAGCCTCATTGTAAATTCCCCCGTTCTACAATCAATACTAGTTTCCCACTACGTCTACAAAATTTTCAGATGTGTCAGAGCAAATGTCTCAAATGTTAGGCTCACTGAACTATAAATCCGTAGATCTCAAACGTGTACAGTTTATGAAAACTTTCCTACTGATAACTATAGAAAAAGGGGTGTGATACATATGTTCGATAGGTACATCGATATTTGTTTATATGGTCGATACCATAATATAGACAGGGTTGGAAAGTCGACAATTGAAATGTAGGCGGTATTGTTAGGTCGACAATGGAAATGTAGGCGGTATTGTTAGGTTGACAGTGGAAATGTAGGCGGTATTGTTAGGTCGACAGTGGAAATGTAGGCGGTATTGTTAGGTCGACATTGGAAATGTAGGCGGTATTGTTAGGTCGACAGTGGAAATGTAGGCGGTATTGTTAGGTCGACATTGGAAATGTGGGCGGTATTGTTTGGTCGACAGCAATATAACCATGGAATAATGTTGACCTAATATCGACTTTTGGAATGTTGACCAAATGAATGTCTAGCCGTTGACCGCATTCCAGAAAGAGGTATTGCCGATAGCAACCAATAACAATGTATCTAATGTTTATAGTATCGATTTTAAAAATGAAAACATCTAGCTGCTATGTAACACCAACTCTTCTAAATCTTCAATTAAATGATTAAAATTGTACTAATATTTAAAACTTTTGCCATTATCTGTTGTCAGTTGGTCCGGGAAAATATTTGTTTTTTTTCTTGCTAATGATAGCCAAATCTGCATACTTGTCAGAATACTTTTGTTAACCATTCATCACAGTTACCAGTCAGCAAAGGCTGGGACAGCAAAACTGCCATTTTAAAGCAACTCTTCCATTAAGAACTGTAGATTTATTTAGTAGCTTCTTGCATTGTGTCCTTCACTTCAAAGATCTGCTTTTTTTATTAGTTTTATTATTGATTTTCAGGTATGGGTCAGGAAGCATGTAAAGATGCCTGGCCTAAACCATCAGGTGGCTATCAGACAATCACAGGGCGAAGGTATGGGAGAAGGCATGCCTATATCAGTTTCCGTCCATCTCTGGAGAGTCCAAACAGAACTTCTACTCAGCAAGGAAGCGAAAGTGAAGGGCTGGAGTTGGACAATGTGCAAAAGGAGAAGGAATTAAGTGTGTGATATGTTTTTCTTTGTTCCTGATTATTTACAGTAGTGTAACATTATTTATTATTATGATTGTTGTGAGCTTAGTGAATACACAGTTGATTTAATTGAGAGAATCAATGAAGAAGACTACGTATTAAGTCAATACAGTTGTGGCCAAAAATGTTGGCACACTTGCAGTTTGTTCTAATAATGCACTATTTTTCCCAGAAAATTGTTGACATTAAAGAATATTTTTGTATCTACTTTTATATTTCTTTGGTTTGCAGTGGAATAAAACTCAGAAGCTTATTCAAAGCAGAAATCCTTAAATTGGCCCGACAGAATTATTGACATATTTTAGAAATGGCTAAATACATAAGAAGGATAGGCGCTCAGGAGTTGGCTAGTGCTTGTTTGGCTGCTGCCTATTATGGTCGCACTTTGTTGTCCCCCCCCTCCTTTTGATATCATTTTAAACTGATATAGGTGCGGGTTGGGTGCTGCCTGGTTGCATCAATGCTATGAGCATATGGTATGTTTGTGCACCTATTTATATTTTCATGGTCCTATTGCTATAGTATGTGTGCACTGCATTTTTGTGTACCAGTTTATCTCGCTTGTAGCACAGTAACACTTTGCACTCTCAATGCATCCAATGCCATTGCCTAAGCATAAATCATGTTCGTTTTTAATTATGTTGACATGAACTATAACCAAAAGTGGCATCTCTTTACGTTCTGTTGAATCAATGTCTTTGTGGCTTATTCTTATTGGATCCTCTGTTTTCCTCCTCTTATCTTGCTTCCAGACTTTTCCCAATGGTTGCATAGAATATAAGGATAAAAAACACGTGGTGAAGCACGTTCCCTAAGTAATGCACTTACATCATTAGATTTCATGCAGCATCATACGTAATGTTGTTAAGCAGGTTTAAGGCACATGGCAGTATAGCCAACCTTTCTTGACACCGCCACAAGAGAAAATGTGATCGAAGATTGCAGCACAGGATTGTTCAAATGGTGGAGAAAGCACCTTGATCAACTGCCAAACGGATTCAAGCTGACCTTTAAAACAAAGTGCGACCATTTGAACTTGCACCATCCACCACCAACTCAATTTGTATATGGTAGGAGGCCCAGGAGGGCTGCACTGTAGAGCAAGAGAGAGACATAAGAAATCCCAACTGGTATTTGTCAAAACACACTTGAACAAGCCAAGTTTATCTGGGACAATGTCTTGTGGACAGATGACTAAACTAGAGCTTTTTGTTAAAGCACATAATCCCTATGTTTACAGAAAATTAAATGACACTTTCAAAGAAAAAACAATCTACCCTACAGTCAAACACGGATGAGATTCAGTGATGTTTTGGGGTTGCTGTGCTGTACCCGGCGTAGGTATCTTCAACATCTGCCTGACATCATGAATTTTAGAGCTTACCAGGCTATTTTGGAGCGCAATGTTGAAACAAGTGTCAGAAACCTGAGTTTCTGTTGAAGGTTGTCGGTCTTCCAGCACGGCAATGACTCCAAACACACTTCAAAGTGCTCCCAGCAATGGTTCAAGACAGGAAACTGTACTAGTCTGAAGGGGCCAGCAATGAGTCCAGATCTAAATCCAATAGATCACCTGTGGAGAGAGACCTTTAAATCTGGGACACCTGGAGCTGTTTGCACAAGATGAACAGACCAAATGACCAAACTGCCAGTAGGAAGGTGCATGAAGGTCACCCATAGCTATAAGAAACAGTTGATTGCAGTTATTTTGACCAAAGGCTGTGTGGCCAAATATTAAGTCTAGGGTGTCAATAACTTTGTCACTGACATTTCTTTTAGTTTTCTGTTTTAAAAGGATATAAAATATTCCGAATAAAAAAAATAAAACAAATGTTCTGTTTTATTAACAGATGAAGAGAATTGTGGAGTCTAAATAGTGTTGTAAATTTCAAGTTATGTTTAGAGGAAATTGTGCGTTATTTGAAAAAAGTGCAAGGGTGCCAATGTCTTTGGAAACAACTGTATATTGTATATCACTGTTAGTGAGGCACTTCTATAGTCATAATGATTATAACAAGAAGAGCTTTACTCATGTTTATGCATTACTGTTTCTAAATTAAATTGGCATTTAATGGTTATTTTAGGTAGGCACACATTTAAGAAATATTCTTTGCTAGGTTTGCTGCAGTTACAATTCCTGACATTCATTTTAATCAGACCATTTAGGTGCTAGAGGTTGGGGCTTTTAAACCATTTTTACCAGCTGGTTTATAATGAAAGCGAGTATGTAGAAGTTCGCATTCAAATTTACATCCAGATGAAAGCTTAGTGACTTGGATCATTATCCCTTCGAGTCCCCAACAGCTGTGCAACTCTCTTCCATCAACCAGATGATTTTAGTGCTCTTCAGAGTGAAAGCTTCTTCCATTACATGTCTTGTACTTATTCTCTAAAAAAAACTCTGTTGGGCAGTTATCACCTAATAGACATCGAAGGGGAATTAATGCATCCAAATACATTTTTATCTAAATATTCAGTTTTGTTTCCAAGCTGAGAAACTTTCTGGTAGTGACAGAATTCTAAATGTACAGACCTCAATTACTTGCCTCAGTTGACAGCTGGAGCTTGCAATTGAAACTCTGAATTGACTTCCTATTGGCTGCACTGACATTATAACAAATTGATCAGCCAATTGGAAGCCTTAATAGATTCTGGAAGCATCTTTCCCACTTTTTTTTTTAACTAGAATGTTTTGCTTCACCAGGTTGGGATATTTTATTTCAGTTTAACCAACACATGATTATTAATTTGTTAGACATGCCATATTCATAAGGGGAAAGAAACATGTATTTTCTATGGAGCTTGGGGTCCTACGTGGCACTGCCTAAACATTGCAAAGTCCAAGTACGTTGTGTTTGGAACAACTGAGGAGCGAACAACACACACTTTCTGTTAGTTGAAAGGAACTCACATGCGAACATTCTTATAGCAAATATTAAAATGTAATGAAAATTCCAACATGTTACAATGATCGGAACACCTTTTGGCAACCACTGCCCAATCTTCTAAATCAATATTATCTACATTTTGTTTTGCATTTCCAAATATGCAGCGTTAAAAATAAACTACTGTGAAGGGCACACAATTATATTATCGTGGTATACAATTATACGGTTAGACTGAAAAGATGATTTAAATTTTTTTTTTAAAAGCGTTAATTGGTAAAAATGTAAAACATTTTGGGGGGGAATTCAGTTGACTGCGTTCGCGAGAATAATGCGGCCCACGCACTATTACTGATAGTATGGAAATTTTAACATAGATTTTGCCTATGGCTCACAGAGCTGTGAGCAAAAATCAGCGCTGAAATTACCGTACTAATGGTAATACCGCGCACTATTACCGTAATAGAGGGCAGGCCATGTTATTCTCACAAACAACGCAGTCAATTGAATTTCCCCTCTTATTGATAAATATTATTTGCTCCTATTGTTTTATTTATTGATAATCATATTGCAGCAATTTTCTTGATGAGTAAGCATGGACCACTATGAATTCTTTACCTAAAAAAATGACATTTGTTAGCTAATTTGAGGGGTTGGTGTTAGCTGTAAATCACCCATATAAACTAATATTAGGCTGTCTACTGTTATTTACAATTTTCTTTCCCCTATCATTGTAACAAAGTCAACCATATTTATAGTGATTTGTTCCTCTGCTTGCTGATGTCTTTTTATCATGGAAATACCAAGTCTAATTTTAAATACTTTTCTTTTTAGTTTTCACTGAAAGCCATGATTCATCACTCTTCAGCATCGGTAGTGTTTTAACCGCTGATTTGCAGGAAGAGAGCAGAACATTTGATGCTAATGATAGTTTGGCTGTGTTTACTGAAGCCGAGCAAAATGCTGTATCCCCCTTTTCAATGTCCGAACACGTAAAAAGATGTCAGACTTTGAATAATAGCACTGACTGTAAAAAAAGCACAAAAGCCTTCATCAGGCATGCTTCAATGGAGTACCCACACCACTCTCGTCAAAACGGCATTTCATTTGTGAATATTGACTCTTTTGAGCCAGACAGCAGTGAAGGGGAAGAAACTGTTAGCCATCACGACGATATTTCTTTAAGACGTGAGACTGTAAAACATCAGAAAACTATAAACCACATGTTCTCTGAGTTTCAAAAAGAATCTCCCACTGGTGTACTATCAGAATTGTGCAGCCTAAATCACACTTTTTCTAAAGACAGTTTATCTCAGGTTAAGCCTGCACCCATAGCCAAGCAATGCAACATAGACATATGCACAACGCCATGGAGTTTGTCAACAAGCTATGTGTCAGAGGGCGAAGCCACAGGAGTTGCCAATACGGATCTTTGCGAGTCTCTACAGAAGCAACATACCCCTGAACTGACAGCGAGGAGCACTATAGGAATTTGTAATGAAATAAATGCAGGCAGTACTAAAACGGACCACACAAATGAACCGGTTGTCCGACCTAAGATTAGAAAACCAGTTCCTTCCATTTCATCTGAAAAGGATCCGCTGATAAAAGAGGAAATGGGAAAGGAAATCAAAGGTTCTAGAAGAGGAAATCGGGAAACACTATTTAGTGTAGAAAAGACTAGCAAGGATGAACTGATTCACAATGTTAAAGACGCCACAATGGTGGAAGGAGCCAGAAAAAAGTTAAAAGGTGGTAACAAGCAAATTAGAACTCTTCAAGAAGATAAGACTTTAGCGGAAGACACTTTTTGGGATGATTTTGAAGTCTATGGTATGAAATTATCAGATTCTACAAAGGATGAAGGCAGGTAGGATATGTATACATTTACATATAATTTATATAGATAATGTTTCTGTTGGTACGGAGTTGCAAAACCTGCTACTAACGCATAACTTACTAATATAAAATGTACTCAGCTGTCAATACTGTACCCCAGTACCCACGCTTCTTCTGCCACAATATACCTTTGCATTTTATAATGTATCACATCTCCTGGATCTCCTTTACCAAAATAATTATTTGCTATATCATAGTAACTGTAACACTATTTAACCTCTCCCTTTCCTATCGTGCCATTTTGGAATGACCAAACCATTGTAACGACTTGTTCACCTCCAGAACCCTTGGCCTCCTGGCCCTCACTGAATCTTATTACCTTCAGACACTGCCTCACCGGCAGCACTCTTTTGGAGATGTCTGCAGCTTACATATTATCCAAGACCTGGGGAAAAATCAGGTAGTCGTGTTAGGTACCTGTTTCCCCCTCTTTCATGTCATCATACCGCTCTTTGTCCTCTTTTGAAGCCCACTCAATTTGATTAGCCTGGCCTCTCATAAATTCAGTCGTTTACAGAATCCTTCGTCCTACCGCCCAACTTTTTGACAATTTTGCTTGCTGGCTTCCACATATTCTCTCCTTACATACCCACCCTCATCTTTGGTGATGACATTGCCACTGGCGACCCTACCAATCTGCTGCTTCAAGATTTTCTCCTTTACCACTTGATTTGGACCTTAAGAAAGCATAACCCCCAATCGCCACATTGGCTGCACATTTTTTTCTCAAGACCCATGAATGACGCCAATTTAGTAATCTGAATAAAAAAGGTACATCCTCTCTTAAACCTGTGTTTTTACATATTGGGACATAATTAACAATCCTCTAGTTTCATTAATCTAATCTCATGTGATCGGTAAACAGATTTGACTGACATTATTTATTCAAGAAAAAATAAGCCAACATGAAGAAGGAATGTACATTAAAGTAAGCACACCAAATGATTCAGTAGCTTGTAGACCCACCTTCATTAGCAATACCTTGAACGTACTGTATTATCCGTGAGTTTATCAGTCTACTCCTACTGTCCCAGTCCTTTAACTGCAAAACAACCTCAACTCCTCATCTCCACACCAATGTGGTTGTTGATTGGTATGAAGTACTTGTGACAGTATGTAGTGATTGTGTTTTTTTTTTTTTATCAAATATTTTTATTGAAGGTTTTCTGATACAAATACAACAAAAGAAAACACAACCATGAGCCTAGCTAACTAAGTAACTCCTTTTCTATTAACAAAATGCAACCTTGAAGGGTCATGACTACATAAATTGTGTTTTTCTGATTTAAATATAGAATTAATCAGTGCTGTGCTTGGTGTGTATTAAGACCAAAAAAATCAATGTTGTTGTCTATCCTGAGGGCATTGTTCAAGTCTTGCGTGTCTGTCAGATGCAACTTTGCAAACCTAGGGCTGCATTGCAAGATTTGTTTATTTTTTTTATTTTACTTTTTTTTGAGTGGGGGGGGGGGAAGAAGGAACTTGTTTGAATTCTGACTTCCCAACTGCATGACTTTAGCTGTACCCTTAACTTGAACAAATTGATTTGTATCATTATTGGTACCTGTTTGTGTTGCTTTCTTACAGCTCTGATGATTGCAGTGATGGGGAATGGTCTACATGTTTACCTTCATATTTCTCTGGTGACAAAGATCATTCCTCTAGTGATGAGAGCTGGGAAACTTTACCTGGAAAAGAAGAGCATGAGGTTCAGAGCAACAGCAGCAGTCTAGAAGAGGAGAACTCAGAGTTTTGCTTCCAAGTTGAGTAAGTGTTTTTCGTCTTCACAGTAGTTTTGATGGGTTTCCTGCTACCTTTTGGTGATGAGTATTGCAATTATAATTATTTCACCTTTTTAAAAAGTTTCCCTATTATTGTTTCTTACACTCTAGCGATAAAGTGAACTAATGCAAGCACATCTGTTGCTGTTTTACGTTAGCAGGCATAGCTGCTATTAGGGATACAGATGGAGTAGTTTATTGCAGTGAACCACACTGTTTTTGCATTAAACTCAAATATGCAAGGCTATTCCCAGCTAAATGAATCAGTGGTATGCCTTAAAATCTCATCTTAATCCCTAAGCATGGTGTACTGTTCAATGCATTAAATGCTGCTCCATCTATATGTAAAGGCTCCTTGGCTGAAAATGGCTTCTCCTAGTCTCCAGGGATATATGACCCTTTCAAAATCTTGATTACATGATTCATAGGACCTTTCTGTCTTGCTATCCTGCTAATGAAAATTGATCATATGTATAAGTTAAACTACATTTTACAAAGTGATGTTATTTATTATTAATAATGCAATAACCAATCAGACCATTGTTTTTGTTTGTCTAACTTGTGCTGAAGTGATCACAATTATTTGTTTGATAGAGACTTTTACACATAGGGTAATAGGTAACAATGAAGAATAGTTGTTAGACTCCAGCACTCTATTGAAGTCCAAAGTTGATCCTTTAAGACATTTAGCTATCCTTAAAAAAAAGTATATTCCTTGATACAAACAATAAGAGCGAAGCATTTGTCAGTGGGGCCCTTTTGCACTATAGAAGCACTCTTTCAAGACTGAATGCAATGACTCACCCAAGCCATACAAATCTTGTTACTCGTAACCACAGTTACTATGGTTTGATTCCTACCGAGTCATGAACAAGCAAAGAGGTATAATAAGAATAGCAACAAGTGTGACGGCATTATATTACAGCCAGCTAATGAACATGTTTTCCCATATAGAATACCCATAGTAGCTTTGAAGTGTGCTTCACCTACAATTCTTATTTTACCTAGTACACCCCACTTTGTAGAGTGCCTTTATATTACTATTGGACAGTACACCACCAGGCAGGCTCTGCAAAGCTCCCAGGTCCTGGCTGTAAACTGTTATGCTTTCAGCCTTTAATGGCGTTCCTTGGTTCTGACTCTCCAATTCTCAACTGACAAAACTGAATATAATGTGCTATACTGTAAGATTACGTAGCAAATTATAATCCGTTATCGGGGGCAGAACATAGCAGTGAAGCCGAAATCAGGAATTCCAAGGCAGCTTTAAAGGCTGTAAGTATAACGTCTTACAGCCATGACCGAGAAGCTGTGGAAAGGTATCAGCCCTGGACCGTGATTGAAATCTGTACGGTTTAATATTAAAATAAGGCAGTATAAAATATTTATATCCATATAAGGCCCTGCTAAGTGCGTGGTGACTTGAACTTTTGTGCATTATGTGGCTACCAAACTGGTTCACTGAAGTCAAGTCAGAATTCCATAACATTTAAAGCACTTGTTCTGCAAGTTCGTACTGCTATGTGGCCACAGCAGCTCATTAGGATGCATCATGTGCAATAGGAGCCTTAGCCTCCTGTTGCATTTTAGCTGCATTATTATGTTGCAGCTACGGTTTAAAACATTGGCAAATTGTCCTGCGTTAGATTATTGCGATGACTGTTTTTTATTTTTAGTCTTGGATATGTGCAATCTATTGGCTTTTCATTTAGGTATTGAGACTGGGAGGCGGCACTGTGAAATTAGAGGAGTAACGATGAAGGAAATGTATCAGTATATCTTGATTGTCTTGTTTGCTGTTGTGGCTGATTACTGACTGACACTATTGAAAATACATTGTTATATTGCTACTAAGTAAATACCTGGTGAAAGAAAATGTTTTCTTTCTGATTCTACCCTGCAACAGTTTGGAATTGCAATCAGTAAAGCTCTGTGAACACTTTTTAAAGCTAATTTTCAGATTACGTCATTGTCTGAAATTGGTCTTGTAAGTATTTATTTTTACATCCCCATTTCCAGCCTGCACTCCTGACGTAGTTTTACTAAGTGACTTGGATTTCTTATACAGAATTGGGCTCTAGGAGTGTTACTGATATGTGCAAGATGTAGAATGTTTCTTGTGGCCTCTATCTAATTATTGGAAAACAAAATGCATTATTTTTGTTTATTAAAATGTTAAGTGTATGTATATAAAGCCAGCACTTTAAAGAACTGTACTAAAAGCTTAAAATATTGTGTTGAGTGCAGTATGTTGAGATAAAAACTACTGATGCAGGACTACACCTTCCATGATTCATAGCTAGAGGGAGGTGCTGAGGAGAGATTGCTGACACTGGTGATGTAAGCCTCCATTCATGGACAGGCTGAGGCTGTCGTAGAGATATTTAATGACAACATGCATCAAAGCAAAAAGCTGCTATAGAAATAAATAATTATAATTACAACTGGCTGGAGCAACAGGGGTGGCTGGCAGACAGTCACTTAGTAATTAGTATTTTACTATCTTTTTAAAACCGACTTCAAACCAGACGTTTCCCACTACAGGCAGAGATGTGCTGTAAGGAGTCTAGCTTATAGTAAATATGATTGTTAATACAGTTTTGTTGTCGCTAGTAATGTGTCCATTGTTGCCCATTACATGTGAGGTCTGTCTATGCATTTGTCTGTCTAAATCAGGGGTCAGGGAACTTTTTTTTACCTTTTACCCCCAAATATATTTAGATACGCCGACATTACCACCCTTGATTTGAAAGGAAGGAAATCATATGATTAATTATTGGAATTCAAAATTTTATTGCATCTATTCAAAATTTCTTTGAAAGCTTCAAATTGAAAACTTCAGGTTTTGGAGAAATTATGTTGCCTCACTTTTGATACGAGAGCATCAATATTGGGGCATTTTGATGTCAGAGCAATTTGGATACAGTCTTCAGCGTCCAATCTATTTCTCTGCTTTGTTTTTATGTTCGTTAGAGTGGAAAATCCTTCGCAAAGGCAGCAACTTTTTGACTGCCTCCTCATGTGCAATTTTGAATGCCTTTGCAGCTGTTGACATCCAAAAATATGACAGATCTGCTTTGTTTTCAAATGCAATACGTGCTTCATAATTGCATCGAAGCTCAAGAAGTGCCTCTGCCAACCCTTGAGGCTTTTCTGGTACAACAGCATTTTCACATTTAAAGGGCTTTACAATCCAACTGAGAGCATGTGAATCAGCAGCATTACCCCCAGGATTTTCATTTTTACCCCATATGGGGTAATTTACCCCTGTTCCCTGACCACTGGTCTAAATGTATGCTAACACCAACTGCTTCTAAAAAAAACTATTATGAAATGGTGAGCATAGTGAAACACAGTTCAGTTATACGCTCATCGTACACAATGTATATTGTGTGGCTATTGCTCTGGTCATTGAGGTGCAAAGCACAGCAGTATGTTAAGGTTTAAGTTTTCAGAGCTGTGGACTATTGTTCTATAGATCACAGCTGTCTTGGTGGATCTAAATGTAAAAATAACATTTTCTGCCTTTTCATTAAATTTTACAGAATTTCACTTAATTTACAATTGTTATATTGTGCTTTTTAGGGATCAAGCCTCTTTAGAAGATGGAGAAATCCCTTGGCTACAGTATCATGAGGACATAGAAAGCAGCACTGATGAAGAAAATGAAATTGGCACTCATTATTTACCTCCAGGGTTTTTCATTTTGGATGGCAATAATAACTTAGAGGATGATTCAAGTATGAGCGAAGACTTAGAAGTTGAATGGCGGTAAGTCTTGCTTATTATTGCAACACAGGTATTTTATATACACTGCTTCATTATGCTTTAAATATATAAATTGTGTCATATAAATGGCATAGTTACTTTTATTTGCTAGTTTTTTTATTTTATTTTGTATTAAAGCCAATGGGACTTTGTTCTGTTTTAAAGCCAATGTGATAGTCTATGACTGCTTGTTTTTGACACATTGACTTAGTTATCCAGGTTTCTAGGCATCTCAGAGGTGTCGGTAGCTCAGTTTTATTCTCTTCTTGATAAATGTAACCTGACTCTTCTCTGCAGAAATTAGGAGGAGGTTGTGTGTTTCTTTGTTTTTGTGTCAGTGAAGTTTTATTAGTAAGTAAAAATCTCATTTTTCACTTTACTCCCTAATATTTTTCTTCAATTACCTTCTGTTATGCTTATTTGAATATCCGTGTAATATATAAAGAGTGGAGATTTTGCTTTAGACAGATTTTGGGAGAGAAGGACTATCTATTTTATCTGGGACAATGAACCATGATACACTTTCATGAGCAGCCACTCTGTTCGTAGTACAGTGTCATAAGTCTGAGTTCCACAACTCCTGGCCTACAACCATTTTATGAAAGAATATGCAGCGCTAAGGGGCTGCTGGAGAAAGCTTTAAACCATAAACCATTGCGATTGAGAAACTGGCCTAATTAAATGCTAACATGTTAATAATCACTTGCCTTTTATGAATGCAACTTCAGTTTTTAAGAAACTGGTCCTAGGGGTTATTTTCTAATGGAAAATAAAACAGTTTACTTGAGATACTTTTTTTTTTTTTTTATTATTCTCTATTTGTATTTATGGTGATGTGCTGGACAGTGGGGGAACAATATACAAAAAAGCAATGAATTGAAAAGTAGCCACAAGATGAGTGTGGATATGAAATGAGATCTCCGTTCCTCAGAGCTTACAATCTTTTGGGGATAGCTGTAGTGTTGAGGAACAAGTGGGATTTTGATATTGGTGTTTGGGACAGCAGGGTATTTGTGTCCAGTTGGAGATGGAGTTGGCAAGGTGGTTGTTGAGTAGGTTTAAGAGATTAGGTAATCAGAGAAAGTTTAAAGCTTTGGAGGTTCAGAGACGTTTTGCCATGGCTTGGTAGGGAAGTCTGTGAGTAGGTAGTGTAATAGGAGATATCTTTAGACAGGTGTGGGAGTTGATTAGAGAGTGGGAGAGTCTGTGGCAGATTGAAATGCGAAAGAATATATGGACATGAAGTTTAGGAAGGGGTAGTGTTATTGAGGGCCTTGTAGGTGTGGGTGAGGATTTTGATTCTAGAGAATGTGGAGAGACCAGCAGATGTGGAGCAGCGAGAGAGAAAGAGGAAGAGCAGAATTTATGATGATTTAGAGTGGGGATAGACCGGTGAGGGGAGTGCGAGCTAGACACTGGGTACATTAGGCGAAGCTGGAGTTGGCAAGGGAGTGGATTAGAGCTTTAGCTGCAATTTGTGTAAGTGGTATATTCTGACAGTAATTCAGTAGAGGTGGCAAGATTTTGTAGAGAGGCTGGATATGATGAGTAAAGGAGAATTGTATATCTTTTAATATGTGCACAGATCCATGTGAACTCATCTGCACCTTTGCTGATGGGATTGCGGTGAAGTTAAGCCTCTGGCCAATCCTGGTTTGAGTTCTGCATTTACTTTAATTTTTGTGCATGAAATTGCATTCACAAAATGTGCTACTAGTGGTGTGTTGTGGGTATGAATTATGAAATATTTCAGCAGTTCTCTTTAATATGTTTTTTTTTTTTCTTAGTTTGCTGGATGACTTTGGTGATGGTATTGGTGTGGCCCAAGCCATGTCCTATATGGATCCTCAGTTTCTCACATATATGGCACTTGAAGAGCGTCTTGCACAAGCCATGGAGGTATTACTACAATTTTTTTATATTTGTACCTTGATTGGAATAGAATTCATAAAGAAACTATAGTCATAACATTTTGTGTGAATGTTTTTCAAAATTAATTTATGGTATTAGCAAACCACTTTGTGTCTGCAAATCCCCAGCTTATATCACAGTGGCACTTCTGTTCTACTAGGCAGGTTTTAAAAGGCAATTTTAACCATCAGCCTTCTGGAGACACAGGTTCACTAATATTATGTGCCATTCTCAGGAGGAAAGACATTTCTGAAGAAGCAAAAAAAAATGTATAGGCATTTTCTGCAAGAAGTTGTTAAACAGCACTACAGCTATTGGGGTGAACAGCATCCTCATAGGACCTCAAATCTTGCCTGCATTGGACACTTTGATCCTCACATAGTTTGCAGGGGCTTCCCCAATCTGTATCCCCAGCCTCTAGGCCAGGGTTGTCCAACCCGCGGGCCGCACGCGGCCCAGCACGCCTGTAAATGTGGCCCAGAAGGAGTTTTGGTTGTGGCAAGGGGGCAGCACTGTTAATGGAAAAAAAAATCCTGCAAAAAAAAGAAAAGAAAATACTTACCTTGCGGTCACGCGATCACGTCAGCTGGTACTCCGGCTCCCTCCCTTGTCTCCTCCTCCGTGCGGTGCTCGCAGTGAATGTCGGGCGTGATGTCATCACGCCCAACATCCATTGCGGAGCGCAGCACAGAGGAGTCACCCGCGCGAGAAGAACAATCAGCAGCACAGAATTGGAGAAGAGAAGAGGACAGGAGAACAAGCCGATTAAAGGTAAGTTAAGGGGGATTTTTTTTATTATTTCAAGGGACGCTGACCAGTGAATAAAAGTAACATAGTAACATAGTTGATGAGGTTGAAAAAAGACACCAGTCCATCAAGTTCAACCTATTTTGGATCTCCTGCGATCCTGCACTTATATTTGAAATTAATCCAGAGTAGGCAACCGCCCATCTGTTTCAATTTTGAAAATCCCCCCAGACTCAATATTGCAATCCAATTTTTACCCTATATCCACTACTATCCTTTATTTTAAATTAACGGTCGTATCCCTGGATACACCTTTCCGCTAAAAATTTGTCTAACCCTTTCTTAAACATATCTATTGAATCTGCCATCACAACCTTCCCTGGCAATGAAGTCCATATCTTGACTGCCCTTACTGTAAAGAACCCCTTCCTTTGCTGGTTGTGAAATTTCCTCTCCTCTAACCTTAGGGGATGACCACGTGTCCTGTGTATGGTCCTTGGGGTAAAAAGTTCCCATGAAAGCTCTCTGTATTGACCCCTAATGTATTTGTACATAGTAATCATATCTCCCCTTAGGCGCCTCTTTTCTAAAGTAAACATGCCTAAACTGGCTAACCTTTCCTCATAACTTAATGACTCCATACCCTTTATCAATTTTGTCGCCCTTCTCTGAACCCTTTCTAGTTCCAAATTATCTTTTTTATAGAGTGGTGCCCAGAACTGTACTGCATATTCAAGATGAGGTCTTACCAATGATTTATACAGTGGCAAAATTACACTGTCTTCCCTTGCATCTATGCCCCTTTTTATGCATGCCAATACTTTGTTTGCCCTTGCAGCTGCTGCTTGACATTGAGCACTATTGCTAAGTCTACTGTCTACGAGCACTCCCAAATCCTTTTCCATTATAGATTCTCCCAAATTAATTCCATTTAATTTATAGATTGCGTTCTTGTTTTTGATCCCTGAATGCATAACCTTACATTTATCTGTGTTAAACCTCATATTCCATTTAGCCGCCCAATCCTCCAGTTTATTTAAGTCCCTCTGTAGAGAAGCTACATATTGCTCTGATTTTATTACCTTACAGAGTTTAGTGTCATCTGCAAAAATAGAAACTTTACTCTCTAAACCATCACCAAGGTCATTAATAAATATATATAAAGTCACCTGGTCCTGGAGCATCATGGACCTTATCTCCCTGCTACATACTTCTACTTGTAATACTAATGGGGCATTATATATTATTCTCTTTGGCCCATTATAAGTTGTTATCCCTTAACTAACATAGTGGTGTAATTAGCAAAACAGGTCACAATTTGGGGTCACAGTGATGTATATGTCAGGTACCGCAGGCCTGGTCAGGGCACCCCGATATACAATGCCTGGCGTAAATGCACTTTATTGATATTGCATCGAAACAATACAAAAAGTGATTATAGTATAATAACTAGAGAGGATTTTTTGAACAGGGCGATTGAAAGGTAAGTATAGAGGGATTTGAAAAAAAAAGTGATTTTATATATATATATATATATATATATATCGTTATTGTTAGTGTATCTTATGTGCGGCCCAAACCAACTCGTCGTCTTCCAATGTGGCCCAGGGAAGCTAAAAGGTTGGACACCCCTGATCTATGCCATATATGTGGTATTTTCTTAGTGCCCAGTTACTTGTGTCAGTGTTCAGTAACTACATTCATATTTTTTTAAATGGAGTGTCCCTATTCTTGTCTAGAGATGTCTCATGGGCACAGACTAGATGATGCACACTGCCATTTCAAGCACGCACTCCATTTTCACTTGTCTTTTACATTACACAAACCTGTGTGAGTGTATATTTGTGGCTTGTGGGACATGCACTTTCAGAGGTTGTTCTATCACCTAATATTGTATCATTTACACCAGGTGCCTGTGTATTTGGTGTTATCATTGCTCAGATAGGGCCGACTCGCAAACTCCTGCAATCTGTTCTTTTACAGATGGTTTATTTCCTTTCTTTTCTACATGTTGGTTATAGTGATGGCACTGTACTGAGGTACAAGGTTACACCTGTAATGTTCATTTCTTGATGTTGAATTTTCATGGACACCAGGGAGACTATGCTACCTTCATTTTGTCCCAACACCCCATCCTCTGGCTGTTTCCGCCATCAGATCTTGTGCGAGCTGTACGCACTTATGTAGATATAAGGTGGAAAACTCATAGGTCAGCGTTTTGTAGTGTTCATCTGTTTAAGGAATGGCAGCACTATATCCAGTAAACTCTTCTTGAGGTAGGTTCATTTGCCAATCAATCCGATTAGCTTATTCGCATTGGCATGCCAGCGCTGCCCAGATTCTAGCCAACTTGACAAAGCAAAATTTGGAGTTTCAAAACTTATACACCTGAGTTTCTGTTACTGACCAAGATGTTTTGGTATGAACTTTCCCTGCATCAGACATCTTGGAGGGGGGGGGGGGAGGGGGAGTTTACTTGCCAGGTGGCTTTTTGTTTTTTTTAGGGGGTGGGGTGGTTTTAAAGTCATTGTGGAATGCAGACCTTCATTTCTTAGATTCTTTCACCAGGTCACTGGATGCATTAACTATTCAGCTAGGTTTCTATCCATCTCGGAGGTGTTGGTAGATCAGTTTTATTCCCTTGTTAAGTGTAAACAGACTCTTTTGTGAAATTAGGAGGAGAATATGTTATTTGTGTTGTTGTTTTCTTTAAAAGAGACTTGAATTGTAGTGTCTGTGTTCCTCATGGCATTCAGAAGTTTAATTAGTAAGAAATTATCCCATTTTCACTGTCATCCTTGAATCTCTCCAATATTTTTCTTCCAATACCTTCCTTATATTACTTTGAGAGTACAGGTGTGTACCATGTGCAGCTTTTATACCAACATGCCAATTTTTCTGGATTGTTATTACATACTTGCCAACATTTCATATTTTTGATCCGGGAGCTGCAAGTAGGGGGCGGGGCCCCAAAAAGTGTGTCATTTTAGGGCCAAACGCCGCGATTCCCGGTGAATCGCGGCGTTTAAACCGTATTCTGCCCACTTCACTAGGAAGTGGGCAGATCAGGGAGATTGCCACACTCTCTCAGGAGTCCGGGAGACTCATGCGAAATGCGGGAGTCTCCCGGACGTTCCGGGAGAGTTGGCAAGTATGTGTTATTATCTAATTGTAGCCTTAATTATTTTATTTAAAAAATAAGAAAAAAAATCAGTGTACCAATGGTTTTGCAATGGATACATAGGGAAGTATACAGAACACTAATTCAACCCAGCAACAAGAGAAATCTGATGCACCACCTCAAAGCATCCATCACTTCTCACAAACCCCTATAGGGGCGCACAGACCTGTATCACAGGAGAATTGTGCCATTCAGTTGTAACCATCACACACTGTGCCTGTTGTATGCTACATACACTTTGACTTCAGTGAAAGCATCATTAATATTTTTGCTGAATTTTATGTTTAAACACCTAAATTTGGAATTATGTGTCACGCAGTGGAGCTGCAATATGATATATTTTATTTTTATTTGTCTGTTTTCCCAGACTGCTTTGGCACATTTGGAGTCCCTGGCAGTAGACATTGAGCAGGCTCATCCTCCAGCTACAAAGGAAAGCATAGAGTGTCTTCCTCAGATCATTATCACAGATGATCACAATAGTAAGTGGACATGAAGTAGTATGTGTGTATGAAACTGGAATAAAGAAAACTTTGCTGTGAGAATTACCTGAGAATTCCATAGTCACAATCATACAATTATCACATAACTCCAGTTTTGAATAGGACTTGAGAACCTTTTTTTCTTCATCTCCTGTTACTTTCTTTCTCCAGTTTATCCTTGCTTAGCAATGTAATATGTGGGTTTTGGCCTACTAAGTGGTTTCTGTATTCACACCTTGTATATTGTGTCTTTCTTTAAAAAAAAACAAAAAAACCAAAATTATTAAGTCCTTCGTGTATGTTTAAGTTGTAGGTCAAGAACAGTGCTGTGCCATATGCTGTAGTGAGTATATCAAAGATGAAGTATTAACTGAACTCCCTTGTCACCACTTCTTTCATAAGCCATGTGTGACACTCTGGTTACAAAAAGTAAGTCTTACAAATCAATGTTTTATGTATATTGATTACTTGCTGCATTATCCATTGTCAATAAAATGTTTTTGGTGTAGTACAGTGACATCTATACGTTAATATGATGCATAATGATACATACCTACCTGGCCACTCCGCTCTGCCTCTGACCTCCACCTCAATTCACCTCTCATTACCTCTTGCCAGCCCTCATGACTTCTGCTGTGCTCCACCTAATCTTTTTAACTCCCTACCCATCTCACGCGACTCTCCCCCAACCTTCAGTCTTAAAAACTCTCACTCAAAACTCACCTTTTCAAGCTCACCTACCCTGCCAGCTCCTAACCATTCTATCCATCACCTCCTCTTCCTCACCTGCCATCTCCATCTTCTTCCAGTTGGTCCTACTGTCTGTCATCACCCATCCCTCTAGAATGTAAGCTCTCGCGGGCAGGGTCCTCTCTCTTTCCTTTTTGTCCCACGTCTGTCTACTGTCTGACTCCCTCGTTCGTCCTGTTACGTCTGTTGCTACATTCTGTGTGAGACCCCTTAGCATTACTCACACTCATATGTTACGTATTACCTCATCTATTTGTTACTTGCCTCCGGCGCTACAGAATGTTGGTGCCTTGTGAATAAATAATAATAATAATGTTGCTTTGTTTGAAAGAATCTAAATCCCAAAAAGAATAAAATACATACATTTGATGAGTTCCAGCAAACTGACCTGGACTTCAGTGGATGCCAGAGCAATTCTGTTTATATGTTGCACAACGAGTGTTGTTAAACCATATTCCAAGTCTCTGATTATTTGTAAACCTGTTTAATTTTTGAGTAAATAAAAAAATAGTTGGATTTTTCTTTAATCTATTCATCCAATGTAAAGTGCTTCTTGCAGTGCTTACTCCAGACACTTTATGATTGACATATATTCAGTTACAGTATATTAAGCAGATATTACTTTCTTAAACTTGAAAAGTTGGCTCTTTATTTTGAGAAGTTTTTCAACATTTGTATTGGTACCCAAAGAAAAATTATTAAAAGCGTAGAAGCATAAAAATAAATAAATTCATGTGCTAGATTTATTTACTCTTTAATTATGCGTGAGTTACATTGAGTAATGTGTGGTTATATAAAGTATTGCACAAATGTACATTATGAGAGCTGACAATAGTTGTAACATATTAATATTAACATTTAATTACATAGCATGCTCAGTAGCACTTTACATTTGGGAACAAGCACAGTAAAGAAACAAGATTATGGGGTAGATTTAGCAAATCTTCTCAAAAGGAAAAGTGGAGCTGTTGCCCATAGCAACAAATCAGATTCTAGCTGTCATTTATCTAGTACGTTCTAGAAAATGATAGCTAGAATCTGATTGGTTTAGAAGGTTTGATAAATCCACATCGAAGCTTTAACAACATAAGTAACAAAGTAAAAGTGTCAGATAAATAAAAGCAAGCACGGCCCACAAAAGCTTACACCATATTTGCTTCGTTTTCAGTCTGGGACGTGTCCTGTCTGCCGTCATGTCCTCACATCTCTACTTCCAGAAGCCGCTGCAGCCACTTCCTTCCTGTCAGACCATGACAGCCCGCCATCAATCCATAATGCAGCAGGGACCCGATAAGAGTCGTACTAACCAAATCCAATAGTTTGTTTTTCTTGTAAAATATGTTATATGCAAATGAAGGTTTAACATCAACACAAAGAACACACACAATTCTAAGCATAAAGCTTAATATTTATTAGTTTAGAGAGACTAGAAGACTTTGTAAGCAATGCTTATGTTAATAGCTCAGCAATATGCAATGTACTCTAAGCTCGTGTTCAGCTTGACTGTTTTTGTTCTTTTTGTGGCACAACGTATTTTGTGTTTTCACAACTGCAGTGCAGTTAGAGCTTTACAGACTTATGCTACAAAATCTTAACTCTTTGTTTTATCTTACATTTTCTTCCTTTTGTTTGTGGCGGATGAGACACATTGCAAAGCAACATGTCTCTGTCCCTACAGTAGTGAAAAGGTTAGAGAGGTGCCACTCGCAACACTGACATTTGTAACTGATATCTCATGTTTGCATCAAATGTGAAGATGTTTTCTTTGTCCATAACAATAGTATACACAACGGATTCCACCGAAAATAAAATGCATATTGAAATGTTTCCAAAGCTTGTTTTATTTTATTGTATTAATAAGTATTTACTTGTTTTTGGATAGTTTCTATAGATAAAGCCAGTGCAGGGGGCAATTGTAGACTACGCACAATGCCATAGAATACAGCAAAATATTGTGCATGAAAGTATCAACCCATTTGGAAAATGCAGTAATTTAGTCAATTTAAAGTCATGTGCAGTTGTCTTCTTCATCCCATGACTCTGAAGATCAAATATCCCTCAAATCTCCTCAGTTTAACCACAGGGAGTTGTAGGATATTGTATAACCAACAATGTTTTTTTTAATATTTATATAGTATTTTTTTTTTCTGCTATAGAAATGATGATAATTTTTTAATGGGAACCAAGTGTATTTTTTATAGCTGTGTTAATCCTGCCTTGTGATTACAGAATAGTAAATCGTGTAATCATTTTACATGAGCTAGCAGCCATCCGTAGCAAAAATAATATGATGAAACTATCTACCACTACACTTTTTGTGCTTTACACACAGAGATTGGTGTCACTTAAGGTTTGACCAGTCATGAAACCTAATGGAACACTGGTTTTCAAGATTATTTTAAAAGGCCTGTACTCACTGAGATGTACATAGAAATTTGTTATGCAGCCATAAACTAAAAATAAAACCTAAATTAATAATCAATCTAGTTTTTCTTTTAGACGTAATATTTTGCTCTGAAGCTCTTTGTGTCGACCGTTTTCTTTTCCTTTCAGTCTCTATATGGATATGTACCTGGGGCAAGTAAGTATTGCCAGTGAAGCCTGCTACTAGTGAGGGGTATATTTTCCCCTTATACCAACAAAGCACACTAACCGTGCTTTGTGACATCTAGAACAGAAACGGTAGGGGTATACGAGTCAGGACAGAGTCTAAACAAGTTACAGAATCTGTGGATATCCATTTCAGTAGGAGCAAGAATATATAATTGAATCTTGATTAAACTAATATGGGCCTAGAATTCAAGTTGCATTCTAGATGGGTGAAGGATTCTGCAGGAATAAATTAATTGTATGTCATGGAAAGACAGCATAAGAAACGGAGGTGGTTTCCTTCAAACATTCCACAAGTCAAATTTAAGATAACCCTACCCCTAATAGATTCTAACATATCCACCAAAGATAAGGATATTTTGTTGAGAATCGAAAACCCACCAGTAATTTGTCTATATGTACATTCCTAATTACAGACAAAGTAAATAGAATCTTGAGAATAAGACAAACACCATTCTACATCCTATAAAGTTGGTGTTACTAGCCGCGGCGGTGCCCAGCCGCTGCGACTCTCTTACCTGCGTCCCGGCCGTCGCTATGGCGACCAGGACGTTGCCGGGGCAACGGTTGGACGCTTCAGTTAGTAGCCTGCGGGCTAATGAATTTAGGTGCAGGGGGCTGGGTACTATCAGAGCCAGGCTCTGATTGGCTGTGCTTACTATTTAAGGCAATGAGGTCTGCTACCTCATTGCCGGTTATAGCGTCTGCTGACCTGCTTTGTTCCTGTTCCTGTTTATTGAACTTCTGCTGACCTCCCGTGTATGACCTTTGGCTTGGATTTGGACTTCGCATGTGTATCCCGTGACCCTGACCTCTGGCCTGTTTACTGTTTCTTCTGTCTGCTTGTGCCTTGACCCCAGCTTGTTAACTGGAATTGCAACCTGCTGCCGGCCCTTGACCTCTGCGTGGACCTCACTCCGCTTGCCTGGGTTCTCCCCAGCCGGTACACACTTCACGACCCTCTGTCGGTCTGCAGCCCAGTCTGTCCCCACCACCAGGGGCTCCAGTGAACACCTGATTGGCAGAGTAGACTCCGGGTTGTGTTGTGCCGGCTGGAGGGGTTCCTAACAGTAGGTAGACCAATACACAGTGGAAAAAGCCATTTTGTAGGCTGAACCAATACTCATGATTGCAGCCTATAAATTCACTAGGAGCAAGCTACATCACTGAGGTAGTTCATGATCCAATACTTATGAGGCATTTATTTCTAGTGAATTATAAATCATATTGGTTTAGCCCATAAAAACCTATCTCCACCATGTGGAGCAGTCAGGTTTTATTTGAGTCAATAGATACACCAACATTGGATTCATAAAAGGTTTTGTTATGGGGAGGGGATTATTATTTCTTGCCTTTTAACAAAATCAGTGTCTTCTTTTTTTTTATTTCTTTTTTTGTTCAATTCCATCCTGTGTCCCTCCATTTGACCTTAACATTATCACCTGACCACAATGATCCATAATTATATTGATTGCCATTACTGACTATACATAGCATTGCATTTCTTGTGCTCATGTTCTTCTTCAGCTCAAGTTACTTTTACAAGGATTGTATCTATGTAATCAAATAAAATCTGGGTGAGTGTAAATACATCAATCTTCAGGGTCCATTCAGCTATTGTGTATCACTAAGAATAGTAAATGTGATCCAACCTTGTAATTTTGTAATCTGTTGTCCAGTTCATTTGTGCCAGCCTTACATTTTAATGTAAATGTTCAGTCTCGGCTACTTTCTTTAATTAGAAAGGCGGTGGTTTATGGACGTACTTTGTCATTTTTTTTTTTTTATTTGTGTCAACAAGGGCTGATACAAAAAAAACAGTAAAACAAAAGAAAATAAATCATTGGGGTGATATAATATAATCTAGACATACCTAGCATACAAAATTGAGTCATGTATGGTTAGGAAACCCAATATCAATGGCTGATGTGTTGTATTACATTTCTGCATCAATAGCAAAAATGAAGATCAAGATAATAAATCAAATACCAACACGTATTGAGATTTTTTTTTTTATTTATAATGGGGAGGGCAAGAGACAGGACAGAGAGTCAGGAAGAGAAAAGAATGGAGTCCTGAAAAAGGAGAGTGTCAAGACATCTGAAGAAAAGAGACCAGGGGGTGAACGTATCAAGCTGAGAGTTTGCCGGTGGGTTTGAAAAGTGGAGAAGTTGCCTATAGCAACCAATCACATTCTAGCTGTCATTTTGTAGAATGCACTAAATAAATGATGGCTAGAATCTGATTCATTTTTCAAACCCGCCGGAAAACTCAGCTTGATACATTTACCCCCAGGATGTGGTTTGGCCAGCTCAACCACCTCCCATCAAGAGAAGAGAGAAGTAAAGAGCAAGGGGGTACAAAGGGAGGGAAAACTAGGGGCGTAGGTACCAACGACTAAATTACTGAGTACCTGGTATTGGGAAGTGGTAGCAGGCATACCAAGTATTAAAGTAATTTTATCGTTTTCAAATAAGCGTTGCTCAAACGATTGTATTGTGTTACTAACGCACAAAGTGATTTATTTAGCAGATGTAAATAGTCAACAATTCAATACAATATTATATTATAATCGAGTACAGTACAGCACAGCCAATACCAAAAGATAAATACATACCAATGCAATCGCATGCGCTCGCTGCGCACCCACGGGACCCGGTGGACAGTATATCTGTTAGAATACTGTGTCAGAGTTGACTGAGAACTAAAGGGTGTGCAGCGATGATTATATACAGTACAGTGTTACACTTGAACAATAGAGATGACGTAGATTGATTCTCTAGGTCCAGACGTTGGGTGGGTCCAGGGCAGACAGGTAATAGGTTGATTCAATCTAAGGAATCCAAAGGTGGGGGTCGTCTCTCCAGGGGGTCTGCTCCTTTCATAGCCAGCATCATACAAAGGATTATTCCCTAATAACAATAACTAAAGTATGCAATGTGCGATCTCTTCGCCGACTGCACCGGACAGCTGCTGATGATTAGGGCTTCAATATGATATCAGGCATGACACCTTTCCTATAACCTAAACCTTTAATAACACTAAAATGTACATATAATCATATTATATAAACTAATAATAAACCAAATATTATCTGCTCATAAATTACAGTGTAACGGTACCAATATGAATACGAATTATATAAATAACTAAATGTTTTAATGCGAGTGTATGCGTGCGTATTTTACCGTGCGAACGCACCAAGCCACGTGTTACGTGGCGTACGGATCGCATTTGCATGGCTAAACAATATTAAACCAATATGCTTTCGTTCATCCAATTATACGACTTCAACAGTCCACCCTTTGATAGTATAATAAACTATCGCCTTAAAGATGTTATATGCAGGATCTCAGTACCACGTTTCATTGTTATGTAATACAAATCCCCCTTGGTGTATGACCACGCTGTTTGTAGATCTAGACAAGTTATCATAAGAGAGAGTTTTAATCCTCTAACGATTTCTTCTTTTACTATAGACCGTACATTTCTGGAGCTTGGAGTTAACCTTTTGTATGCCCTTCAAGGGTGCAATAAAACACTTAATACATTATTTGGAAAGGTACAAGGTACAATAGAACATGTATCAGCTATACAGAATTCTCTACTACAGTTCTTCAAGTTTAACAGGTTCTTCTGTCCAACGCATGTCTTTAAGCTCAGAATACATTAAAACACTTCATGTTTATCAATAGCATCATCCTATGTCTATCAATAATGTCATATACAATCTCCTTCAGCTTGCGTTAATATACACTTCTAATAATGTCATCAGTTCTTTTCATCAACACTTGTGGGCGGGCTATTGTCTGTTCGTTCTTCCCAGTCTCCCAATACTCAGATTTAACAGTGAGCGGCTTGCAAAGCATTGGGAAACTTCAGACTAAGGGACCTAGGTGTCCTACTTTTTCCCTTAGTGACCTCCCGCCTATAGTTCGGGTACCTCAAGAATATTTAGTGGAAAGAGAACTAATCCTACTTGATATAATCACTGAGGCACGTGTGAGCACGCCCAGCACTTTGTTTGGTCTAAAACCTTACCCTCTCAAGAATGATAATCATTCTCGAGGATATCTGCTCAAGACTGAATATTATTGGACTGGCATCGCTGGGTCTATCTCTTTTCTAACCATGGGGTCGCCGTACTTACGGACGTAATGCTACTCAGACAATAGCCCCTCGCACTTTCTCCAAGCTCCAAGGTTTCTAAATTTTCCTTTACCCCTGAATTGAATAAAGTAATTGGCTGGACTGATTATGCTTCTAACTTCTTACTCCCCAATACCTCCTTATCATTACCTGAACCAGTCTCTGTCACCTGCTAATAGTCAAAAGAATTAACCGCCCTGAGAAGAGAATGAAATGAGAGAACACAAAACAGGAAAAACTACAACTTCATGCTGGACAACAGTCTTAGCCTTTGGCTCAGGTGCTACTAACTGCATTCGAGGCCTTCCAGTACAGACTCATGAGTGCCCTTGGACCCTTCTCTGAGTGTTGGCCCCTCTGCAGTGGGTGGAATGGGCACCAGTGTGTCTCTGCTACCCTTGAAGCCGTGATGCTGGTAGCCTACACCTGGTACCTATCTGTCAAATAACCTGAGCCTAAGAAATTTCTGCTCCACAACTTACTCTCCCGATCCAACATCCTGACAGTTAGTGTGACCTTTCAGGAAACAGTGTTTTGGACGTTCTTGGTTGCTGTCTCACTATTTACCTTCTCTCAAGGTCTAACCTAGGCTCCCAGTTACAATCTCATCTCACGGGGGGTCAAGAACATTTCAAAAACTGACAGGTTAGGAGTCTGCCCAAGAGTGATCTTTTGGTAGCGGGAAAGGACTAGTGGCCGAAGCTATCAGTCACTTCAATCAAGTTCCAACTCTTAATCTATTCAATTCGTTCTACCGAGTACCACTACTTTATGTTCACACTGGTTTATGGCTAATTGAAAGTATGTGATTTGTTACCACTACTCATACATTATACCTTTATTATCAATAACATGAATACCCCTATCATCTATTATAACTCTAGGACTATCACATTAAATAACAAAAGTTTTAAGTATGACACAGTAATACATTGGACACATTTCAATACACCTTTACCCAGACATTTTTCATTGGTACACCTGTGTATACTTGAGGATCCTGCATGGTGGTAATTGGATGACGTGTATTTGTTTTACCTGGAGGAAAACCCATCAGCAGGAGGGATATGGGATGGCTCTATTGGTCTACCTTGTCCATCTTTCCAGAGTCCGCCAGACTCCTCACCACATCTCTTCACCTTCCAGACAGTTTATTCCTCAGGTAACACAAATCTTTATATATTAACCAATATGTGTATGCGTGCATGTGTGTGTGTAAGTGTTCACATTTTAAAACTAAAACAATACAACGAAAAACAAAACAAAACATAGATTTGTTAGCTGTCACATAAAACCCTGCTGTCTATTTGACAGCTATGTTCGCCCTGGTGTGACAGCTATGTATGGTCGTGTGTGTAAGTGTGGACTTTACTAGCAGCTACTTCAGTTGGTAACTGTGTCACTGTATAAAGTCCTCCTATATAGTGTCCTAATCATGTGCTGGTATTGCTATAAAACGATTTCTCAGTCACCTCAACATCGCCCCCTAGACTAGAAAAATGCTGAAGACCAATGTATATGAATCGATTTTCCCTCTGCTAATTCACATGTCATTCTCAGTACCTCACATTGAGCTACTTGACTAAGTGGGAAAAGCAAAGGAGTCTATTTCTATAACACTTTCTTCAAATATAACAGTATCCAGTACATGTCTGTCTAACAGTGAAAAAATATAAAACACGAAAATTCTACATTTTCTAGGGTTTCACATTATGTCGTATCTTGTGGTAAAAATCCTATTCCAATATTCTATACAGAGATGCATATCTGTATGCCTAACTTCCAGCAATCTCCTATCCACCCTTTGTGCATCCATATAAAGGCACATTTTTGAACAGGAGGCACAAATCATAAAACACAAAAAAAAACAACACAGATATGCAATCTATAAAACATGAATCGTATTTCCACAACAGAACCTTTCTGCTTAAAATCAGCAGTTTCTATACCCATGAAAACAAAACCCCTGACTGTTTCTGTAACTCATGTTAATCTAGTGTGTGTACCTCTGAACTTGTCTTATGTAAAAAAATAAAAAATGTGTTTTAGTCCCATTGTTGAGACTGTGTCTGATTTTATCTCTACCAGAGGGGGGGAGAGAGAGAAAGAAAGATACACTAGCATTTGTGTAAAGAATGAGAAGTAAGAAAGCAATGAATGATGGGAATACAAAGATTTGAATACAAACATACATGCAGAAAGGGAGATTTTTACAACAAAATGACAGCTGGATTGGACTCTGACTCTGGGGAAATGGCTGTATTCATTTAACTCTGATCCCTCCCAAGAATGACTTCGCAACATAGCCCGCATCCGACCCTTCCTCTCACAAGACGCCACCAAAACCATCATCCATGCACTCATCATCTCCCGCCTCGACTACTGCAACCTTCTCACTGGCCTCCCCCTCTCTCATCTCGCCCCCCTCCGCTCTGTACTCAATGCGGCTGCGCGACTCATCTTTCTCTCATGCCGCTCCTCCTCTGCTTCCCCTCTCTGCCTTGCCCTACACTGGCTCCCCATCCCCTACAGAATCCTCTTCAAACTCCTTACCACCACTTACAAATCTCTCTCCCAGTCTACTGCCCCTATATCTTCGACCTCCTCACCATTCACACTCCTGCCCGATCCCTGCGCTCTGCCACTGACCGTCGCCTCCCTTCCACTCTCATTACCACTTCCCACTCCAGAATCCAAGACTTCTCCCGAGCTGCCCCCCTACACTGGAATGACCTCCCTCGCCCCATCCGTCTCGCTGCCAAGCTGTGCTCCTTCAAACTAGCACTTAAAACTCACCTGTTCCTTAAAGCCTACCAATCATCCACCTAACCCCTCACCTACTCTGCTCGCTCTTCCCTCTCTCCCCTGGTATCACCGCTCCTTCTTGTGTCTGTTTCGTCCACCCTCCCTTAGGATGTAAGCTCGTTTGAGCAGGGCACTTCTTCCCTCGTGTCTCCACACCTGTTCTTCTGCTCCGTCCTTACTCCATTTGTCTGTCCCGGAGTTTCTGAAGCACTGGTACTTTGTGTTTACTGTTCTGTACTGTTTAACCCTGTATGGTTTACTGTTTGTACTATGTACGGCGCTGCGGACACCTTGTGGCGCCTAACAAATAAATGATAATAATAATAATAATAGGGGGTCTTAACCGTGCAATCCAGTGTCGTCCGTCATTTGTTCATTAAGAACTCGGTATCTCATTGACTACATACCTTTTCAACGGACTTTCCTAACTTCTAATAGAGAAATGTAAAAATTAACTGTTGATGACTCATCTGAGATACATAAACGATATTTTGGAGCAAAGTATGTATATACTTCATTGCTGGATAATGATTTTCAGCCAAACAAATTATCATGAGACACTGCAGCCTAAAACAAAGAGTGTTCCATTTGTCTATTGTTAATTAGTCTTTCAAGAGTAATTCTTCTATTTCTCTATCTCACCCCTTTTAAACACTAAGTTTATATATCTTCTGTGTACCCTTATCTGTGAGAAGAAAAACAAGATAGTTATCTTAAAACAGCAAACAAAACAAACATTTCCTTTCTTTTCCATCGGCCAGCGATTTAGGAAAGCAAACATGTGACAACATAAAACAAACAAACAAAATCAACAAAGATTACTTTTTAAATCCGTTTCCTGCACACTAATACTTACCACAGTTTAAACCCCACCTGGTTGTAGGACTACAGGTCTGACCTAACCTCTAGGGTTGGCTATGGTTCTCCCCCAAGGCATTGGCTGCTATGAGGTGCACAGGAAACTGTTGAGAAGTCTCTGAGACTTGTGTGCGCCGTCTCTGTGGGTGTCTGTGTGATTCCCCCTTAGATAGGCCAAGTCTCTTTGCTTCCGCTCTTGTCATTGTACAGTCCTTTGCTTGGTGTCCCATTTTAGTGCATCTAAAACACTTCCTCAACTCATGTTGTTTCTTTTCCTTAAACCAGGTGTTATTATGCTGTGGTTGTGTGTGCCGTCCCTCTAGTGCTTGGATACTCACCATCATTAACCTATCACTTAGTGTCTCTTTCTGTTTATTTATATTCTTATCATGTTCTATAGCTGACTCCCTGAGAGCATCTACAGTGATCCCTCTCCAGTTTGGTAATGAAGTTTGCACCCTTGTTTTTAAATTTTCTCTGAGGCCATCCATTAGTACTGCAACAGCAACCTCCCTGTAGTGTACATCATCCTTTATGTCTGATAACCCAGTGTATTTGGCCATCGCTATCAGAGCTCTAGAAAAATAGTCCACTGCATTTTCACTATTCTGTTGCTTGATAGTGAAAATTTTACTCCAGTCCACTACCACAGGAAAGTATATGGCCAACTGAGAGATTATGCGTTTAATATTTTCCTGATTATCATCATCTGTTAAGGACTTCTCTTCCTCCAACATACAATCCTTAATAAGCTTTTGTATATCAGTACCGGGAGGAAGACACGCCTTAAACACCACTCGCCAATCTTTATTAGTTGGCTCATGTGCATAACCTAAATCGCTAACAAATTTCTGACACTTGGCTAAATCTTTCCTAGGGTCTGGGAATTCAGATATAATTGCACGCAGTTCAGATCTAGTCCATGGTCAATGCATTTCTACATGTCTTATGGGAACTACGCCATCTCTGTCTGCCTTCCCATTGGGAACTGCTATTGTGCGGACAGGATGCAAACCTACTAAATCACTACATTCTGAACTAGTTGCTGGAATTGCTGTTGTAGTATAATGGATGTCTCCCCTTCTATTAATCTCTACATTATTCTCACCGATTTCAGCCGCTGCCCCTGCTGGTGGAACCGTTCCCTTTCCTTGTCCATGTGGTGCCTCTTGCATGTTACCAGCATGGGCAGTGGCCGAAATGACGGTGGGTTCACCTTCTTCCCTTGATAGCTTATCCTTAACATAAATTATAGGATACAAGTTACTGGTTACATTCTTAACATTTTTGGTATTGGCTGTACTTATCACATCAATCGCATTTGGCTGCGAGGGCGCACGTGCACTCAGTTCTCCACGCTTTGCAATGCACACTTCCGGTACGCTCATTTCCGCTGTGCGCGTGCTTTTCGCCACACTTACTTCCGCTGTGCATTCGCTGCTCTGCCACGTGTTACCTTCCATTTGCCACAATTTTAAACAATCCTCATGTTTAATTCTCGTTTTTGTTGATTTAATCAACCACACTTTATTTCTAACAATATTTAACACCCCTGACTCAAAACTACCCATGTTTGGGAAAGGTCTTTCACAATCCTTGGTCATTTTGACCCACTTGTCGCAATATGCAGTTGCGTATGCACCATATTTATTAAACATGAGAAATCTTGCTGAACTAACCGACCATTCATTAGGCAGCACAACATGAACTATCTCTAGCGTTTGCTTCGCATCCATTGTGAAAACAACCTATTTCTCAACGCTACGCAGAAAGACTTTTTTTTTTTTTACCTGTTCTCCTTTCAAACAGAACCTACTAGAGATTTTTATCCGTGGATGGTTTCACAGGCTACGCCCACACACCTCCTAACACAGAAATATCATTGCAGACTAAAGGGCTATCAGCTCCTCGATACCCTGGACTCTACCACAAAGTCTGTTTTCACCGTATACCCTGTATACTACTTATTTAAATCACGTGCTTCTTTAATACACCATATGCTACATAAAAAAAAATCCACATACTACCATATCACCGTATACCCTGTATATTACCTATAACACCGTATGCTACATAAAAATCCACATACTACCATATCACTGTATACCCTGTATACTGCCTATTCCCACACCATATACAGCTTAGAATACTGTATATTACCTATAACACCGTATACCCTGTATACTACTTATTTAAACTGCACCGTATGTTACATAAAAAATCCACATACTACCTATTAAATTGTTCTTATTTCAAACACAACCTTGCTCATCCAGTTTCCCTGGTCAGGCAGCAACCGATATCTCTGTCTTTTCAATAGTTAATCACCTCTTTGTATTCAGCAGTATGCAAATTCTTCCCTTATCTATCTCTTTTCAACAGTATGCAAACTCTTCTCTTATCTTTATGCATACCAGTCACATACAACCTTTTGTTTTCTGCACAGAAAATAGATTTCCCAAACAATGGTAGTCTTACAGAGGTTTTAACAAATGCTTATATAACAGACTATGAACATATTAACACATATGTAGACTATGTTACATATATAACAGACTATGAACATGATTGTTTAAACACGTGGTAACAATACCAGAAGTTCATACACGCTAAACAGGAAGCACACATACACTAGGCAATGCAATACCCTTTAAAATGCAAAACGACAATAAAAAGAAACATTTTTCTTTCTTGTCCCTAGATTCAAATTAGCGTTCCTTCAGTCTATGCAACAACGGACATTCGGTCTCTCAACACAAAGTGAACCACAGGTCTTAAACACATTGCGTTCTTTCCTGCTATGCGACGCGTCCGTCAATCCACCCTTTGTTGAGCAACCGAATAATGTAAGCGTTGCATACCTGCCGGTAACGTAACTCACCTTCGAGCCCCCAAATTATTAAAGTAATTTTATCGTTTTCAAATAAGCATTGCCCAAGCGATTGTATTGTGTTTCTAACGCACAAAGTGATTTATTTAGCAGATGTAAATAGTCAACAATTCAATACAATATTATATTATAATACAGTACAGTACAGCACAGCCAATACCAAAAGATAAATACATACCAATGCAATCGCATGCGCTCGCTGCGCACCCACGGGACACGGTGGACAGTATATCTGTTAGAATACTGTATCAGAGTTGACTGAGAACTAAAGGGTGTGCAGCGATGATTATATACAGTACAGTGTTACACTTGAACAATAGAGATGACGTAGATTGTTTCTATAGGTCCAGACGTTGGGTGGGTCCAGGGCAGACAGGTAATAGGTTGATTCAATCTAAGGAATCCAAAGGTGGGGGTCGTCTCTCCAGGGGGTCTGCTCCTTTCATAGCCAGCATCATACAAAGGATTATTCCCTAATAACAATAACTAAAGTATGCAATGTGCGATCTCTTCGCCGACTGCACCGGACAGCTGCTGATGATTAGGGCTTCAATATGATATCAGGCATGACACCTTTCCTATAACCTAAACCTTTAATAACACTAAAATGTACATATAATCATATTAATTAAACTAATAATAAACCAAATATTATCTGCTCATAAATTACAGTGTAACGGTACCAATATGAATACGAATTATATAAATAACTAAATGTTGTAATGCGAGTGTGTGCGTGCGTATTTTACCGTGCGAACGCACCAGGCCACGTGTTACATGGCGTACGGATCGCATTTGCATGGCTAAACAATATTAAACCAATATACTTTCGTTCATCCAATTATACAACTTCAACACAAGGATCCCAAATCTTGGGGAAATTGGAAACCTTGTCGTGCAGCAGGTATGTGGTATATTCTAATGCCATTATTTACCAGACCTGAGACAATTGCTTGGAGACATGGAGGGTGGGGGCTCTGCCAATCTTTGGCTATCTGTAAACCAGCTGCAGCGCAAACAAATTGTTACAACTTGCCGTTATGCTTAGAAATTAACTTTGAACGGGAGCAAGTAGCATGACCAAGGGGTCAAGAGTCACGCTAACATCCAGAGTTTGGGGCAGGAGATTAGCTACCTGGGTCCATAGGGTGAAGACAAAGGGACATTGTCACCATGTGTAGAAGAAAGTACCCCCGACCCCGCATGTCCTCCAACATAGATCATAAGTCCCAGAATATCCATTTTTAAGAATTAGAAAATATAACCTGACATACAGTTAAATGAGGAACATGAACCCCTTTAAAATGTGTTTTGACTGATAGATAATTTTAACATTTATTTTAGTAGGGATTGTAGTACTACATGTGCTTTTGGGTATGTTCAGTCTTTAACTTTCGCAGAAACCATATTAAGGTCAGTCTACGGTCATTCAAAAATGAAAGCTTTACTAGTTGCTGAAGCAGATTATGCATATGTTGACAGAACGAAACTATAGATTCCCGCTAAACTGAACCATGGGAAAATTGCACTAAAAGAAAAGAACTTTGAAAAAAAACCATATAAACTCAAATTTCTACATGTAAAGAGCTTTGTTTTAGCCATTCCCAGAAGAGTTGATTGTGAAATATTCCTTAGGGATAGATCAAGAAGAAGAAGAAGCTCAGCTGTGAATCAATAGAAATGATAAATGGTAAAGGCATAAATAATAAATGATTCATATTTCAAAAAAAGGCATTGAATCAAGACTTTGCGGTTGAAGTAAGGAGTCATCTTTTTTGCCAAGAGGGTGAGAATACAGCAAAGGTCCTATAGGGCTGCAATAATGTAAATTCAGCTAGTTTCAGAGAATGCGCACTGTCCATGCCACTAGAGTCAAGGAAATCAAGATAGGATTTGATATGTTTTCATTCAATGTACTGCTATCAAATCAGCTTAATGTAAACACATACTTGCCAACTCTCCCGTAATGTCCGGGAGACTCCCGCATTTTGCGAGAGTCTCCCGGTCGAGTGTGGCAATCTCCCTGATTGTAAGTGGGAAAAAATCAGTTTAAACGACGCGATTCACCCGGAATCGCGGCGTTTAGCCCCGCCCCCGCAGTAAAATGACACGATTTGCGTCATTCCGTAACGGGGGCGGGGCCAAAATGACGCGATTTCGCCGCCCCGCCCCCTGCACGCCCACCTCCCAGCCGGCATCTCCCGGAAAAAGAAAAAGAAATGTTGGCAAGTATGTGTAAACAGGAAACAGTATCTGTAACAATCATCTTATTTAATAAGTGTGTTATCACAAAAGGAGACCAGGGATACAGACATAAGGAGTAAACCTTTCTCATTCACATTCATTTGGAAGAGTAGTATAATGAAGATGTAATTTTTATGACTTGATTAATGCTACACGCCAGGAAAATAAAGTGTCCCATGAGAAGTAAAACTTTTGGCCTTTGTCTTCCAGTTCAGATGGCTAAAGTAATCAAGTACACATTGTATAAAAAGATTTTCGTAGAGTGGCAGAACTACCATTGGTGCCGCAGGTGGTCCCGGTTCCCAGCACCAGGGCCCACAGCTCACTAGTTCCGCCTCTGTATTTCTTAATTATAAAAGCTGAACATCCGGTACTAGAGTACATTTCCTTTTTTTATACTGGAAAGGATGGTAGGTCTAGTTTACAGCTGTTCCATCTTGTACGTGCAAAACTTTAAATAACCTGTTAGAAGCATATATTTTTCTTAATGCTACTCGCTGCAGGTGATGACGATGTTACAGATTTTCAAAACCCCAGTGATCCATTCAGTGCTCTTTAGTATTTCAAATGATCTCATCAACAATAAGTAAATTTATTCATAGTAATATATAGTAATTGTCAATAGGTGATTCATACCTATGTTAGATCTAAAATTCTGATCCAAGTTTGCCTGTGGTGTCAAGTATATGTGGAAGCGCTTCAATCAGCTGGAGAGAATTGGCACAGACCAAGTTCTGTATACAAGGAATATTCTCTGATTTATTGATACAAAGATACAAGTTTTTATAGCCACTGAATATATGAATCCTATGTCATAAGCATACAATAGTCTAAGGGATGCGCTGCTAATGAACTATCTCAGGTATTCTTGAGGTGTTTACTTTCTCCCCCTTCTAAGGACAGATGAGTCTATTGTACTTATCTCAAGGGGAGCTGGAGGTTTATGTCCTATCTGCCATGTCCAACGTCATGGGCACAGCTCCCACACTACAAGCTAAAAATGAAGCTACTTATTGTTCTCGTATCTTGATACAAAACTTCAGGAGTTCTCTATGTCAGCTTAAACCTCAAGGCCATGGGCTCACATCTTGTAAAATTTCATATCGGCAGAAAAATGAATAATCTCTTTTATATTTCTATGCAAGTTACAAAAAATGGCTGAACAAAGGCTTTATGAGGCCTTAACAAAAAATCATATTTAACACCTACATATTTTTGTGCACACAGGTGCTAACATAGAATGGCTGTAATAAAATAAGGTGTAACAAAAATGATTAAACACAACTTGTAACCTCCAACAAGTATTAGGACCCCTTTCTTTTCTGTCTCAGATTGAGCAACTGTGTTTACTGAAACCTGTACATATTTGCCCCATAGTCGGCTTTCATCATAACATGGTGCAAAAAGTAATAACGTGAGCCTACACATATTGAGCAATCCGATCTCAGTTTTCCACAGTTTAGTGTAGTCAAACTATTGAGAGATAATAAGCTATGTTAGTTGCTATGGGTTACAGCACTTGTGTTCTGCTTGCACCATAAGACCAAATGCTGCTTTTAAATGGAAAATTACAGTTGCAGTCCAACCATGATGGCAGCAATGTGATTGCGTTTTGCACTTTTATCCTTCTCAACTGACCATTGGTCAGAACATATCAATGTCATGTGAAGCCCCATGTGCCATACAATCCATATCTGTTGAAACAGGACATTATTTTGACAAAAATAATTTTAAATGGTCTGCCAGGTGTAAATATGCTAAGCAACTATTTGTACACTAAAGAGATAGACAGTTGTATACAAACAATATCCAATTATATATGCACAAAAATAGATCTGCACACCTAAGTTTCTATGTCTGTGTTTTGTATTGCACGCATCTTGCAATTGTTCATTTAGTGCATAAATATGTCTGAAGCAAATATTTACATTCATCTTCATCAATTTGACCACTGCAAACATCTTGTGTAGAATCGAAATGAAGCTTAGTAAGGATCATATTTTTCGCTACTGATATAATGAATAATATGAATAATATCTTCCTTTTCAATAAACACTTACGATTGATTAAGCTTTTTAAAGCATAATAGTGAAACGGATCTGTGATACCAATATATTATAACGCTTAACATTAGTCATGTGTAAGATGCATGAAGCGCGTGCACATTTGGATCAGTACTATATTATTAAAACGTTCCGTTGCGCTGGTAAACAATGGGTGCAGTCCATGAATTAAATACAAAAGCCACCTAAACTAAATGAAGCGCAGGATTTGAACACACACCAAATTTAATGTCTTATTTTGAATTCCTTCCTTTTTTAATTTACATGGCTTCTGTTCAATGCTATTCTCTCAAGTGTAGATATATCAAATGTACAATATTCAAAGCCTAATGTAGTTATAATGGCGGGAACAATATGCACATTTATTCCTTATTAGCTTATTTTAAAAAATTTCTCACAATTGTTCATTTTTTTTGTTGGGTATCAATGGAGACCTTAAGGAGTCAACTGAGACTCCAAACATCTCCCCTATTTTCAGAAATAATAAATCATAAGCAAAAGTATGATTAGTAACTATTACAGTGGTTTATTTTAGATCCATGTTCACATTGATTTACTAGCAATGCATTGTGTGTGAGAACTTATTTTGGTCTCACAATTTACTGTCCAGTTATTTTTACCTGGTAAAGTCACATAGTGACATCATAGGTATCGCCCTTTAAAATGAGGAAGTCAACTGTATGAATGCCATTCTGTGAAGCTGTAAGAAACATGACATGTCTTTATGCTCTATCCCAAGAGCAAGCATGAAAGAAACTAATCTCTGACCCAACAACGTTGAAATATAATGTTATAATTCTGAGAAATCTTTCTAAATTCACCTTTTTATGTCTTTCTTTTTATTATCTACCTTCTAAGCTGTTATAAATATTAATGAGTGAATGAATGTCCCATGTGCTCCCATGTATGATCCCAAGCAACTTATTGTGATATCAAGAAACTAGGAGGTCTGCCAGCTTTCAGCAGGTTAGCTGGGAATGATCACATGGGATTAATGTCATAGTGGTTTCAGCCTATAGATCAAGCCTGGCCAAGCTGTGGCTCTCCAGGTGTTCTGAAACTACAAGTCCCAGCATGCTGTGCCAGTAGATAGCCTACTGAGAGCTGACTGGTCATGTTGGGACTTGTAGTTTCAAGACACCTGGAGAGCCACAGGTTGGCCAGCCCTGCTATAGATCACCCCTGCAAGTACATGGGTGAGAAGAAGGGGCTCTTTACATTGCAGTTAATTTATTACCATTGTTGTACTACAAATGTTATATTTTCCAGGCACACTTTAATATTTTAAAGACTATTACCAGTGGTCTTCAACAAGAATGTGCGCGTACAAAAAAATAAAACATTTTAAGAATAGTTTGTAAGTATTTCCTAAATTAACTTTTAAGTGACGGCAAACAACTGGCACAGGCTAATAAGTAAAAACAGTTTTTGCTCTTACCAGAAATTGCAACAAGATCGGTGTTGTGGTAAATGCATATTGGGCAGTCAGCCCACATTGCTTCTCTACCTGAGCTGCATTCCATTCAAATTTTGCAGAATGGATCAGAAAGCAGCTCATACTGGGAGTTAAAAAGGCATCATCGATCTCTATTTGGATAACTAGGGACCTTCAGTGGATTGCAGGAAGAATGCTAGATGGAACATAAATGCATCGTGTGATATTTTTTCATTTTTGCATTAACCGTTCTCCCTGAATAGCACCAAATTACCAAGTGAATGTCAACCCTCATAAGGATGAATCAATTAATGTCCTATCTGAGCTGTATTTTACTATGTGCAATGCTAATTTAACAGAATAAAGCCATAGGCAAACCGAGGGGGGGGGGGGTTCCTAGTGCCTGGAAACCCCTCTCCAAGCCTGGGACACTGCTTAATTGAGGTGGCTGGACCCTGCCCCTGCTTCACAAGGCTCTGCTCGAAAAGATAGAGCTGCATACACCTAACAGTAGTGCACACGGCATTGACCCTGTATATTATGGGGATAGGGAGAGTTGAAGAGCAGCCAAGCAGTCTCTAAAATTATAGCCACACCACCGTGCATGCTGGTCACGCCCACTGGCCGCGTGGTGAGGAAACCCCCCTCTGCAAATCCTGCTTTTGCCCCTGAAAGCCCAGGTGGAAAAACAATGTGAGCCTGTGTGAATTGACCCTTTCAAGCATGGTCTCTTTAATGTGGACTATGGTACCTTTTATTTCAGCCTTACAAATGAAACTGATATCTTATTACAAGTTTACAATTCTATGTGTGTCATTTGCCTCCACTGCAGTTCTAATCAATTATGTGAATTTACTGTGAACCTGTACTTGTAAATCCACAATGGTATAACAGGATTCTCTTTGAAAACAAAAATCACTCTTGATCAGGCTGGTTTTAAGAACAAATACATGTTTATGAGACCCAATATTTTAAATTGATTATCAAATCAATGAATTATATGATCAGCTGTCCCTTTATTATTGTAATAATTAACATATTTCTTAAATAGAATTTCTGGATGTAAGGAATATTTTCTAAAACAGCACATTTAAAGAATACGATAACGAGCAATCTATGAGTTATTTGAGGCAGCAAATAGAATACTGGTTCATCTACTTATGTAGTTTATTTGTGTCTGTATATTAAAGCTGTTCAGTGAATTATTGTGAAAACATACTTGTCTATATGAAATCTCACTTGTAAGATCTGATAGACACAAAATCCACAAGTAGACTATGGAATTAGTTTTAATATGAGTCTGAATATTCGAAAGCAAGGAAAGACTGTTATCATAACAGTACACCATGCTACAATGCAGCTGCTAAGCTCCCTGTATCAACCCTTCTGGTTTGACATGAATACATTATTAATGCAGAGTGGTAATAACTCGCTGATCATGTTCACAACACTTGGTGGCGTTGCAATCAATTTCCCATGCCACTGATGCTTCCCCCTTTATATTTAAATTTGTATTTTATTCCTATATGTTGTTAGTAGCTCATTGAAAGTTGAGACACCTAAATTACACACAGTGTCTATAACTGTAAATGTAGTCCAACAACATCTGAAATTGTGCAGTAGGGCTGCATCCCCATTCTTCCACAAGTAGTTACTGCACTGACATCTAGTCGATGGTGGTGAAAAATGCTGTTTTAGACGTTTCTTAAGAACAGGATTATAACATGGGAGGTGCCGGGCAGTGCGACCACCCAGGCTGCAGGCATGTGGGGGCGCTATATCTGCCCGCTATTTACCCATGCTTATGCAGGTGTATGGGCATCGCATATCAACTCCTGCTCGGCGATATATGAAAGGGCGCCATATCTAGTCCCCACTCTTATTCAGGTTATCCCATAAATGTTCCATTGGGTTGAGGTCCGGTGATTTAGAAGGATATGACATATGGATAATATCAGTGTTACATTCATCAAAATATTGGGCGACCACATGTCGTCATTAAAGAAATACCGCAACATGGAGTAAAGATGTTCACTTAGTACTTATAAGTGAAAATTAGCTTTGACTTTGTCCTCTTAGGGAATGACTGCTCACAAACCATGCCAGGAAAATGCACCCCACAAAATTCACCACCAGAAACCACCAGAAACATTCACTGTTGAACTCATGTCTGTAGAGTTCTTTAGGCTTGGACCTGACAGGCAGTCATCCATTGGTTAAGAACTTGGTTAAGGATAATTATCTGACCACATCAGCTTCCATAATACATTGCCTGCTCTCTTTGCAACACTGCACACTGAAAAATGCTTTGCCAAGTGTGATGGTTTATGCACTGCAACCTGCTCTGTGAACGTCTCAGTGGACTGTTTTCTGATGAAACTGGCTGCTCACGTCAAAAGTTCAAACTTTCAGTTAATTTATCTGTAGTTCCTGCCCTGTTGTGCCTTACACTTTTAATTAATGCACCAATATCACAATGGAGTATGCTCTTCTGCCCACTGTTGCCCTTTGCTGATGATGTTTTTCCTTTTGAGCTCTATGCTAACATCACCTTAGAGACTGTTGTTCTTGAAACATCACCATGTTAAGCTGTCTTGGTCACTGAAGCACCCATCTTTCAAAATCACTGAGGTCTCCTCTTGCAGCAATGCTAACCATAATAGGCACTCAGGGCAATCCAGCGTCTTTATACATGAATCTGTGCATGTTGGATGGTGGTTGCTTAATTAAAGCATAATCGTATCTTTGTGAAATCCTTTGCTTTCCGTATGCTTGATATCTCTCATTTATATAAGTGTGTGTGTGTATATATTGTCTAAGTTATTTTCTTTCCGTCTCTTTAAATAATAAATGAGATGAGCAGGTTTCCAAAATATAATATTTATATAATTTATTAATATATAATACATAGATACAGCCATACTGGATGAAGCAGTACATCCAGGGTCTCAAAAAATGCCAATTAACCCCCTATATCTGATTAACTAGGGATGTGCACCGGCCACTTTTGGTGTCTCGTGTTTTGTGTTTTGGATTCGGATTTGCTTGAGGTTTTGGGTTCGGATTTGTTTCGCAAAACACCTGACGAAAGGTTTTGGTTCGGATTTAAGGTTTTGTATTCGGATTTATTTTGAAAAAAACATAAAAAGTGTTAAAAACAAGTTTTTTTGTTTATTTTCACTCCTATTCAATAACAACCGTATTAATCTCAATAACATTCAATAACAACCATTTCCACTAATTGGTTATAAACACTACAGTAGTTCAAGCACGTCAATACCTCTTGTTTTTTATTATGACAGGGCATTTTACTTTTGGTTTAATTTGTTGAATTTGTTTTCATTTTGTTTTACTTTGTGCTCATGGCAAACGACTGTTGAATGGTCACATAATGGCAATAAAAGAGTTGCAAGATGGAATTGTCCTTGGGCCCTCCCACCCACCCTTATGTTGTTGAAATAGCACATGCACACTTTAACAAACCCATCTTTTCAGCGAAAGGGCCTACCAAACTGTGCCTGAAATGATTGGTTTGTTTGGACCCCCACAAAAAGAGCTGGCAAAGAAAAAAAAGAGTTGCAAGATGGAATTGTCCTTGGGCCCTCCCACCCACCCTTATGTTGTTGAAATAGGACATGCACACTTTAACAAACCAATTATTTCAGCGACAGGGCCTAACAAACAACTGTGGCTGAAATGATTGGTTTGTTTGGGCCTCCACACCAAAAAAGCTATTCATCTCTCCCTGTACAAAATAAACAGGCTCAACTGAGGCAAGATGTCGTCCTCATCCTCAACCTCCGATTCCTCTCCCCCTACAGTGTGTACTTCCTCCTCCTCACACATTATCAATTCATCCCCGCTGGACTCCACAACCACAGGTCCCTCTGTACTATCTGGAGGGCAGTGCTGTACTTGATTGAGGAATTGATAATTCATTTTTATGAACATCATTTTTTCAACCTTCTGAGGAAGCAACCTCCTTCGCCGCTCACTGACCAGGTTCCCCGCTGCACTAAAAACTCTTTCCGAGTACACACTGGAGGGGGGACAACTCAGGTAAAATAGAGCCAGTTTGTACAGGGGCTTCCAAACTGCCTTTTTTTCCTGCCAGTAACAATATGGACTGTCTGACATGTCTATTTGGATGGTGTCAGCAAAATAATCCTCCACCATTTTTTCTATTGTGACAGCATCCAATGCAGCAACAGTAGACATGTCTGCCATGGTTGGCAGGTCCTTCAGTCCGGCCCAGATGTTATCAGCATCCCCGCCAGTGGCTCTTTTAGGAAAACTGAGCTTTTTCCTCGCAGCCACAGATGTGGAAGAAAATGAGGGTGGAGCTGTTGGCATGTCACGGTCCTCTTCAGAGGACAATCTCCTGACCAGCAGGTCATTGCACCGCTGCAGACTTGTGTCCGCCGGAAACAGAGACAAAACATATGCTTTAAACCGAGGATCGAGAACGGTGGCCAGAATGTATTCCTCTGCCTTTAAAATAGTGATCACCCTCGGATCCTGGCAAAGCGTACGAAGGGCTTCATCCACAAGAGCTACATGCTTGGTGGAATCGCAATGGTTTACCAGCTCCTCCCTCACTTTCTCCAGCTGCTTCTGCAACAGCCTGATCAGGGGAATCACCTGACTCAAGCTGGCAATGTCGGAACTGAATTCTCGTGTGGCAAGTTCAAACGGCTGGGGAACCTTGCACAACACGGAAATCAGTCTCCACTGTGCTTGACTCAGGCGCATCCCCACTCCTTTGCCTATGTCGTAGGTGGCGGTGTAGGCCTGAATGGCCTTTTTCTGCTCCTCCATCCTCTGCAGCATATAGAGGGTGGAGTTCCAGCGCGTCACAACCTCTTGTTTGAGGTGATGGCAGGGCAGGTTCAGGCTTTTTTGATGTGCCTCGAGCCTGCGGTAGGCACTGGCAGAATGCCCAAAGTGTCCAGCAATTTTGCGGGCCACCGCAAGCATCTCCTACACACCCCTGTCACTCTTGAGGTAATGCTGCACCACCAAATTAACGGTGTGGGCAAAACATGGGACGTGCTGGAAATTGCCCATATGCAATGCCCGCACAATGTTACTGGCGTTGTCTGACACCACAAATCCCCAGGACAGTCTAAGTGGGGTAAGCCACTGCAAAATAATTTCCCTCATTTTCTCTAATAGGTTGTCAGCGTTGTGCCTCTTATTAAAGCCTGTAATACACAATGTTGCCTGCCTTGGCACGAGCAGACGTTGTGTAGATGCTGCTACTGATGCAGCTGCTGCTGTTGCTGCGGAAGGGGATGCATCTACCCAGTGGGCTGTCACAGTCATATAGTACTTCGTTTGCCCAGAACCACTTGTCCACATGTCCGTGGTTAAGTGGACAGTGGGTACAACCGCATTTTTAAGAGCACTGAGGACACTTGCTCGTACTTCTCTGTACATCTTTGGTATCGCCTGCCTAGTGAAGTGGAATCTCAACGGGATTTGGTACCGGGGACACAATACCTCCATCAACCCTCTAAATCCCACTCCACTGATGGCGGACACCGGGCGCACGTCTAACACCAACATAGCAGTTACAGCCGCAGTTATACGCTTTGCAATAGGGTGACTACTATCGTATTTTGTGGTCATGGCAAATGACTGTTGGACGGTCAATTGTTTTTTGAAAGACATAGCGGTCTTATGACTTTCCCTCTGGGAAGATGACCGACTAACAACAGCAGCAGTGGCAGTAGTAGGCGTATCGTTGCAGGATTCCTCGGATGAATCCCGTATAGAAGAGGACTCAGTCTGGCTGGTGACATGGCCTGCAGTTCTAAATCTGATGGAGATCGTGGAGGAAGTTGACGAGGAGGGTGTTGGTGGTGTGTATCCAACAGGACCAAGGGATTTAGGTGTCCCTGTACTGATGACGGTCCTAGGCCCAGTTCCTGAACTAACCACTGAACTATGAAGGTTATTCAGGTGACGTATAAGGGAGGATGTCCCTAGGTGGGCAAGATCCTTACCCCTGCTTATTTGAGCTTTACATAAGCTACATATGGCCATACATTGGTTGTCCGGATTTGGATAAAAATAACTCCAGACCGAAGAGGTGCATTTTTTGGTCTACTGACCAGGCATGACGATGGGCTTTCTCATCCCATGGACATCAGCTGTTTCCCCCCCTGGTGCCTCATTTACAATAACCACATCACCATCCTCATCATCAAGTTCCTCCACAGCGCCAGCTACATCAATAGCCTCCTCCCGGTGTACAACATTGACACCTTGATTATCCAAATCTGGATCTACACTGTGGGTGATCCTTCCAACATATGCAGATGGTGTGCTGCAAATGCTGGATGGAGTCACCTCTTCCCGTACAGTGATGGGAAGGTCAGGCTTCACAACCACCAACACCCTTGGACTCGCCTTGGGGATTTGTGATGTCATCTGTTTAGAAGGCAGAGTTCTTTGCTGTTTTGTTGTTGTTGCTGACAGCATAACTCTCTTAAATTTTTTGTAGGGGGGGGAGGAGGAGGGCTTAGATCCTTGGGTGAAGCTGGACCACTAGTCATGAACACGGGCCAGGGCCTAAGCCGTTCCTTGCCACTTTACGTTTCTCCTCAGATGATTTTAAGTTTCTCTTTTTGCTACTTTTTGAGAACTTGGGCTTTTTGGATTTTACATGCCCTGTACTAGGAGATTGGGCATCGGGCTTGCCAGACGACGTTGATGGCATTTCATCGTCTATGTCATGACTAGTGGCAGCAGCTTCAGCATTAGGAGGAAGTAGGTCTTGATCTTTCCCTACTTTATCCTCCAAATTTTTGTTTTCCATTATATGTAGCACAAGAGAGTGTACACCTAAGCCACACACACTCGGCAAAGCCTTTAAAAATTATATGCGGCACAGGAGAGTACCACTGGACTTATACTGCTGAATCAGTGAACTTTGTAATATAGCAGTACCACTGGACTTATACTGCTGAATCAGTGAACTTTATAATATAGCAGTACCACTGGACTTATACTGCTGAATCAGTGAACTTTGTAATATTGCAGTACCACTGGACTTATATTGCTGAATCAGTGAACTTTGTAATATAGCAGTACCACTGGACTTATACTGCTGAATCAGTGAACTTTGTAATATTGCAGTACCACTGGACTTATACTGCTGAATCAGTGAACTTTGTAGTATTGCAGTACCAATGGACTTATACTGCAAGATTGTTTTTGGATATTTTTTTTTAATTTATTTTTTTTATAACTTTTTTTAAAAATTGTTATAACTTGGGAATAATGGGGAAATAACAATGCCCTTTAGAAGGACAGAGCAAAGGACACAGCACCACTGGACTGAACAGGACACAGCACAGGACCCAGCAGCACCACTGAACTCAGAAGGACAGAGCACAGGACACAGCACCACTGGACTGAGCAGAACACAGCACAGCACAGAACTGAACAGCACAGCACGAGATATAGCAGGACAGAGGACCACCTAACACAACCTCCCTCTTCCCTGATCAATGCCCGAGTGAAGATGGCAGCGACTAGCGGGGAATTTATAGGATCCGAGTATCGCGAGATCCGACAGCAGGATTATGACTCAGAGCCTCGGTTTCAGTTTTGCAATTGGCGGGAATACCCGGATCTGTCTCGGATCCGGCTCGGATCGGCAACGTTCTGGTGGGCTCGGATTTCAGATATCCGAGCCCGCTCATCTCTATGATTAACTCATTCTTTTAAAGTAAGAAGGAGTTACATATCCTATAAAACACACCCTCCCCTTACATCACTACTGGCACTTTATCATTAAAATAACATGTTCTATTGGATGGTCAGCATATGGACATATCCGGAGATGATTGCTTAATCATCATATGACCATGATCTAATCTGTTTTTCTCCTGAAGTGTGCAACAATGGAAAATTACTAAAAAACTGTGTCTCATTAGTAATATTACATAACTTGTTTTTCAGCTAAAACTAGGATAAAGTTCGTCTTCTTAAAAGTACAGGTCTATATAATACATTGGTTCTATATATTAGTGTTCTATGTGAATTCATATATATTTCTGTTAGTTTCGTTAAAATTTACTTTGACAGTTCAGCCCTTTTATATGCACATAAAAACTTCTTTTTTCATGTGAAATGTAACTAAATATTTGTGTAAATTTCTGTCATCATCATGGATTCAGGAATTGGTTTGACTTTTGCAAATATTTGTATACAATACAATACATACTTTAAACGATTGTACAGAAACAATATTGTCAAAATTATTATCACAATAAATTTCATGTTAATATACATTTGGTTTGATAGCCACTTTTCAAGTCCAAAGAACCATATGTTTGGCTATAACTATGTCCATGATGAATCATTTTAAAAGTCTTTATAATAATTTTGTCATCAAAATCCTTCATATTATAGGTGTTGTTTATATAACGTGTAATTATAGCTTGTGGATCGGAAGTGTCGTTGATTAGGTAATAAACAATGGACTCCAAGTTCCGTCTCAAGGATTAAACTTTATCCTCCTGTTTGAGCTGTTAAATAGTCCAAAACTACTCAACGTGGTAAAAGTTCATATTTAAATACCTGAAATTCAAGTCCGACACAATGAAAATTATCATGATAAATTTCAGTCTCATTATCAATTAACTCCTGGAAAACGTTCAATTTCATAAATCTATAATTTCATAATTTCCATAAGTAAACATATTATCAATATGTATAAACACTTTATGTCTTATTGACTCATTAATGAGTAGAACATATTTTTATTAATAATATCTCTTTCAGCTCATCGTTCAACACTGTATAAAACTGAGGAACCACTCTTCCTAAACAGTATAATTCATAATTAATAACCATTTAATTGCATATTTTCAATATATGTTTATATAATAAATGTTTTCTGGTAAAAGAAATGAACCACAATATTCTAACACCATGGTTGAGATTATCATACCCACGTGGCATTTCTTATCTAGTATCTCTTCGCCTAAGTATGGTTCTGGTAGTATGCTTAAAAAATTAATTATACATTATGCATTGTGTACATATCTTACTCGTTTAGTGCTTCGGTGTTATACCTTTCAAACTTAGTTACATCTTACATCTGTTTGAAGTTCTATCTTTAATTTAGCTTTCTCATTTTATGTAATTTCTAAATCTCTGTCTACATCAAACATACACGGTTCTATATACTCGGGCTCATATGGTTCGAGCACTATAACCACTGTATCACACTTATTCATGCTAATTCTTACAACTTTAAGTACTTATTGTTTTACGGCAGCAATGTATATACCTGATGCTGTCCTTTATCTGAGGTGTTATCGTTTGAACCTCATTTATTGCTTTATTGAACATAAAAAAAAAATATTCAGTTATATGTGGTGCTAAATCTATAACCGGAGATTTAGTCAAGTTATATATATATATTTTCAACAATTTGACCATAATCACTAAAATCTCACTTTTGTCCTTGACATATTATATTAGGACTAATGAGTGTAATTCTTCATAAGGTACTGGAAATGGTAACATTGGCATATTTTTACTCAATAAAGGAGTTTTAGTACACGCCCAACAATTTGTAACTCCTTACATTTCACTTAGCATAACATACTATCGGTCAACTGGATATTCTCTCCAGCAATATTCATTATTATAAGACCACCATATTAACCACCTTTCTTTTGGTGGAGTACCACAATACTCACAAATACATTTTGGAATTGGTGGAAATCCTTTACAATTTCTGAATTCTCTTGTTTTCCTGTTTAGAAAAAAACCAGAAATGGTTTTATTAAAATCATCCTCATCTAATATATCAGATGGGCTATCACCTTACCAACTTCTCCTCAATTCCTTTCCAAAATATATAAATAACATGTTGAGGCTTCACGTATCATTGTTCCTATAAGAAAGGCAGCAAGGTTGAATTTTCTTTGCATCATAAGTCGATAACCTTGTAGTTGATTATACATCATCACTTCCATCTTGATTGAAGAGTTCTTTTAAACATAACTCAGTCTCTTTATCTGTATTCAGTTCTGAGTCCTTTGGTTCCTTTAAGCTTGGGTCTTTGACCTGTTTGCAATGGGTACTATGGATCCAAATGTCTTTCTCTGCAACTTTTACGGCAGTATCAGTCATTATAGAACTTGTCTTTAGCAGGACCATCCCATCGATCTGTAAGGGAACCAGAGTGTAAGAGATTCCTTACCATAAAATAGTCTCTAAGTTGTATTCTGTGTGCAGCTTCTGGTTGAATGTCTTTGTTCAAGTGTTCTTCTGGACCTTCTGAAGCTTCTGCAACGCAACTGTTCAGATGACTGTATGACATATTGCACAGTTAGATCATGATGCAGCTTGAAGTCTGTGGATTAATAACGTATCTTGGCTGAATTCCAATATCAGTTCATATGGAGAGAGATTGAGAAGAGGTTTAGTGATTCCAATACCATGATAAACTAAAGAAGTGCCATTCCTGTTTCTTTAGTAAGCTTAATTATTATTTAATTACTCCATTTATTATTTCAACTTTCTCTGAAGCTTGAGAATGATATAGTGTATAACGTTAGAATATATTCCTATCATATTACACATTCTTTGAAACACTTTCTCTGAAATGAGTTCACTCTCTGGGTGAACTACATCTACATACAAATTCTGGCAAAATCTTCTTAGCAATAAGTTGCACTATGTCTGAGGCAATTAACTAGGCCTCATCTCACCAACACTTCTCAATACCAACTAACACATACTGTAACCCTCTTCACTCTTTTTTCTCTCTTGGTTAAATAAACTCAATACACTAATTTGTAGCCTCTGAAAAGGTTATATTAGACAACTGTCTTAGTGACCTTAGTAGGCATTATCTTTCCTTCATTGTTCTTAAGACAAATTATCACATTTCACATTTAAACTTAGCATATGTAGTATGTCTGGGCATTCCAACAAGAAATAACAATTTTAGTCTTGTTATCTGCTCCCATGTAGACTAACTAACGCATGAACACTCTCTGTATAGCTAGTAACACCTTTTTTAATGCTACTGGTTTATTTTCTATACTCAAATTTCATCTTTTGTTTCAATACCATTGTTTCAATTTCCATGTATTAATTTCATTCAATATAGCCTTTTACTGACATTGTCGTAAGTACTCAAGTGTGATATCATTAAAAATCATCAATTGAGTATGTGGCTGCCCTTTCTTCGAGTTGCTGAGTCTGCTAGTTTGTTTTCTTGCAAATCTGTTGCTGGCTATAGCAGTGTATAGGAGATCTCTGTGTATTTATTCCTTTAAGGAAACACCTGCTATACCTTATAAATTGATTGAGTAACTTCCACTTTATTTTTTTATATTCTAGTAAGACTTTATCTGTCTGTTTGGTATGTGCCTGGCACTTAATGGCTTCAACCTCTTTTGGCAACTGTATAGCCTCTTATTAGTTGCTTGACTGTTTGTGCATGTTATATAGGTGTTCCTGTTGATGTTAGGTAACCCCTATATTTACAAATAATTCCAAAATCATAAACTATGGTGTTCACTTACTACGCGTAACGTAACTCTGTGTAAATGTTTACTCATTTTCCTTTACCTAGTTGACATGCTCTGATTAGTGCTGTTATCTCATTATGTATAGTGATTGCACATCCTGTCACTGTCACTAGTGAGCTATCATGCATTTATCTATAACACATTTTCATCAGTAAAGAAACGTTAATCTAAATTCTCCAATGTAGTCTCAGAAATGTCTGGTAATTTAGAAAAAAACACATTTACTTAATTCAATAATGCTCATTGCCTTCCTTGTCATGTGAGGTTTCTAAGGCAATGATGTAGCAAAATTGAAATTCTGACATTTGCATATTGTAATGTTAGAAGAACTAATGCAATTTAATTTTAATTTCCCATTGTATAAACCTTGCTACAGACACATGTCTAGTCTGTGCATTATTCAGGAGTTGTGTGACACACGAGGGACAAACAAATGTAACTCACGCTGCAACACAATATCCTGTGTCTGTTCCACAATAATAGCTCCTATGGCTATAAACCTTAAACATGAAGTTAATGCTTTTGCTACCTATCTAATTGTACACTAATTATCTTTTAAATATCCTAAAACAGTGTTATCTTCAGTACAAAAGAAAACATTTCTTATAATTTTTAGTTGCCTGATGCTGGGGTAGAGTCTTTTATTCTCTTCAATTGCCTCAATGTATTAAGAAGTGTATGCTAGATAATGTTTTTCAACTTCATCCAGCATACAGCTGTGGCTGAAAATCCTAATATTCACTGGCTACAGAGTTGTGACATATCAAGAAATAAATGTACTGTTTTTATGTTTTTTTCTTCTTTTCATTACTCTGAGGTAGAGAGTATTAAAATATCAGGACCACCCTTTAGGAAATCTAAATATGTCTGACCAGGTGTCCAACAATTTAATCTTTTTAATAGATAAATGAATTTTCTCCTTCTTGGATACTTCTGAAAGAAAACACAATAATAATTTAGTTTCTTCACTGCAGAGCATCCACATATTCCGGTTTACTGTGGGTACAAAAGATTGCAAATTATTCTGCACACATTATAACAAATAATTAGAACTGTCTATAAAACTTTATAAAGATTGAACCCCCCTGTTGGCAGCAGCAAAAACTATTCTGAATACTTCTTATTAGCAGTAAAAATCAACGCTGCGCAATCTATGACTGAGATCTGCATTGGTATGCAGGGTGGGGTCCAGTCCTTTATCCGTTCGATGTTACAAAGCTCAGAACACAGAAAATTTTCCATATACTGAACTCCTCCTCTTGGCAAGACAAATAAAAAATCCGCCCCATTCCATTAGACGTGGGAGATGGGAGGAGAGACATTTTTCCAAAATGGCGAAACCTCAAAAAACACGAATGGATCATTGACGCAGTTATTATTTCTCAATTCCCCTATGTAAATCACTACACAGATGTCATTTTCAAACCACTATCATTTTCAATGCAACTATTTTCTGATAAAGTTAACATAACACATATTTTGTTTGCCGTATTTCAAATCACAATTATTCCACTTATTAAACAGCACAGAGTTCTCAAAGTTTAAACACAAACATTGTGTTCTATGTGTAACCAGAGATTCGGTTCACACTACCTGCCAAAAATATTATGCAATCACTCTAAAAATATTTTAACATACATTTCATCTGCAAAATCACTATTTCACTATTTAACACACATTAAAGACCTTATTTAAATATTCATCTGCCTTTCTGCCGATCCAATCAACAATGTCCCTTCCAATATGGGTGTGATCCTGTCTTTTGCTGTTGCTCGCTATAAAACTGACAAATACTATTTATTTACTTAATACCTCCATAAAAATTATTTAAACACTAAATTTAATCTGTACATCTTCCAGATTCATAAAACCAACATATTTTCTGACAATATATCTCCGTGCCGTTTTGAAAATTAAACACATCATTTTCTCATAACGGACTACGCTTATTAAAACCAGATGTTTCACTGAAATCACACACACAAAAAAAACAAAAACGCTGGAATGCACGCTAACAAGATAAGCTTAAAAGACTTTAACACTTGCAACGGGACATTTATCTATGCTTTAAAACCACATTTAATCATTACACAAGTTTTAACAGGCACTACAAAAAATCAGACTATCTTTAGCCTATTGTCTTCACAAAACAAACTTATTTCATCTAAAGATGATAAAGAAATTAAATGTCCAGCATTTACCACAATAGTATCAGTATGGATAACTGAAGTACGAGACAGATGTATAAAACAAACAATTCACTTTTCAAGGTTTGCAATTGTAAAAACAGCTGACGTATTTTACATCTAAACAGCTTCTTACCAATCCCATCCTCTGGCTTAGCTCTATGTATTTCCAACATCTGTAAACCTCTAGGACTATATAAAAAAAACTCAAACCCGTTCAGTATTAACACAATATATGCTGCGCGCTGGCTGTTCATTATATATTTATTTCTGCTTTTCTTTTTTTCACTGCTCATGTCACTTATTAACAACTAATAATTGAATAACATTTTTAACGTCTTATTTTTTCACTTTACTCTTATAATAGAATTTAATCTCTCGTTACGTCTAGGTTCACATCCCCTTTATTAGAGTTTTCATGAAATCAGGATTGAAACTCTATAGGCACACACTTATTTGCCCGGGGAGCCACGCCCCTTTCTCTCCTTAAGAACAGCAAACTCCATCCCGACTAAGAGTTTTCTGTTTATTTAAGGGATGCGCCCATCATGAGAAACCGGCATTTCTACTCGTATATTATAACTTATTTTTTTCCTCAAATAAGTCTACAGTAGATCACAAAACATCACAACGCTTTCTGCCAAATATAGATCATCAGCCTATACTGCAAAAACATTTCATTTAACACATTAACTTTGCAAGTCACATCTCTTAACTTTGCAAACAAGTATAAACAGTGTTACAACACTAAAACACTAAAATGTCTTATATATATATATATAGTTACATCTGATACTCACCAATGCAGAGGAGTGTAGGTCATCAAATCGTCTCCCCCCTGTCGAAGCAGTCATGAAAGAGAGTAAGTTGTGGTATGTGATATTGATAGGAGCGAGCCCCCAGCTTGTCTAAGTTATTTTCTTTCCGTCTCTTTAAATAATAAATGAGATGAGCAGATTTTCAAAATATAATATTTCTATAATTTATTAAAAAGATATAATACATAGATACAGCCATACTGGATGAAGCAGTACATCCAGGGTCTCAAAAAATGCCAATTGACCCCCTATATCTGATTAACTCATTCTTTAAAAGTAAGAAGGAGTTACATATCCTATAAAACACACCTTCCCCTTACATCACTACTGGCACTTTATCATTAAAATAACATGTTCTATTGGATGGTCAGCATATGGACATATCCGGAGATGATTGCTTAATCATCATATGACCATGATCTAATCTGTTTTTCTCCTGAAGTGTGCAACAATGGAAAATTACTAAAAACCTGTGTCTCATTAGTAATATTACATAACTTGTTTTTCAGCTAAAACTAGGATAAAGTTCGTCTTCTTAAAAGTACAGGTCTATATAATACATTGGCTCTATATATTAGTGTTCTATGTGAATTCATATATATTTCTGTTAGTTTCGTTAAAATTGACTTTGACAATATATATATATATATATATATATATATATATATATATATAGTGTGACAGAAGGGCTGGAAAATGGTTAATGACAGAGGTATATGTCCCAGACTTTCTGTCTTGTGTGCATTAAAATTCCATGGAGATTGTTTGTGTGTGGAGAGGAGCTTCCCAAAGAGTGTGTTCAACTACAGGAAAATCTGGTATCAGGGTCCCTGGGGTATGAATGAAGAGAAAAGAGTGGGCTCCATTCATATGGCACATTCCTGGTCTTCCACATTAGCAAGACACTCTGCTGGTAATCTAGACTTGTACCTGCTCGGTGCTGGTAAAAGGCTGCAAGACAGCTCAGTCTTTACCAGCCTGGGGAGCAGGTCAGATGCCTGCAGAGAGAGACCCTGCAATTTGTGACCAGTAAACGCTAATGTTTTGTGTATGTGAGACACAAGGTCCATCACTTTAGAGAGGAAGTTCCTGTGTAGTAGTTAAAAGCTGTAGAGGCTAGGAATTTTATATATGTTTTGTTTTATTTTGATTAATGGTGAATAAACTTAAAGGAGGCTAGTTGAACCAAGACTGGTGTGATGTATCTGGCTGAAGTATATGAGGTGCAATTACCACAGAAGGCGGTAGCCCCAATACAATCTTGTGACTCTCTCTCTCTCTCTATATATATATATATATATATATATATATATGTATGTATATCAAACAATATGTGTTGGGAAATTCCATCCCCGCCTCTGAAGGATTTCAGTTATTTTTGTATTAATTATTCCAGTAGATGTAGTACATGCACTAAGTGTAGGATGCAGCCAACAATCCTGCACTGCTAGAGAACTCTAACATAGTGGGAAGTCAGCACAGTGGCTTTGTGGTTAGCATCATGGCCTTATCTGTGTGAAGTTTGTATGTTCTCCCCATGTTTGGGTGCTCGGGTTTCGTCCCACACGCCAAAAAAACACACTAGTACAGTGGTTCCCAAACTTTTGCAGTTCACGGCACCCTTAGAGTCTCCAAAGTTTTTCAAGGCACCCCTCCAAAATAATTATTGAGCAGTCCTGTTTTAGAAGTAGTTAGGTCAAAAAATTGTAATAAGTATTTAGGTCAGGACAGAAATACTTATTTAGTTGTATGCAAAAATGCCACCTCTGCATCCAGACACTCTGCCCCCAGGCACTCTGACCCCTCTGCATCCAGACACGCAGCCCCCTCTGCATCCAGACACGCAGCCCCCTCTGCCCTCTCTCACGCTGTCCCCTCCTCTGCCCTCTGTCACGCTGTCCCCCTCCTCTGCCCTCTCTAACGCTGTCCCCCTCCTCTGCCCTTTCTCACGCTGCCCCCCTCCTCTGTCACGCTGTCCCCTCCTCTGCTCTCTGTCACACTGTCCCCCTCCTCTGCCCTCTCTCACGCTGTCCCCTTCTTCTCACTCTCTCGCGCTGTCTCCTCCTCTGCACTCTCTCACCCTGTCCCCTCCTCTGCACTCTCTCACGCTGTCCCCCCTCCTCTGCCCCGCTGTCCCCCTCCTCTACCCCGCTGTCCCCCTCCTCTACCCTCTGTCACGCTCCTATGCCCTCTGTCACACTGTCCCCTTCTCTGCACTCTGTCACACTGTCTCCCTCCTCTGCTCTCTGTCACGCTGTCCCCTCCTCTGCCCTCTCACACTGTCCCCCCCCCTCCTCTGCCCCACTGTCATGAAACTCAGGGGTATTCTGCTTACTGGTTTCAGCACTACTCACCAAAGAGGTGCGGAGTCTAAAGTGTTCCAGGTCTTCGCCAGGGACCCCCGCAAGGAAGTATAGTCTTTGCTGCGGGAGACACGCAGGTCGCGGTCCTCAGAGGGAGCAACCAGTGAAGCGATAGGATGGAAGAGGTGTCAGGCAGGCTGGGTCAAAACCGAGAAATCAGGAGATGCCAGAAGGAGAATCCGTAATCGTTGTCAGGAGCTAGCCGGGTCAGGTATCAGGAGCGCAGGAGATAAGAATGGTCAAAACGTAGCCTGGGTCAATTCACGAGGAGCACAGATAATGGATAGTCAAGATCAAGCCGGGTAGTTCACAGGAGACACAGTAATATATAACACAGGAATGCTGGAGATTAGAGGGACCTAATACTCTGGCACCCACTAGGTGCCAGAGCTGACCATTTATAGGGAGAGGGGGCAGTCCTACCTATTGGCGGTGGTGACGCAGAACACCACCGCCGGAATTAAAGGGAAGCGTCCCGTTGCTAGGCAACGGAACACGCTGCTGCCGCCTGCCCGGAAGTTCACCTGGTTGCCTAGCAACCAAGCTCTCATCGGAGGAAGCAGGCGTCCATCCCTGTGTGACGGACACAGCACAGGGACGGCGCCTGACAACCACTGTCCCCCTCCTCTGCCCTCTCTCACGCTGTCCCCCTCCTCTGTCACGATGTCCCCCTCCTATGCCCTCTGTCACGCTGTCCCCTCCTCTGCCCTCTGTCCCCCCTCCTCTGCCCCGCTGTCCCCATCCTCTATCCTCTGTCACGCTCCTCTGCCCTCTCTCATGCTGTCCCCCTCCTCTGTCACGCAGATCCAATAGTTACCCATAACTTATCCCTGAAATCAACATTCATTCCAAGATTAAAATGAAAGAGATGGATCCGGGTATCTGATCGGTCATCTCTAATATCTAGTATTAGTTGAGAACTCATAAGATAAAACATATATATTCAAATCAAAGTGGGTGTTTCACTATCATAATCTAGTCTCATATGAACTGGTCCTTCTTAGATCAACACATATGGATACATTGCACAGAGAGTGCTAAATTATATAGAGGGGGGTACACATATCAAGAAAATTCAACGTTGAAGAAATTCAATATGTTCATTTAGACCCTCTGGCATAAGGGTGCGTAATTTAAAAATCCAAAAGGTTTCTCTCTTACAGAGAGTCTTAAACCTATCACCGCCTCTTAAAGTTGGTTTAATAGATTCTATGATAAACAATTTTAAATTGGTAGGGTCAGAGGAATGTACATCTTTAGAATGTCTAGAAACACTATGGTTTTCTAGTTTATTGATAACATTCCTCCGATGTTCCAGGACTGTGACTAGTGCATCATCTCGAGCGGGAACGATAAGCTACTAAGCATATGCGACAGCCGCCGATGGAGTTATTTATATCCTAGCACAGCACCTCCTACGTTGGAAACTTATTATCTTATAATCTTTCCGGACATGAACCGCTATCCACAGGCTGGATCTGAATGAAATTATCTCTTGTCCGGATCGCTATACCTTCTTAAGGGAGCACACACATCCCAATATCTCTGTGTGTTGCTAAGGATCCACGAGGGGCATGTGACTGTCAACAATCCGGGTATTGTATTAAGTGACTATACATGAATATATCCTGGATAACACGATTGCTTTATATGGATTAGGAGTCATTATACCTCCTCACTACAGGCACTTTATTATTGGGTGAGATCTTTCCCGTTATACATCACACACAGCTGTGGTTTTCTGAATATATCCAGATTCCGGTTTATTGGTGTACTGGCCAGACACCTATACTGTTATAGCAAATAGAGTCATCTTTGTAATCAACCATAGGATGTTATTTATGCTACTACATTGATACATGTTAGGATTATATGAAGTACATGTGAGTTCAGTTGTTTTTAATTTGTTTATTTCTAATTAAATATTTTATCCTTTTGGGCACACACAAATATTTGTTTGACAGAACACATTTGATAGAACACATTGTCTAAAGTTTCTATGTGCGTGTGTTTTTTTGTGATCAGTGAGAAATATAAGGAAACAATGATAAATTACCACAATTTGTGTGTATGGTCATTAGAAGACTATTCTGACTGGATCCCCTGTTATTGAGTTGTTCATTCCAAACCACCAAATGGCCAAATTTGTTCAATTTGACCACCCACATGTATGGCTATTTCAGCTATTGAAATGATCATTTGACTAAATGACCATATCTTAACACGTGAAGACTGCTTTTCTAATTTACCAACAGTTGGTAGCTACAAAGGTGTATTGTAGTCTGGGTTAAGTACCTAAATGTAAATGAACTATAACAACTTACATTGATACTTCTGTTGTTTCTTCCTATATCAAAGAACATTCTGATATGTCATTCTAGTATTGTTCCATACCAAAACATCATTGAAGAGTATAGGGATGTATGTTTGTGGTTCATCATCATTTAATAACAGTTTGCACATGACTTTTCGTAGTAACCAAATTCTCAGAAAAAGTATTTTATTTTTCATTATTCACATCATGCAACACACAGGAGAGTAGGATCTTGTAAGATCCAGCTTGTAAATCTAATTTTGCTTAGATGTAAATTATAGTTAGCAGGATTTTCTTTCTATATCCTTTTTTTATGAAAGTGTTAGAATAAATGCTATAGTTAATATTAATGTGTTTCGTAATTTCATGTTCCGTAAAGTAGATTAAGCCCTGGGTATTGCAAATGAAATGAGTCTTTTGAATTTGCTTTTTTCTCATAATGGATATTGTGGATCTTACGAAAACACAGGTAACTATGAAATTGTTAGCTTGAAACAGATGCCAAGTCTGATTAATAACCACAAGGAGCATATGATTGCTTAGCATCTGTGAAATAGGAAGCCCGCTGAGTAGAAAAATGACAATAAATGGAGTATTTTGTCTTGTAAATTGGTTAACAGCATTCTGCGGTGACCAGCTAATCTGAAAGATAACCTTTACAAAAATAGAGATAAGTTTTATTTAGAAGAGTTAGAATATTTCATTATTTTCTTAAATCCACATACAATATGCATTGGTGTATTGCTGCTTAAAGATTAATAGGACTCCAAATGTAATTAAATCTTTGAAAATCAGATCTTATGCATGCCTGGCAATCATACATTGTCTGAAGATTAACATAGTTAAGCACCATTTCTGAAATGTGAGTGCAAGCAAACATCTTTTTCAAAGATGTTAAAGTTTGTATAGCCATTGAAAAGTCACAGATACCCATTAGAATGGTGGATCTGAAACTAGACGTATATTACTCTCATACTTCTAAGCATATTACTTTTTTTTAAATGAACTCATTCCCTGAAAACAATTTCATGATTTCTTATTCCTACATAATGGAGGCAGCCATTTTGTTAGTTTGAGAATGCAAGGACGTCATTGAGATATTAGGTATTCCAAATAAATTGTCGATATTTTGTGAATATTGGTCCAGTGCACAATACTGACTCTAGTGCAGTAGCCATCACCTATACACCATTAAAGCAAGCAATTTGTGGGCTAAATAATATTCACTGTGCCAATTCCCTATTAACTACTAAAATCACTAAGGCTGTTTGAATTTCATTCTAGAATGTAAGCCCTTGCAGGCAGTCTTTCGTTCTGGCGTCCTGTCACATCTTTTGCTCCACTCTGTGTGAGTCACCATAGCATTACTCACACTCTTTTCTACTTACATGTAGAGATGCTCAGGCTCAATTCCCCAAGAACAGAACCCACCCGAACTGAGTACTGAGCCGAGCCGGCTCGGTACTTTCACACGCCCTCGGAATTGAAAACAAGGCAAAACATCATAGTTACGTCGTCGGATCTCACGAGTTTTGGATTCTATAAGTACCGCCCTCCATGGCGATCCAGCGCCATTTCACAGAGGAACACAGAAGGAGTAGCACAGTTCTTGGCAGTCTCTAGAGCAGTTGGGCAGCATCATAAGTAGAAAAGAAAGAGGAGAGGTAGCAGTGTTCTTCAAAGTATCCAGTGACATTCAGGAGAGCTCAATTGCTAATTGTCATTGCTGAAATACAAATAATAGGTCTGGCAGGCTTGGTCTTCAAAATCTGCAGTCACATTGTACGGTGTTATATAGGTTACACACAAAGAGTAGAGCTCCATTGCTAATTGTCATTGCTGAAATAGAAATACTAGGGCAGGCAGGCTTGGTCTTCTGAATTTGCAGTCAAATTGTGCCGTGTTATATAGGTTACACACAAAGAGGAGAGCTCCATTGCTCCATTGCTAATTGTCATTGCTGAAATAGAAATACTAGGGCTGGCAAGATTGGTCTTCTGAATTTGCAGTCCAATTGTACAGTGTTATATAGGTTACACACAAAGAGGAAAGCTCCATTGCTCAATTGCTTATTGTCATTGCTGAAATAGAAATAATAGGGCTGGCAGTCTTGGTCTAAAATTGCAGTTACATTTTACTGTACCATAGCTCACTCAGAAACAGGAGCGGTGGCAGGGTTCAGTGCTGAAACAGAAACTGTAATAATAGGGCTGTCAGTGTTCTTAAACGTCTCCAGTGACATTCTTCTGTGCCATAGCTCATACAGAAACAAAAGGGGTGGCATTGTTCTTGTCACTCTCCAGTCTCAGTCATGATGATGCTAATCTCTCTACCTCATGTGCTAAAGTCTATGTTTAAGTGCAGAGTGGTTTTAAGTCAGTGAAACAAAAATGTAAATAAATAGCTTGTACCTTTGTAAAGAAAAAAACACCTCTCTAATAAAGGTGAAAGTTTACTGTAGAAAAAAATTCCCAACATGCCATTCTATCCAAAATATTACCAAGCATACCAGCATCAGCTAGCTCCCTTCTCTCAGCTTGATCTCAGCACCTGCAATCTAGACTGTCATCATATTCACCCTCATCAGTGTGTACATCATACTCAAACAATACTAATTCATCCCTGCTGGAATCCAACATCACAGAAGTCTGTGTACTTTGATGTAATTGCCGGTAATGGCCTTCCGCATGGAATTTGTAGTTCATTTTACGGAAGAGCTGTCACGATTTTTGGCCAATTCTTTTAGACCAGACCAAATGTCAAAATCTTGTGCTGACATCTGCATCTCCACTGGGTGTCTTGGGAAAGCTAAGTTTTTTCATAGCAGCAATTTCCAGAGAAACTGAAGGAGGAGACGTTATTGTGTCAGGTACCACTTGAACTGTCAGCTTGCTGACCAGGCACTCATTGTATCTCTTGAGATCTGGGTCAGTTGGAAAGAAAAAAAAGACATAGCTCTTAAAGCTAGGATCAAGCACAGTTACCAAAATGTAATGATCCGATTTTAAGATGTTGATAACTCTTGGATCCTGGTGAAGCAAATAAAGTACTTAATCTACAAGACCAACATAGTCAGCGGAATTGCTTTGTTTCATTTCCTCCTTCAATTTCTCGTGCTGCTTTTCAAAAAGTATAATAAGGGGAATCACTTGACTCAAGCTAACAGTGTCTGCACTCTCTTCACAGGTGACTACTTCAACTGGTTTCAGCACCTTGCACAACACGGAAAGTATTCTCCACTGTGCTGAACTAAAGTTCATTCCCCCTAAATTCTATTCTTCTTGCAGCTGCTGCATTCTACTACATCCTGTTGCAGAATCCCGAAAATGCCCCTGAAAAATTAACTGGGTTCCTGATCTGGACATGTTTTCTTTTTTGAGGTTTATTGACACCTACAGTACGTCCATATGAAATATATAAACACTCTTATCAAAATCCTCCTAACATCCCCTAGATTACTCCTCCACATTGTATTTGCAGTTGGGACCAGCGTCAGACTGGCCCAGCGGGGTCCCGGGAAAATCACTGGTAGGCCCCGCTGTTCAATGGCCCTGCCCTCTTTTGCTAGAGGGCGGGGTCAGAATTCAATCGTTACGGAGGACATGTGTAAGGGGCTCTGACTTGTTTGAGGACTTTCTGTTCCTCTATTATCCTGACAGCGACCCAAACTGCTTCTATTCCCGGCGAATTGCATTGAAACAGGTACAAGTGATCTAATTTGACCCTAACAGGCATCCTTATCAGGCAACACAGTGCGTTCCACAGTGGAACGCATAGGAGAGCTATGAAATGACAAGCCGTAACCCCGTTCGGATCGTCTGTTTTTCATCCAGCCGGCCATTCTCCCTAGGCATCCCGCAGACTGAGTACATTTATGGCTTGATGACAGCAGGTCACGATGATTAGAACTATATAATCTGTGTGGAAGGTACAGAGCTTGTCAGAAACTTGTGATAGATTTAGCTCTCCTGCAAGTCAGAGTGTTAAACTTCTCTCATTTTCTTAAGTCTTGTCCTCCCTTATGTATGCTGAATGATTAAAGTCTCACACTGTATTTAACCACAGTACATTTTATCTATTCAATACACAAAGTCATATGTGGCACTTTTTGAGAGTAAAAGAGAAAACACCATATAGAAACAGAAATTAATTAAATTTAAATGTATGGATTCCTGTAGAATTATAGATATTATACTTGTTTATCATGTTTATTATTATTACAAGACTTTACTGCTTATTTTTTTTTCTTTCTGTTCATTTGTTGTAAATCTTATTTTCCATATCCCTTTCTCACAAACTGAGATAAGATCCCTCTCCTCTGGTGTGTCTACTAATTGTGGCCATAAATGTAGAAATTCCATAGATAACCCAGGGAGAATGTTAACAGAAAAAATGATAAATAATCATGATCACATTTTTAAAAGAAAAGTAATGAATGAACTGGAATGTAAATAACAATTGGCATAAATAAGCAGGGATAATATGAATTAATTACTACAGTGCGCTCTCTTTACATTACTCCCCTATGCCAACCACATCAACCACTAGTTAAAGTCTCTGTAAAAAAAGTATATCTAAATTTATTAGTTTCATTATATGTTCACCACTTAATAACACTGGTCTCATAATACCAGTTTTAAGCTGGTATTTTAATAAGTGGAGAAATAATTATATCTAGAGATTTCTTTGGAAGGGGGTTTAATCTGACCACTATCTTAGAAGTTGTGCTCCAACCCTCTGTTCACATATTTGTTTTGTTAACTTACCAAATACTAGTGTTTGGGTAATTTGTATACACTGCATTCTTATATGCTACAATATGGCACTAGCCATGTCCTCGATGGGCTGACCTTGCTCCCTCAAGCCATACATACAGGTGGCTGGCCACACCCCCTCTGGTGGGCCCCTACCATGACATCCCCCGGTGGGCCCTTCATGCCCCAGTCCGACACTGGTTGGGACAATTACTGCTACGCACCTCCAGAACAAGCCAACTATGATGTACTAATATCTTACTTGTTATTAGACTGATGTTGACATTGGACTTTGGTTTATCTGCACTACCATCCATTGGGACTTTATCTCCCCCCTTTTTTCATTTTGTACCATCCATTGCAATTCACTATTGTCTGTACAGCTATTCAAGAGGTTTTTTTTCCACTTATGTGTCCTTGCATTCTTGGATTCAAGTTGCAATATCACACACCATCTGTTTTTGTACATTAATACCACTCATTTATTCGTATTAAGGCTATCACAAGCGCAGATGAGACGCTATTTATTTCTCATTTAATGATGCATTCTTCATGAGTTTGCTGTCACGGTACACTTCATATACCTCTCTCTCTCTTATTGTTTGCTCAGATGTTAGGTGAGGAGGAGCACGAGGAAGAGGCACGCCCTTCTGTTGGTAAGACAAAGTCTGGGCGCAATATGCGCTTTCGTATTTCTTTTTTTTTTTTTTTTTTAAAAACTGTTTCTTATACATAGTTTAGTCCCAGTATATGAGCATATTTTAGACAGTCTAGCTGCCAAAACTGCTTTCTCAAGGAAAAAACAGCTGTGAAGTCAGGTGTGTGATGCGGTCAATGTTGTGGGCCCAATCAAAATGAGCATTGAAAATTGTAGGAAGCGCATCTCCGATATGAAACACAGAGTGATGGAGAACATGTCAGAGGAGAGGCACGCAGTGTTTAAAAAAAAAAACCTTGCATATAATTTATAATTAAATTTTATTTTTAAAATAAATTGTCCCCCATAAAAAAATTCCTAATCATTTTTTGCCCTTCTACAACAAAAAAGATGGTTTATTAAACTTCCATTGTGCCTCCTTTTATATTAACATTGACCTGCAGTGTAGCAGTGATGTGTTTGCAAATCTCGCCTTTGGAAAGCAGCGTGTTGTATCTGTTGATTTTGACTTCAAACTCAGATGAGTTTGCAAAATTGCAGCTTCATACATTTGGCGATTTGTATAGCTAGAGGCAAAAAATCGGGACTGCAATTTGAAGCGATTTTGAGAATGTTGATTTTTAAGGAAACAATTCTCTGGTGATTTTACATCAAATCACTGATTAAGAAATCGGTGATTTTAAACTTGCCCGAGAACATCGATGGAAATTCGCTGGTCTTTCTAAAACGAGTAAATCCTTCCCTATCTATGCCACACACTAGCCTTGCTTTACCATTTATGCCACCCCCAATATTTTATTTGTAAAGAGCTGACAGTGTTATTTAGGAAGCCTTAGGTTCTCCCTTAAAACTAATCTATCTCAATTTACTTCAATCAGAGTTAACATAAACCATATTGTTCTCCCCTGTTTCAACTATGTAGCGTTTTGAACAAACTGTCATTTGTACCTTCATTATTGTTCAAATTTACATGAAGACACTTTTTTTTATTTAATTAGAAAATACACACACAACAATGTTTTGAACAATTTGTTTTACTAAACAAGCAAAAAACAAAGGACAATAAAAATAATTAACTAATATTTTTGTTCAATAATGTAAACTTTTTTTTTATAAAATTTTGATATTTTCTAATTTTTTGTTTATATTTTTTTTATTATTGATAAAAGGCAGGGCAGGGATGGGGGAATATTCAACTGTGTCAGGGGTGCGGGAAAGCAAGTCAGGGGTGCTGGAAGGCAGGTCAGGGTTGTGGCCAAAATGGCTGTCTTCTGCTGTTAAAAAAAAAAAAAAAAAAAGAATCATGCAATGCATAAGACAAAGAGAAAACACGCCTCTCATGCGAAATAAAGCCGGTAAAATAAAAAATTAATAAAATAAATATATAAATAATCATCCATAACTATCAACATCCACTTTAAACTCCCAACAATTGTAAATGTGCATCAGTAAGTCTTTTATAATGGTTTGTAATGAGAGAAGTGTATGCAGGTGTATGGTCTGCTGTGGCATAAGATGATGAGTGGCAGCTGTGTTTATCTAGCGCTATCAATATTGGCATGGACTTAGTCCCCGATCTGGTGCAAGTGTTTTGTGTGGTGTTAGGTGCATTGCTGTGTGTGGCAGAGTATGAATTGGACGTATTCAGAGGTAAACTCCTACGTTGAGTATTTCCCAGTGGTTTCTGCCCATCACATGCCCCTTTTTCCTCCCAAAGACGTAGACTATCGTAAGTGGTCCTTGCGCTCCTTTTTGCAAGTACATTGCTTGGTTGCACGGCCATATTTCCCTATTTCTTTCATGTAACTCTCGGTTCTGAGCATGCACAGAGTGATCCTGCGCACCATAGGCACAAAATCATCCGATAGGTGCACTAATGACTCGGGCCCCTTGTGCATCGACTGACACTTATCTACCTCAGTGGTTGCTATTCCACTGTCCTGTCTGAAAAACTCATGTCTACTGAGCCTGGACATTACTGATGCTTCTGCTTTTCATGCTTCTCCTGCTTTATCAGGTTTTATAAGTAGTTGTGCTGCTCCGCACTGCCACTGCAGTACTGGCCAAACGATACTGCGTCTTGCTCTGCTACTCAGTACAGCAGTACTGAATGACCTTGGGTAATGCATCCTCATGTTACATTATTTGAATCATGTGCATTAGTATCCTGTTAGTGTATCATCCATCCCAGCTGTGATACTTGGAGTGGTACTCTCATATTAGACTATTAGCTTTGCTTGTATCCTATTGTGCCAATCTATACCTGTTTTGTTATCACTGCTTGAGATTAAGTCCCGGGGACAACCAAGTAGTGGCGAACATATCAAGTTCCATGGGAATGGGATTTACGATTGATGAAGCTCTCATCATGATTGGTTCTGAACACTTAGCTGTGAAGGGTTTCATGACACTGTGCATATCTTACACGCTCCAGGTAATGACCTGGGTTTTCAGTTTTATGGAAGCGACCATGATGAGTCTCCTAATATCTGTTTGTATGTGACCTATGTTAGCCATACTCTTGAAGGCTGTCTAATCATTTAGTCTGAAATGATTCCCCCTCTAGTTTGGAGCCAGGCAATGAACCCCAGGACCATCAGCAGGAGCCTGAAGCAGTTTAATACAAAAGGTTTGAGAATTTCTGGGTGTACAGGAGATTTTTTTGGTTAGGCATTCATTCCTTCAAGACCTTACTATTATATCGATGGGATGGTCTATATCTGTCTGATGTTGGCATTGATATATTTGATTCTCACCTGCAGGAGGCAATGGAGATATTGTTTTATTAAGGAGAAGAGTTCAGTTTAAGATGTAAAGTAGCCTCTTTGTGGTGTTTTCTGGAGAGTATTTGGTGGTTTTTGTTTTGGCACATGCGGTAGCAACAGTTCAGAATATGGGTGGGAAATAAGTGAGTATTTGTGGAGATCTCAGATCTTACTTTATGACAGGCCTGAAGAACTTCCTTACCTTTTTATTGACTTAGACTTCACATTGGGTGATAGTGGTTGACAGGGTAGCAAGTCATTGCCTGGACCAACCCCTCCCAATTGCATTTTAGCGAAGAGAGGCTATGGCCATTTCTCTCAATGTTTTGTTTTCTGTATTAATTTAGAGGTTGTTCCTCAGCATTATTTGTGTCAGGGGAAGGGATTGTATACACACTATGGTATGTACAAACTACATATGTATTTTAAAAAGAAGCCATACAATAAGCTGAAACAGTTATTCCACTTATGTAAATAAAAAAAAACATGTAAGCAACTTGCTATAGTTCTAATATCTGCAAAATTCTAATTTAATTGAAATGTTGTTAGAAAAAAATTAAATAATGCAGTCAAATATCTTCACTCTTTTATTTTCATTTGTAAATAAGTGTAATGTATCTGCTCATAACAAATGATGGTAGAGATGAGTGTAAGTTAACTCCAAACAGGTGCCAATTTTATTACCCACTGTTTGAATTTGTCTTGGCAGCTCCACCTCTCCAGTGTCTGCAAACCTCAACCCTGTGGCATAACAATCGTGGGTTCAGGGGATGGTGCGACTATGGGACCTGAAGGTGAGGGAGACCCGGCAAAGTCAAGTCACCCCTACTCCAGAGTCCCACGCTACCACCTGATACCTCCACTGATGTCCCCGCTCTGCTCTCAGTGGAGCAGAGTGGACGCCTATCCTGGTATTACGGCATTCAGGGGAAAGTTTACTGGGTTCATGTGCTGGATGCACATGCTCAGAAGTGCCTCAGGAGAGTGGAATGGCATCGCTGAGCCCCTCCCCTAATTTTGCTATGCGGATTGGCGATGCACTGTTCCACTCCTGACCCAGGGAAAGGCTAGCTAAATGGAGGAAGTACAGTTTGGATGATATTCTTCATAATTTAAGACTGAATATTTCTTACATATTTATCCCATTAGTTGGGTTTGATAACTAGATATAACAGATTGAGATACAGTGTCAAATACTAAAATATGACGTTTTTTAGTGTCCCCTGACCAGCATGACATTAGAATTGAAATGATATCTAACTAAAATGAAAAACTGTAGGAAACACAACAGCATATTAAAAGTGAAGTACACCAGCTTGTGTAAAAATGTCTTTAAGTTTTATACCTATACAATTTACGGCTGTGATATTAACAGACATTTATATTCTGCTAACACCAACAAAAATGGATACTTCTAATCCTTGTATTGTAATATCCATTTTGAATACCTCTATTGTTTTAGCCGCAAGCTATCTATTTAAAAAATCCTAGACTAGACTCCCATGAGGAAAGTAGTTCAACATAAAAGCCAGGAGAGCAGCAGTCTAACATTAAAAGGACAGACAGTTTCTGAGGTATTACCAGCTAACACTTGATATTACACAAAAACACAGGTTGGTATTTTAATCATCCTGTTTAACTATAATACTAATATTCACATATTGTTTGTTAATTGATACTTGTTTTGCAATTAGTATTGTTTTGACATGTATCTATCACTATCACTAAATTACATATCAAACAATAAGATACATTTTGCTTTCATTGCATAAGATATAATCAATTACTTGTAATGTCAAAGCTCAAAATATTTGACAGCGTGGGGAAATCCTTGGTTATAAATAGACCTGTATACAGGAACTAGTCTGTGTCATTTCAATCAGGTTTTTTTTTTGCCAAGCATGTTCCGGAGGATTTTTTGGGTTTTTACAAGCTGCAAGAAAAGACGCATGGATTCATTTTACTAGGTTTTCTTTTTTTATGGACAACAATGGAGACTTGGAATACTTTTATTAGGTATTTTTGTAAAGTTTACAAGATTGGAAACGAGGGTTCTGAGTTTTAATAAATAACATTTTGTGGTAAAACGAGGAGTGTGGCTCATTTAAATTTTGGGTTAATGCAATAACATAGCGGGCCCTGGGTTGCAGGGCATGCTGGAACTTGTGGTTCCCCAAGCGCTAACATGCCCTGTCAGCCATGGCTATGCTGGTGCTTGTAGTACTGCTAGCACTAGCATGCCCAGACTGTTCGGCAGCCTGGACTTGCTGGGACCTGTAGTGCACTAACACAAAATGGTATCTAAATTTTAAAAGCAATTTTATTTCCCCACACCCCGTGCCTCAAGGGTGTGGGAAGAGCCCTAGTGCTTTCAGCACGGGCCTGGGTACCCCTGGTTGACCCATCTCCCTAGGGAATCCAGCCCCGTGCAGACCAGCCTGGGGTTGGTTGGCATTATGGCAGGGGGACCGCACACTGTGTGTTACCCTAGTATGCCAGCTCAGGGTTAATCTGATTGGGGAGGCAGGAGGCACGCTCATTTTTTTTTTAACTCTTTGTGTCTTCGGGTCTGCTGGCTGTCAGATCAAGATTTTATGTCTTTTCGGAAGGGGGGAGGTTAAGCCTTATTAATGTTTTCATTTATGTGTTATAACTTGTGACCAGGTGGGCTTACTTCGCCACCTGGTCTATTGGGGAGAAGGATGAAGGAATGTACTTCCTGCACAGTTTATCTGTGTTTCCTTCTCACCGCCATTAACCAACTGTTACTGACCACTCCTACTGCTGTCACCTTGCAGCCAGACACTCACCGACTGTGAATGCCAACTGCATAATACTTGTAGGAGAATCTCACTGCAACCACTAGGCTTCTTTGCAGCACCTATAACTCCTGACTTCTGGGGTTCTGCTACAGTGCCTCTTTACTGTGTGTTGGCTGGTAGCTCCTGATCACTTACTATGGATCAGGACTGCTGGGTAGTGGGCAGAGCCTTGACACAGAAACACTGGTCAACGGATTAGAGTGTAAGCTCTTATCTGTTGGTCACAGAATACAGCAGGCAATAGGCATCAGGCAGAATTTTCAAGCTTGATTGTCTATTTGCTCAAGAGGTCCTTACAAGGGCCATCACACACTAGTGATCATCCAGAAGTACATATGTTATAATACATTACATGATGAAACAGAGCTCTTTTATATACTGTTTCTGACACACATGTTGGCAGGGTGTAAACCAGCCCCCTTTCTTACCTGGCACCACAAAGTCTGAGATATTACATTCAATTAATAGTTTTAGGATGTAATATGTTCTCTAAACTTGGATTTAAATGCAATTTAAACTTAACAAAATTCACATCAATCTGTGATTTCCTATATTACTTACAGTCAGGTTTCCTATCTCTCTAAGACACAGGATGAAAGTCTAACGTCTCCTGTGCATTCAGGCTAAAACATGTCTTGGTTACTCACAAATGAAAAGGCCTAATTAGAAGGGATTTCCTTTCTTCCTTTCTTAACAAACACAGGCCCTCCAAGATATGCATACTGCATCAGATGTCAATTACATTTCTAATACAAAAATCTGCAATGATATACATAATTGAAATAAATTTATACAATAAATTATTTATAAGTGATCCAGCCACAGAATAACCCAAATCTGCATATGCAGCCACTTTGCTGGGCATGCGCAGAGTGAGATCACTCTAGGTATGCTACGCATGGCATAGTACTCACGCTGCATCAACCCATCTGTTCTTAAATTAACATGTTTCAATCTATTCTATAAGAAATAAAAAAGTATTTTAAACTTACGGTATATAAAAACTTTGAGCGTACTCTGTAAATTCCTAACTAAGGGGGGTATTCAATTGTTCGGCTTGACGGCCGAAAAACTTGCGCTCTAAAACTATTACTGTTAATACGGTAAAATTGCGCTTAAAAACCGTTCATACGGTAATTTACTCGCTGAATTTCAGCTCACAGCTCAGGAAGCTGCGAGCTGAAATTCAGCGAGTAATTACCGTATTAACGGTAATAGTTTTAGAGCGCAAGTTTTTTGGCCGTCAAGCCGAACAATTGAATACCCCCCTAAGTATCTGTGTAGGTATTCTAAGTCATGTGTAGTTTCATTTTGAAATTTGAGGCTGGAATCTGCTTTGTTTTTAAGGTCTGAGTTTCTTTTGGACAATGCCAGTGTCAGTACAAGTAGTGCAAACAGGGCAGTTTTTAAGTCTTCAACTACTTTTTGAATTTCTGTTTTAGATAAACTTTTGAAATCTGCTATTTAGGCTTGTAAGTTGAGAACATCTGTTATTTTTGCAGGAGCTTGAAGTAATGGTGGTGGGTGGTGATTATGTAAAGTTTAGGAAACTACTTAAGAAGTTCCCTTTTTGCTTTTTGACATGCTTTATGCTTGATGTGGTAAGAGTAATGTATAGTCTTGCAGGGGTGTAGGAACAAAAATTTTCATTTTCATTTCGCATTTGGTATCTCGTTTCATGACAGTTGTAACAGAGACCGCAGATATACAAAGACTCCTAATCCCATGTTCATTTTTAACAATGTTTCAGGGGTAGACCAACCCCAGTTTCATTGTTTATTTTACTATAAAAATGTAATTATACATTATTAAATATTATTATTAATATTAACTACCAATTAGTGAAATAGCTGTTAGAAAGATAGATAAATTCAATTGTTCATCTTAATAACTTACATTTTTCATAGTCCTTAATCTAGTTTTTATTCAGTTTTCATTGACCACATAATCTAATCTGATTGGGAGCCTTTTTAAATCTATAGTCACTGCCTCACTGGTTATGGTATGTGCTATAAATTTAAATTGCTATATGTTTGTTACTGGACGCACCGCACAAAACTCAGGGTATACATAAAGTGAAATGTTGTTCGTCATCCATGCAGGTTATTTATTTAATGTTTATGAATGGCACACTTAGAATTTTTTTAAATAAACAAGTCAATCAATCTGTATTAAATCTATACTAAGGTAATCTATATTAAAGAACATTTGGCAGTCATTCTAAGACATTCTATAATTTAAAAAAGTTTCACAAGTTTAGAACACTCTGGCTAAAGATAACTGTATGTAGACAGACAGAACAGAGAGCAGGATATCGGTGGTAGTAGGTATAAAGTTACTGACAACACCGACTTTGAAGAGGCCGACATGATTACACCCATGACAGGCTGATAACACTGACAGGCAGGGGAGGACTGGCAAGACTCCTCTTGCCAGCCTATTAGAAGCATTTTAGGGGAAATAAATGCAGGTGGCCCAGTGACCCAGCCCAAGGTAGCCCACTATGGGACCAGCCTGGGGGACAGGTGCCCCCCTGCCCCTCAGCCCAGACTGCCCCTGCTGACAGGTTGAAAATGAAACTTGAAACAGCTCTGATGAAGGAACATCCCGGCAGGCTACAATGATGTCAATTTCAAGATCCCCCACCATCATTCACTGCTAATTAAAGGAGACGCCTGCTGTACATTGCTCTTTACAAAGCCTACAACATTGTACAGCCACCGCTTCCTTAAATTACCAACAGCCCAAATTAATAAATCAGGATGTTCATAATGTGTATTGTACATATAATGCATTTTTATAGTCTATATTCCTTACATACTCATGTTTTGTGCTAGCTAGTATCATGCATATGTGTAGTATTTAAAACAAAGACTTGCCGTAGCAGTCATCACTATCAGTTAGCACTTACACAGCACTGTAGCTGGTGCAAATCATATGGCTAAAGAAAACGTACTTGAGAGAAACCCAGCACTATCTGAGTTGACATGCCTGTACTGTACATTGCCTACATTAATCAGCCTAATCAATGAGGTACTCTCATAGATAAGAGTTAGGACCCTATTAGCAGAAGCTCTGTGACGTGTCTAGTGGTTTATCATGCATTTACAAACGTGTGTAACTGAGAATTCTGCATTTTTATGTACAAGTAGAAATAACAGCTCTGTTCCTGGCTAACAGCGGTGTGCTGGGAGATTTTTCTCTGTATTTGCTCCTTTCAGGATAACCCCACCCCCGCAACTTTTCTTTGTGTTTGTTTGTTTGAGAGGCAGGCTCTGGTATCGGTAGCTGATGGGGACGCTAGTTCTATACTGCCATTTAAAGTCTCTTGGGGTACCTTTTGGTAAGTTAGCTCTCAGTTTAAAACACATATATGTATGACCCAAAAATAGAGACTGTCATTGATTAGAGTTAGAACCATTGTATTAGCAGAATTTCCGCGATGTGGCGGGTGGCTTATCATGCATTGCATTTGTGTATAACTGAGAATTCTGCATTTTTATGTACAAGTAGAAATAGCAGCTCTTTTACTGGTTAACAGCAGTGTGCTGGAGGATTTTTCTCCATTAATCAGCCTCTTCACTCCCACATTCTGCCCTCTAATTTTCAGACCTGACAGCTCATCACACTATATATGAAACACAAGATTTCATGTGATTGCAACTTAGCCTTTCAGTAAAGAAAATGTTTAATATTGCTGCTTGTATATACTGTATATCTGAGGCCAAACACGAACATGAACTCTGCCTTGCTGTCTTTTTACCTGAGGGTGAACAGAAAGTAAAGAGTAGGCCTCCTGCATGCTTTGCCTTGCACGCTGCCCACCTTATTCCATACTTGCCAACATTTCATTTTTTTTTCTGGGAGCTGCTAGTAGGAGGTAGGCGTGTAGGGGCGGGGCCCCGAAAATAGCGTCATTTAGCCCCGCCCCCGTTACGGAATGACGCAAATCGCCGGTGAATCGCGGTGTTTGAACCGTATTGTGCCCACTTCTGGGCAGATCAGGGAGATTGCCACACTCTCTCGGGAGTCCGGGAGACTCACGCAAAATGCGGGAGTCTCCCGGACGTTCCGGGAGAGTTGGCAAGTATGCCTTATTCTACATTGATTTAAACAGCTGGTGGGCAGCAGCATGACTCTCATTGGGGATGAGGAAGAGGGAGTAGAGAGTTTGAGAGGGGGGATAGTTATTGAGGGGTGAATAGTTCAGTATTGTCAGCTCCCCATCTCAATGTCAAGATAACTGAATCCTCCCTGAAATGACAAGCGTGCAGAGTATGTTTCAAGACGTTTCCATATTATTAACAACTATTATTTCTTCCTTTGTTCTCTATGCCTTCTCTTAATGTCTTCTTTTACACTGAATATTTATAGCAAAGAAATAGCATGTATACAGGTGTGTAGATATCTTACCTTGTAAAAGTCTTCAATGCAAAAAGTCAGTGCACGTACTTCTGCAGTTCTAGAAACAGTTTACGTTTACATAGTCTATTCAGTATACCTTTTATTGTAAGATCATTTAGGTGGGGCCATCATTACCTTCAGTTTAATGTCTTTTGTATGTATTTAATTTTTTTTTATAAAATCTTTTTTATTGAAAATAAAACAGCATATACATATAACAAGGTAATATTCAATTGAGTGGTATTGCAGGCTGTATTTTAAATAACAATGTTCAAACATTTTAAATCGCCAGTAAGATGGTTTGTTCATCAAACTGGAAAGGATAATGAAAAGTTCTGCTCGCGGAACTGTTGGAAATATTTATTGAACAAACCAGGGTATGTTATTAATATGTTCATCTAATGTGTAGAGCTAAATAATATGTTGGCACTTTTTAAAGAATAATAATAATATATCTATAGTAATATATAATATATCTAGCCGGGGGGGAAACCTCAAACACTTGTAATCCCATATATATATATTTAATATCTTCCAGTTGCACTGCCCCGCAAATAGAAGACATATTTCATACACTGTTCAGAAATGTGGCCAAGCTCACTTGAGAAACAGTGAACTGAAAATAAGAAATACATTTTCGACGTATCACACATCTCACCAGGTTAGTTCCATGTTGTTCATTGTGTGCTTTGGTTTCCCTTGGTTACTGCTATCTGCTGTTCAGCCTGGCGTTCCTCTGTCATTGGACACCATCTTGCCCAGTGGTCGGCGCATGCACTACCCCGGGAACCGTCAAAACCTCTGCTTGGCAGTGATTGGATCATCTGCAGCCAGTTCCCTTTATAAAGGCTCTCCTCCGTTTAATGGGTGTAAGATCATCAGGTCTTTCTACCTGATAGACTCCTGTTGTTCCTGACATCGTGGATCGTGCAGCTCATCTCTACTCGTTATTACTGTGCAGCTTATCGCTACTCAGCATTACCTGTGCAGCTCACTGCTATTAAGCATTACCTGTGCAGCTCACCACTTCTCAGCAATACCTTTGATGTGCACTGCTTCTCAGCATTACCTGTGCAGCTCATTGCTTCCCAGCAATTACCTGTGCAGCTCATCGCTTCCCAGCATTACCTGTGCAGCTCATCGCTACTCAGCATTACCTGTGCAGCTCATCGCTTCTCAGCATTACCTGTGCAGCTCATCGCTTCTCAGCATTACCTGTGCAGCTCATCGCTTCTCAGCGTTACCTGTGCAGCTCATCGCTACTCAGCATTACCTGTGCAGCTCATCGCTATTCAGCATTACCTGTGCAGCTCACCGCTTCTCAGCGTTACCTGTGCAGCTCATCGCTTCTCAGCATTACCTCTGCAGCTCATCGCTTCTCAGCATTACCTGTGCAGCTCATCGCTTCTCAGCATTATCTGTGCAGCTCATCGCTACTCAGCATTACCTGTGCAGCTCATCGCTTCTCAGCGTTACCTGTGCAGCTCATCGCTTCTCAGCATTATCTGTGCAGCTCATCGCTTCTCAGCGTTACCTGTGCAGCTCATCGCTTCTCAGCGTTACCTGTGCAGCTCATCGCTACTCAGCATTACCTGTGCAGCTCATCGCTTCTCAGCGTTACCTGTGCAGCTCATCGCTACTCAGCATTACCTATGCTGCTCATCGCTTCCCAGCAATTACCTGTGCAACTCATCGCTACTCAGCGTTACCTGTGCAGCTCATCGCTACTCAGCGTTACCTGTGCAGCTCACCGCTTCCCAGCAATTACCTGTGCAGCTCATCGCTACTCAGCATTACCTGTGCTGCTCATCGCTTCTCAGCATTATCTGTGCAGCTCATCGCTTCTCAGCGTTACCTGTGCAGCTCATCGCTACTCAGCATTACCTATGCAGCTCATCGCTTCCCAGCAATTACCTGTGCAACTCACCGCTACTCAGCATTACCTGTGCTGCTCATCGCTTCTCAGCATTACCTATGCAGCTCATCGCTACTCAGCATTACCTATGCTGCTCATCGCTTCCCAGCAATTACCTGTGCAACTCATCGCTACTCAGCATTTCCTGTGCAGCTCATCGCTTCTCAGCATTACCTGTGCAGCTCATCACTACTCAGCATTACCGTTGCAGCTCATCGCTTCTCAGTATTACCTATGCAGCTCATCGCTTCCCAGCAATTACCTGTGCAACTCATCGCTACTCAGCATTTCCTGTGCAGCTCATTGCGTCTCAGCATTACCTGTGCAACTCATCGCTTCACCACCTTCTCGCTCAGCTTATCTCACAGTCAAGACCTGTGGTTTTTCTGCAAAGCATCGCTCATCATCAGTCCTGTTCCAGAGTTATACAGCTGTGTGGACCTCTCTGCAGTTCATCTCTTCACTACTACTTCTATTCTGCTCAACAGCTACTTTGTGGTTCTGTGCATTATCTGCTCCACGCCCCCTAGAGGGCCGAGACCTGCGGTTGAGAGCAGTTAAGACCATATTCCCTTGCGGGAATCCCTGATGAACACATCTCCTCCGTTAGACTCCGCACCTCTCTGGGGGTAAGCTGTCACTCGAGCAGAGATCAAGACCATTCCCATTATCTGGCTTTCATGAGACAACGTTTAGCTGCCATTGATCAGCTACAGAGACGTAAGAGGGTGACATCTGACCCTGTAACTCTAATGCCTCTGGGCTTGAAGAAAATATATAATAAGAACAACAGAGAACTCATCAAAATTAAATTGCTCAGCGTGACTGTATCCATTTCTCCTTTTATATCATCTATGTTGGCTAATATGGTCTTTCTGAAACGTAATCCAAACAATATAATAATTTACCCTACTTTTGAGACTTTAGAACTTAGAAAAGAATGGGAGGCTATGTTAACAATATGTTCCAATGATCTAATGAAGGTATTAATTAAACATGGTTTAGAACATTTCCAGAAAGCATATGGCAAATTCAAATCGAATTTGGATGACTATAACAAAATTATTGTAGAGGAAAAATGAAAAAATTTTGCACGAGACATGAATGAAGTCCAAAATAAAATAAATGAAAAAAATGAAAAAAATAAAATATTTAAGTTTGTTTCACAGAAGTATAGAAAATCTAATACCTCATACAGCACCTCAGAAATGGAATCCTCGGAAGGTGAGACATCTGATATCTCCCCTAGCAAGAGGCACCATGCGCAATATCCTAGGGATTTTTTAGGTAGAGGTCTCAGAAATCTAGATGGAGGGGGAGGTTACAGGCACAAAGCGGTATGAAGGGGAGAGAGGACACTAAACCCAAAGAAAGAAAAACAAATGGAGGAACAGGAGGACCCCCAATCATACTGGCAAAAAGACAGACGCCTCAAGTATTAGAGGACGCACTGAGGATTATCAACCTTACAGACAAACAGTTCGATCCCATTCTTATCATGGTCTTACCTTTTCCCAACTCAATGATTTAATCCTTTTGAGTGGTAAAAAGATCTAATGCTGTTTTCGAGGAAAATTTTACTCAACCATTTTTTAATAATCCTAATAAAGAGAATGAACAACATAATCAGATCTTGACTAAGGGGGTAGATACTTATCTGAGTGATTTGATATATGAAACAGAGGAGGAGAAACAGGCTTTACTGATGTTGGAATAATTAGAAGGCACAAAGTGTGAGGAGAGTGAGGCGATTGCGACAAACATTAACAAGTCAAGACAACCAAAATAAAAATCAGTCTTCTCTCCTAATATATCAGTTTGCCGTCACATCAAAATATATCGTGACTTGATATTGAAAGATTTAGACTGTTTTTGAGAATGGGTAGACGCAAGAACTTTAACAACAACCTTAGCAAAGAGGAAATTAAAACTCTTTGCGAAATTGAAATGTGGGAGGATGTACTGATCAAACCCTATGATAAGGGGGGAAAATTTGTCTTATGGCCCATTTCCAAATGTAAAACAGAAATTTACCGGCAACTCAACAACACACAGTGCTACAAAAGGCTGATCTTCAATCCTATGGCTATTTTTTGGGCATTATACAATAAATTGATTAGTCATGCATGTAGGAGTGATGTGATATCTAAACCAGATTATGATTTCCTCAAAGTTGAACATTCTAGGGTAGATCTACCTATAATACACAAAAATGAAAAAAGTCCACCAGGGAGACCTATATTATTGGTGGTAGGGAGTCTAACAGAGAACACCCGCAAAGTGTTAACTTACATCTACGTGAATGTGTCACCAGTTTGCTATTATATGCAAAGGACACATTAGATGTTTTATCAAAAATAAATGATTCAAAAGTGAACAAAGACACTGAATTAGCATCTTATGATGTAGAATCCCTTTAGATTAACATTTCACACAAACATGGGAAATATTTTGAGACAAGTGAGATGTATGTGAGTGCATTTTTATTGATGGCCTTGTATGTTATTAGAAGAATCTTATATTGGATTCTTTGAAAAACAGGCAACCAATGAAGAGACAGACAGAGCGACTCTGCAGACGAAAAATAATTTGCAAGGAAGATCAATCTAGCCACTGCGTGCAAAATAAACTGTAGGGGCTAGAGTCTTATTTAGGGAAGACCAGTAAGGAGAGTATTAGTCCATGCGGGAGATGATGAGTGCATGAATTAAAGTTTTTGCAGTGTCTTGTGTGACATATATATATATATTCTGTAAATGTTTTTTGGCTGTATGCAGCATGATGTAAATATAGAGTTGATGTGGGGAACAAAGGATAGTTGCGAGTCAAGGATTACACCTAGACAGCGAACTTGCGGGTCGGATCTATGGTCATATTGTCAACAGAGATAGAAATGTCAGTCAGGAAGATTCTATTTTTGGGTGGGAATATTATTAATTCTGTTTTTGAAAGATTGAGTTTGAGTCGGCAAGAAGACATCCAAGATGAAATGGCAGAATGACAGTCAGTAACGCGAGACAACACAGATGGTGAGAGATCAGGAGAGGATAGATACATTTCTGTATCATCCAAATAGAGATGATACTGAAATCCAAAGGAGCATATTAGTTTTCCAAGAGAAGCGGTGTAGATAGAGAATAGCAGAGTAGCTAGGACTGAGTCTTGTGGTACTCCAACTGATAAAGTAAGCAGAGTGGACGTTGTTCCAGAGAAATTAACACTGAAAGAGCGATTAGATAGGTAGGATGAGAACCAGGATAGGACAGTGTCTTGAAGACCTATGGATTGTAGCATCTGTATGAGGAGAGAGTGGTCAACAGTGTTGAATGCAGCAGAGAGATCCAGGAGAATTAGAAAAGAGTAATCACCTGTAGTTTTAGATACTTCCTCAATATGGGAGTAAAAATGATCTGAATGTCTTCATACTATCAATTTTGGAATTCATATTAACCAAAAACTACTTAATTTTTTATAAAAACTTTCATTTGCAGATCAGAAGGACTGTGATGGGTACAGCACATGCGTCAATGTACACAAACCTATTCCTAGGATGGTGGGAGGGGAAACAATTAATGATTAATATGAGATGTATACTAGCCATATCATTCTATGGATAAGATACATAGATGATATTCTCGTATTATGAGAGGGGGAAGAGACTCTCTTCCACGAATATATTGAAAAATTGAATAAAATCAAGTTTAATTTACAACTAACCTCAGAAATTCATGTGGATAAAATTAACTTACTTGAATTTACAGTCCAAATAGGGGCAGAAGGCAAACTGGAAACGGATGTTTTCAGGAAACAGACTGCTATAAATAGCCTTCTACACTATACAAGTGCACATTTTCTACCTGTGATTAAAGGGGTCCCTAAGGGTGAACTTTTAAGGACAAAACATAATTGCTTTGATGAAAACATTTACAAAAAAAAATCTGAAGAACTGCAAAACAGGCGAAAACGACGAGGTTATAGCACTAAAACTATACACAGGGCAGTTCATGGCGGAAAGCTCGTAACCCGAGGGACTGTTTGGTCCATAATCACCTCACGGATAATTGAAATGACACAAATAACACCCAAGATTTACACTGGCTTCCATAAGTGCAGTAGTTGTAAGGCTTGTCAATATACAGTTCAAATAGATGAATATGATGACAGATATTCTAAAATCTGGAAGATCAAGGAGTTTGTGAATTGCAGTTCAACAGGGGTTATTTATTGATTGAAATGTCCTTGCAAACTCAAATACACAGGAATGACAACTAGACCATTTAAGAGGTGACTCCTGGGACATGTCAGTAACATCAAAAATGCCCGCAAAAGATTAAGATAAATTGAAGCCACTGACAACTTTGGGAAGGCACTTCTTAATTTATCATGAAGGCAACCCTAAAACAGTATGGGCCTTTGCTATGGAAAAGGTTATCTTAGGAAATACTCCACCATGATATTTTGAAAAGGGAGTCTAAAAAAACTTTCTAATGAACAGTCTTATACCTAATGGATTGAATGAGCAGAATACTTTCATGATCTTTATTTAAAAATGTAAAAATTTACCATATAATGTAAGAGATTCATCTCCTACATTATACTTTGATCAATGTTCCCTTTATCTTACTAATGAAGTGCTATGGAATATTGAAACACTGGATATATGATTAGATGACTCACAATATGATTCTTGAGGGCAAACTACGGATGAAATCAGAAGATGATCTCAATTCTATCATTGTATTTTTGACTCACCGTCTTACATTATGTTTCATTACAATAATAGGATTATTACCTTTGAACTACTTAAGAGTCTATCTCGCAATGTTTTTCACTTATGCACAAATGCAACGTTTTTTGTTTAATCAATAGGGTTTTCATTTGACAATTTGTTATCACTTTCATCCATGGATTTATTTGATTTATTATATTATCATTCCATTAACTGATTACTTTTGATGAACATCAAATATTAATGTTTCTCTTAACATCATTAGAATTTATAGAGTATTTTGAGCTTTTACTTTTTTAATAAGTACATCACATTAAACCTTCCTATTTACCTTTACACATTGTCAATGTGTCACTTAATTTCTACTTGTGTATTCATGGACTCACTCTATAAAGTTCACTTTCACTAATCGATTACCTTTAACAATGTTAGAGAATAATATTTGAACAATAATGTTTATTTTTTTAATTTTAGTAAGTAGGAATATAATAAGGATGTACTCAATATAACTTGATCATATTGTAATTCTAACATAATGCCCAATATTATGGTACCATATTAATAATCATATTTAAGAGAGCATTAAGCAAATAATGTACTAGGGAATATAGATTATGAATAGTATACGGTAATATAATTTAAATTAGGCCATGGACTCATTAGACTACTATCTTAATGTCCTAGGTAATGGGATCCAATTTTATAGAAGCTATAATTTTTTAGTTTGTATTTATGAGATTGTAATCTTATGTCATTTAATTGACTGGTTCCTCATATTAAGGAGGAGATGTTAGATTATATACAATCCTGTTCACATATTTGAGAGGATGTAATTGTATCCATACATTGCAAAAGATGTGAAACGATATCATTTAGTATTTGTATTATCCATCTGATCAACAGTCAGTCTAATCGAGGAGGAATGACTGGGGATCTAGGCTGATTTATGTATAGCAGGGGCAAATGCAGGATTTCTAGAGAGGGGTTTCAATGCCATGTCGCCATTGGGCATGACCAGTATGCATGGGGGCGTGTCTATAATTGTAGACAATACTGAGCTGCTCTCCAACTCTTCCTAACCCCATCATATACACAGGCAATTCCTATCCCATTCATATACATGGGGCAAGCCACCTGAAACATACAGTGCCCCAGTTTTGGATGGGGGCTTCCAGGCACAAGAAAACCCCCCTGGGTGCACCCTTGAGAGGAGGTGACATTATACATTACTTACCTGATTACTTATACATAGATCTGTACTTGAGTTTCTATGTGTGTCTATGATAAAATCAGACCACTCCGATTGTTGTTTACATTATTTGTATGACTACGAGTTACACCAATCAGGAGATAAATGATAGAATAAGTGATTAGGAAATACTAATGACCACTCTTTGACTTTTGTGCAAAAGTTAATCTAATACAATACATATACAGGTATGTTCTCCTCCATGCTATGTTTTAAAATAAATATAAATTACAAACTTCTGATGATAATCCACTTAATAAGTTTATAGTTGTCCCCTGAAAAATAGAAGCTCTTATGTCTTTTTATGGTGTTTTTGTTAGCAATTAAGTGTTTCATTATTCGTATATTTACAGTACTTTCAACATGAAGATTGTACATCTCAGCTCACACACCATTCAAAGATGAGCAAAATTGTCAAAACTGTTTCACGAAATGTTCACCTCATTCCACATTTGGCTACAAAATTTGGCTTAGGTGTTCCCAATCCTATCACAACCACACCACACAGCAGAATGATTGTCATCATCCCAGCTCTGTCCATTCTGTGAAGTGAACATGTGCAGAATGGCAATTGGCAGAAAGGCGAAGCAAAAGCCGAACTCAAAGATTGGATCACTGTAACTCTGTAAACCGCTCTGTTCTGCAACAACTTCAATTATCGATTGCTCTCATCTCTGGTAACAACATTCAGCCAACCCACCAGTACAGTAGTGACCAAATCAGCTGGGCTTTTAAATGTGCAGTACATAGATGATATTAATGCAGACTAAGGGCATTACATATCAAGCATCTTTTTTTTTTTTTAACGTTTCATAAACAGCAATTTTAATATAGGCAAAGCTGGCGTGTCAGGTTGGAAAATAAATCCACACATCGGGTTTTGCCTTTAATAAAATTTTAAATCCTGCTATCAAAAGTGCCGAAAATCAGTGATGTTAAAAAATGTATCCTTGATAAATAATGAATTTATTTATAAATTCTTACATAGTAGCATTTTTTATTATTCATTATTATTATTATTAGTTAATGATGATTCAAATTGATGAAAAAAAATAATAATGGTACTTGGAGATATAGAACAATGCAACTTTAGTACCAGGGAAAATACTGTGATGTCTGTGCCTTGGCTTCCTACTGCATTCAGACACAATCCAATTATCCTCATGTAACAGTAAGACATCCCCACTTACAGCCATAACATAATGTCTCCTGTTTTGCATTCAGCAGACATTATACTCAGTTGGAAAGTGTAATAAAAATGATTAGTTTGAATGATTATTTCTCTCTCTACCCAACATTGATCTGCAATCTGTTCCCGTACTGACCTTTCCTACACTCAGCCCTTGCTTGTCATTGAAGGGACAGGAGCTTATTTCCAGTATGAATTGTTTTTTTTTATGTTCACTCAATACATTTCTTGCTAGGCTCTTCTTCCAAAATAATGATGACATATGATACACGTTAGCTTTATTACCACTGCCGCTGTCCTCTACAATAACTGGAGGGAGCATCATGCTATTGAAATGTAATGACAAAGCAAAGATCACATCTCCTTTCTGTCTTGCACTGTTATGAGCCTCTCTGCCTCTAACTATATTCTCTTTAGCCTTTTTTTTATTATTTTATACCCTCATATAAACTTAATGTATGTCATACAAGAAATACAGTAAATAATCTAAAAATAATTTACTGATAAAATATCTATTTAAATGCAGGAAATATAGGTTTATTTTTTAAATGTAGTTTTAATGCCCATGCAGACATTGTTATACTGTAGACCTAAAACCTTGTTTTACTTAATTTACACCTAGCAAAACAATTAAAGCAATAAATGGTTAAGTAAAAGAAAAGACAAGAGAGATATCATAATGACTATAACTATGATAAAGAACCAGCATCAATTATACGGAAGTTGTATAAGGACAGTTATCAATGAGTGCCATATATTATTGAACTTTCCTGGATAGCCCATGTCAAATGGAATGTGCAGATTTGAATTCACTTAAATTAGTCATTTCAAGACAAATGAATGAGCGCTAGTAATTTTGTATAATATGGGCTATAAATTCCATGTGCCCTATTTATACTCAGAGCAACCTGCATTTGGTTTAGAATGCACGGAATTTGGGCATAAGTAAGCTCGGATTAAAAAAGGAGTGGATCTGAAGATACGTGCACTGATGAATTCGGGGGCAGGTCTGCTCAGCTCTACTAAGCAGGGCACTGCAGGTTATGTCCAATACCTATGTGGAATATAAATTTGTAAAGAAATGCACAGAAAAAAAAAGTCAATTATTGTCACTTGCTAATAATATAGGCATTAGTGATAAAACAGTTACATTATTTTAAAAAAACGTTTTTTTTTATATATATATTTTTTTTCCATGAAATGCTTTTATTAGGATGTTTTTAATGTCTACTGAACATAAAATAAATTTTTACAGTTATTCCTGATTGTAAACACATGTTATAACATGCATACATAACTGTCGCCACTAATAATCAGGACTTAGACTAGCCCTGTAGCTGGAGCAAAAGAAACAGCAGAAAATCAAGTACTTATGAGATGCCCAAAGCTTGAATCGGACAAAGCGGCGTGCACTCCAGTTTGGCGCGCCCTTACTTGAAATTGACTACAGCCAAACGCCCCTTCCCCACCCTGTTACCTCCATGAAAACATAGGCTGTAGTAAGTGGGATTACTGGTATATAGTCTGGTTCTAGGCATGTGCAAAGTGATTTTGCATATACTAAAATTAGTCAGATACATGCCTTGATGAATCAGGTTCCTAGACTGCCCAGGTTTTTTGAAGGAAGGCAAATGATTTTATCCAAATACTGGTCATGTAATGACCAGTATTTGTAATCCATTTGATTGTAATCAATTTGGTATGTTTAGCAAATACAGTTGATGAGTAACCAGGACTTGGAATTTTCAAGGACATGTGGAAGACCTGAAGATAAGATTCTGTTGGTGTTTTGAAAACACCAGAATAAATTCTATGGAATGGAAAGAAAAACTAGGTTGAATTTAATATTAGGCAGCATCATTATTTTTGTGATCTCTGGCCACAGGGAATAAGAGCTTGGGACAGCTCTACCATGCATACAAAGATGAATTGAGCGTTGCTGCGTTTATTTGCGTATGGTCCGGTACTGGGCATGCGCAGGTCAAATTTGCAGATTATAAGCACAAAATCAACATTTACGTTCAATGATAAATCATGCACCATGTGCTTTTAATATTAATCTCTTGTCTTTTACTGAGATAAAAACAAACATCTTTAAAGATTCATTGTCATACATATGCTCTTACTTTGTGTATTTGAATTATTATATCTAGCCAGGTCAGCTTGTTTGACGTTTTTCAGCTCTTTGACTAGAGAGCAGCAACACTTATTGTGTACATTCCAGTTTCCCAGTCCAAATTTTAGTCCAGTACTGTTTAAGAACATTATGATTCTCACACATATTTTCAGTTTACTATTAGTAACCCTTATGACCCTTTCATAGGACAAAGATGCTGAACTGTTATCGGATGAAGCCCTTCTCTGCAGGTGTTACTCCTCCTGAATGATTTTCATTAACTTACATTTTGTAGCTACTGGTAGTATCTATTAAAAGTTCAGACATGTGTTGAGACTCTGCTTCTACTCAATCAACCAAATTCTGAGGAAGAGTTAATGTAGTTTTGAACATTTTTACCTTCCCCAAATCTTTGAGTCATCCGGGTGTTTCCCTGACATCAGTGATGTAATTGAAACAGCTCAACTAGCTCCATTTTCTTCTTACCTTCAAGTTTCAGTCCCTTATATCAGAACCATTTGTTAAAGTAGGCATGGTTGTTCCATTTTCTCTCTATGCATCCTATTCAGTGTCAATCCCACTGCTGCCACCATAAATTTTACAATACACTATTATTATTATGTTTTTATTATATAGTCTACTAATAATATTAATTGACACTGAATAACATTTCACATAGGAATTTGAAATAACTTTAATGTGAAATTTCAAGACATATGAATTATTCCTAGTAGTTTTATTTTCAAGTTAAGTAATTCATTTTTAATACATCTTGTGTGTCATTTTGTCATTTTTCAGAATTGTAATCTTTATAACTTGGTTCTCTAAAATAAATGGCTTGTTCATCAGAGGCAAAATCAAATGAGACTAATAGATGTTTGCTAAACACAATACTCTGAATTCAGTTAAATTGCACCAAAATTCTAAGTGAAATGCTGATTGATTTGTTATAAACTTGGAGGAAACGGTGAATATATTAATGTCAGGAATCCTGCATTTAGATGCAGGACTCAGTATTGAACTTTCACTTTAAACTTGCTCTGCCTCTCATTCCCTGCCAGAGTATCAGATTTGCTGCTCTAAGCTCCTGAGTGTGTTATTCTACTTAATGCTTGATTCCTTATTACTGACCGGCTTGTTCCTGACTTGTAACAACTGGATCCTGACTTTATACTAAGCTGACAGATTGGTTTTGAACTTTGTTTTTTCCTGACTATTCCTCTGCTTGTTGGTTCTATTTGTTTAATCTGCATCTTCCTGATCATGACTAATTTGACTATTCTGCCTTCAAAGCTGCTTATCTTTAAAGATCTGCCCACCATGCAAAGGGCCGGTTCAGTAAACTACGACCTGGTTACTAAACGCAGCCAATTCCATCCCACTTTGCCCTGGGCTCTGGTAAATATCGCTAGTAAGTTACATTTCTCACGACTGCTCTCTGACTGTGCCAATCTTAGGTGGTATCCACAACAACAGACCTGATATTTAATGATCTAAAGTGATTTGCTGTAATTTTTATCAAAAATGTTCCACATGCCACTTTAGAAATCTAAAATTTAAATCATCCTGTACAAGTAATTGGGGACAAGTAGGGCAGGGATAGAGAGTACAAACACAGGAAGGCCACATAGAAAGATAGATTAAAATGTTGCATTTATCATTGGTTAATACTCAAGGTTTCAATATATATCAATATTTGCAGGTGGCAAAGTAAAGTAGTTGTTTAGATCACCTAAATAACCCCTTCCTCTAGCTAGTCTCCGCAACTGAGAGTCAACATTCAAAAACATGTACATAAACATAATTAATTTGGTCATTTAATGAGTCAAACAGATAAATATCAAACTAGACACATCAAGAGAACAGCAAAAAGTTTACAATATTCAAAAAAATAGGCTAATGTCAATAACATATCAGTGGCATACTAAATCCTTTCATGAATGTCAAACTATGAATTTTGAATCCCTCATAGAATCTATAGTGGATCCACTTTGAAGCTAGCAGTTGTTGTTGGCTCACCTTGGGTACGTAGTACAATGGGTGTCCGCTCTTCCCCCATGTACCCCCGAGAGGAGGTAATGGGCTCTGGTGTGGCCCCCAGACTAACACAACTAGGTAGCTGCTGACCGTGTATAGAGGAATAGATAAAGTAATGCTACAAGACAGTCATAAACAGAAATCAGCCGAGGGTGAGGTTAGACAGCACTGGTTCGTACATAGAATGCAGACAGGAGGATTGAGTAAGGGGTAAATTGGGATGGTCAGAAATAGGCCAGTTTGAAAACAGATGGTCAGTCAGCAATCTGATACAGGCACTAAAAATGTCAAGATGCTGTTGGGATTCATATAGCTGTGAGGTGGAAATAATCTTCAATTTCTGATTGATGAAGGATCAACCTTATGACAATGTATGAACAATACATTAGGCTCAATTATGTACATCTGTACTCCCAATGTTCTACTTCTTCCACTTCATCCATACATGACCTACTTGCCATGTTCATTTAGGTGTTTTTTTTTAATTATCAACCACAGCAAGGGGAACATCTTGTACACCTTAACATTTTGATTAAGAAAAAGAAAAGATTATCATCAGAAAAAAGCCTCCAAAAAGTGTGTATTTGAGCATTATTGAAGATCCATTCCCCATGACCCATATGCTAGTTTATATCAACTGTTGTTGATATTGCTGAAGCAGCAGAAAAAGATATATAGAGGTATAGTGGGTGTAGTAAGTATATAAATGTAGTTGCTGTTACTCCTACACTCTGGTGCTCTGATGCAGCGAGAGATAAGTACAGTAGATAGGTAGATGCACCTAGCACTCCATGTAAGCTCCCCTCCATTTCCCTCCATTTAAAAAAATAGTCTAATTAGTCAATTTTGAAGCTGCCAGTATCTGAACAAATACAGTGCGTCAGAGTGCCATTTTATCTTCAACATTTTTTTAAAACTTTCAAACAACATTAAATATTGGCATTTGTTTCCTCAGGCAGTCGAGGAGACCGTACTTAAGTTAAAATGTGACCCACCAGATGAGATCCCGGATCTAAGAGAGCTTGTACACAAGAGATACACTGCGCTTCAGAAGAATAGTACAGAGGAGGCCCTGAGACAGGACAATAAATATGTCCAGTTTAAAGAACAGCTAAGAGACCTGAGAAAAAGAATGGGTGTGTCACCAGCCCCTGCAGATGAAGATTTGAAAAATGAAGACAGGGAGATTGCCGTTACCCGGAGCTCTCCTATAACACATGTGGAGATGGTGAACCCAGTTTAAAACAAAGTATGTGGTCACACGTATGAGAGAGAAGCAATTGAAAGGATAATGAAATTGTCCTTGGGACCCTCCCATCCACCCTTATAATGGATCTTAAAAAGGACATGCAACTTTAACAAAACAAGCACTTCAGCGACAAGGAGTGCCACGTTTGTGGCTGAAGTGCTTGGTTTGTTTGGGCCACCCACAAAACAAGCTAACAATGGCTTAAGGCAGCTAAGGTTACAGTGCTGTCAATAAACTCTACAGTGGCAAGATGTTGTCATCATCTTCAACCTCATCCTCACCCTCATCAGTGTGTACATAATCCTAACACAGTATTAATTCATCCCCACAGGGAACCACCATTACAGAAGTCCCTGTAACATAAATTTCAAAAACAAAAATGTAAAAAAAAAGCTTTTTCCATTTTAAAGAAAAAAACACATCTTTAATAAAGGTTAAACTTTACTGTAGAAAAACATAAAAAGGCCAACATACCATTTTACCCAAATATTAATAAGCATACCAGCATCAGCTAGCTTCCTTCTGTCAGCTAGATCCCTGCACCTGCAATCTAAATGGTCATCATCCTCACCCTCATCAGTGTGTACATAATCCTCTTACAATACTAATTAATCCCCGCTGGAATCCACCATTACAGAAGTCTCTATACTTTGATCTAAATGCCAGTAAAGGCCTTCCTCATGGAATTTGTAGTTCATTTTGATGAACATCATCTTTTCCTCATTTTTAGGAAGTAGCCTCCTACGCCAATCGCGGACAAGGTCTTTGGATGTGCTGAAAACTCTTTACGAGTACACACTGGAGGGTGGGCGGCTTAGGTATTGCAAACGGAGTTTGTACATAGGTCTCTAAATTGCCTTTTTTTTCCTCCCAGTATGTAAAGGGACTGTCTGATGTGTCTATTTCTATACTGTCATTAAAATAATCCTTCACCAATCTTTGGATGTTGATAGAAGGATCAGTTGGCGTTACGGCAGAGGTGCCACGATTTTTGGGCAATTTTTTTAGACCAAACCAGATGTCAAAATGTTCTGCTGAATCATCTGCATCATCCTTGGGTCTCTTAGAAAAGCTTAGTTTTTCCTAGCAGCAGTAGCCTGAGAAACTGAAGGAGGGGAAGCCCTTGTATCAGGTACCACTTCAGCTGTCAACTTGCTCACTAGGAGCTCATTGCATCTCTTGTGATCTGGGACAGTTGGAAAGAAAGAGAAGACATAGCTCTTAAACCTAGGATCAAGCACAGTCGCTAAAATGTAGTGATCCAATTTCCGGAACTTGATAACTCTTTGATCCTGGCAAAGCGATTAAAGTACTTCATCTACAAGTCTGACATGCTTACCATAATTTCTTTGTTTCCTCTCCTCCTTTAATGTTTCAAGGTTCTTTTCAAAAGTCTATTTAAGGGAATCACTTTGCTCAAGCTAGCAGTGTCTGAACTCATTTCACAGGTGACTACTTTAAATCGTTTCTGCACCTTGCACAACACGGAAAGTATTTTCCACTATGCTGGACTAAAGTACATTCCCCCTCCTTTCCCAATGTCATGGCTTGTGGAGTAAGCGTGGATGGCTTTTCGCTGTTCCTCCATCCTCATAAGCATATAAAGTGTGGAATTTCACCTTGTTACCACCTCTTGCTTCAGTTGGTGGCAGGGCAAAATAATTTGTTCTTGCAGTTGCTGCAATTTCCTACATGCTGTTGCAGAATGATAAATGTTGATGATGATGATGATGATGATGATGATGATGATGAAGTCCACTGTCACAATAAATTTTAACCATCTTCTCTCATCTATATTTTTTTCATAGGATAACTGAGCGCCTCCATCTCAATCATAATAAAAATATTATTTTAAAATATAGGTCGGCACGGTGGCTTAGTGGTTAGCACTTCTGCCTCACAGCACTGGGGTCATGAGTTCAATTCCCGACCATAGCCTTATTTGTGTGGAGTTAGTATGTTCTCCCCGTGTTTGCGTGGGTTTCCTCCGGGTGCTCCAGTTTCCTCCCACACTGCAAAAAAAAAACCCATACCAGTAGGTTAATTGACTGCTATCAAAATTGACCCTAGTCTCACTCTGTGTGTGTGCAGAAAATGTCCCCAAATTTTTTGAGCCACAAACCGCATCTCCTGCACGTCCCTGTCATTTATCAAAAAGCTCTGTACTATCAAGTAGACTTGTGGGAAAAAAACAGAATGTGATGGATTTCACCCAGCTGTAATGCTCTCACAATATTGGTGGCATTATCATAAATTACATATCCTCAGGAGAGTCGAAACGGGATAAGCCGTGTTGTGCAAGGTGCTGAAACCACTCTAAGTAGTCACCTGTGAAGTGAGTTCAGACACTGTTTTGAGTCAAGTAATTTCCCTAATTAGACTTTTATAAAAGCAGCTAGAGAAATTGAAGCAGGAGATGAAACTAAGCAATTCCGCTAACTATGTGAACTTGTAGATCAAGTACTTTATTTTCTTCACCAGGATCCGAGAGTTATCTGTGGCCCTGTATAGCCACTTTATTACACCTGTAAACCTGCTTGTTAATGCAAATATCTAAGCAGCCAATCATGTGGCAGTAACTTAATGCATGAAAGCATGAAGATATGGTCAAGGGGTTCAGTTGACGTTCGGACCAAACATAAGAGTGGAGGAGAAATGAGATGTGCGTGACTTTGACCATGGATTGATTGTTGGTGCCAGACGGGGTGGTTGAGTATCTCATAAACTGCTGATAGCCTGGGATTTCATGTACTACAGTCCTAGATATTACATAGAAAACAAATAACATTCAGTGAGCAGCAGTTCTGTGGGTGAGAATGTCTAGTTAATGAGAAATGTCAGGAGAATGCCAAGACCTGTTCAAGCTGACAGGAAGGCAACAGTAACTCAAATAACCATGAAAATACAACAGTGATATGCAAAAGAACATATCTGACTGCACAGCACATAAATTCTTGAGGCAGAAGACCACAACGGGTTCCTCAACTGTCAGTTAAGAACAGGAAACCGAGGCTACAATGGGCTCACCAAAACTGGACAGTTGAACTTTAGAAACATGTTGTCTGGTCTGATAAATCTTCATTTCTGCTGAGACATGCAGATAGTGGGGTCAGAATCTGCTGTAAGCAGCATGAATCCATGGATCCATTTTGCCTTGTGCTGACCGAGCAGGCTGGTGATAGTGGTGTAATGGTGTGGGGAATTCATTCTTGGTACAAATTAGGCAACTTAAAACCAGTTGAGCATTGTTTAAACACCAAAGCCTACCTGAGTATTGTTGCAGACAATGCACATGTGTATGGCCACATTCTACTAATAGCTACTTTCAGCAGGATAATGTAAATACAAAGCACATGTCATCTCAAGCTGGTTCCACAAATATGACAATGTGTTAAGTGTACTACAATGGCCTCTACAGTTACTAGATCTGAATCCAATAGAGCAGGTTTAGAATGTGGTGGAACCGGAGATTTGCAGCATGAATCTGTAGCTGACAAATGTGCAGCAACTGCGTGATGCTATCCTGCCAATATGGACCAGAATCTCTAAAGAATGTGTCCGGCACTTTGTTGAATCCATGCCACATATAATTGAGGCTGTTCAGGGGGCAAAGTGGGGTCCCACCAAGTACTAGAAAGGTGTACCTAATAATGTTACTGAGAGACAACAATTTAAAAAAAACAAGCAAGATATTTGAAAATCCCATTAACATTAATCAGCACATGTTTCTTTCCCTATTACAAGTACAGCTATATTTAATGTTCTTCTAATGTAGTATTAAAAAGGGACACATGTTAAGTTTAATTGTAGTACATACTAAAATAATTTTCTTGTCATTATAAATTACAATATTAGTCCATTTACTGCAAACTTTTTTTTGATCAAAGATGTAAAATCTATTAATCCCATTGCACCGTATCATCATCATCATCATCAACATTTATTTATATAGCGCCAGCAAATTCCGTAGCGCTTTACAATTGGGAACAAACATTAATAAGACAATACTGGGTAATACATATAGACAGAGAGGTAAGAGAACCCTGCCCGAAAGCTTACAATCTATGGGACAATGGGAGTTAGAAACACAAGGGCATGTGCTACATCATATTGCACAATGGACCAGCCAGACTGCAAAGGTAAAAGTACTGAGTGGGCTGTGTGTGTTGCAATGTTGGTCAGAAGGTTGTTGTCTTGCGTTAGCAGTGTAGAGGGTGATAATAGGTTAATCTAGGGAAATTAAGATGATGGTTGAGGAATATCATAACCTTGTCTGAAGAGGTGGGTTTTCAGTGAACACTTGAAGGTTTGAAGACTAGAGGAAAGTCTTACTGTGCGTGGGAGGGAATTCCACAAAGTAGGTGCAGCCCGGAAAAAATCCTGTAACCGAGAATGGGAGGATGTGATGAGAGTGGAGGAGAGACATAGATCTTGTGCAGAACGGAGGTGTCGAGTAGGGTGATATTTCGAGACAAGTGAGGAAATGTATGTCGGTGTAATTTTGTTGATGGCCTTGTATGTTAGTAGAAGAATTTTATACTGGATTCGTTGAAATACAGGCAGCCAATGTAGAGACTGACAGAGTGGCTCAGCACAGGAATAACGGTTTGTAAGGAAAATCAGTCTAGCCGCTGCGTGCAAAAAAAGATTGTAGGGGTTGAAGTCTGACTTTGGGAAGACCAGTAAGGAGGAAATTGCAATAGTCGATGCGGGAGATGATGAGTGCATGAATTAATGTTTTTGCCGTGTCTTGTGTCAGATATGTGCGTATTCTGGAAATGTTCTTTAGGTGTATGTAACATAATTTAGATATAGAGTTGATGTGGGGAATAAATGACAGTTGTGAATCAAGGATTACACCTAGGCAACGAGCTTGCGGGGTGGGATTTATGGTCATGTTATTGACAGAAATAGAAATGTCAGGCAGGAAGCTTCTGGTTTTGGGTGGGAATATTATTAATTCAGTTTTTGAAAGATTGAGTTAGAGTTGGCGAGAAGACATCCAAGATCAAAATGGCAGAAAGACAGTCAGTAACGTGAGACAACACAGACGGTGAAAGATCAGGAGAGGATAGATAAATTTGTGTATAATCCGCATAGAGATGATACTGAAATCCAAAGGAGCTTATTAGTTTTCCAAGAGAAGTGGTGTAGATAGAGAATAGCAGAGGACCTAGGACTGAGCCTTGTGGAACTCCAACTGATAAAGGAAGCGGAGCAGAGGTGGATCCAGAGAAATTAACACTGAAAGAGCGATTAGATAGGTAGGATGAGAACCAGGATAGGACAGTGCCTTCTAGACCTAGGGATTGTAGCGTTTGTGAGCGTATCTCACAGAACATAAAAATGTCTTGTCTCAAAACTATTGATTATCTTCTGTTCTACATTTATTATGGTGAAAAGAGTGACATGGATTAAATAAAAACTTTGATTCACAAAGTTTAAAATTCATAGCAATTTATAGCAGGATATATCACCAAGATAAACTGTGTGTGTGTGTGTGTGGGGGGGGTGTAATTAAATAACAAACTTCATGTAATCATGTAGAGTGCTCAGTGTTAATCAAGCTAGATCTATGTCTATTTTCTCTGGAGCATGTGCTATTAGGCCATTTTGCAATCTAAGCTACAAGTGAGTGGCCAGCATGTTATACACTGCATTGATAAATGCTGTTTTACTGGTTAAATCTCTTTCTTTAACTCTACCAACATAATTTTTCTCATCTTTCATTTTTTAATTTTGCCATGTAATTCAACATAACTCAGGATTGTTTTTATTTATTATTATTATTGTTATCATTATTACTATTATTATTATTATTATTATTATTATTATTATTATGGTAAAGCACCTTGCTACAGTAGCATCACAGCCAGGGCCTGATTAAGGGTTCCAGCTGCCCTAGGCTAATACACCGGTTGCCGCCCCCCCCCCCCCCCCCCTCACCCACCACCAATTTATAAACAGTGGTAAAAGTTTTACAATGAAGAAGGTAGAAGTGGCGGTGTGGCATATAACAGTCTATACCAGCCCACTTCCACCACTGTGCGTGTGTGTAATATAAATAAATATATATATATATATATATATATATATATATATATACACACACACACACACACACACAATTGTACAATATTAATGCATAAAACACATTTAATTCTGCAAACATATTAAAATGTCATTACAGCAAGATTCCGCAGTGAAAGTTAGACAAATTGCGCCGTTCTCTTACCTGATCTTGCAACGTAGACTACCTGATGCTCTTGCTTGTTCTTGGAGCGTTGTTGCTAGCTGGCTGGATTGTGGAAACTTGGAGTCCTGTATTGAAAATATGCAAACATTTTATTATAGTGCAAAATGTTAACAAACCCTGAATGATACAAACACAACACTCCATTATGACCAAATAAAACAACCCCCTAGTACAGGCACATATAGACAATAAAATATTTAAAAATTATTTATAATCATACACTAACATCCACCAGCCCCATCTGTCTAGTATTTAACATTCTAATGAGTGACCGCTGAGACTACAGAGAGCATCCACGTCACAGCCACACAATACAGAGATCATGGCCCCCATAAGCTATTTCATCACCTACCCCAGTCATTTTTCTAAACCCTCACCAGAAAGTTTGACACCCCATCCATATCTTCACCCACCCAACCACTTATTTGCTCACCCATCCCCCAGCCAATTAATCACCTCACTTTTACAAATCCATTAACCCTCCATAGCCAATCCATTAACACCCCCCCGCTATCTAGTTCATCAACAGTTGCAGGTAATTCAGTAACCCCCCCCTAGGTAAATTCATCAACCTGTTGCAGCCAATATATTGCCTCCCCCCCCCACAATTCTTCAACCCACTGCAGGCAATTCATTAACCCCCTCCCCAGTCAAATTGACCACCCCATTGCCCCCCCGCAGGCAGTTCTTCAAACCCATAGCTGCCGAGTCATTAACCCCCTCCCCACAACAGTAATCTCCCCCCCTGCCCCTACACAGTTGCCACCTGTATCACATCCTCTTCCTTTATATTCTGGACAGAACTTACCTGGCTGTCTTCTGCTCCTCCTCTGTTCAGACGCTGGAACTTGTCTTCTGACAGACAGCTAACAGTAAATCCAGGGATGTTAGCTGTCCTGTCAGTGCGGGCGCGCTGTCACTGCTTAGTGTGGTCACGTGAGATGTGATAATCTCACGTGACCACACTAAGCAGTGACAGCGCGCCCGCACTGGCAGGACAGCTAACATCCTCGGATTTACTGTTAGCTGCCTACCTGCCTCCTAATTGGATCCGCTGAGCGTCGGGACGCCCCCTAGAGACTAAGGGGCGGCCTCGAGATTGAAAGAAGAATGCGCCAATCACCGGTAATTAAAAAAAAAATTAAGTATAAAAACAAATGTTACTGTGCCCGGCACTGCGCCCCCCGGGACCCAGCGCCCCAGGCTGCAGCCTGGTCAGCCTGTTGGCTGATCAGGCCCTGATCACAGCAGTCAAATATAATTAGTTGAGTAGTTTCTGCTTAGGTACCACATATGTAGGAATGCAGTTAGACAATTTTTTTTGACATTGAATGAAATAGCAGCATATGCAGTTTACCAAGATTAATAAGAACGGTAAAAAACTGATTATTTTATAATTTCTGGTGGAAAAAAAAACTGTCTGATTGCTTAGCGATCAGATCTATTCAATTTTGCAATCAGTGGGTAAATGTATTAAGCTCCGATCTTTGCAATTCGCCGATATTCGGCGACTTTGTCAGCAAAGTTTAAAACAGCACTGTGATAAAGGCAAGTTTTTTAGCTTAATATATTTACCCAAATATCTATTAAATTTTGCCATCCACATGGAAGGCTCAATTAACACAAAATCCAGTCATTCAGTTTTCAGGCCTAACAATCTAATCTAACACTGTGTGGCCAGCGACAGTCATTACTTGTAGAATCAATACATGACTGATATTGTGTAATTAAAATAGTTTCATTATTACATTGTTTAAATGCATGTATTCATTTAGCCATACAATTCTATAGATTTTATCATTAAATGTCACAACAGTAAAGTGCCAAACATTATGTATATTTTCTACATAACTGCTACCTGTGACAATTGTGAAAATTAAGATATTAATATATAAAATTAATATATTATTGGACCATATGTAGAAAAACGAGCAAAAGAGGCAGGGCAAGTTACATAGCATTGCATTTTAAGGGAAATACACATTGTATATAGTATTACACCAACCAATGGGATCATCGTAGAATAGGTCGCAAACTGCGGTTTCAACTTTCCAAAACTGCCGGAAACTCGCAGCTTGATAAATTTACCCCTAGAAATGAGTCTAGGGGCTAGATTTGCTAGACTGCGTGTTTGAAAAAGTGGAGATGTTGCCGATAGTCACCAATCAGATTCTAGTTATCATTTGTTTAGTATAGTCTACAAAATGACAGCTAGATTCTGATTGGTTGCTATAGGCAACTTCTCCACTATTTCAAACCTGCAGCTTAGTAAATATACCCCTGGGTTTATTGGTAGGAAGAAAACTCTGAAGATCCACACTGCACAAAAGTGTAAATGTCACATCAAAGTCCAAACACTTCAAATCAGCCCCTTTCATTATAAAAACATTTCCGTTCTTCTTCTAAGACACTTCTCATATTAACCTGATTCATGGTTTAAATTAATCACGAGAGTGAGAGAACATTGGTCCTGTATTTATTACATGCCTTTTTGAATGCTTGAAGCTTTTTATTACGTTTGAGACGAACTAGCAAGCTGTGGGTCCCGGTGCATGGAGGTGGGGAGGAGGGAACCGGGGCCCTTGACCCTCTGTATCTGCCATGGGCCCCAGTGCACGGTACCTGCTGCACCAATGGTACTTCCACCACCTGTTTTGGAAAAGTGTTCCTAGAAATGTATTACTCCACACAAGCGCAAACAGACAGTGCACACTGCAAAACATTACAGGTATAGGGATTAAACCTGATCGCTGCCAGCTCTGAGATGCTGAAAAATTCAAGTGTTTTTGTCGAGTAGAAAGCACCAAACACTTAAATTGTATTTAGTGTCAGTCAATGCGTTTCTATAAATACATCAAAATGTATTGCCTGGGTATTTCAACATCTATGAAGGGAACGACAAGTACTGAAAAAATGTGTTTTTATGATTGCAATGGATTGCCTGTGCAGTCTACCTAGGTGAAGAATTGTACATCTAGATAGCTATGGACACTAATGACTAGTATAGACAAAAATATATTTCGTAGAGCTTAGCATGTTGTAGTTAGAACATAAAGGGAGGGGGGGGGTACCAAAACCAGACAGGCAGTGCTTCAGGCATATTTACACAACTACTATATGTACCAAATACATAGTCCAGGCTATTAATAGACAGAGCCACAAACAGAAGTATGAGTGTAAAATAGGCTGTAAGTTCCTTCTATATAGCTGTAAATATGTGACATTCATTGGTGCTTGCTTATCGTCTTCCTACTATTCCATGCACTGTGATTGGAATTATTCGTTTGTGGGAATTATTTATTAGCTGAATTAGTGAAATACGTATTAGCTGAATTGGTCAGATACTTATTAGCTGAATTAGTCAAACAAATTTAGTGGATTTTTTTCTGTTTAGGTACCACATGTGTCAAAGCAGTATTCCAATTTGGGTGACATAACAAAATTGGTATGCTGATTGTCCTAATATTCCATATACTGTGATTGACATTATTATCTATAGGGCATTACTTATTATTGGAATTTCGGGACGAACTGGGAATGGTTTGCAAATTAAATCACGAACTGTAAATATGTAAAAGCAATTTCACCACCTCTAGAGTAGATGCCCTATATAAACATAGCATTCAACATGTCCATGCCACATAGTCCAACAATCTAATCCAATCTCATTGGTTATGAGTGGATGAGTGGATGTGACTGCAGAGACACATCCAGACAAAAGAAAGTAAATAAAAATAACTTAAAACATTATTATGCATGTTTACTTTAGAATTTTACCTGCAGTTTTGACTGTTTTTCTTTTCTTTTTTATGATCTCAGGATCAAAATGTTCCTTGTTGGCATATAAAGGGAATATTATATTAAGAGGTATTTATACAGTGTGTCCATCACTGTTTCATGTAATTTAACACATTTTAATATATTTTGTACTTGCTATTACTTTTTCTGAAATAATTTACTATCGATTTACTGTAATGCCACATTTCAAATGTATCCACTCAATTCTGCATTCTATCAGCATTTCTTTTTTAATGCCTCAGTCTTATAGCTCTCTCAGCAAGAGAAAGGTTTCAGAGGATTATGCATAGTTCTGACTGTGGGAGGGTTGGGAAAATAAATCACTATTATATTTTCCTTAAGGATTTTAGAAGAAATAGCTAGGCTGGTAACTCCCACTTCATGCTTCTGCTTTTTTTTTTTTACTTTAGAGAAAGAAACAAACAATAGCTTGAGAAAGGAAAGAAAAGCAGCATAAAAAAAGAATGTATTTTCTATGGTTTCAAATATTTTTACATTTACACCATCTCAGGGGTTATTAATAGGGGGGAATCCAAATGACAGCATTACTTGTAAGAATGACGCGGCCCACGCATTATTCCCTTTAGTACGGTAATTTCAATGCTGATTTTTGCTCACAGCTCTGAGAGCTGCAAACAGAAATCCACATTAAAATGACCGGTCTAACGGTAGTAGTGCACGGGCTGCTTTATTCTCACGAGTGACAGAGTCAATTGAATTCCCCCCATAGAGTCTGGTAAATTCACACACTAGGTGGTAAAAGTATCAATCTGCGCATTCTGCAAGTAGCAAAAAAACTTGCTTGTAAAGACATCGCCGTTGTAAATCTTCCCTGTAAAGTCGCCGAATATAACGGCGACTTGCAGAATGCACTAATTGATACATTTACCCCCTAAGATCTCTAGTATAATACATGACTTTCCTTGTCAAACACATGGCACACCTGGATGACTTACTTCACAGTCAGCCCAATCTCCCACATGTAAGAAAAATAAGTCTTTTGTCCGACTTTTACTATTGTTCCATTACCTCTCCTCTATGGTTCCCTTACTGACACTCCCTCTGCCCTCCACCCTTACTCTTCTTCCTTAGTCTAGAATCAAAATAAACTTTAATCAGTTTATAGGTTATCTGACATGTATTGAACTATGTCCATAATGATACGGTCAATTGTTTGCTTATTTTCCATTATGATAAATATTTTTCATTGTTCAATTGAGACTGTATTCCCCCCACTTACTCTCACCCCCCTTTTCTCTTCTGTACCCCACTTTTGACCCATGCTGTTATATTTGAAAAACCTAATAAATAATAATTTAAATAAAAAATATAAAAAAATATAAAACTTATTTAGATTTACTGCTACATTAACTAATGCATGTGCACACCAGTAACTTGGTCACCTTCACAGTGCTTGTCTAGGCAAGAAGATTTGTGCATTCTGATATGTTTCTTTTGCCACTACTGTTGTACTCAGCTATTTGTTAACTGACTGTATCTTGCCAGTTACTCTGCACAAACAGTAGCAGAACTAAAGCTGGGTACACACTACAGAAATTTCGACCAACTTTTTATGCCGAGCGATTTTACATGCGATCGATGTTCCGATCGCTCGGTCCATGGACTGCATACACACTAGCCTTGTTTAGGACGATAAAGGGAAAAGCGGACGCCCCTTTAGCGACTTTTTACAGCCATGTTGTCGTGAGCAATGACTGTAATTTCGTACTCACTGTTGTGGATCGGTCGGAAGTTTATACACACTACACAGCGGAAACGAGATTGGAACGAAAATATTAAACGGTACGACCAACCAAATGAGGCGATAATCGTCCATTTGTGCAGACTTTCGACCATCGTGTCACTGCACACACTGACCCGACTTTTGAACGAACGGTCGTATGTCGGCTGTTTGAGCCGATTATTGGACGAAAACAGTGTAGTGTGTACCCAGCTTAAGGGGGAGCAGGGAATGTGGCTGGTAAAGAGCATAGAGATATGGGGGGCCTGACAATGCCGGGTCACCCGCCTCTCCGAGAATTCCAATCCCCCTGAGTCCCCACTCTACTCTAAAAAAGAGCAGAGGCTTCTTCTTAGCCAGTGCTGGAGGCTAGAGCCGAATTGCCAGATTCTGCTTTATATAGGGCCCACGGATGCATTGTTCCATTGGCTGCTCACTTTTATTAGCACTAGGAAAATGAGGACAAGGAAAATGAGGACACACAATATTCTTACATAAATGGAACTGTGTGACAAGTACGTCCATACACAGACAAGCACCCTATTCTGCTACTTAGAATTATCTTAATGAGGGTACCTTACAAAACCATTTTGGGATTACGGTCATTGATGGACTGTGCATGATGAAAAATATCTATAAATATCTCCTACAAGCTATCACTTCCGGCCTGCCCTCTTAATTTACAACTTTCCCTTTATTTTCTAAAACACTGCTTGTAATTATGAGAGTAATGGCGCCATTGGAATTGTCTTCATTACATTTTTGTGTTTCTGCCGCATTTATATTTGTTTTTATATAAATGTCACTTATAAAGTGTGCCTGGATGGGGCAAAAGAAAATACCACTGAATGTAGCGGCCAATTCTGATCTCTACCACATCCCAGGACATTTAGAAATCTAGTTGTTTTGTAGGCCTAAAACTCTTCCCTCCTTAAAGCACATTTAAATATCTCTTCCCACAAAATAAAATTCCGTATTTAGGTGCACTTTGAGGCCCATTTCATCTAGAAATACCCTTATCTGGCCATCTCCTGCCATCAGAAGGAGTCAAAGTTTGTACCCTGCTGCACTTCCGCTTACAAACCCGCACAGCCATCGGGGTGGGCTGCTTCCACTTGAACTGCTGTTCTCAAATCTTTCATTGCCTGGCTGAAGTGATGACTTATTCAGTGAATTGCGGCTGGCAGCAAGGGATTTGAAAGCAACGGTTCAAGTAGAAGTAGCAGTGCTGCAAGTACTTTACTTTTTATAAAAATAATTTAAATAGTACTGCATTAATAATAATCCTTTATTATAAGAATAAAGCATTTTAATGCTACTAATCTGGTAACACCATCTGATGCTTCATCATTAGAGTTCCTCAATGGGGATTAATACCAGCCGTAGCCCCATTAATTAATAGGGAAAAGTGAAAACAAACAATCCCATCTTCAACTGTTTTCTCCATCAGAAAGGTTTTTGCCCATTGATAAAACAGTTGACTTTTTACACCTAAAACTACCTTTTAGAGATGGGCTGCAGCTCATGGGCCAGTGTTGTTTATTTTCAATGCCGGGGCAAAATGTGCCATCCAGCCCTTGAAAATCACAAAGAATTAGGTACATTATCTTGTGAAGAAACAGCATTTGTGCTACAATTCTCTATTTTTCCTGGTTCATAAATTATCAACATTTTGAGCACATACTATGCTGTTACTGACAACTGAGCAGACAATTACATGGGAACAGCTGGTGTAAGTTATAAACAATCTTACAGTGGGGTCTGTCTCCTTCTTTCACAACATGTAGTGACTGTGCTCTGATTATGCTCTGTGGGCTCCTATAGTTCCCAAACATGTATTCAATAATAAAAGCGAGTTCTTCCCAAAAGTGTATTCAATAATAAAAATGAGTTCTTACCAGGCAAAGCAATTCAGTAATGGCATATAATTCAAAAGCTCATAATAGATGGAGCATTGTAGGACAGGGTATCATAACACGTAATGTTTAGGGTGCTCATCCCCGTTCTTTAGGTTCAGTGTTATATATTAAAAAAAATATATATATATATATATATATATATATATATATATATATATATATATATATTAATTAAAGCATTGTGTTACAGTACAAAGTAAAGAGTCGATATGCAGGTATTGTCAATAACATTTCAATGACAATCAATTACATTTGAGTCCAGAATAAACAACATTTAACATCAGGTATAATCATAAACATTGAAAAGTTTCAGCTACGCTATAACATGCTAGTCATACATTTATGAAGGTTTTACAAATGTGGAAGAAAGAATGAAGGGAGAAACAAGTAAAGAATCAAGGGAAGGCCTACACGAGAAGCCCTCCACATCAAATAATAAGAGCCTGAATTGAATAATTGAATAGGAGGGTCACAAGCTAAGGTACAGAGGTCAAACCACGCTCCCAGATTTCAAAACATTTAGGGCTTTGTTTTTCTTTATATGATGTTGTTTTCAGCTAGTACATCTAAAAAACATAAAATAATTTTCAGTGAATACCATTAATGATAGTGCTTAGTGGATCCACAACTGAAAAATCACTTTTTGGACCACCTCACTAATAATTATTTCCCTCCTCTCATGATTTTTCTGACCTGTGGGAATTTTACTAAAATTGCCCACTCCGGATTGAAGGGTAATTAATTTACAGCAATGTCTGTTAAATGTGGACACAGGTGTTGCATGGTGGTGCAGTGCAATAGATTTAACAGTAATTTGGGCACCAGATAATCTTTATATTATAAAATAGAAACTTTTTTATTTACATGCCTTCTACACTCTAGCACAATGCTCTCCTGCCTCCTCCCGCACAGCTCTTAAGTAGGTAACATCACCATCATCAATTTATATAACGATACTAATTCCACAGCACTGTACAGAGAACTCACTCACATCAGTCCCTGCCCCATTGGAGCTTACAGCCTCAATTCACTAACATACACACACAGACAGAGAGACTAGGATCCCTAGGACTAGACCTGGAGGAAACCCACACAAACACGGGGAGAACATACAAACCTCACATTGATAAGGCCATGGTTGGGAGTTGAACTCATGACCCCAGTGCTGTGAGGCAGGAGTGCTAACCACTAAGCCACTGTGCTGCCCATATGCTTCCAACTTTGTGGCAACAGTTTAGGGAAGGCCCTTTTCTATTCCAACACGACTGTGCCACAGTGCACAAAGTAGGACTACAAAGACATGGCTTGATGAGTTTGGTGTGGAAGAGCTTGACTGGCCTGCACGGTGGCCATTAAGCCACCGTGCTGCCCAACATGAATACTCGTGTATAGGACAGTCACATTTAACACATTTGCTGCTTCTCTGCTCCTAGCAGGATGTCTCTTGTGATACATTCCCCATGAATGAGCTCTCCCGCCTATCACACAGCCACATTATGAGCTAATTTTTACCTCACATATGTCCCATCTAACTCATATTCTCTCTATTATATTGTACTTTGGCCCTTGTGGCAGCAGGCCACGGACCTGGATCCGGGAGGGGGGAATCCTTGGACCTCCTCCCTTCTATCTAATCAGCTCATACCAGCACCTTGTTGCTAAGTAACCCTTCCCAGTGTGTCTCCTCTTGGTTCTAGCTCTGGAGCCACACACCCAGTCACTGGAAGGTGTTAATAACAATGAGGGACGATACATAGAGATTAAGTGTCACTTCTAACTGCAAAAAAGCAGCCCCGCCATATTTCTGTATGTGTCCATAGAGCATTTCAAGGTGTACACCCACATACAATTACCCTTGTAAAATTGATCTGTACCTAGTTTTGTGAGATTGCTGATAAAAGTATAAACATTACATCAATTTCTAACCTAATTCCATTAATTAATTTTTTTACATTATTCTCCTAAAATACTGATTGGTTTATGCTCATTTTTGCCTTAATTTAATTATGGAAGGGAGGGGACATTGATTGGGGTATTTATGATATTTATTATATGTCACTTTTATATGGTTTGAAGTTTTTTTTATTACATTGCTAAAAGTGCACCAAGAAATGTACTTTCTCTCAGAAGCGCAGCTATAAGGTTGTAAACATGTCACATTATAAGTACAGGGACAATACTCTATCTCAGGCGCCTCAGAGGTACTATAAAATTCAATCAATTTTTGGGAGTAAAAAGCTGTGGACCCTCCCGCTAGTAGGGAATCGACCCTCTCCATCGCTAAATCTCATTTAAATAATTTCTTTTTAACATATTACAAACATCACTATCTACAATTTTTATATTTTAGTCATTCATGATTCATATGGGTTAAACAAATGGACATATAATTTCCTTATTTATGGTGAACAGTAAACAATAGATAATACTTGATGGTCGAGGACATATTAAATTTACTCCCTAGCAATTGAGAAATTTGTTCAGAAGCAATAAAGCAATCTCACAGATGCAGAAAGAAAAGTTGATAATGCCAAGATACAGAACAGACGACAATATCTCTTAAGGGAAGAAAATGCACCATAAACATTCTACAAAATAAGACTGATGATTCAGGGAATCGAAAGAGAAGAAATCATTTGTGAATTGTAGGATTTCTAGATGATGCAGAGGAGAAAGACACAATTACTTTAGGAGAACAAATAACATGTTATCCTGAACTTGACAATTTGGCCTTCTTTAAGTACCAAGAGATTGCACAGATTTGTCTTCCGCTGCAGTATTATCAGTCAGCTTTCTCCTATCAGGCAATACACTTACACACTACCATTTCTATCAGATAATGTCTGGTCTACACATACAAGAACATGTTGCCATTTTTTCTTTTTATAGAGATTGTGTGTCAAATTAATTACCTTCTAACTATTATGTTAATCGGAACTAAATAAAATGCATTGTGGTTGGGATGCACTGGACAATAGATTTTCATTATAGCCCTTCAGAATCCAGTTCTCATTGGTTAAAACTTTTAACTCTTTTTTTTCTGGATCACCTGTCACCAAGCAAACTTTCAAGGAAAAAAATCCTCCTAGTCCCAGCTGTTTGTGTCACATCTAAGAACTGCAATCTATTCACACTGGGATTCTGTATGTTGGTTAGTATTACAGGGTTGGGTGTTTTTAATTTGTTTGAAATTCTATGTTTAAAACAAGGTGTGCGGTTTATTTACATTTTGGTCTCTCTCTCTCTCTCTCTCTCTCTCTCTCTCTCTCTCTCTCTCTCTATATATATATATATATATATATATGCTCTGGGCTGGTTCTGCTCATTCCCTGTCTGTCTGCGCTGAGCTCTTGTTGTTCTCACTGAAAGGGTGTCCATGTACTAGAAACAGCTGCCTACAAGGAAACATCTTCTGGCTATTATGCTCATATTTCTGGTACGCATATGAATTATTGCTCACACATAAAGTGGTGTGTGGTTTATCTGGGCTACGTCTTTTTATATATATACCCTGGTGAATTTTGAACTCTACACCCTTTGAATATCCTGTGGTTTTTCACGTGGTGCATTATCCTTTGCATTACAATATTATGCTATGTTTGCCTTTTTCCACATTCCTGGATTGTTCCCGAGTTGAGATCCAGTGTTACAGTTCTCAAAGAGGATCCACTCAAGTCTAGATCATACATCTTTAACTGACGGTACGCATATATATATACATATTTTGTCCTTTGTTGTCCTGGTATTACACTATGAGGCGCCCTGCCTGTGCTTTGTTCTAGTGACTATTTTCTTCTGGATTGACCATCTGGATACAGGCTTATACGTGGCTGCCACTCACACATGAGTGAAGTGATTGTGGACTATCGATTATTATATCTGATACTATACAGTGTTGTGTATTTTTATATATAATTAATACTTACCGATGTGGTAGATAGCGCCAGAGTATATCAATTGTTGTGGTTATATATATATATATATATATATATATATATACATATCAAATGTATGTGGGACAAAAGTATAATCAGGCCCATTGCCAGAGGTGTATAAAATCAAGCACCTAGCCATGCAGTCTCCATGTGCAAGCATTTGTGATACAAAATGGGTCGTTCTGAAGAGCTTGGTGACTTCAAGCGTGGTACTGTGATAGGATGTCACCTTTGCATAAGACGATTTGTGAATTTCATACCTGCTGAATATTCCACGGTCATCTGTAAGTGATGTTATTAGCAAGTGGAAGCGTTTAAGAACAACACTAGCTCAGCATCAAAAAGTAGAAGACCATGTAAAATCACAGAGTGGGATCAGCGACTGCTAAGGCGCATGGTGCCTTAATGTTGCCAACGCTCTGCTGATTCCCCAGCTGAAGAGTTTTGAACTTCCACTGGCATTAATGTAATCACAAAAACTGTGCGGCTGGAGCTTAATGGAATGGGTTTCCATGGCCGAGCAGCTGCATGCAAACCTCACATCACCTAGACCAATGCCAAGTGTAAAGCACAGCGACACTGGACTGTGGAGCAGTGGAAACATGTTCTGTGAAGTGACAAGTCTGGGTGCGCCAACTGTGAAATTTGGTGGAGGAGGGATAAAGGTATGGGGTGGTTTTACAGGGTTTGGGTTCTGCCCCTTATCTCCAGTGAAGGGCAATCTTAATGCTTCAGTGTACCAAGGAATTTTGTACATTACTATCATCATCATCACTAGCTATTTATATAGCGTTACTAATTCTGCAGCGCTGTACAGAGAACTCATTCACATCAGTGCCTGCCCCGTTAACTTTAAATTTCCTAACATATACACACACAATTTAATAGCAGCCAATTAACCTACTAGTATGTATTTTTGGAGTATGGGAGGAAACTGCAGCACCCGGAGGAAACCCCACGCAAATACGGGGATAACATACAAACTCCACATAGATAAAGCCATGGTCGGGAATCAAACTCATGACCCCACTGCTGGGAGGCAGACGTGCTAACCATTAAGCCACCGTACTGCCCATATGCTTCCAACTTTGTGGCAACAGTTTAGGGAAGGCCCTTTTCTATTCCAAAACGACTGTGCCCCAGTGCACAAAGCAAGGACTACAAAGACATGGTTTGTTGAGTTTGGTGTGGAAGATCTTTACTGGCCCACACAGAGCCCTTACCTCAACCACATTGAACACCATTGGGATGAACTGGAATGAGATTGCGAGCCAGGCCTTCTCGTCCAACATCAGTGTCTGACCTCATAAATGCTCTACAGAATAAACGGGCACCAATTCCCACAGAAACACTCCAACAACTTGTGCAAAGCCTACCAAGAAGAGTGGAAGGTGTTATCACTGCAAAAGGGGACCAACTCCATACAGCACACAAGTATATGTATTTGAATTCAATGCATTTACAGTCTCTGTTGGTGTAATGGTCGAGTGTCTGAATACTTTTGTATATATATATATATATATATATATATATATATATATATATACACACTGTATATATAATTATTTTATTGTTTTGTTCTTAAGTTATGTTATTGATAATATTTGTTTCAGCTAAATGCTACAGATTTAAGACTGAAGTAAAGCTTAATGCAGCAGATCCTTTTGATTGGATGGCTATGATTTAAAGGTGACCTTGTGGGGTTTCTTCCTCTATAGAAACTACACAAGTATGTTGCAGAGAAACGCATCAGCACATGATCATATGTGAATATTGCTCTTCTAAACTTTGGAAGTTTTCTGTCACTCTTGTATTCAAGCTGATTAATATCGACCTGGATCTTTACTGGATAAATTTAATGTAGTTGCTGTTTATATAATTTGACGGTATCAGCTAAGTAAATTATCTTGTTTCTCAGTTTATTGTCCTCTGCTTTTTACAATCAGCCATCAGAACAATTATATTAAGCTGTTCCTCATTAGATATGGGACACAATTCTTTATTTAAGCTTGGGAAAAGTTATGATTTATTTTACTTTTATTTCCACTGTATGATATGCTAAGCCGACTGGCTATCAATTATATTCTTATCACGGAGTGCATTGGTCGATGTCTTAATGATTCCATATTCCCTGAATAGGATGATTTTTCTTTCCTATGGACACAGATTAATTATTCTAACCATGTTTCTATTCTACAGGTACATTTTTACAGTGTTTAATATTAGTTCTAGATACATTTGTAAGAGTGAATATGTATGTTAGGAATATACTGGCAGGAAGAATGAGGTTGTGATCAGCAGAAAACAGGGAATAACGGGAGAGTCCCAGTACTGAATTGGCATAATGATATGCAAGATATTTATCCTTTGCAATCTGGCTGGACCAATATGCTGTATGTAGATTTAACCTAATGTATATGACTTATAGATTGCAAGCTTGTGAGCAGGGCCCTCTTACATCTCTGTCTGTATTACTTAGTATTGTTTATTACTGTTTGTCCCCAGTTGTAAAGTGCTACGGAATTTGCTGGCGCTATATAAATAAATGTTGATGATGATGATGTCGATAATATGGAGCAATATAGTATAACAGAAAATCTCTGGCAGCAGACAGTCACTGGTAATACAAAGTATTCCTCACCTGTCCAGCTTCATACTTCGGGTGATAGCGTTTACATGCTAGCTTCCTGGTCCTGTACCTTTGGCTCAAGTTGGTTCATGGCTCCTGATTCTAGGCTTTGCTTTATGCGACTACTGGGTCCTGACCCCTGGCTCTGCATTACGGTGATATCTGGCTCCTGTTCCTCTGCGTGCCTTTTTACATGAACTTACCAAGAAATGGATCAAATTTATAATTTTGCTTAATTTACATCTTGTATTTCCTGATTAGAATTATCAATCATTTTACTGAAAACTGGGTTCTGTCACAAGCCAAAATGACTGCTCCCTGCTTATCAACAGAAACATTCCATTACCATGGAGCCTCACTTTTTAATATTGGTGATGCAACTGTTTCCTTTTATTGTCTTGATACATATATTTTAAGGTATATATAGGTTTATTTTATATATCGATTTAACATGCTGTTGCTCTCCAGTTGCTGATGCAGTGTGAGGGAAGTTGTCATTCATGCACTACTGGAGAGTTGCAAAATTGCCTACCCCCTGTTGCATACAGTGGAAATTTCTAATTGAACACATGCACCGTACTGTTCCAGTATAGTCTTATTAGTGAGGATGCACACTTAAACAAAGAAATAACACAAACTGAACATATAAACAAAGCTTTCAGAGCAGTGCTTTCTATAGGGAAGAACTATGTTTGATGACATTGCCGTGCCAGATATATACTTATTATCACTGTCGGATATTGTCATTGAGTTGATCATGAAATACTTCTTATGCCTCAGTTTTTAATTGAATCCCTGGTTGGCAGTTGAATTGAAAGTGTTCATGCTGGTGCACCAATGATTTGTACTATCTGAAAACAGTCTGTGAGAAGGCTGGCTTCCAACGGTATATAAATGCTACTTTTTGTAATTAAGAGTTAGAAAAATATATTCGTAGTTTACATCAACTTGGCTAAATAAATCTGCCTAAAAAAAGAAGGAAAATGCTTAGTTTTATACTAATCCCTTTACAGCTTTAGAAAAAGAAATTACAGCATAAAACAAATTGCAAACACAATTCAACATTAGCTTAGAATATAAATGTTTACTGTGTGTATCTAAAGACGTATCTTATTTTACAAATCACATTATAACAAGAAAATTAGCTACAAACCTCCATTAGACTACATGTTAAAGTTTTCATATGTATTTGTAATGTAGTATATGTTGCCAAATATTTCCACATCTAAAGATAAATTGCTATTATTATTGGAGCTGATTTGTAAGGCACCACAATACTCATCAGTGCAGGACAGTGGGGAAAATAGAACACAGGTAAGACAGGAACTTTGAAAGTAGGCAAAATAAATGTAGTCATGAAAACAAAGAGTAGGCATAGACATAGAGTGGAGATTAGGACAATAGCGATGGTTTACCAGCATGAGTAATATAGGTCGGAGTAGGGTAAGGTCTAATAAAGATTTGCAGGCTGGGGTAGACAGATCAAATTTCATATGTGGGTAGTAGCACAGGAGAAGTCTTGTAGGCACGAGTGATAGGTTGCTACCAAAGAAGAGATGAGGGTGTAAGGGAGTGTATTTGTAAATGAGGATTGAGATGTATGAAAGGGTGGTGTAGTTGAGGGCTCTGTAGGATAGTGTGATTGATTTGAATCGGATTTTAGAGGCTATGGGGAGCCCGTATAGGCATCTGCACAGTGGTAATGCAGATGTTGAGCAGTGAGAAAAGAAGAGTCTTGTTGCGACATTTAGAATGGCTTGAACCAGGGACAGATAAGTGAGGGGTGTTTCAGACAAGGAGAGGCTGCAGTAGTCGTCAAGGCAGTAGATGAGCAGAGTATGGATAAGTTCTTTGCATCTTGGGTAAGAAAAGGGAATATTCTAGCAATATTTTGAAAGTAGAGACAACATGATTGCCAAAGAGATTGGTTGTGAGGAGTAAAGGAAGACACCAAGGCAACATATGTTATGTATGTACAGAAATGCTACTGTACATGGAAAATATGGATATGAGATGCTACAATCAATTTAAGGTGCCCATACACTCAGATATTTTGTCGGTCCAGTAGGTTGTTTTAGTCCAGAAAACACAGTGGGTCTGATTTATCATGGCATGCAATGTGAACCTAATTTGCGTTTCTATAAAAACGCATGTAATTCGTGCATGCGCACATCTGTATTCAAGGACAAGCGCACACAGGCAATATGTTTGTAGATGAATACGGTAGTAACTCACATCAAACAAAGTGCGTCATTGTGTTTTTATTTGCTCCTCTATGTAATTTACAGGCAGAAGCACCTTATCGTACTACATTCTTCTTTACTCCTGATTTGCAGAGGAATGCACAGGCGTTCCTCTGTGTATTATCTGTCCAGGTGAATTCAAATGCCAAGCTGGGCATATATCCAACAGCTCTGTGCTCAGGTCAGACGTGTCGTGTATGGGCAGCTTTAAGCTCCTTACCCACTGTTATCAAAATTATGATTTCACCAGTATTTTTTAATACAAGCATGTAAACGGACGCGGGGTGGAACCTACTGGTTCTAATGACCCCATACCCACTTGCACTTGTTTCTATGATTTGGGGCAGCAGCACCCGGGCTAACCCGACAGCAGGTGTAAGCACATGTTAGCACAACATGTCCTAATGCCAGTGTGTAACCAGCAATTGGCTGGAAGGTAAATTTAAATAAGGCATGGGGAGAGGGAAGGAAAATAGTTAAACAACAGATAAATAATGGCAGTAGCACAGAGAAAAGTAGGAGAAGGCTTAAGTTTAAGCACTGGAGACTATTATATAAATATAACCTTATAGATGATTCCAAGCTTGGTATTGTTCTGGCACCACCAGACACAGTTGAGGATTATTATACAGATTACATATGCACGCACACATCAACATCCACGCTAAGCAAACACAGGAAAAAATGAATGTCCTTTCCCATCTGCTCTACACCAGTGATTATCAACCAGAGCATCAAAACACATTATTGTGTCACAATACTAGGCTTGATGTATTTTAGGAATGTATAGATAATGAAAAGCCCTTAAAACAATTTAAATATATGCAATTGAGATTATATGCAAATTAAATTTACTTGTGAAATGAAACAAACTAGTTGTAATTGTTTCTTGTTCGTTTTTAAATTATCTATTATTATTAGAGACAAACATATCGGATTCTCTGAAATCCAACAGAACCAAATTTTGGATAAAGTTGCGCCAAGTGATGACTCGGTTTATCGCTCCAAATTCAGATTTGAAAATGAGGCAAAATTAAATTTTTGGTAAAATGTCAGATCTTGAGTTTTGGATTGATATATTTTATATAGAACCCTACCTCCTGTTATCATCTGCCATTTTAGAAGTGATGATATGTGTGGAGGAGAGTGGCTGCAATTTGTGCTCAGAAAATTGTTTGTAGAGGGTTTGGCAGGGTGAAAGAGACAATTTATATAGCAATAGCTGTAATTTTACTGTAGTTTATTTAGAGATCAGTTTGCTAGAATTCAGTGGGTGTCAGAGAGTGAGTGGCTACTGGTTGTTATAGATATATATTAAAGACATGAACTATTTAGTGGAGAAAAAAACATGATGCTGTATGTCTTTGAGCAGCATACCCTAAAAAAACAATATTTTTCTTGCTTTTAAAATCCAAAGTGTTTCAAGCTGAATGCAATTGCGTGATGGGTAGTATCAGTGACATCTTTAGTAAGCATCCAAAAAACAAAATGTTCAACTTCAAGTAGCATTGCTCCTCTTGTCAACCGTGGATTAGTCTACAGATCAAAAACATCCCAGCACCAGTACTGGCAGTAGTACATTGCAACCTCTACTAGTAAAATGATCATGTGGGAAGAAATTACTCAAAACCCAAACACTGTTTGTCAGTCTCAAAGAAAACCATCAGTTGTTGATGTAATAACTAGGAGAGACGTTTCTGATTAATGTGGTGATTTGTCTATAAAAAGAGAAATAGCTAACAATCCAGGCTCAGAATATGCCCACTTTTTGCTAGTAGGAGTCCTACTACTGCTGCTAAACATACTAGATTGCCCATTGCAAAACAAAGTGCCCAACACAGTCCTTAACCTCCAATGCATCACCTTCTCCCACCTCCTACTCTCAACAAATTGCCAGTGCAACAGTTTCCTAGTTCCTGGTTCCAGTTTACCACTGTTGTTGTTTATCTGCTGCTGTACAGACTCCAGCCATTAACTCTCCATGTGGATTCAGCTTCCTGCTGTTACTTCAGTATTACCGTCTGCTGCTGTACAGACTCCAGTCATTAACTTTTCGTGTGGATTCAACTTCCTGCTGTTACAGTATTACTGTCACGAGATTCAAGGACTGAAGGCCACTTGCTGATATTTGTGCCGCTAAGCTAAGAGACACAGAGTCTAAACACGCCCCCGGTCTTCGCCAGGGACCCCCACAAAGGGGTTTGAAGTTTGCTGCAAGTGACGTGCCGGTCGCGGCTCTCCAAGTTAGCTATCAGCGGAGTGGATGGTGAACAGGTGTGGTCAAACTATCTTAGGCAAATGTGGTATCAATGGAGAAGGCCAAAGGTCAGATTCAGCGGAAGCAGTCAGGCCAAAGGGAGATCCAGGAGCAGAATCAGAGTAACCTGGGTCGGTGCACAGGAGGTCAGTCAGAGAGCAGGGAAACAGGCTGAAACGCTGGAGCATAGGAAGAGCTAGATACACTGGCGCCTACCTGGTGTTAGGGGCATGTTTAAATAGAGGAGCCAATTCCCTGATTGATGGCAGTGGCAGTCAGAAAAGCTCACCGCGGACAGGTAGTGCAGAGAAGTATCCCATCATCATCATTCAGCGCCACTAATTCCGCAGCGCTGTACAGAGAACTCACTCACATCAGTCCCTGCCCCATTGGAGCTTACAGTCTAACTTCCCTAATATAGACACACACTCACACACAGACACAGACAGACAGAGAGGGAGAGACTAGGGTCAATTTAGATAGCAGCCAATTAACCTACCAGTATGTTTTTGGAGTGTGGGAGGAAACCGGAGCACCCGGAGGAAACCCACGCAAACACAGGGAGAACATACAAACTCCACACAGATAAGGCCATGGTCGGGAATCGAACTCATGACCCCAGTACTGTGAGGCAGAAGTGTTAACCACTTGGCCACTGTGCTGCCCATTGCTTGGCAACGGAGATGCAATTGAACTGCACATGCAGACGGAAATGCGATGCCCAGAGGTAGAAGACGGCAAAGGAAGGTATCCGTCCCTGTCACCGAAGAAGAGTGCGGGAACAGCGCCTGACAATTACTATCTGCTGCTGTACAGACTCCAGCCATTAAATCTTTGTGTGGATTCAGTTAAATTCTGTTACTTCAGAGTTACCTTCTGTTGCTGTTCAAAGTCCAGCTATTTACCCCTTGTGAGGATCCAGCTTTCTCCTACCTATTCCTCTGACTCACCTACTGGCCATGCGAGGTCATAGGTTACTGTTATGTGGCTCCCAGCTTCTGGAGCCACCTCTGTGTCTCTGGGTATGGGTTTCCAGTTCCATGTTCTGTGGTTCCAGCTTCTGGAGGCATCTCTGTGTCTCTGGGTATGGGTTTCCAGTTCCAAATCTGACCAGGTTCAGGGTTCCAGGACGGTCTGATTCCTTTGGGGTTCATCATCCCGAGTCTCTATTTTCTGACACAGGTCCTGAGTCCTGAGCTGTCCCAGGCTAGTTTCATGTTTATTCTGTCCAGGAGGTAGCCACCCCTGGTATTCCCCTATGTGAGTTCTAAGTCTTTCCAGTTCCAGTCCTGGTACGATAATCCTCTGAGTTTCTGGACTTTAGGGAGTACTGAGTTTCTAGCCATGGTTTCCGTCTTTGCTCCTGCATCCAGTTTCCAGTCCAACAGGTCCAGATTTCAGTTGGTTATTCCACTACGGAGTCCAGTCTAGTATTCCTCCTCCTGTCATCTGGTAGTCATGAATAGAATATACCTTCTCTCCATGAGCAAGGTCATCATCCGGCCTTCTAGTTTCTACTTCACCGGTGCTACAGCTAGTTTCAAGGGTTTTGAGATGAATCCCAGAATCTCTGCTGCCGTGACACATTTCTCCCAAACAGCAATCCCTCAGCTGTACCGGGAGGTTAAACAAAAAGTACTGGTCAAAAAAAAGATTGCATGACTGAGACAGCCATCAGCAGCAGCTCCAGTAGCTTCATCAACATCATCATCATCATCATCATCCTATTCATCCTTTCAGCATAGTAGTGCTAGCACTTAATGTCAGGTCATTCTCAGGCAAGCTACTATTTGTATCACTGGTTTCACAAAGAAACATACCACTGTCAATCTGTTGTAAAAACACAGGAATATTATAGCAAAATGGCTCACCCCGCTAAGACTCTCCTCAGGATTCCTCATTGCCGATAATGGATCCAACAATGTGTGAATTTCAACATGTATCGTGGTTAGTATCGTGTATGGTGGTGCATAATTTCTTTAAAAAATAGGTCGGTCCAGGAAATGCTGTCTGTGACCTATAGCAGTTCTGGGCAATTTTGGCATTAAGCGACCGCATGTAGATCATTGCACCAGCTTTCAAAAAAAAAAGATCTGCCATGCCACCAACTGATGCAAGAGGTAGTAAGAAGGTGGAATTCCACACTTTATGCGCACTGTTGTGCCACTATGTTTCTTAGGGATTGTATCTTTCATTAAACTGCCATGTATTTGTGCCTCTGCACTGTCATTAATTTTGTCAGCCAGTTTGCTGCAACATTTGGCCAAAATTGGTGAAAATTTTGACATTTGTGAAGAGATCATTGCAAAATAGACTGCTAATGACTGTAAACGAATGTTAATGCTATAAATAGTAGCATACGATCAAAGTTACATGATTTTACCTTTTTTTCACAAATTTTCATTAAATCCAGATCCAAAACCAAACACATGAGGATTTTTGCCAAAACCATAACCAAAACATGACGATGTTTTTAGAAACCAAAACACACGGTCTGCGCACATCTTTAATCATCATTGCTGGTTTTACTATTTTAAAATCTCTGTATCATAAGAAAAGTGAATCAGCATCAGGTAGGTCGCATTACCAAAATAGTTAGAAGTTGCAGTTCCATACTTATGATCTTTCTTCTGTGTTTCTATATACAAAATCAGATTTATAATCTAGAGCATCTGTTTAAGGTTACACATTGTGGGCCTGTTTCAAAGCAACGGAACGCAAATTGCATGCAAGTTGCGGATTAAATACATAAGTCAAGATGTTCTTAGTGCATATTGTACATACAATGCAGTTTTATGGTCTTCCTTACTTGCATATAGATGTTCTGTGCTAGCTAGTGGCACATAAACGTGTACTTTTACAAGTAAAGACTATGCCATGCCAGTCAACACTATCAGTCGGCACTTACAACATGTTCCCTGTAGCTGGTAAATATCTGTCTTGAAACTCCCTGGGCACATCCTTACTGTACATTGTCTACATCCATCTGCCCCTTCCCTCCACCATACCGCCTCTTAAGCCGTAGGCAGTAGTAAGTGTCATTTCAGACATGTATTGCATGCAATTGCATTAATTGGCTTAAGGTCTGTTTCTGAGCATGCACAGAGCTATTTTACACAAGATACACTACACAAATGAATGTACATCCGAACATAAATGTCATAATTACCAACACAGGTACACAGGTTTAGGATGCAATAAATGGTTAGGCAACCAGTACAGCAGGGTATAGCAGTTATAGCATGGATAATTCAGGAAGTCACAGATGCAGAGAATGGTCAATAAAAATATAGTTAAAAGAGTCAGTGCTGAGAAGCCGGATGACAAGGACTGGTTCAGAGACTGGAGAAGCAGGATAAACAACGGTTGTCAGAATACCTGGATGATACAAGAGGCACAAGGCAGCAGATTAAGCATGGATGATAGGACTCCAGGTTACAAAGGACACACGAGGCAACGGAAGAGTAACGAGTGTCAGGACTTAGGTTACTCAGGAGGCACAAGGCATTGGCTGAGTTTCGGGTGGATACATATAATGGCAAAGTCCAACATAGTTCTTGGCAAACAGGAGCTGCAGGAGGCAAGCAGCATCCTCATGAAAGATGCTGCAGAGCAGCCGGAGGCAGATTGTGACAATAAATCAGGCTGCGTAAGTTTATTACCTTTCCAAATTATGTGATTCAAGGTCCTAATGTGAACTACTTAAGTAGTTCTTAGCCCATACTTCCCTGTAATCCTTGTACTTATTCAACAAAATGGCAAACTAATTTTAAATGTTTTTGGATCCTTGAAATGTACTTTACTACTCAGATCTATTGCATACTAAAGTCACGGCCAAAAGTTTTGAGAATGACACAAGTATTGGTTTTCACAAAGTTTGCTGCTTCAGTGTTTTTAGACCTTTTTGCCAGATGTTGCTATGATATACTGAAGTAAAACTGCAAGCATTTCATAAGTATCAAAGACTTTTATTGACAATTACATTAAGTTTATGAAAAGAGTCAATATTTGCAGTGTTGACCCTTCTTTTTGAAGACCTCTGAAATTTGCCATGGCATGCTGTCAATCAACTTCTGGGCCACTGATGGCCACCCGTTTCTTGCCTAATCAATGCTTGGAGTTTTTCAGAATTTGCGGGTTTTGTTTCTCCACCTGCCTCTTGAGGATTGACCACAAGTTCTCAATGGGATTAAGGTCTGGGGAGTTTCCTGGCCATGGACCCAAAATTTCAATGTTTTGATCCCTGAGCCAGTTAGTTATCACTTTTTCCTTTTGGCAAGATGCTCCATCATGCTGAAAAAGGCATTGTTCATCACCAAACTGTTCTTGAATGTTTGGGAGAAGTTGCTCTTGGAGGATGTTTTTGTACCATTCTTTATTCATGGCTGTGTTCTTAGGCAAAATTGTGAGTGAGCCCACTCCCTTGGCTGAGCAGCAACCCCGCACATGAATGGTCTCTGGATGCTTTACTGTTGGCATGACACAGGACCTTCTCCGGACAAGCATTTTTCCAGATGCCCCAAACAATCTGAAACAGGATTCATCAGAGAAAATGACTGTACCCCAGTCCTCAGCAGTCCAATCCCTGTACCTTTTGCAGAATATCAGTCTGTCCCTGATGTTTTTCCTGGAGATAAGTGGCTTTTCTGCTGGCTTTCTGGACACCAGTCCAACCTCCAAAATTCTTCGCCTCACTGTGCATTCAGATGCACTGACACCTGCCTGCTGCCATTCCTGAGCAAGCTCTGTACTGATCCCGCAGCTGAATCAACTTATGGAGACAGTCCTGGCACTTGCTGGACGTTCTTGGGTGCGTTGAAGCCTTCTTCACAACTATTGAACCTCTCTCCTTGAAGTTCTTGATGATCCAATAAATGGTTGATTTAGGTGCAATCTTACTAGCAGCAATAACCTTTCCTTTGAAGCCCTTGTGCAAAACAATGATGACTGCTCATGTTTCCTTGCAGGTAACCATGGTTAACAGAGAAAGAACAATGATTTCAAGCACCACCCTCCTTTTAAAGCTTCCAGTCTGTTATTCTAAATCAACATGACAGAGTGATCTCCTGCCTTGTCCTCGTCAACACCTGTGTTAACGAGAGAATCACTGACCTGATGTCAGCTAGTCCTTTTGTGGCAGGGCTGAAATGCAGTGGAAATGTTGTTTTTGGGATAAAGTCCATTGTCATGGCAAAGAGGGACTTTGAAATGAATTGCAATTCATCCTATCACTATTCTTCACATTCTGGAGTATATGCAAATTGCCATCATAAAAACTGAGGCAGCAGAATTTGTGAAATATAATATTTGTGTCATTCTCAAAATTTTTGGCCATGACTGTACATACTTTTTCAACCAACATGAAAACATATCCGCAAAAACAAATATTTGGTAAGATTTTTCAAACACAATAATCTGTGTCTATCGGAGGTTGTCATATCTCTGACGGTAGAAATACATACGTAAATACGACTGACACGAAAATGCTGACAGGCAAAATCCCGTCTTGTAAATTTCACCGACAGGGATAAAATACTGACATTGTCATTGCATATCCCTCCCTTCCCCTGCCATTTTAACCCTAGTGCTGCCAGCTTTGGGCTGGTCAGAGGAAAATTGGGGGAAACAGCGTGAAGTCTCCTCGATTCTCATCCATCCAGCCCTAGGCTTTGCCACCTGGGGCTGGTGGTACTACACCTTGGGAATGCGCAGCATCGGGTCCCCCTGCCATGATAACAACCAGCCCCAGGATGGTTAGTGCGGGCCTGGATTCCCCTAGGGAGAGGGTTCCACAAATAAATGTGGCTGTAGTATGCTTTTACTGTACATTGCATACTAAATAACAATAGCTCATTATGCATTTAATGTAAACTTAATTTTCCTATGTGCATTAGTACTGTAGCTTCCATAACCAGTTAACACTCTTTTCAGCTTAAACTTGCTTTGTTGCTTAATTATTATCACCTACTTTGTTTACTTCATTCTTACATTGTTAATTAATAAATATATATATATATATATATATATATATATATATATACTATCTGACCTAGCTCTCAGTGACTTTAATATCCCCTGTGCTTCTATGCATTCTTTCTATTTATTCACCTCAGTTCAGCAAGCTGTTTGAATATCTACATTTTTATTATACCTTCTGCAGTGAACTTTTTTTCAGCAGCAGGAGGATTTCTTGAATTTTTAAACAACATCAATAACTGGTTTCTATCTCCTGAATATTTCCATTTGCCTTGAGAGGAACCCCTTTAAGCATAGTCTTTTATGAGTTTTGCAATTTTACTTTGTCAGCTGCTGAATTTTTTAGTGCAGCTATTTCTTAGGGATATCTTACTTATACAGGTTTTGATGGCAGAGAGGTAAAATTATTGTTTTGTGAACATTATTGTATTCAGGCCAATATTTAAGTTTTGTTCCACTGCTATGTCTCTTTTTTTGCCCCTTCCTCATCATTGCTGCAGAGCTCCTGGCGCCACACTTCAACATTTTACAGTTGTATAAATTAAATTAATTTATTCTGCCAGTATTCAGAAATGATTATGATTATTTTGTGCTGGCATCACACCTTCTCCTCCGCTTACTGACAGAAGTAGATATTTGTATAAAATAAGAAAGATTAAAAAAGGTATTGCATTACAAACACATGCCTTTAAGTTGTGCTGCTCTAGACTGGGCCTATGTAGCTTTTCCACAATTGCAGAACAGATATTTTAGCACTCTTAAATAGGGGTGAGTTGGCATACATTATTTTTTTTTTTTTTAAAAAAACATTTTTTTTAGACAGATTCAAATGATTGAGGTAAGACAGGTATGGTTCTCTATTTTTTCTTACTTAAACTACTAATAGAAGTGTTTCTGATCCATTACACTGAAAATGTTTGGAGTTTGAAGTGGGATGCAGAAGACTGGAGACGAAAATATGGAGACCTTCTAAATTGAGTACCCCAAGCTAGTGATAGTAATATTGGGCCTGATTCATTAAGGAAAGTTTCAACAAAAGTAAGCATGTTGCATTAGAGGGGAAGGTAAATTTAAAATGTGATGGCAGATTTATAGTTGGGATAGGGCATGTTCTAGATCAACTTTAAATTTCAGTGTACAAATAAGCTATCAAGTATTTGTCCAGAACACTTAAGTAAGAAAACAATATTTTTTTTTGCTTCATTTTCCTTAATGAATCAGGCACACAGCCTGGAAACCCAGCTCACTCAATCACACCATTTGTTGGATATAAGCTCATTACCATATCTGTGATTTCTGCTTTGACAACCTGTGGCTCTCAAGGTGTTGTGAAATTACAAGTCCCATCATACTCTGCCAGCTATCACCTGGAGAGCCACAGGTTTTCAGATCTGGATTGGAGAATCATTTCCATATATTCAATTTGCAATGCAGTTTTCTGGTCTTCTAAGTACACCGCCATCAGGGGAAGGCTGGGTAGGGGGCATCTACCCCCTGGGCCGGTCCCATAGTGGGATATTTCTGGCTTGGTCACTGGGCCACCTGCAATTTTTTTTCCTTTGAAAAGTTCCTAATAGGTCGAACCCTGCCCCCTGGGCTAAAATTTATCAGCTCTCCCCTGACCTTCATTAAACTTTACTGTATTGAGGTTAGGGTAGCTTATAGTATCATCTTTGTCATTCAATTTTCTTTTTACTGCTTTGGTTTATCCATTTAGTGCAGTGGTTTTCAACTCCAGTCTACAAACTTCCCCTAATAGTCCAGCTTTTAATCATATCCATGCTTGAGCACAAGTGGTTAAATGACAATGACAGCGAGACTAATTAAACTTGGTCTGTTAGGAGGTTTAAAGAACAGAGTGTTTAAAACTGAGAGGATGGCCAGCACAATTGAGAAGTAATGCATTTTTACTGATGCACTGTATTCCCCACCTTTTTTGACTTTTTATGATCTTTCTTAAATAAAACTGGATTCTAAGTTTAAGAGGTCTCTTCAAAATTAAATTACATTCATTTGCATAATATATTAAATTATAATGTACAATACTAAATAAATATGCTCCTACTTTAACATAGGAATCTTATGTTAATATCAACTTTCCCTTGTTTTTTTAATTTTAAAAACTGCCTATAAAATTTGTATTTTTCTGGACATTTAATAGTTTGACTAATGTGCTGGAGGTGAGTTTCACTAAGAATCAAAGTTTGATCAATTCTTTTTGGGAATGATTAATGTTTGCAATACTAATGCAGCACACATGATTTATGTTGATGCTAAGGCACAAAGTTGCCTAAAAAAACAATATTATGCCTTTTAAAAGCTGAAGGGCTTAAAAATACTGCAGAAAATAACAAAGTAAATGAAAATTGTGAAGGGGAAAAACAGAGTTGAGTAAATTCTATATTACAATTTTTTGAAAATATATATTTCTCACATTCATATTGAGTGTCTCATGTTAAGTTGAATGCAAATTCCGTTTTTGGCATATAATAAGTCTTTTTACATCTGAGTATGCACAAGCGCACAAAGCTTGCGCATGCTCAGGGTTTGTGCACTTGTGCAGAAAGAAGTAAAAATGCGCATTATACTCCAAAAACACAGTTTGCACTCAACTCAACAAAAGCCTGTGAACATGTATTTAATGAAGACTTACAACCAGACTAAGGAGATTCACAGAATTGCCATTTTTGGGTGGTTTTGAGGCAGCCACACATCACTGGTGACTTTGCCCTCCAAGCTACTATATTTGCTATCCAGCAATTTAGAGGGTGAAAACCCAAATACCTGGTGATGTGTGGCGGTTTCAAAATCCCTAAACTGCTTCTGATTTAGAACAATCTACAAATGGTTTTGGAAAGTCACCATTAGCTGATTGTAAAAATAAATACAAAATAAAAGTAATGTAAAAAAACCACCCTGCCCTCGACTTCTTCTGTGCTACTCAAGAATCGGATCCGGTCTTCTAGGTGGGGGTAAGGGGGACCTTCTCTGCTAGAGTTGCTCAGCCCAATGCTAAGAAGCCTGGGAATTAGTAAATACTACTTACCTGGGGATAAAGTGTAGCTCTCTACGCATAACCTTAGCCTACAGGGACCCTCTATGAAATTGGCCCCACGGTTTATTGGGTCCTTTCCAGTACTCCAGGTTGTTAATCCCGTAACCTATAGGCTCCCTCCCTCTCTTAAAGTTCACAATACTTTCCATATTTCTCTGCTGAAACCATTGATACTCAATAAATTCTATCATATACCATCCTCTCCTCATCCCATCTGGTAACAAGTACAATATTAGTCATATTTTGGATACTCGGAAGCTTCAAGGACACTCCCAGTATCTGGTCCACCAGAAAGGGTTCGGTCCTGAAGAAAGGTGCTGGGTGTGTGAGAATGATCTCAATACTCCACGTTTGTTTGACAGTTTCCGTAAAATATGCTCCTTGGAGGGTTTGTCCTCTGGAAGATGGGGGGGTACTGTGAGGCACCGCCCCCGTACTCACCTTTGGTGCCAGGCGCGGACGCCTTCCTTTGCCGGCAGCTCATCCGTTGCCCAGCAACGGGACACCTTCTTCTTCCTCCGGGCCTCGCATTGCTGTGCGCATATGCAGTTTGCTCGCGTCTCTGTTGCTAGGCAATGCAGCTCTTATCTGTACTTCCTTTTGGTGGTCAGCTGTTCTGACTGCTGATCCCACTGCCACCAGTTAGGGAGTTGGCTCCTCTATTTAAACTCCAACACTAGGTAGGCGCCTAAATATCTAGGTCTTCCTATACTTCAGCGTTTCAACATGTTTCCCTGCTCTCTGACTGCCCTCCTGTGTACTAGCCCAGCTTCCTCTGCTCCTGGATCTCCCTTTGGCCTGACTGCTCCCAATGTATCTGACCATTGGCCTGCTGACTCTGATTTGCCTTTTTCCATAGATACCATGTTTGCCCAAACTGTTTGACCTCTGCCTGCACGACCATGTCTGTTCACCATCCACTTCACTGACAGCTAACTTGGAGGGCTTACGACCTGTACGTCCCTTTCAGCAAACTCCAAACTCTCTTGCCAGAGTCCCTGGTGAACACCGGGGGCATGTATAGACACCGCATCTCTTAGTTTAGCAGCACAAATATCAACAAGTGGCCTTTAGTCCCTGTATTTCCATTTGTAAATCAGGTCGGTAGCATCTTCAGATGCCCCAAATTCTGTCTCCAATGCGGATATATAGTTTTGGGCAATGTCCTGTGGACAGCTCTGGTGATGGCCTATACCACTCTTCAAAATTTCAGATGGCAGTATCTTTCCATGTCTCATAGAAGTCTTCTCCAGTTGGAACAGGTTGGATACCCGAGAAAACTGTTAACCATCTGTCACACACCGGACTTTCCTCGCCGCTGTCCTCTTCAGCACTGAGCGACGCAAGTCACCGCTCTCGGATGTCATCTTGGATCTTTCTATTACCACTGTCTCCCATCCATTGGCCTGTCAATCACTCTAGCAGGAAATTTAAAGCACTTGTGACTGCTCCCATGTGCCTGTTCTTTGTTTCAAGCTCCTGCTAGTAAGAAGATTTGACTTCCTGTGCCCTCCTAGTGTTTCTCTGCTATTTTGTATGCTGCACCATTGCTCACAGTGTACGCCACTGCTGTTCCTTCCAGTTTGGTTCAGCTGTCCACAGTGGTCATTACATGTTTGCAGATTATCACATCTCTGTTGCCAGCTCCACTGTCCGCAGTGGTAATCATCACTCTGCAGTCCGTTGCACCATAAAATCCAGCTCCACTGTCTGCTGTGGTCATCACCTATATGCACAAATTCCTGTTACCTGCTCCACTTTCCAAACTGGTAATCATCGCACTCCAACCCATTACACCATTGTATCCAGGTCCACTGTCCGCAGTGGTTACTGTTTATCTGCAGACTATCGCATTCTTGCATCCAGCCTAGTAGCTATTTATCCAATCTGTTCACTTGGACAATTAGGTTCTCCCTATTTGTCTCGCCTAGCACTCTCTCAGGGGACAGCGACTTGTGGGGCAGAGGCAGAAAAGTCCATACCTCCTTGCAGGGGTCCCTGGAGAATACCATCTGCTCGTTAGACTCCTCACCCCTGGAAAGAGTAGTACCAAGCCAGGCAGATCTGAAGAGCACCTACCCTAGTTACCGCCTCTTTGCATGCAGTAAATAGTAGAAAATATATCTATATAGTTCCTCACTAATATAACTCAGTCTCTATCCCAAACTGACTGTCCTTGAACACTCATGAGAGTATTATAAATGTAAAATCCCCTTACTCCAGCTAATGGGTATGTTCAATAAGGCTTTGTATGTATATCACTTACTTCTCTTTACGCTGTGCCTCCACCAAGTCTTCTTGTAAGGGTATGAATGGATGTGGATGATATGACCACCATGTCAGGCGCCATCCCTTTGCTCTTCCGTCCACACAGGGATAGCCGCCCGCTCTAGAGAAAGTCGCATCCAGTTGCTTAGCAACCAGATGCATCAGACCCGGCTGCTCCGCGGCCACTTCTGCACATACATGTCCTGTTGCCAAGCAACGGGACGCTAGTTTGACAGCCAACGACGGCAGTTAAAGTCACCGCCGCTGGTGCTTTCAATTTCATTAGGTCTATATAGGGAGGCTCTGGCATCATTAGGTTGCCAGAGTATCAGGTCTCCTCAGTCCAGGCGTTTATGTGTTCCAAGAGTCTTGCTCTGTCTCCCTGGTTTTGGACTTGGCTTCTTTTGACTTTCCCTTTGGATTCTCCTTTTGGCTTGCTTACCTGCTCCTGTGTTTTGACTCCGGCCTCTCTGACTATTCTCCTCCTGGACCTCCCTGGTACTGTGCTGACCACACGACTTGACCTCGGCTCCCCTGACTATCCGACTACTCTCATCTACCTTGCTGGTTGCCCTCCTGGAGAACCGCAATCTGAGTGCCCCCCGCAGCTAAATCCAAACTCCCTTGCAGGGGTACATGGTGAAGACCAGGGGCACGTTAGACTCTGCGCCTCCAGATAGGGTAGTGCTAGAATCAGCAGGTTGTTTGGCATTCAAGATACAGTTGCTGACACACCAGAGGCGACTTGGGGACCCTATATGGCCACACAGACTTCACACAATTCTGACACATGACAATGTAGTTTTTTCTATAAAAATATTTCAAATATTTTTGCAATTAGAGAATAGATAAAAATCAGACACTAAACAATTTCCTGAGGTTGAACATACAGCACACCATAGATACACTAGTAACAAAAATTGTACTAGTAACCATATAATTAGTATCATTTGAACATTGGTCTAAATATTTCTAATACACCATTAAAATGGTTATAAGCTCTCACTATATACCCTTAAACTTATCTCATACTTCATTAAATTAATATATAATAGGCATACATTAAATACTAAACAAGCAAAGAGCTGAGCTTGCAAACACCTTGTTTTACTTATTGTTTTTTCTGCTATCAGTAAGGTAGATCTGACTGAATAGTATATATGTGCTGTAATACTGCCCTTGTGATTCAAACAAGGGGACTTTTATATGTTTTCCAGTTACCATGTATATCTACATCCAGTAAACATGTATATCTAAATATTAATGTCCGATTTGAAATTGAAATGTCAATCTTGATTCGTCCTTTTTGGCTAAGCTCAAGTGTAGAATCTGACCTAGTACAGTTATTTCAGTATGCCCTAGATGGGCGGGTCTCCTTGGTCTGATGCTGGAAGACCGTTGGTGTTTGTAGCCAGCGGGGCCTGTGCCTCCAGTAGACATGGCCCGAAGGAGACCTGAAAATGCACTGTTGATGTATTTTGTAGTGTAGTATGTGGTTTATGTAGGGTGGGGTGCAGTTTATGGGGTGTGTAAGGATAAGAAATTAATTGAATTAGATAAATTAAACAACAACAAAAATGTAGTGTATAGAAATAAGGTGCAATAGATAAAAATGTTGCAACATTACGCACACAATACATTTTTGAATGTAACAGAGCATCTATCATAAACACTTATGCTACAGAAACAGTCAGAGTTCATTGGATGGACAGTGGTAAAATTAATACAGTTAGACATTGATAATACTTAGTAGATGAAGGTGGCCTGCTATTTATTTACTATGCACTTCTCATTGGGCAGAGTATTTATCGGGACCCAAGAGTGGAGCTTTCAAACACCTTGTTTTAATTTTTTTTATGGTACGAGTACAATAGATCTAACTGAACAGTAGTAGTATGTTCTATAATGCTACCCTTGTGGATCAAACAAGGTGACTCATGACTTGTATATATTGCAAGTATGTATATATATTTCATAAAATATGTCATGTATATCAATATGAAATGTATATAAATATGGAATGTATAAATAATACATATATGTTAAATAAGTGAAGTATAAAAAATATGTAAACCAGGCAGTTCAGACTGAGCAATAGTTGGCCTTCCCCCACAAGTGAGTATGTATATAACTCACATTGATGCAGATTTGGTGGCCAAACATCTGTTTTGAATAGATAATGCAACTGAATTTGAAAATCCACATTCTGAAAAATGAATAGACAGAATTTGGCACATCGGTCACCCAACCAGCAAACAGTTGACAGTTGGCAGTTGAGAGGTTTGCGTTGTATATTGTATTTTTCTTGTTTCTCATCCCTGTAATATTTGTATACATGTCATGTAAATTGAGTAAATCAGTAAATGACAATAGCGACAATTTGTATATATCCAGAGTGTTTCAAGAAAGAATAAAGTCAATTACCGATAAAACGTTACAATGCCTATGTAAGAATATCATACTAAATTACTAAATAAACTATTTTTATTGGTTTGTTTTTTCTAACAAATGTGAGTTCTTCATGAAGAAACTGCTTAAAGAATCCTACTGCATTCTGCTACACCTGTGGCAAAACTTTCTTCAAAAACCAAGAAAAACCAACACATTGTAAAGCAAGCTTGTCTTGTGTATTTTGCCACGTCGCTTAGAGACCAAGACAAGTCTTGGGCTCCTTAAAAGGTTTATCAAACCTGTGTAGAATGCTCACAACAGTGGAAACATCGAGAAGGGAAAAGTTTAAACTTCAGTGTCCCCTTGGTTTGGTGCGAGACGAAAAACAAAAAAACGCCACAACAATTGTTATTTTTGTGTTGTTAATGTGAAAGGTTTAAATTGATACGAGAAACTCCTGGGAATATACTGAATCAGAATCCATCAAGGCGACCTGTGCCTCACAGCGAAGAAATTACCATACCAGAGTTTAGCACATTGCCTGACCTGGCATTGTCAGACGTAGAAGGGACTCAGGACTTAGGTGGTAGCAGTTGAAGTGAATATGAAGGAAGCATTATACCACCTCAGCAGTTCTTCCAAGAAGAACTCAATGATCTGTTACAGGACCTCAGTCTGTCAAAGCATAATCTAATATGAGCATAAAGGTACACTTTCTCCATAGCCACTTACACAGATTTCAGGATAATCTTGTTGATTTTAGTGAGGAACAAGGGGAGAGGTTTCCGCAAGATATAAAGATTATGGAAGAAAGGTATTAAGGCACATGGGACAGCCACATGATGGCAGAGTATTGCCGGAGTCTCCAACGTGATTGTCCTGGTGATAACCCACATAAAAAAAAAATGTATCAGTACCAGTATTTTACCATGCATTTATAGTAATTATCCAAATCAGCTTACTATTTTTATCTGTTATATTATACTGAATACAATGCCATTATGTATTTCATGTGTATACTTTTGAATGATTTGAGACAATTTCAAAGCAATTTGTAAGTTAGATATGGCGCACCATTAACATGTTGGCATTTTTGTAATGTTTTTCAATGGGGTACCAATTATTCCAAAAACTATAGCCAATCTAGCCAAACTGATGTCATATTCAGAATTAGCACCACAAAGTTAACCCAAAATCACTCTCTTATGATTGGCAATAAAATGAGTTTTGACCACGGTTATTTTTTAAATTGAGTAGGAGAAAGCAAATGTTACAAAATCCTTCATTAAGACAAGAGTGGACACAAGACCTCAAATATGGACAGTGGTGTTATACCCTCAAATCACAGGTATATTACAGCCTGCATTCATTCAGGAAAACTATCCCAGAGCCTCTGAAAAGTTCATTGCAAATTACATCAGTCATTTTGGGATGGAAAAACTGCAACTTACAGCCCCAGGCTGCTCACTAGAACCCCAGACTGCACTAGGAAAATGCAGAAAACAGAGATTGCCATGAGTTACAAAAGCCCCCCTCCCCCCCATCAAAAAAAAGAGATTTTGGCACCAGAAAGTACCTGAACAAAGGATGCAGAAGACTATTTTGGGACAAGCGGAGGAGCCAAAAACAGATTGCTAGAGTCTAGCGAACAGTTGCTGGATGGGATTTGTGCTGTGTGACTGCCGGCTTGGATAATGAGGATCTTCCCACAAAGAGCCATTGAGAGAAGCTGCTCAACTATTGCTTGAGGGATGTTTGCAGCAAAAGTATATAAAAGCCAGATGTGAAAGTCAGCCCAAAAGGAAGCGTCTTTGGAGTATGGGAAAAGACCTAGCTTGCCACTGCCCACGACATGTCAGCAGGAATCATATGAAGACAGATACATTTAAGGTTTATTTTGCTTTGCAATTTTCAACTTATTTAAGTGAAACAAGTGAGACATCATGATCAAACTGTATTATAGCTCTGACTAGGACTGTAATATTGCTGATTGAGAGATTGTATAATGCTGTGTTAAAGAAAATGTATTCCTTATCAACTTATGTGCCGCTGTTGTAACGCCACAAGCAAAGACAATAATAAACCCATGAGTTTATGCAATTTTAATCCTGTGCTCCTTATTTCAACCCAAAACTACTAGGGGACCTTTGACTCTCTTCTATACCATTGGGTCTATAGAATCATTCCTTACAATACTTCTGGGGTGAAAACCATCAGCCCATTACAACATTATCAGTAGACATTTAAAAGATGATGAGAGACCAAGAGCAACAGTGTAAAATCGTGCAAGATGGCATTGTCCTTGGGAAATGTTGAAAAGGACATGCACATAGGTTAACAAACCAAGCACTTTAACGATGGAGACTGCCCCTGTTGTGGCTTAAGTGTTTTATTTGTTTGATACCCCGCAAAAGCCAACATTTTGCTTGTTGGTTATTCAACTGTAGATAGGGATGTTAACAAATGAATCATGGGCATTTGATAACAGTGGTCATCTCTCTCAATGGTGACAAATTATCATCCTCATCCAAGATGTGTGTCACATTGGAGAGGGTCAGTAGCGACAGTATCAGAACTCAGAAGACAGGCAGAGTCTGTCTTAAATGGTGCAAGATGGCAGTATCCTTGGGGCCACCCACCTGGGTGTGATACATACATGTGTTGGACAGCTACAGGATTGACATAATATGATTGGTTGGCAGCCGAATACACAGGGATGTAATTTCGACAATATAATGACCATATGATTTGGAGACCTAATAAAACTGTTGACACCTGAATTGTATACTAATGTTGTTGACTTTATAAATGTTGAATAAATAAATGTTTAGATGTCGAACGCATAGAATTTTTACGGTTACAAAAGCTGATAGATCAAGATGAAAATGTAAAATAGTGCAAGATGAAAATGCTCTTCGGCCCAGCCACCCACCCACTCATATGTTAAAAAAGACATGCACATAGTTTAACAAATCAAGCACTTCAGTGACAGGGGATGCCACATTTGTAGCTGAAGTGTTTGATTTGATTGGGTCTCCACTGTCTCGAACAAATTTCTTCTAATCTCTGGTAACAGTCTCTCCTCTCTGTATAGAAAACGCCTATGGAAAATATCTCTAAACTCTACAAAGATTTTGTAGCATAAGCACTCTCTCTCTTGCTCTTTCTCTCTCTTTCCTCTAGTACCTTCTTTATTACTCTCTCTCTCTCTCTCTCGACTACTGTATCTCCATTATTATCCTGTCTCTCTCTCTCAAATACTGTATCTCCATTACTCTCTCTTTCAATCTGTTTTTCCCTCATACCAGTAAAACTGTTTTTATTTTGTTTCCCCTCCAGAGCAAGACCTGGCGTCTCCTCTCAGCCGCTGGAGACTCTGGGACATGTAGTCCTAGCCAACGCCAATATTCATATATTTGTCTAACCTCCGTTCAGAGGAGGATGTTGTATAAATATATCCAAACAAACAAGAAATACCCACTTAAGGGTTAACTCTGGCACTCACGAGGGATATGAGATAAGGAATCTTTAAAATAATATAATAAATTCGATAAAATAAGTAGACATTACATTTAAATTAAAAAATTTAAATTAATCATCATCATCACCATTTATTTATATAGCGCTACTAATTCAACAGCGCTGTACAGAGAACTCATTCACATCAGTCCCTGCCCCTTTGGAGCTCACAGCCTAAATTCCTTAACATACACATAGACTAGGGTCAGTTTGTTAGCTGCCAATTAACCTATCAGTATTTTAACGATTTTACTATTTTTTAATTCTTATTAATTCACATTAGTTTGAATTTATTTATTATCTTTTTTGCTTTTTACTTTTCATATATGCGGAGTCTACTTCTTGTGACCCATACGGGTTTGTTTTTTATATATATATATATATATATATATATATATATATATATATATATGTGTGTGTCTCATCTCCAAATTGATGAGACACATTTTGGATCTCCATTTTGCAATTTGGCAAGGAAGCGCATTTTTAGGCATACATATTTGAAAATATTTGAAAATGTGGAGACCTTCCCAAAATACCACAACACCATTTGGAATCTCGACAGAACGGTTTTACAAGCCTGATTTAGAAAATACTTTGCACCATATTGTGTTTATAATTACAATTACAGCTTTCCTCTATGTAAAATAATTTACCAATTTTATACATTGCATCTTTTTTGCATATAAAGCAACACTTATTTAATGTCAATATTTAAGTCTTGAAGATTAACATTCTGCTCCACCATTTTGTGTATGGTAACTTAAACAAGTGCTGTCAAATGTTATGGATCCAATTTTAGTGAACTGTACTAGACAATTATCCCCAGTTCTTTTAGGCCATTTGCAACATCTTTACTGAAATGCAGTGCACGCCAATGGCAATATATTAAATTGCAATTGTTATCAAAAACGAAATGCACAATACAGCAAACACATTAAAAAATGGAGCTAAAAGAGCTCTTCAGATATTTAATATGTGTCACTATTGCATGCAGGTAATTTTTTTAGAAATATGCTTCATTTGCCAAGAGAAAAGTGATTTTTACAGTCCAGGTTCCTGGATAAACATTGATCACATAATCATTATCCTGATTGCCCAGAATTTCTGATCTTTATTCTCATGTGATTTGTGCAATATGATCAACATGGATAGAGACAATTTTCATCAAGGTATCATCTGTGAAATGGTAAATCTACTGCTGATAATGGCAATTTAAATGCATTTCTAGTCTAGACTATAACACTAACATTTCCTTCTTCTGCCACTGAAATGTGATATAGTAAATGCTGTAGAAAGCATTTATTATACTGCCACTGCCTTATTCATTTATATTTTATGAAAAAAACAAAGCTGTACAGTCTTTTAGACACTATGTAATGCTGTAAAATCCTAATATTAAAAAAATGATGGGCTATGTGTACAACTGTACATAGAGCTTAGTGCTCCGTTTCTGATAATAATATCTGACAGCAGATATGGGCCCGTATATTATAGTTGACACCAGATATGACTTAGTATTTTATTGCTGGGACAAGATATAGCTCATCATACTATAGAGGGCAGCAAATATCACTCAGCATATTATTGTTGTCATCAGATATGACTCTACATATTATTGTTGGCTCACAATATGGCATAATTTCACTGGTTAGTACGTGGTCAAACAAGGTTTATAATGCCCAGCTATTGATATGTCTTAATTCACTGGGTGGTGAACATCTAGGTAAATGTTACAAAATAGCAGCAATGGAATGTGCAATTTACAGATTTGAGTTCATCCTCAATTTAATAGCCTGCTACATATAAGATATACAGCTACCTATTGAATGTATTACATATATTACATACAATATAATAGTACCGATATGTCAAGAGTGCTATATATCGGTCAATCTAAATTATATCGGTATGTTTGACGGCTGGTAACTTGTGTACAGCCTGTGTCACTTTTACACAATCATTGACAGCAATTAAACTTAAACGGATTGTGTGCCACGCTATCAAAATCCCATCTGAGTGTACACATCTGTTTGCAATTAGTTTAATACAACCTGGTGGCAGATGAGGGGGGGAGGGTATGCAGACATTGTATAGGGTGCTATGTGCTTTTGGGAATTATCTCTCACAGACATATGGTATCAGATCCAATAAGCAAGGAAGCAAAACTTATTAATGTGTGTACATGTTACCCATAACACAATAGGTAAAACAGTGCAGTCACTCAAAATCAGAGATGCTCAATTTTTCCTGTATCAAAACTCAATTGAATTTGCTTATGATGCAATCTTGATTTTTGGGCTGGTTTGATTTGGGTCAAATTTGCAGCTCACAACTGCAGCAGGAGACAATAAACTGAACTCTAAAATGTTTCCTGCTCAAACTTAAATGCATAAAAAGTATGGTACTATAAAAAGACATTTAATTCGAGCAGCGAGATAACTATATTGAGTTCAGTGCTCGTAATGAAAACCGTTACAAATATTATGCAATATAGTAATTTTTGTTGAGACCATCTTTTTCTTTGCTCAAATTTAGCATATTAGTCTATATAAAATGTAAGAATTTAAATGTTTCTAACTTTAGAGCCAATTCAACAAACTGGTTATAGAAACATCTTTGAAATTTGAGCACCTCTACTTTGAATGTATGTGCTTTAAAAGCTGGAAATACTTTTAAATAGCAGTTACATTATATTACTATATGCAGCATTGCTTTACATCAAAGCTACTATATCTGTTCAGTACTATTTTAATGCCACAACAATAGCTTAGAATTCCCTAAGCATTCCCAACTAGAAGGCGAATCAGAGGCACTAGCTCATTATTGGTTCCATCAATCAATAAAAAATCCCTACTATCTACCGCATACACCTTCTAAAATAAACAGATTTTTAATATAATACACATAATACAACCATATACAACATAGTGTAGCTGCCCTATCAAAATTTATTGAGGAAGGGTGTAGATAGTGTAGGACCAAGGGGCTAATCAAAATTAGGACTAAATACTCTCTCTCATGTTATGAAGACAAAATACATTTACAAATTTTACTCTTTACATTCTACTGAATATATTAATTTAATATAAATTTCATTTTAAAAATATTTAAAAATAATGACATAAACTTCTGCCAATTACATTGTATATTTTCTTGTTTTTTTGTAACTGTGAATGAAAAAAATTTTTTTTTTAAATATAATCTGAATATTTAGTTAGACATAATTGTTACTGCTGCCGTATAAACTGTATTGTTAATCTGTGATTGTAGGATTGCTGTGTAAAAGGCAAAAGGTAGTAATCACAAAGGGCCGCAATGATGTGCAAACTGACCCTTCCTTCAGGAGAAGTAGCCCTTTTAAACTAGACTGAATATTCTTGCTGTGCATTTTTGAAAAGAGACATGAGGGTACCAACACTGAAGGACTCCCTTAAAAATTAAATCTCACTAACACATTTTTTCCCTTATGTATGGGTCCATATTGTTGAGAAATAAATGTTGTAAGTGGCTGCTGTTGCCACTCTTAAGTCACTTCCTTTACATGGCACCACATTATTGCTGTTATGGCGCTTACCTGTCACGGCGTCTATCTCTGCCGCACTTCCGGGTAGGTCCCGGCGGAAGTCAGGTGATCTCTGGGCGGGGAATTCAAATTCTACTTTAACACTGCTCTGACACACTGTCTGTGTCAGAGCAACGTGTTTCCTGCATCTGGCTGCATTCCCTGTGCTACTGTCTCCCATGTGTTTTTCCCCTGTGCTGATCTAGACTCCTGTGTACCGATCCGGCTGTGTTCCTGGCTACACTCCTGCCTAAACCCTGGTACCGCATATTGGACTGACTCCTGTGTACCGATCCGGCTGTGTTCCTGGCTACTCTCCTGCTTCACCCCTGGTACCGCGTATTGGACTGATTCCTGTGTACCTAACCGGCTTTCACTCCAGGCTGCAATCTCCTAGACATATGGTTAGTGTACTTGGTCACTAGCTCTTGTTATCCTATCCGTACCTCTGCCTGTCCAACTCATAGAGCTCTTTCCTTAGGCTAACCTGGGGGCCGCGACCTGCGGTTCTCCGGCAGCAAAACCCATCCTGCCTTGCGGCGGTTCTTGGAGAAGACCGGGAGGGCCGTTAGACTCCGCGCCCTAGGAAGGCCGGCGTAAATACTGACTAAGGTAACTTTGAATCATAACAATTGCACATTCAAAACTAATGGCAATAAACTGATGTCCAGCTGTGACCCATGTAAAATGTGATTTATCGCACTGTAGACTAGCTTGCACTTGTGGCCCCTTATAGTTTCAGAGGCAGATCAGGTACGGGCAAATGAAAGTTGAGTACAGTAGGGATGTGTATGTGTAGCTTTGGTACATCCTCTGGAGATGAGGCCCGGCATGACTGATGTAAAGACAAGTGCAGATGTTTATGTAGGATAAATAAATACATTTTATAAATAACGTGGCCATTCCCCTATAATAAATAACTAGCACTAGTGCTGGGCTGGTTATTTCTAAAGACGGGGGACAACAAGCATGAGGTTCTGTTAGGAGCACGGGTAACCTTTTGTCATGTTTTTTTTATTTTTAATCCCTTCGACTACTTCAGGATTGAAAATAGAAGATTCACTATGGATTTAGGAGTTGAATGAAAAGGTAAATGAGAAATTTGGGGGAGATTTTATATTAATAAAAATACTTTTTCTATGTTTATTTTCTCTTATGTAATGTTGTGGAACATATGTTCCCGCTGACACTGGCTACTTGGGCATGCTGGCACTTATAGCTTCACAAGCTCCAGCATGATTAGGCAGCCACGGGCATGGTAGTACTTGGAGTTGTACAAGCACCAATATGCACAGGCAGACGTTGGCTGCCAGGCTTTGCCTGGACTTGTAGTTCCACCTTAGTACTTAATATATTTTTTACTTTAGATTTTATTCCTGGTACTCTCTGCCTAGGGCTGCCAGGATGAGCCCCAGTGCTACTTTACCTGCAAGTTGATTGTTGGAATGATTCCCCATGGATTTTGACCCAATGATGACCGGGCTGGTTTCACATTATAATAGGGGGGCCTCAAGTGACACTATATAAACTATAGCAATGATTACATTGCGACAATCTAATCAGTGGATTGCTTCATAAGAACTTTAACAAAATAATACTATGATATATTGTGAAAGTCAAATAATTGGATGAAGTAAATCAAATTGATTAATATTGTTTTACCGTGCGATTGCGATCCGTACGCCACGTGTTATGACGCAATCTCACTTTAAATAATGCACATATACACTTACACTCACACATTGACTTGTAAATAGTACACCTTAATAAAAAGTTCCAACACACAGTTATTTATAATCGAATGTTATTGATTAATAATTTAATATAATAATGTTAAAACCTCTTTATTGGTATCTAAGGTTCAGGATATAGGAAACATATCATGTTTAGTGTCATTCTAATCCTCTTTTCATCATCAGACTTCCGCTACTATCAGTTAACCAACCGCATCTTGCGTATGCAAGTTATGGATGACAGAGGATTAATGATCAGATTGATATTGTCTGTGTAATGCAAATAGACCAGTTTAAACTAGCTTTTCGGCGGGAAGATACGTATGCAGCTGTTGGAGAGTTGACCCCGACCCTTGGACGGCATCGTTTGAACTGACCTATGACCTACACTATACTGGACTGTCCTGAATCCTGAACCAATAGAAACACAACATGACATCACTTTTTTTTTTTCTATGTAATACCAACTGTATATAAACCAGGCTCTGGGACCATCATACAGTCTTCTTGACCACAGGATTGAATGACTGTATGCAGGATCCAGGGCGCTTGCGCATGTGTCAGCTGTACTTATTTTATTCAATTGTTATTTGTTGCATCTTGCTATTAAATCTAATTGTGAGTTGGAACCACACAAATCGCAGTGGACAATGTTTATTGGTAAGCGATAAAATGACTTTAATAATTCATAGAGAGGTTTCAATAGACTAAATCACAGGCAAAAATCACTAAGTGACAAATCTTTATAAAAATGTTGTTGCATGGTGTATGTATTTTTATATCTTAGCAGAGTGCCTCCAATAAATGCATAGTGCATATTGTTTTTGTTCATATTTTCCAGTTTCTAAACCTTGTTTTACTCAGCTGAAGACAGAGGTCATGGAATACGATATTTTCCGCAGAATATAGGATTTTACAGCTTTGAGTCATTGTATCCTTCTCTCAGTAAAAGCGATAAATCATTGTTAGAAGAGGTCAGAAATGTGAATACACCAGTGGCTGAAGTAGTACAACTTACCAGGAAAGAAACATTATTGGCTCCTTCTATAGCTAAAGAGATTTGGAAACCTATTAGGCTTCTTATTAATATTAAAAAGAAACCAGCACAGAAAAATAGCCTCCAGATATCTGTACAAGAGACAAAATCAATATTACCTATGGTAACAAGAGGCAATAAATGAAGAGAACAAGGTACTTGCGTGATGAATTCATGAAATTAGAATGGCATAATAAAAGTATAGATTGAGGGATAATTTTTAGATCCAATATCATCTCTGCACATGTGTTTCTTCTATAATAAAATGAATGGACGTTAATATAACCCTTAAAGATTGTGCTTTTCAAATACTAATGCATATTTAAGAACAGAATTGCATTGCTCAAATGTGATTTAGAACAGCAAAAGCTATTCTTGTTCAATCCAATATTGCTCAGTGTTCCTATCTGTATCAAAGGACTATGAGAAATCAATAGCAACGTCTCTAGATGTAAGGCCATGATCCATATTTACTGCTATTCATTCCACGGCTTAGTGATTGCAAAACTAGGAACAGTCTTTCTTTCTTTAAGCCATTCTGTTTTGTGTGAATATATTTTCAGGAAGACAACAGACTGATTTTAAATAATAATCCTCAAGTGGGGTGTCATCTGCATATAGGTGTTAATGGAGGCCCAAGGAACATATTAGTTCACAAAGAGAAGAGATATAGAAAAAGAATAGCAGAAGGCCAAGAACAGAGCCTTGAGGAACTCCCAGACCAGATAGACAGAGAGGAGTGGAGTATGTTCCAGAAGTAGTGCTGCAGAATCTGATATTTATTCTATTTACTATATAAATATTAATAAATATATATATTTATTAATAAATAACACTGAAGGGCTCCCTTAAAACTTAAACTCACATGTATGTTTTTAAATATATTATATCAGGCTCACAATTAGTTGTCTCATAACTAAAGGGTGAAATTTCAAACTAATCTAATAAAACACATTTAGATAAAGATATTTATACGTATGTGTCCATGACTGGCTCATGTGTTTTAAAGAGGATTACTTTATATTGCTGCAGTCCAAGAAATATATCTATGTAATAATAAATATAGTACATACAAAGATATGTTATCTTGGCTCATTGTATATGTGGAATATATTTGACCAAACTTGCAGCCTGATATATTTATGAAGTTTAAAGTATATATCTATATCAAAGATCCTGATAACTTCATAGAAGAGGGAAAGCATCCCAAAGTCACTTGCCAAAGAGGTTGTGAGCTGGGGACAGGGATATGTGGTGGCTATTGATCCATGAGTGGGTGATCATTTTTATATAATCTCAATACCTTTCAGACATACTGACTTGCAATAGCAGTATTATGTATACTGGTAAGACAGTGACCAAATTTAAAGACAGAGTGGCCTTCAGGATACATCTAATACATACACAAAATAAAAAGTCCCAGCGGAATGCACAGAAGAAAAATATAAATCACTAGCTGAAGTACCCGGCGTTGCCCGGGTTTAAATCCTCAAGTTATTAAGTTATCATTGCATTGGATGTAACTGTCAACCTTTTAAAAATGATTAGCAGCTTAGCAGCTCTTCCAAAACACCAATGAGGAGGCTGTCCAGCATCATGTTTGTTTTTACATTAAATTTAACCCAATTTAATCCACCCAGTGTAAGGCAGAGAACAGGCTCCCTGGTCAAAGTTCTGCCCAGTGTACACCGGGAGGTCCGCCCAGGACCCCATAGTAAGTATTCTGGGATGCAATGTAACCAGTCTGTGAAGTTTTCATCCAAATCCATCCAGTGGAAGGCTCAGAATGGGCTCCCTGGGTTGAAGTTCTGCCCAGCGTACACCAAGGGGAAGTACGACCGGGACTCTAACCCCCTTAAAACCTGACCAGGATCCATCTGGACCACCTGGTATTGATTTTATCCCAATCGGTGCAGGGGTGTCCGAATACAGGCTTAGAAAAGGCTCCCCAGGTCAAAGTTCAATATTTGTCGCTCTGTCGCTTTGTCACATTGTTGCGTTGATGCTATGTAGTCTAATAGTATACTTTTTGCGATACTAAATAATTTTATAAGATTTGCCAGCTTTGCATTGAGAGCTGTGGAAGATATTCACCATCAAACAAAGAAACAAACTTTTATATATAAGGGGGGGGATTAAGGACGGGCGGACTTCGGGTTAACATTATTATAGGGTTATATTGGTGATGGATATTTATCCTGTCTTAATGTTTTTAACTTTGTGTTAATCAGAACAGGATAAAAACACAAGAAAACAGAAGCACAGACACATCCCTGACGAAGTCTAAGGACGAAACGCGTTGGTTCACAACTAGACCCCGCATAAGACTCTCTGCACACTCACCTCTGCCCCTGGAAAGCATCACTCGCAAACTCTCCAGGATCGGAAGCTGAAACAAAAGAAGCAGAATCTACACAACCCGCAGTGGAACACAGAGTGCGCTCCAACAACACCGGAAGTCCGGCGGAAGCGCCTCAGGTGAACTAGCAGCACCCGCTCGGCACCAGTCAAGCCACTGCTTGGTACACGCTACAAATCAGGTCTTACTGCAGCGCCAATCGGAGAATCAGAGAGACCGACTGACGACCACCTAACTGCTCTTATAAGAGCTACCTAAGAAAAAAGAAAAAAGTTAAATACTTGCATATTCTCGCTACACACCCATATTCCATAATACTTAGTATTAATCACCTCGCACACAACACCTTCCCAACACTTTAAAAAGCACACCTCAGCACATAATAACTAACAATTAGAGGCAATCACAACACTAACTGCCTCTATTAACAGCTCTAGCCAACTAAGAGCTTTTAACACCCCTACAGATACACTAGCCACACCCCATACAGATACTGGTACCAATCCACCCCAATATACATTGCATTTAGGGCTATAAACAGGGCAAAAAGCTATAAAAAAAACACCAGCAAAAGAGCTATAACATTTAAAGCCCCATAAGTATATTGGTGGTACCACCTCTACTGTGTTCTCAACACACCACCCCTACCTCCCCCCCCCCCTCTCTCTCTCTTCTTTTACTTTTCTCTCCCCAGGTTGCGCCACGGCAAAAACAAGAAGAGTAACAGTTGAGTAGCAGAAGGAAGAGCAAATAAACAACAGCAGTGTTAAGCTGGAACCAGGAACTTGGAAAGTGTTGGAGTGGCAACTAGTTGTGTGTAGGAGATGACATTTATACTTTGTAGAGGGAGCTAATTGGTGGATGAAGTCAGTAGCTCAGAATAGACAGGATATAGTAAAATGTCTCACCCAAGATGGCAGCCTCCAGTGCAGCAGACAGAAGTCATGCTTTGCCCCAGAATTTAGAATGCTGCATTCTGACAGGAGAGGGATGCATGGTGATATAATACCGCTGAGTGGTGTAAACAGGACTAAGACCCCGATTCATGACACATGGCAGTTTTAAAAAATATATCATAACTATGAAACATAGTGGCACAGAAGTAGAAGATAGGATGGTAGATTAATAAAGTAAAGGACACCTTTAAAACATACAGAAAGAACGCTAGCTGATAGGATGGTTGATTTGGAAAAGAAGAGAGAACAAAGTATCCTGCACCAGGAAGTGAAATGGTTTGAGAAAGATGATTAACCAATCTGTTATTCTCAACGTTAGACAGCATGTGTGACACATTGTACAGGGGCAGTAATAATAGCTCATTAGATGGATAGCAGCGGAATCAAAAGACATTTTAGGCAAGGTGATAGACCTAAAAGGCTTTCACACAGAAGTGAAATGATGGAAGAATGACCATGGACTTATTTGTTATTCTCAAGGTTAGACAGCATATGTGACACAATGTAGAGAGGCAGTAATAAAAGCTCATTAGATGGATAGTAGTAACATCAATAGATATTTTAGACATGCAGATAGACCAAGGTGGACAAACCCATAATGGAAAATAGTGCAAGATGGAATTGTCATTGGGTCCTACGAATCATGTTGTTTATTAAAAAAATCATGTATAGTTTAACAAGCCAAGCACTTCAGGAATGTCACTTTTGGGGCTGAAGTGATTGATTTGTTTGGACCTCCACCAAAGAAAACATATTGGTTGCTGTTTGTTGAACTGTATAATAGGTAAGGATTTTAACAGTTTACTAATGGACTATCACTGGTCATCTTCCTCAAATTTGACAATGTCCTCATCCTCATTATTATCCTCAGCACTGATTTCAATATCATCATCACACAATATTAGTTCATACCCACTGAAATCCAGCATTATTGATTCTATTTGTAATTGTCAGAATCAACGTTATTCTTCATAGAATTTGTAGTTCATTTTGATAAACACTAGTTTTTCAACATTTTCGGGAAATAGTCTCCTACGACAATTGCTCAAAATGTTCATGACTGTGCTAAACACTGTTTTAAAGTATACACAGGAGGGTGGGCAGCTTAAGTACACCATAGCTAGTTAGTACAAGGGGCTCCAAACTGCCTGTTTTTCCCTCCCAGAATTAAGAGGGATTGTCTGCGATGCTAAATTATTAATAAAGTAACCCTCCAACATTCTACTAATACAAGGTGTATCTGATTGAGACGTGGTAGAGATGTCAATATATTTTTTTAAGCCTGACCAGATATTTTAATCATCTTTCACACTGGTGCTCTGTGCTGACTCATCATCAGTGTGACTCTTTGAAAAGGAAAGTTATTTTCTGTCATTTGCATTTTTAGGGAAATCTGAACCATGAAATGTCAGGTGCGACATGAGACGACAGCTTACGCACATGAGTTGTTTACATCTATGAAGATTTGTGTGCTCATAGTCAAATAACACCCTGTGTTTTGACCACCTACTAGTACAGATGTCAGTGATACTGCCCCTTACCCTATAGCCTTCACAGTCAAACATTTGGTTTTTAAAAACAAGAAACAATTTTTTTTTTTGTCCACTCCTAATTAGTTTAGTAATATTCTCATTTACTTTTACTACACATTACAGCCAACTTTATTTGCACACAAGTGCAGCAAATGACATCCCCTCATGCTATTAATTGTAAAATGTCAGCTGAGAACAGAAGTGAGAGCTATATATAAAAGATCTCGATCCAAAACACATGAGATCTGATGTTTTCCTGGAAATTACTTTTTGCCTTGTTTTCATATCGGTTTGACTTGGTGCCCAAAAGTTATCAGAATCCGAACCGCTCATCTCTAATATAAATATTAATATAACATATTAAGTTCACTGTCTATATTTATCGGGCCTTAAAGCACTTTACAATTCACTTCTAGGGGTAAATGTATCAATCTGCGATTTAAAATTGCCACAAATCGCTAGAGATCATGGGCGATTTGAGTCGCTATATGTATTAACTAGTGATTTGTAGTCTCAAATAAGAAATCGCTGTCACTCTCGAGTGAGTTACATTGATTTTAGAAACTCTCAAATTGCCCATATTTAGTTGCAAAATCTCCATTTCTCTCATTTCTGATTGGTTGCAAGTTTTACGTGCAAAATTGGCGTGATTTTGACCTCACTAACATTATAAAAAACGGGCTAATTCCTTATTTGAGTTGATTTTTTGTTTTCAGGAGAATGGAGAGAGCAGGTGACAGTGCTGGAGAGGTGAATTTGTGTTAAGGAGTGTGGAAAGTGAGATTGTGCAACTTGTAGTGCTTTCTCAGACTTACCAACATTGCTGGTCTGATATATAGGGGAAAATTGACAATACTGTTGTGCAATGCATGGGATTTTTTTATGCAAACCAATCAAAATGTTGAGCAGAAATCAAAAGATAGTGCAGCACTCTAAGTCAAACAATATATAACTAATGATGTGTCAGTTTATACATAGATGGGAGATTTTGTGCACAATATAACTATATTGGGGTAAACTCACCTTCCAACATCAAGACCTCACCAGTAAGTGAGTGATTCCATGGCTTCTGCTACAACAAATGTTCTCAGATAGTCCCAGTAAAAACCTTCCTGAGTATCCATTTTTAAAGTGTACAACAACCATGAAGGGAGGGGTTTCTAATCCCAAATCAAATTGGAAATCAATGATACCTAGGTTCTCTCCTTAAATTAATAAAATATGTGTAGAAAAGTAATTAAAATAATTTGAAAAAGTGCTGCCAATGCACAGCGGTCTTCACTGTCCTGGAAGCACTTTCTCAAATGATTTCAATTACTTTTTTTAAGCAATTGTGGTAGCGTCAACTTCAAACAAGGGAACAAATCAACAAAAACAAGTACATACTCAAGCAAATCACACTAGCATTTGTATGTAGCTCTGTTAATTCAAAATAGTCTCTCGATGATTGGCTTATCAGCCTACAGAACTTTGACTGATTTTCCAGCATTATCTTGTTGACAAATTACACATTATTTTCAGTGCTGTGAAGCTACAGAGAAAAGACAGTTGTGGCAAACCAAAGAACATGTACTATTGACACCATCTCTCTTTGCCCACATGGACGACCCCATATGACAATCATTCAAGACAAAAAAGTAGTAACGGAGGGGTCACGAGTTGCTGTCAAGGGTCCTTCCAAACACCATCAGGACATGACTTGCATTCTAGAAGGATTCAAGAATGTTTGGGTGCTTGTTTAACAGAATCCTAGAATAGAGCTTACAACTGTAAATCATGCATTACTTGTGAATGGTTGGATACACTTACATCTGCCTAAAGGTGAACGGTTGCAGGGCTAGCTGTACAAAGAGCAGCATCTTAGAGGCTTTATCAGTAGATAAAAATGATAATGAGAAAGTCTCAACAGTAGCACCACAGGAGAGATATAAAACAAACATACATTGGATACATCACAGAGACAGAACTTTGGTCATTATACTAAAGGTCCTACTCACAATGTAATAGAAAAAAGGGAGGAATACAAAATTGACAGCAATTGTGATTCTACTTTACCTTAAGTGATAACAACAGTAAACCCATTGGGAGAATTGTATCAACACTAAATAATAGAATCCAGGTATATCTAGACAAAATCCAGGTTAATTCAGAAGAAATATAAATTAATAAGGAGTGCATGCTAGTGAGCTCCCATGAGGGCAGTCTGAATAAGTAGTGCAGGCTACTGAGCACACTGAGCAAGGATGGCTTTCATAATCCCAAACACAATTTACTGTTGCAGTCACTGGGGTATGTATTTACTAAATTGCTGTTTTGAAAAAGTACAGATGTTGCCTATAGCAACCAATCAGATGCTAGCTGTAATTTTGTAGAATGTACTAAATAAATGATAACTAGAATCTGATTGGTTGCTATAGGCAACATCTCCACTTTTCAAACTCGCAGTTTAGTAAATATACCCCGTAGTCTGTGTGTTGATCTGTGGAATGAACTGGCATTTTGGTTCCTATAGTTCTAAGGACTCCCTCCAATTGTATTTAATAGATTTGAGGTACTGTCAATAACAGAACCTCTATTATTGGTTTTGCATTTGATAACTGGAAAAGATTTAGGTAACGCCTCTGTGGCTGGTTCACTTATAAATAACTTAATGTATAAATATATTTAAATAGTTATCGCAGTGTGCCAATGTATATCATTGTAAATGTACTTATCTTTCTATATTGATATGTGTTTTCTATGTAAATGTATTGACTTCGGAGACAGATGTCATGTTTGGGTCTTGCAACTGTCTGGAGAGAGGTAATCTCATGTTAATTAAGTATTTTCATGTGAAGTGACACACACTGTCTAGCCTGAAAGAACAAGAGGGGGTCCTTAGACTTGCTGGTAGACTCCCTAGGTTTGTAAGACTCAGGATGAAAGTGATCACAGATAAAAGAGAATTTTGAAAGTTAAACTGTGTTAAAAGCAAAGATTATAGAAGATTTATATCTTGTTGGTAAACATTCAATAGAAAACCGCAGACGTAATGGCACCTCAAATACAAATGTAAAACGGTGTTAAACCACTCCAGGCTAATTTATGCACAAGCTGCATGAAGCACCTGGATTGGTTAGAGTAGCAGAAGCCTGAATTACCTGCTGCCAGGGTATCTGTGTAAATCAGTATAAAAAGTGGACTGTTTGACCATCATCATCCTCATCATCATCAACATTTATTTATATAGCGCCAGCAAATTCCGTAGCGCTTTACAATTGGGAACAAACATTAATAAGACAATACTGGGTAATGCATACAGACAGAGAGGTAAGAGAACCCTGCTTCATTCCATGTAATGCTTCATACCATCTGTACTTCTGGAAACATCGCTAATACCACAAACTGGCATATGCAACTATCCTTATTAGGACACTTGAGTTAATAAAACATCCCTGCTTCAAGAACCTGCTTTGACTACTACTTACCATGCTGCAATTCCTGTGATTTGCAGATTAGACCAAATCTAATCAATTTTCCAGCTGTTCTGAGGTTGGGACCCAGCATTCTAGTACCAACGTTTTGCCCGCTACCTGCAGCTCTGGCCAGTGTGATAGGCCAGTGGGAGCAATCCACAGCAACCCTGACCTGAAGGCAAGGGGTCAGGGTTACCAGCCCAGGTGTAACAGCAAGAGGGTACACTAGCAGCAAGAGTTACCCAGAAGGACAAGGTTCTGGTGCTGCTAAGGAGCCTAGTGGTGGCAGCAGGCTCCTCCTATTGCAGCAGGAAGGGCGCATTTTGGATAAAGAAAGGTGACGTGGCAAGGTAAGCTCAACCGTTCCCCAGCAACACAACGTACAGGGTTGCATAGGTGGTCCAGCCTGTCACAGCCTCCTATACTGGAAATTACAAATAGGGTTACCAGCTAAAGTTTTTAAGTTGTACAGAAGCCAGTATTGTCCATAATCATGTACTAATCCAAATGCATAGTGAGGATCAGTGTAAATGCTAGCAATTTTTACAGTTGCCAATTTTCATGCCTGTGTTTGTTCTACCAATTCAGTAATTTGTGCAGAATTAACAATAATTGGCTTTGAGAGTGTCATTAGGTACAACACACGCATATCTGTCCTCAATCTAACCTGATCATCTAGAAAGCAGGTGCCATATACCCACAATTCTAAATCTGCATTATAAATTGTTGTATCAAATAAGTCTGGGTGTACCGTATGTATTGAGACTTATGTTAGCAGGAGAAAGTAGTGCTAACCAATATTAAGTAAGTCTGGAAGAATGATAATGTTGTGTGTCTTTCTGTGTGAGTAGAGCTGGAACTACAAGATCAGTCATCACTTGAGTAATTGAGGTCTGGTGCTCCCCCCAAGCCAAATATGGCTCTATTTGTATAGTATTCAGAGCTCGGAGCAGCACTACTACTGCTGCCACAGCCAGAGTTGAGCACAACTATGGGCTGATGGCATGTTGGGAGGTCTGATGGTAATTTAAAGGGCATAAAAGGAGGTCTAGGGGGCATATTGTAGCACTGGCCATCATGACTCCATGCTACACCTCTGCATCCACCAGACACAGGGGATGGGGTGGTCAAAGAAAAGCAGGGGCCTATCAGCTTGTACTGGACCCCATAATCTCAGATGGCTGCAGGTGCTACAGGTTGCTGTTCTCCAGTTCCAACAGACTGGATACCACTTGATCTCCTTTCATTTTCTTCATCCTGCAAGGTTCATGCGAGCTTTGCATAAGCTCTCAGAACAGCCATTTCCTTTTCCCATTTGGGTGTAGGGAAGGCAGCCCAAACACCCACTGACCCACTGGATTAACACTGGACCAACAGAGGTAAGGTTGTTTTTACTTTTAAACAATTAAGCATTTGAAAACATTTTTCAGATCCATTGTACATAGGCGCAATGTGTATCACACTAAATTGTATTTACACATTTATAACACCCCCTCTGGTGTTGTTATTCCCAGCTCCTGGTGACTGAATGTGTGACCTCGTGTGACCTTGACACTAGGACCCAGAGGATACCAGGAATGGTTGCTTAGCAACACAATGCTGGTATGAGCTGATCAGAACCTGTGTGGGGAGAGAGTGACAGCCAGGGACCCGTTACGGAGGGTAGGCGGTCCTGTGATCTGTATTGTCATTTGAGCAGGTCTATGACCTGCTGCCACAAGGGCCTAAATACATCATGACAGAGAAAATAGTGAAATAGAACAGATTTGATGGAGAAATTACCTCAGTCACTGGTAATATATCACATTAACTCAGTATGACTAAGAGAACACAACATCTAAGTGAGTAAACACTTCATCCTTCTGGGAGCAGAGAGGCAGCATTGTGTACATTGAAGGGCTAAGAGACTGAGAGAACATTAGCAAGTAATTGTCACATCCCAAACATGTGAAGTGCCACCCCACCAGAGGAGGGGTGAGCAGGGCTGAGAGTGCACAGAGACAGTGCCAGAGCCAAGTGAGTAATGTTTAACCCACAGAGGAGGCAGGGGCGGACTAGCCCGGGGGGCAGCGGGGCAGCGGTGACCGCTGTTCGGGCCGCACAGGCGGCCGCATCTGATGACACGCGATGCGCCCCCCTGGGCTGCTTGTTGTCAGCCCGCACCTGAGAGGAGGGGTTAATGAAACACTGCTGAGAGAGTATGGATGTGCGCTGAGGCACCACTTTGTATGAGACTGTCCTATTATCATACCAGCGGGTTTGAAAAGTGGAGATGTTGCCTATAGCAACCAATCAGATTTTAGCTGTCATTTTGTAGAATGCACTATATAAATGATAGCTAGAATTTGATTGGTTTTTCAAACCCGCCGAAAAACTCTCAGCTTGATACATTTACCCCCATGTGTTAAGTACTGTGCAGGAGGTATAAGGAGAACTATATTCTGTAAGAGAAAGTTGTCAACAACCTAAGAACCCAGCAGAAAGTGCAGAAGGAGACAGAAGATGTATATAGTTACTTTATAATCTGCAAGCCAAGTATGGTGCTGGAGAAGCAGTGTAAGTAACGAGATTCTATTTTGCAATCTAGAGATGGTCTGGCGCCCAGCTTACAGCAAGACGTATTGCACTGCACGCAACAACACCAACGTCCACAATTAACAGAGATTGCTGTAAAGCCCCCATGTGCTGGGGATGCTTTGGTCCCTTATGCCCACAACCAAAAGGTAGCCAGTCCAGAGAAGAAAATGTGGGTTAAGAGTTGCATTACCAACCCATGCACCCCAGAACCACACACAGTGACAATGAGTTACACATTTAATATACAAGGTGCCATAGCACCAGGCTTTATGTTCAAACATGTCCTGCAGCACAAGCGTAGTGTGGGGGCCGGGGACCCATACACACTGTCATTCTTATCCTTATTTTCCATCGTTACTATCTAACTAATTTTGTACAATTTTCAAAGGTCATTAGTGTTGTTATGGTTAATTTCATGTCTGTACATTGAGTGTATTCTGTAACTCAAAATCATATATGGGAAAAAAAGAATTCTATTTTTAATGTATAGTATTTCTACAGGAAAATCTATTTTTCATCCAAATATAATTTTCTTGAAGGAAATAAGATGTTGCTAGGTTGGAATCTATAAATGCAACTTCCATTATTTATAACTTTAATATTTCCAGACTGTATGGAATTGCAATAACGCAATAACGCTTCTCAAAAGAGCTGAAACGATCAGAGGAAAGTTCAGCTCAGCAAGTTGGAGCTCTTGCCCTTTCCTTGAATTCCAGAGGGGTTATGTAAAATTAAGGACAGAAACCAGCCCAGCTCCATGGACACAGTGACCTTGTACCTCTCGTCTCTGGTAAGCAAATTGAACAATTTCTGCTGGATTTGATAGAGGTCGCACGTTGTACAGTAGCTGTTTTTACAGGCTACTGCCTTATTTAATTGTTTCTGGCAGACCTTCAAAAGCAATGTTCATTAAACTAAATGTGACAAACACACAGGAGACATGAGCCGCGCTGTAATACTGCAGCTCTGTATTTTTTGTGCTGTTGCTTCATAAGGTGCACAGGAGTCCTACTAGATTGTGATGGTAGCAGATGGAAAAGTAGGACTTAATATTGTGGCCAGGCCATAACATTATGCAAAATGCTAATTTGTCTTTGATTAAATGGTGTTGATTGGAGATTTTATTAGATAAATATATGAGCTTGTTTTTTTTTATTTACAGAGCTTGGCAACCTGTCTGTGAAAAATCTATAATGAAATTTTCCTATTTTTACATCTTATATTTGACCTTTGACTACATAGCTAATAGAAAGTATTATTACTAATGTTTTGTACTTTTGATTGGGCATGCTAGTAGGTTTGTGGAACATAACCTTATTTTATTTCCCATGGTCTTCATCCCTCAGAGAGCATCATGTGAAAAATGTCATTTTATTGTGCACATTTGTAATAAAACTAAGGATGAGCGGGCTCGGATTTACTAAATCCGAACAGTGCGGATCCGAGCCTGATCCGAGCACTGTTCGGGTATTCCCGCCGATTGCAAAACTCAAAACGAGGCTTTTCGGTGTAATCCCGCCGTCGGATTTCGCGATACTCGGATTCTTTAAATTCCCCCCTTGCCGCCGCCATCTTCACTCGGGCATTGATCAGGAAAGCGGGAGGGTGTGTTTTGTTAGTGGTGTCGTCTGTCCTGGTCATTCCTGTGGTTCTGTCCTGGTTAGTGCAGTGGTGCTGTGTCCTGTGCTCTATCCTGCTGAGTCCAGTGTTGCTTTGTCCTGTGCTCTGTCCTGCTGAGTCCAGTGGTGCTGTGTCCTGTGCTCTGTCCTGCTGAGTCCAGTGGTGCTGTGTCCTTTGCTCTGTCCTGCTAAGTCCATTTGTACTGCTATATATCAACGTTCACTGTTCCTGCAGTCTAAAAAAATTGGTACTGCAATCTAACTACGTTCACTGTTCCTGCAGTCTAAAAAAATTGGTACTGCAATCTAACTACGTTCACTGTTCCTGCAGTCTAAAAAAATTGGTTCTGCAATCTAACTACGTTCACTGATCCTGCAGTCTAAAAAAATTGGTACTGCAATCTAACTACGTTCACTGTTCCTGCAGTCTAAAATAATTGGTACTGCAATCTAACTACATTCACTGTTCCTGCAGTCTAAAAAAATTGGTACTGCAATCTAACTACGTTCACTGTTCCTGCAGTCTAAAAAAACTGGTACTGCAATCTAACTACGTTCACTGTTCCTGCAGTCTAAAAAAATTGGTACTGCAATCTAACTAGGTTCACTGTTCCTGCAGTATAAAAAAATTGGTACTGCTGTATAACTCCAGTCCAGTGGTACTGTCCTGTGCCGCATATAATTTTTAAAGCCTTTGCCGGGTGTGTGTGGTTTAGGGGTACGCTCTCTTGTGCTGCATATAATAGAGTACAAAAATTTGGAGGATAAAGTAGGGAAAGATCAAGAACCACTTCCTCCTAATGCTGGAGCTGCTGCCACTAGTCATGACATAGACGATGAAATGCCATCAACGTCGTCTGCCAAGGCCGATGCCCAATCTCCTAGTAGAGGGCATGTAAAATCCAAAAAGCCAAAGTTCACTAAAATTAGCAAAAAAAGAAAATTAAAATCATCTGAGGAGAAACGTAAACTTGCCAATATGCCATTTACGACACGGAGTGGCAAGGAACGGCTTAGGCCCTGGCCCGTGTTCATAACTAGTGGTTCAGCTTCACCCAAGGATCTAAGCCCTCCTCCTCCCCCCCCTCTAAAAAATTTAAGAGACTTAAGCTGTCATCAACAACACAGCAAACAACTCTGCCTTCTAAAGAGATGTCATCACAAATCCCCAAGGCGAGTCCAAGGGTGTTGGTGGTTGCGAAGCCTGACCTTCCCATCACTGTACGGGAAGAGGTGGCTCCTTCCACCAATTGCAGCACGCCCTCTGCATATGCTGGAAGGATCACCCACAGTGCAGTTACAGATTTGGCTAATGAAGGTGTGAATGTTGTACACCGGGAGGAGGATATTGATGTAGCTGGCGCTGAGGAGGAACTTGACGAGGAGGATGCTGATGTGGTTATCTTAAATGAAGCACCAGGGGGGGAAACAGTTGTTGTCCATGGGATGAAAAAGCACATTGTCATGCCTGGCCAGAAGACCAAGAAATCCACCTCTTCGGTTTGGAATTATTTCTATCCCAATCAGGACAACAAATGTATTGCCATATGTACCTTATGTAAAGCTCAAATAAGCAGGGGTAAGGATCTTGGCCACCTAGGGACATCCCCCCTTATACGTCACCTGAAGAACCTTCATAATTCAGTGTTTAGTTCAGGACCTGTGGCTAGGACCGTCAGCAGTCCAGGGACACCTAAATCCCTTGGTCCTGTTGTATCCACACCAGCAACACCCTCCTCGTTAATTTCCTCCTCGATCTCGATTGGAGATAGTCCTGCAGGCCATGTCACCGGCATGACTGAGTCCTCTTCAATCCGGGATTCTTCCGGGGGATCCTGCAGCGCTACGCCTACTACTGCCACTGCTGCTGTTGGGAGTCGGTTATCTTCCCAGAAGGGAAGTCGTAAGACCTCTACGTCTTTCACTAAGCAATTGACCATACAACAGTCGTTTGCCATGAGCACGAAGTACGACAGTAGTCATCCTATGGCAAAGCGGATATCTGCGTCCTTAACAGCTATGTTGGTGTTAGACGTGCTTCCGGTGTCCTCCATCAGTGGAGTGGTATTTAGACGGTTGATGGAGGTATTGTGTCCCCCGTACCAAATCCCGTTGAGATTCCACTTCACTAGGCAGGCGATACCCGGGATGTACAGAGAAGTACGAAAAAGTGTCCTCAGTGCTCTAAAAAAATGCGGTTGTACCCACTGTCCACTTAACCACTGACATGTGGACAAGTGGTTCAGGGAAAACTAAGGACTATATGACTGAGACAGCCCACTGGGTAGATGCATCGCCTTCCGCAGCAACAGCAGCAGCAGCATCAGTAGCAGCATCTCCAAAACGCCTGCTCGTTCCAAGGCAGGCAATGTTGTGTATCACCGGTTTTAGTGAGAGGCACAATGCTGACAACCTCTTAGAGAAACTGAGGGAAATAATCTTGGCTTACCCCACTTACACTCTCCTGGGGATTTGTGGTGTCGGACAACGCCAGTAACATTGTGCGAGCATTACATATGGGCAATTTCCAGCACGTGCCATGTTTTTCCCACAAAATAAGTTTGGTGGTGCAGCATTACCTGAAAAGTGACAGGGGTGTGCAGGATATGCTTGCGGTGGCCCGCAAAATTGCTGGGCACGTTCGGCATTCTGCCACTGCCTACCGCAGACTCGAGCAACATCAGAAAAGCCTGAACCTGCCCTGCCATCACCTCAAACAAGAGGTTGTGACGCGCTGGAACTCCACCCTCTATATGCTGCAGAGGATGGAGGAGCAGCAAAAGGCCATTCAAGCCTACACAGCCACCTACAACATAGGCAAAGGAGTGGGGATGCGCCTGAGTCAAGCGCAGTGGAGACCGATTTCCGTGTTGTGCAAGGTTCTCCAGCCGTTTGAACTTGCCACACGAGAAGTCAGTTCCGCCAGCTTGAGTCAGGTGATTCCCCTGATCAGGCTGTTGCAGAAGCAGCTGGAGAAAGTGAGGGAGGAGCTGGTAAACCATTGCGATTCCACAAAGCATGTAGCTCTTGTGGATGAAGCCCTTCGTACGCTTTGCCAGTATCCGAGGGTGATCACTCTTTTAAAGTCAGAGGAATACATTCTGGCCACCGTGCTCGATCCTCGGTTTAAAGCGTATGTTGTGTCTCTGTTTCCGGCGGACACAAGTCTACAGCGGTGCAAAGACCTGCTGGTCAGGAGATTGTCATCTGAAGAGGACCGTGACATGCCAACAGCTCCTCCTTCATTTTCTTCCACACCTGTGGCTGCGAGGAAACAGCTGAGATTTCATAAACGACCCGCTGGTGGGGAGGCAGAGAACATCTGGTCCGGACTGAAGGACCTGCCAACCATTGCAGACATGTCTACTGTCGCTGCATTGGATGCTGTCACCATTGAAAAAATGGTGGAGGATTACTTTGCTGACACCATCCAAGTAGACATGTCAGACAGTCCTTACTTTTACTGGCAGGAAAAAAAGGCAGTTTGGAAGCCCCTGTACAAACTGGCTCTATTTTACCTGAGTTGTCCCCCCTCCAGTGTGTACGCCGAAAGAGTTTTTAGTGCAGCGGGGAACCTGGTCAGTGAGCGGCGAAGGAGGTTGCTTCCGCAAGATGTTGAGAAGATGATGTTTATAAAAATGAATTATCAATTCTTCAATCAAGACCAGCAATGGCCTCCAGAGACTACAGAGGGACCTGTGATTGTGGAGTCCAGCTGGGACGAATTGATAATGTGTGAGGATGAGGAAGTACACACTGAAGGCGGCGAGGAATCAGAGGATGAGGATGAGGACGACATCTTGCCTCACTAGAGCCAGTTTACTTTGTACAGGGAGAGATGAATAGCTTTTTTTGTGTGGGGGCCCAAACAAACCAATCATTTCAGCCACAGTAGTTTGGTAGTCCCTGTCGCTGAAATTATTGGTTTGTTAAAGTGTGCATGTCCTTTTTACGCAACATAAGGGTGGGTGGGAGGGCCCAAGGACAATTCCATCTTGCACCTCTTTTTTTTCTTTGCCAGCTCGTTTTGTGGGGGTCCAAACAAACCAATCATTTCAGCCACAGTTTTGTAGGCCCTGTCGCTGAAATGATTGGTTTGTTAAAGTGCGCATGTCCTATTTCACCAACATAAGGGTGGGTGGGAGGGCCCAAGGACAATTCCATCTTGCACCTCTTTTTTTGGCATTATGTGCTCTTTGGGGCCTAGTTTTTCAAACTGCCATCCTGTCTGCCACTGCAGTGCCACTCCTAGATGGGCCACGTGTTTGTGCCGCCCACTTGTGTCGCTTAGCTTAGTCATCCAGCTACCTCGGTGCAACCTTTTGGCCTAAAAACAATATTGTGAGGTGTGAGGTGTTCAGAATAGACTGGAAATTAGTGGAAATGAATGTTATTGAGGTTAATAATAGCGTAGGAGTGAAAAAAAATCCAAAAATCTGGATTTTAGCACTTTTTATGCTTTTTTAAAAAAAAATCAGAACCCAAAACCTAAAATCAGAACCCAAAACCTAAAATCAGAACCAAAACCTTGAGTGTGGTGTTTTGGCAAAACCCATTTGAACCCAAAACCTCAAGGTAATCAGAACCCAAAACCCAAAACACGAAAAGTGGCCGGTGCACACCCCTAAATAAAACCATTAAAATATATGATAGTGACATGAATATAGACACTCTATATCCTCTCCTATTCTCCTGGCTTATAAAACACATAAGTAAAACTAAAACAAGGAGAAAAAAGTAAAAGGCGTAATTAAGTGTGTGGTCTAAAAAGTATATTGCTCAGGATTTTGAAGTGATGGTTCTACCTTTTTCCCTTATAGTTTGGCTATCAAATGGTCATACAGAATGTGGTGACAGAGGGGTTAAACTTGCCCTTTTATCGCTATACTTCATTTTCCACATTAGACGGTCTGTAGTCAATATCATTTTTACTCCTTTTTATAGCCCTCAGTTATTCCCATTGTTAAGGAGTGATGGGTATGAGCATATTTATCCTCTCACCTCTGGATAGCCGAATTATGTTTTCATCATGTATGTGTATTATCATCATCATCATCATCATCATCAGCAGCAGCAGCAGCATATTAAACATTGTGTATAATGCAGTAATATACCAGTGTAAGAGATGTAGTCACCCTGGGAGAGACCAATCCTGCAAAAGTGGCCCCTGCTCTAGAGGTGAGCTAAGCACCAGCTCTTGCCGCTGCTGTTAGTGGGGCTAAGACTCTACTGGAAGCTCAAGAATCTGTAAACAGTAAAGGACAGGTTAATTCAGGGCGGATGCCATATCGAATTACATCTCCAGGGATTAGACTCCTTTGTTGTGATCCATTGTGGGAAGCAGTTATCTGCAGACATTGTGGAGCATCTGCAGTCAGGGTATTGGAAATGGAGATAGGCAGTGCCTGAATTCTGATCCAGTTCCCCAGAGATAAGTGCCTCCAATCAGGCAACCAGAAAAGGGAGCAACTCCCTGAAGTATGGAAAATGCAGAGCAAAGGATGTACCCAGAGCCAAGGCGCAATGCCACACCGCCACCTTAACTTATTTTTTTTTCTTTAATTGTTTAGTTGTGCGTTCTTGTTCTCTTTGTTTTTTATTATTAAATTGATAGATATGCACACTTTATATCCAACTCTCTAGACTGGGGAGGTATTTATATTTTGTGAAATTATGCTTGTATTTATTTTATGCTATATTTATTTTTATAATTGCATTCTTGACATCTTGTCTACCCTTTTCAATTGTTGTAATATGCTGATCTGCGAATAAATAAATGTTCGTTTTTATTTGTTTTTTTTTAAAAAGAAAGATTCAACATTGAAGATTTCAGTTGCTCATCTACCAAATTGGCTAGGGATTAGGGCTCCTGTTGGACTGCGAGGATTGTAAGACACAGAGACAGACTGCGAAGCGCAGAGCTCTTCTTAATTCTTCTTCATTGCCTGAGGGTCTTGTGGATGTGTGTGCCTGTAGAAAAACAGAGTAACACTGAAACAGGACTGCTGCCTTGCCATCAGTGAGAGGGAGACAGAAGCTGTGTGAGAACTGGATTGTACCTGGAAGGAGGACCCAAGACAATGGCTAAAGAGGTCGCTACTGGAATTCTATTGATTCCTTTGTTATTTTACAATGTTACAGAGTAATGTTAACCCTATATATAAAACAGCTATAGCACTGTTGGTGAATAGTTGCATTAAATAATCTTTAAGCATTCTTTTATTCAGATATTTGTCTGGGTGTGAAAATACTTTCTCATGTTCATGGTCCTGGAAGTGGGAGATAGGCGGAAAGGTAGCACAGTGAGTGCTGACATGGTGCAGGAGCCACTGCCAGCTAACTCTGGATAGACTGTCTGCCGGTTGCTGCAGACAAATAGCCTGTGGGTTCCCCAATATTGTGACACTGAGCATTTGTGCAAATTTAGAAGTGGGTGTGCCCATAAGTATGTGATAGGCAGACTAATAGGCACAATTATGCAGAAGTAAATGTTTTGCATATCAGCATTTAATCATTGATTTGTAAAATATCCTTATTAGTTCACCTGAAGCTTTAAGAGATTATATTTTATTTATTTATTTTTTTAAATAAAATTAAATAAGTACAGCATTGTTAAGAGCATAAGTGAAAATTTGTTATTCCATAGTATAATTTTCAGTCTCTTCTTCTTTGCAACAACTGACCTCCATAGCTATATCTTCATCTATATATATTTTATTTTTTGCAATTGGTTGAAAAAAATCTGAATATTTCCCTCTTATGCTGCAATGTCTTCCTCACCTTTCCCAATCCCTACCACTTTGCAGCCAAGACCTATCCCTGACTCTTCACACCAGTCATGAAGACATATTAGAAATGAATTTACATACCTTCAAACGTCTTTTGTAGCAAAAGATGGACATAAGTGAGTACTTATGTTCATGTGAGTACCTATGTGGTCATAGGTACTTACATCCATCATGAAAGACTTGCAGAGCAAATTATCAAACAGAGCTTAATATGCACAGCTAAAAACAAAACTTGATTCCAAATGCCAGTGGTAAACTATACCATCTTTGGGGCAGCCCACTGTGACAAAGTGCGAGCTATTTTCACTTCCATTAGTCTGCACCTGTTTCTTACAATGTGTGGATTATAAAAAAAACATGCACTTTTCTGTCCTGTGGTTCCCTGTACTTCTTAATCATATTTTTAGATAATTTATTTGTTATTGTGATGTCTAAACTGATATATTATTATATTTTTAAGTTATAACATGTATGAAAGAGCATGGCTTTATACACTCAAGTATACATGCAGATTAGTCCATTGTCTCGGCCTAGACAGAAGGATTATATTCCATTGTTCAACACATTCCTGTATGCATATATATCACACCTGAGGGGGTTTACATAGCCTTTGTTTAGCTGTGTGTCTGTATTTGATAAGATAGTGGAAAGGTACCCAGAGAAACAGGTCTTTGTTTATTTATAGATGACTGCATTAATTAATCAAATGAAATGTCACTGTGTTATGACCTTTCATCTGTAGAAGGAGGGTAGTTCTGCCTTTAAAAGAGATTTCCCAAAACTCCATGGGAGGATTCACTACCCAGGCTACCTGAAGTCAGGCTAGCAATGAGACTACGGGATCTGCCAGTTGACAGCGAGGGACAATCGGACCCAGGAGTACTGCCCTTTGTCCTGATCTCTCTTCAGGTCTTGTGTCCGCCAAAAGTAGAGTGACAGTGACCTATGACAACTCCCTTACTGATTTCCTCAACGGAGAGAGAGCAAGACTGTAGTTTGATTTCTTGCTATTTAATATTCAAATGTTATTATTGTTGTTTGGTGTTACCTTTTTGTTAAATAAATCTGAACTGCTATTTCAGATATTTGCCCGGGTAATTTAGAACCTCAGATAGGTACTGGGTAGGCCAGTTGTTCGACACAGAGCCCGGTATCATAACAGGCAATTTCTGGGATGGGGCGATATGATAGATGGCTGCATTGAACAGCAATTCGAAGCTCACTGAAGAAGAAGCAGCTTTTAAAGTTATTACTTTATTATTACTTTGTAATATGTACTATGCAAACATTGGAAAGTTCACAATAGAGGGATATTGACGATAACGCTGCCTGTTTGAATCCGGTGAATAGGGAAAGATTGGCGCTGGACACTGGAGAATCAGGAGAATACATATCCCTGGTAACTAACACTCTAGATTTTATCTTAACATAGTAAACTCCACATATTTTAAATGTCAAGATTATTAGCTTCTCTGCAGCATCAACAGTTCACTGTTTTACAGGACTACAACATAGTAAACACTAACAATAGATGGCTGCTGCCAAATGCTATCATAGTGATCTTGGAAAGAAATATGTGTTTGAGCTTTACTTACTACTATATTTTTAAACTAAGATGATACATTTATCTTAAATCTAAAGACACACGTATATTGGTTAAAAAATATTTTTTTACATCATATTATCACTATCTATTGTGAAATATGATGTTATCAAAATGGGAAGTGGGCCTGATATGGGCCTAATGTTTTATAGTGGAGCTTAATATAAAGTAAAACCAGGGCACTCCCAGGCTTCAGTTATTTAATCACAAATAACAGCTTAAGGCATAGCCAAATGTAACAAGCAAAGCACAGCAGTTGCGGAGCAACCTCCTTCTTCAGGTGAAATTAATGTGAATGAACACATCCTACCCATAGCTAATATGGGCGGAGACCAAATCTTGCTCACAAATTCATAATCCCTTTATAATCATTAAGCAACACTACAAATTAATATAACAGTGTTAACATGAGGAAAATATGTTATATGATGTTTATAATATTACATATGAATACAGGCATACTAAATAGGTTCAGATCTAATCTATCGTATCTATCCTCAGAATCAGCAATCTGCCTTAAGCCCATAAATTGTCCCCTGGGTAAAATTCTGATCACTCCTTTCAGATGAAAGCTATCTGCTATCAGTTTGCAACAAAGAGATCTGATCTGAAACTTCATTTCTTGACACCTCCACTAAACATAAATTTAATAGTCCTGTGATTTCCATGACTTCCATGAGATTAAGCTCCTATAGACTACCATCCAATACTACAAAAAAAATCATGAATATAGTGAACCACTTATAAATTTAAGGAAGGTGAGTAAGAGGGTCTGGGGATGGAAGAACGTGTCTGAGAAAATATATATGTACACTAAGTTGGCACTAGTAAAATATTAAAGTGGATGAGTATTCCACGATTTCCTATTGTTTAACATTGGTGCACTAGTAACTGTTAGGAATAGATTATGAAGAAGATTGAGGTTATCTTGGGATAAAAGGTGGTTTATTAAAACTCGGCAGCAGACAGTGAATAGTGACAGAGTCACAGTATTGAATTAGCAATAATGATACTCAGGATAATATGTAGGTACATGGTGTAGCAGAAAATCTTGGGCAGTAGGCAGTCACTGGTAATTAGAGATGGGCGGGTCCGGTTCATTGAGAACCGAACCCACCCGAACTTTGGGTATCCGAGTACTGAGCCGAGTAGGCTCGGTACTTTCTTACCCGCTCGGAATCCACATCGAGACCGAACGTCATTGTGACGTCGTCGGATCTCGGGGCTCGGTTTTCGCGATACTTGAAGATTATAAATACACGCCTCCACAGCAATCCATGGCCATTTGACAGAGGGAGAGAGAAGGGTGTAGTCACAGGCTGATTAGAGCAGGGACAGAGAATACAATATTCTTATTCCAATTGAGCTACCAAAAATCGCTAGAGAAGAGAGGAGGATAGGAGATTTTTGTTTTTTTTCAATATTTGGCACTCCCCAGTGCTTTTGGGGTGTCCCCCATAATTGTGCATAAATATTTCTGGCTGTCAAAATTACTATCTGTCAGCAGTATCTACCAAATAATTTTTAGCACTCCCCAGTGCTTTTGGGGTGACCCCCATAAGTGTGCATTAATATTTCTGGCTGTCAAAATTACTATCTGTCAGCAGTATCTACCAAATAATTTTTAGCACTCCACAGTGCTTTTGGGGTGTCCCCTATAATTATGCATAAATATTTCTGGCTGTCAAAATTACTATCTGTCAGCAGTATTTTACCAAATAATTTTTAGCACTCCACAGTGCTTTGGGCTCAGAATAAATTCAAAGCAGTCCACATATGATCAGAATGAGCAACCAGGTTCTGTCACCAGTCCTGATGTTAGTATTCCCAGTACGTCATCTGGGCAAGGCGATGTCAAACTACACAGTGTTTCGAAATCAGTCCAAAAAAAAAAAAAAATGTACTGTGTTGAAGCGAAAAAGAAGTGTTACTGACCAAAAGTTAAGTGCCGATAACAAACAAATTGCCAACATGCCATTCTACACACGCAGTGGCAAAGAGAGAATGAGGCCTTCACCTTTGGCTATTAGTGGCAGAACCCATAAGTTACCGAGCCTACAATTGGTGCACAACTACTGTTACGCGTCAAAGCCGAGCCTCAAGATAACAGTAAGGCATTAGAGGATAAGGTTTGCTCTGATTCATAAATGACACCAATCCCTGTGAAGAGTCCATCCAACAGTGGGATGTCTAATCGTGAGCATTCTGCTGATGTGTGCCTTAATAGCCCGAGTGTAGCCGGTGATACACAAATTGAGGATGCCACTTTGGAATTAGAATAGGTTGAGGGGGAGATTTGTGTAGGGACGAGGGCGCTAATGAGGATGTTGAAGAGGATGAGGTTGTTAGTGTAAGTCCTGCACCAGTGGCAGCAGTTCTGGCACGTGACAAGAAAAAGGCCATTGTCATGCCTGGGCATAAAACAAAAAAATCCACTTCTTATGTGTGGAATTATTTCTACCCAAATCCAGACAACAATTGTATAGCCATTTGTAGTGTATGTCAAGCCACAGTCAGTCGAGGGCGGGACCTTAACCATCTTGGAACCTCGTCTATGTTACGCCATTTAACGAGAGTTCATGGCAAAGTGTTGGGAAAAGCTGAAAGTTCTTCCCAAAAAATTGCAAGCACTCCATCATCAGCTAAGACCCTCCGCTCACCGACATCACGACGGCTACAAAATACACCCACCACACCATCCTCATCAATATCCTCAGTAGCGCTCGGAGTTAGCCCGGCATCCCACTTATTAAGGTTGGATGACTCTTGCACTATTATTGATTCCTCTGAAGAAAGCGTTAGTCCCACTGCTGCTGCTGCTGTTGCTGCTGCTGTGGGTGAATCGTCAGCCCAGAGACAGGTCAAGAAAATGAGCAGTCCTACATTTCAGCAATTAACTGTGAAACAATCATTTGCTAGGGGAAGCAAATATGACAGCAGTCAAACTGTCGCCAAGTGAATCACAGATGCCATGGCTGCAATGTTAGTGTTAGATCTGCGTCCAATCTCCACAATAAACGCAGCTGGTTTTTCACAGTTAATTGAGGTTTTGTGTCCGCATTACAGAATTCCATTGCGACACCATTTCTCCCGTAAAGCAATTCCACAACTATACCAAAAAGGGTGTAAAAATGTAGAGATTGCGCTGAAAAATGCCATTCTGCCCACTGTCCACTTAACCACAGATATGTGGACAAGTGGAAGTGGGCAAACCAAAGATTATATGACTGTGACAGCCCACTGGGTTGGTCATTCACCTTCACCAGCAGGAAGAGCAGCAGCATGTACACCACTACGTAACATTTGTCACAGGCAGGCCACTCTTTGTATCACCAGCTTCACTAACAGGCATACAGCTGACAATTTGTTACGCAAACTGAGAGAAGTGATTGATACATGGCTTATACCACTTGGACTCTCCCCAGGGTATGTCATTTCTGATAACGCCAATAATATAGTGCGAGCATTACAGCTCGGTGATTTCCAACACATTCCCTGTTTTGATCACACCATCAACTTGGTGGTGCAGAGCTTCCTACGAAATAACCGTGAGGTGCAGGAGATGCTTTTGGTGGCCCGTAAAATTTCAGGGCATTTCAGGCATTCAGCCACAGCATGTAGGAGATTACAGCAGCTCCAAGAGCAGTTTAACTTGCCCTGCCACCAACTTAAGCAAGAGGTGGTAACTAGGTGGAATTCCACCCTGTACATGCTTCAGAGGATGGAGGAACAGCGCAAAGCCATTCAAGCATATTGCACAAGCCATGACATTGGGAAAGGAGGGGGGATGTATTTCACTCTTGCACAGTGGGGAATCCTTTCAGTGCTGTGCAAGGTGCTGAAACCATTTGAAGTTATGACGTGAGAGGTGAGTGCAGACTCTGCTAGTTTGAGCCAAGTCATTCCTTTAATTAGACTATTGGAAAAGCAGCTTGAGAAAATGAAGGAGGAGCTGAAAACAAGCAATTCAGCAAAGTATGTTGGCCTTTTCGATCAAGTACTTCATTCGCTTCACAATGATCCTCGAGTTATTAAGATCTTGAACTCGGATCAGTACGTTTTGGCCACTGTGCTTGATCCAAGGTTTAAGACCTACATTGAGTCTTTACTTGTAAATGAGCGAGATGTGAACTTTTGCAAGGAGCTATTGCTCAGCAAGTTGGCCGCTGAACTGGGCTTCGGCTTGACGACGTGTCCTCCTTCACTTTCTCAAGTTGCTGCTGCTCGTAAAAAATTAAACTTCCCAAAAAGAAGCAGGGAAGACGCAGGGGGCAGACCAGAACAATTTAACATCTGGGGTGGTTTGAAGGATTTTTCGAAAAAATTTATCACTTTGCCCATAACTCCATCCAATACGAGTATAAACATGCAAAGGATGGTGGAGGATTACTTTCAAGAGGTAGTTGATATGGAAATGTCAGACAGTCCCTTTCCTCACTGGGAAGAAAAGCAGGCCATTTGGAAACACATGTAGAAAATTGCTTTGCAATACTTAAGGTGCTCACCCTCCAGTGTGTACTTTGAACGAGTGTTCAGCACAGCAGGGAACTTAGTCAGTGAGCGCCATAGAAGGTTACTTCCCAAAAATGTGGAGAAAATGATGTTTATAAAAATGAACTACATCTTCCACGAGGAAGGCCTTCACCATCCAAGACATCCAAGCACTGACTGTTCTCTAATGGCGGATTCAAGCGGCGATGAATTGATAGTCTGTGATGATGACGTACACACTGATGAGGGTGAGGATGAAGCTGAAGATGATGACGATAACATCTTTTTAAAACTTTCTATGTAAGTGTAGGGTGCAATCTACCCCCAAAGAGGAAAGGGACTTGTGGCATTTCCATATCACGTACCGTCTTGAAAGGTTGCTGTTTGGGCAATTTATCCTTAAGGGTAGGGTGCCATAGACAGAGTGACCCCAAACTGGCTTTGTCCATTTCTCTTAATATTGTACAGTCTATAATGGCTGAATTTTTTTGTATTTTCGACAAGTGGAGGGGGGCCTAGAGAGCCAGAAACAAACTGGCTTTGTCCATTTCAATTAATATTGTACAGTCTATAGCGGCTGAATTTTTTTGTATTTTCGACAAGTGGAGGGGGGCCTAGAGAGCCAGAAACCAAACTGGCTTTGTCCATTTCAATTAATATTGTACAGTCTATAACGGCTGAATTTTTAGTTTTTTTCAACAAGTGGGGGGGGGCCTATAGAGACAGAAAGCAAACTGCCTTTTTCCATTTCTTTACATATTTAACTATAAGTGTAGGGTGTAATATACATCCAAACACGATGGCTGCATTGCCAATATGCATAGATGGAGAGGAAGACAATCTGTTTTGTGTGTAGAATAAATGAAGGCCTACCTAACTGAAATTAAACTGTTTTTTGGAAGATTTATTACCTCTACAATTAGATTACTTATCTATTAAACAGTTGGAGCACTAAATTGGGTTATTTTAGGCCCAAAAACATTGATTTTCCAACAAAATAGCAAAACAAAACCAAACAAAAACAAAAACAAAACACGCAATGGCGGTTTTGCAAAACCAAAACACGACGGTAATCCAGATCCAAAACCGATTACAAAACCATCTCTACTGGTAATACAGAATTATCTCTGATACGAATTCACAAAAGCGAACAGTCTCTGGTATAAATGAGATTCCCGTAAGGCGGAAAGGCTGTTGGTATCATAGTACAAAATGCACAAACTGTGGAGCACCCACAAAGAACAGCGGCATTACATGGACAGGCCCGGAGCTCCTCAATGTGAATGGAAGATAAACTGATCCGAGAGTAAGTATTCTAGTACGTAACTGTAGTAGAGCTACCTGTGAGTAGCGTGCTGTAGATGGAGAAAGTGTTTAAAAACCAAGTCTAACCAAGTTATAGATCAAGTCTGTGCAAGAAATGACTGTAATCAGAAGCCAGAATCAAGAACCACTACCTACAGGATGCAGACTCAGAGATCAGGAGCCAGAAGTCAACGAAATGCATAGCCAGTGACCAGGAACCAACTGGAGGGGAAGCTACAGTACCATGAGTCTAACATGTTAACGCTATCACCGGCAACAGGAAGCTGGAGGGTCAGGACCTACCTCAGAGAGACCCCCCCAATAGGATTAGGGAGAGAGAACACCTCCAAAAAAGGCCAAAAATGATCACAGGCAAATCATAACAGTAACTTTCTCCCTCCGAACTTCACTGATACTTGTCTGTCTGTCTGTCCGGCATACTCCAGTGCTCGTCACCAAGTGGTACAAGTGTGGTCATTGTGGTGAGTGGAAATTGCTCAGTGGCCCTCCACTTCTGGGTATGGGATCCTTAATGGACCAAGCAAAATGCAAAAGCAAGGCTCTCTGCCTTCAGGCACATGAATTAATGAATCTATGTATTGTGCTGGGGATGGGGGGGGAGTCGTGGCCTGCTTTGACGGACCACTGTTTAGTAAACAGGGACCTCATTGTTGGCTTAATTGATAGTGCCATAACAGGGCCTGTAGGATGATCTTTGGTGGGATTGGAGGACTTAAATACCTGCCCCGATGAATCAGAAATGAGGGAGACAGTTGGATAGTCAGTTAGTAATGGGGTGTCATTATGAGTTATAGATCAAGTTCCCCTTGAGTTAACTGTTCCAGGCCCTTCAAGTACTAATGACCTACTCTGTGACTGTAGAGGGTAGTGAGCTGTATCAAAGAGACAATCAGCATGAGATTTAACAGGGAGCCATTGATTTCAGACAGAGCTCTGTGGAAACCAAGAGTACTAGTGGGCATACTGTATCCAATAGAGCACCAAGTCCAACACTGATGGATTGAGTTGCTGAGCGAGTGCAGATACAGGCTTTCACACATCGGAGTCTTAGCCGCACTTAACACGTCTACTGCTGTCATATCATGGCTACCCGGGTCCCTCCTGGTCACCAGCAGCATTCCTGTGCATCACATCTTTGTTTATAAACAAACACATACGTTTTTTTCTGTTGCATGGGTGCAGTCAGGTGATCATTCCAGATCAATCAGATTCAGCGGAAGTGATCACAATAGTTGTTGTGATCACAGCAGCAGGATTTAAACCTGCTGCTGAGATCTGTTCATTGCCAGAACAACATACTTCTCTCCTGAGGATAGTTCTTGGCTCCAGGTTCCAGTTGTTCCTCCACTGTTCCTGATTACCCTTCATTTACAAATTGATCATCTTATGTGAACATCCTGTATTACCAACTGAACTTCACTTTGCAAGTATCCTGCATTTTAAAGTGTGCATCTTTTTTCAATTACCTGCAATTCCAAGTGCGATCTTCCTTCAAGTATTCTGCATTACCTGGAGTTCATCTTTCTGCAAGTACTCTGCACTTCCAAGCTGCGCATCCTCCTGCAATACTCTGCATTCAAATACAAAAGTGGAAGCTGCTCAAATCAATTTATAGGCCATAACAGGTGCTTGAAAGGGTGGGGTTATCCTGCAAGAAAACTACACACAACATTTTTTCACCCAGCACACTGCAATAGCCAGCAACAGATCTGCCATTTCTACTGTAGATAAAAATGCAAAAGTCTTTGTTGCACACATTTGCAAATGTATGTTTAAGCCATCCGCCACGCCAAGGTGCTTTTGCTAATAGGATGGTCCTACTCTAAACAATGAGAGTCCCATATATTTGGGCCATACATATGTGTTTTTAAATTGAAAGCCAACTTGAAAGGGTGGGGTTAACAAAGACTTTTGCATTTTTACGCGGGCCAGAACTTTGATCTGGGAGCCTGTCCTGGGCCTTCCACTTCATGAATTTGGTTTGTTTGTCTGTCCGGTTATACATTCAGACACCCCTGCACCGATTTGCATGAAACAAACGCGAGGTGGTCCAGTTGGATCCTGGCCAGGATTTAGGAGGTTTCGGGTCCTGATCTGACCTCCCATTGGTGTACTGGGCAGAGCTTTGACCTGGGGAGCCTTTTCTGAGTCTACCACTAGAAAGGATTTGGTTTGTTTGTCTGTCCGGTTATGCATTCGGACACGCCTGCACCGATTGGGATAAAACCAATGCCAAGTGGTCCAGTTGGATCCTGGTCAGGTTTTAAGGGGCTTAGAGTCCCGGTCGTACTTTCCTTTGGTGTACGCTCTGCAGAACTTTGACCCAGGGAACCTGTTCTGAGCCTTCCACTAGATGGATTTGGACAAAAACTTCACAGACTGGTAACATTGGATCCCAGAAGACATATTAGGGGGTTAAGGTCCCAGACAGACTTCCCGTTGGTGTACGCGGGCCAGAACTTTGATCCGGGAGCCTGTCCTGGGCCTTCCACTTCATGAATTTGGTTTGTTTGTCTGTCCGGTTATACATTCAGACACCCCTGCACCGATTTGCATGAAACAAACGCGAGGTGGTCCAGTTGGATCCTGGCCAGGATTTAGGAGGTTTCGGGTCCTGATCTGACCTCCCATTGGTGTACTGGGCAGAGCTTTGACCTGGGGAGCCTTTACTGAGTCTACCACTAGAAAGGATTTGGTTTGTTTGTCTGTCCGGTTATGCATTCGGACACCCCTGCACTCAGATTGGGATGAAGCCAACGCGAGGTAGTCCAGTTGGATCCTGGCCAGGTTTTAGGGGGGGTTAGGGTCCTGGTCATTCAATTAAGTCTAAACATCGTAAAGTGACAATACGGTACTGAAACATCATGGATTTCCATTCGCAATCCTATGGGGTGCGCACGGAAATCCGTGACGTTGCAATAACATGTTGTCAGTGGAAGCGCGTATCCGTGATCTTTAGATTAAATTGAATATGCCCTAATAATCCTGTAAAGTAGAGACAAGGGGGTATATTTACTAAACTGCAGGTTTGAAAAAGTGTAAATGTTACCTATAGCCACCAATCAGATTCTAGCTGTCATTTTGTAGAATGTACTAAATAAATGACAGTTAGAATCTGATTGGTTGCTATAGGCAACATCTCCACTTTTTCAAACCCGCAGTTTAGTAAATATAGCCAAGGTTTCCCCCCTAGACAAATGTTATAATAAATAAGATGCACAAACATTAGTACAATATACGTTCACTATGACACATTCTTAAGACAATATAAAAATGGAATCAGAAAAAATGTAATATTAGTTTTGCTCGGAAATATACTTACCTCTGGATAATGCAAATGTATTAATAAACCAGCAATACATCAAACAGTAATTAAGACTGTGGTTTTAACTCTCTGAATCACTCGCTATAATAATCTCTTCTAGCAGTAAAAAGGAAGGATTTCTGTTATAATGCTACACACAGGGGCTGGCTGGCAGACTTTAACCCGGGGGGGAAGCACATAGCACTGGCCCATAAGTAACGGCCCATTCTTAAAGGGTGGTCTTCGGTACAATATATATTTATCAATATAAATAGAGGCAATTTTAGTGTCGCTTACTGCAGCGATACTTTATTATTATAAATGATAAATCTTAAATAATGAAAACAAAAAATGCAACAACACACAAACCTCACTTTATATTGCATTTTATTTTCTATGTTACTTCTCGCTTTTGTTTGTTTTTGCTTTTTGTACATACCTCGCTGATTATAATGGGGTATAAATTAGGGGTGTGCACCGGCCAATTTTAGTGTTTTGGGTTTTGGGTTCTGATTAGCTTGAGGTTTTGGGTTCTCATTTGTTTTGCCAAAACACCCCACTCAAGGTTTTGGTTCTGATTTAGGGTTTTGGGTTCTGATTTTTTTTTAAAAAAAGCATAAAAAGTGCTAAAAACAAGTTTTTTTTTGTTTTTTTTCACTCCTACGCTATTTTTAACCTCAATAACATTCAATAACAATCATTTCCACTAATTTCCAGTCTATTCTGAACACCTCACACATCACAATAATGTTTTTAGGCCAAAAGGTTGCACCGAGGTAGCTGGATGTCTAAGCTAAGCGACACAAGTGGGCGGCACAAACACGTGGCCCATCTAGTAGTGGCACTGCAGTGGCAGACAGGATGGCAGTTTGAAAACAAGGCCCCAAAGAGCACATAATGCCAAAAAAAGAGGTGCAAGATGGAATTGTTCCATCCGCCCTTATGTTGTTGAAATAGGACATGCGCACTTTAACAAACCAATCATTTCAGTCACAGGGCCTACAAAACTGTGGCTGAAATGATTGGTTTGTTTGGACCCCCACAAAACGAGCTGGCAAAGAAAAAAAAGAGGTGCAAGATGAAATTGTCCTTGGGCCCTCCCACCCACCCTTATGTTGTTGAAATAGGACATGCACACTTTAACAAACCAATGTCATGATCTTACCTGTTCCCCGCTCCGCTGTCAGCGGTGTCTGGCAGCTGTGTCCGCTCCGGCAGTTCAGCGCTGTCTTCCGATGGCGCCCCCGCACTTCCTGGTTCTCCCAGCGTCAAGTCATGTGACTCCTGGGCGGGGAATTCAAATCTCTATATCTACTCTGCTCTGACACGCTACCTGTGTCAGAGCAATGTGTTTCCTGTTCCTGGCTACCTTTTCCTGTGTATCTGACTCCTGTGATCCTGCTCCCTGTGTACTCCTATGTTTCCTTAGACTCCTGTGTACCAACCTGGCTGTGACTTGACTACTCTTTGGCTTTATCCCTGGCACCGCGAATTGGACTGACCATCCCGTGTACCGACTCGGCTGTGTTCTTGACAACTCTCTGGATTTCCCTCTGGCACCGTATACCCGATGACCTCCTCTGTACCGACCCGGCTGTGTTTCTACTCCTCTGGATTCATCTTCTGCTACGCACACAACTGACTCCGTGCATCACCGGTTTCCGCTCCAGACCTCCAGACCCTGGAATTCATGGTTAGTGCCTGTATTTGGATCACCTTGTCATATTGCCTGTTTGACTACCCATCACTTAGAGCCTTCTCCTTTACATCAGTAGGCTAACCTGGGGGCCGCGACCTGCAGTTCTTCGGCAGCAAAGTCCACCCTACCTTGCGGTGGTTCTTGGTGAAGACCGGAAGGCCGTTAGACTCCGCGCCCTAGGTAAGCCTGTGTAAATACTGACTAAGGCATCAGAACCGTAACAACCAATCATTTCAGTGACAGGGCCTACCAAACAACTGTAGCGGAAATGATTGGTTTGTTTGGGCCCCCACACCAAAAAAGCTATTCATCTCTCCCTGTACAAACTAAACTGGCTCTACTGAGGCAAGATGTCGTCCTCATCCTCATCCTCTGATTCCTCGCCGCCTTCAGTGTGTACTTCCTCATCCTCACACATTATCAATTCATCCCCGCTGGACTCCACAATCACAGGTCCCTCTGTAGTCTCTGGAGGCCAATGCTGGTCTTGATTGAAGAATTGATAATTCATTTTTATGAACATCATCTTCTCAACGTTTTGCTGAAGCAACCTCCTTCGCCACTCACTGACTAGGTTCCCCGCTGCACTAAAAACTCTTTCGGAGTACACACTGGAGGGGGGACAACTCAGGTAAAATAGAGCCAATTTGTACAGGGGCTTCCAAACTGCCTCTTTTTCCTGCCAGTGTCTACTTGGATGGTGTCGCAAAGTAATCCTCCACCATTTTTTCAATGGTGACAGCATCCAATGCAGCGACAGTAGACATGTCTGCAATGGTTGGCAGGTCCTTCAGTCTGGACCAGATGTTCTCAGCATCCCCGCCAGCGGGTCGTTTATGAAATCTCAGCTGTTTCCTCGCAGCCACAGGTGTAGAAGAAAATGAAGGAGGAGCTGTTGGCATGTCACAGTCCTCTTCAGAAGCCAATCTCCTGACCAGCAGGTCTTTGCACCGCTGTAGACTTGTGTCCGCCGGAAACAGAGACACAACATACGCTTTAAACCAAGGATCGAGCACGGTGGCCAGAATGTATTCCTCTGACTTTAAAAGAGTGACCACCCTCGGATCCTGGCAAAGTGTACGAAGGGCTTCATCCACAAGAGCTACATGCTTTGTGGAATCGCAATGCTTTAACAGCTCCTCCCTTACTTTCTCCAGCTGCTTCTGCAACAGCCTGATCAGGGGAATCACCCGACTCAAGCTGGCAGTGTCGGAACTGACTTCTCGCGTGGCAAGTTCAAACGGCTGGAGAACCTTGCACAACACGGAAATCAGTCTCCACTGTGCTTGACTCAGGCGCATCCCCACTCCTTTGCCTATGTCGTAGGTGGCTGTGTAGGCTTGAATGGCCTTTTGCTGCTCCTCCATCCTCTGCAGCATATAGAGGGTGGAGTTCCAGCGCGTCACAACCTCTTGTTTGAGGTGATGGCAGGGCATGTTGAGGCTTTTTTGATGTTGCTCGAGTCTGCGGTAGGCAGTGGCAGAATGCCAAAAGTGTCCAGCAATTTTGCAGGCCACCGCAAGCATTCCCTGCACACCCCTGTCACTCTTCAGGTAATGCTGCACCACCAAATTTATTGTGTGGGCAAAACATGAGACGTGCTGGAAATTGCCCATATGTAATGCCCGCACAATGTTACTGGCGTTGTCTGACACCACAAATCCCCAGGAGAGTGTAAGTGGGGTAAGCCACTGCGAGATTATTTCCCTCAGTTTCTCTAAGAGGTTGTCAGCGTTGTGCCTCTTATTAAAACCGGTGATACACAACATTGCCTGCCTTGGAACGAGCAGGAATGTGGAGATGCTGCTACTGATGCAGCTGCTGCTGCTGTTGCTGCGGAAGGCGATGCATCTACCCAGCGGGCTGTCACAGTCACATAGTCATTAGTTTGCCCTGAACCACTTGTCCACATGTCCGTGGTTAAGTGGACAGTGGGTACAACCGCATTTTTCAGAGCACTGAGGACACTTTTTCGTACTTCTCTGTACATACCGGGTATCGCCTGCCTAGTGAAGTGGACTCTCGACGGGATTTTGTACCGGGGACACAATACCTCCATCAACCGTCTAAATCCCACTCCACTGATGGCAGACACCGGATGCACGTCTAACATCAACATAGCTGTTACGGCCGCAGTTATCCGCATTGCCATAGGATGACTACTGTCGTACTTCGTGCTCATGGCAAACGACTGTTGTACGGTCAACTGTTTAGTGAAAGACGTAGCGTTCTTACGACTTCCCCTCTGGGAAGATGACCGAATACCAGCAGCAACAGCAGCAGCAGCGGCAGTAGTAGGCGTACAGCTGCAGGATCCCCCGGAAGAATCCCAGTTTGAAGAGGACTCAGTCATGCCGGTCACATGGCCTGCAGGACTATCTCTGATTGAGATCGTGGAGGAATTGACGAGGAGGGTGTTGCTGGTGTGGATACAACAGTACCAAGGGATTTAGGTGTCCCTGGACTGCTGACGGTCCTAGCCCCAGGTCCTGAACTAAACACTGAATTATGAAGGTTCTTCAGGTGATTTATAAGGGAGGATGTCCCTAGGTGGTCAAGATCCTTACCCCTGCTTATTGCAGCTTTACATAAGGTACATATGGTCATACATTTGTTGTCTGGATTGGGATAGAAATAACTCCAGACTTTGGATTTTTTGGTCTTCTGCCCCGGCATGACGATGGGCTTTTTCATCCCATGGACAACAACTGTTTCCCCCCCTGGTGCCTCATTTAAGATAACCACATCAGCATCCTCCTCGTCAAGTTCCTCTTCAGCGCCAGCTACATCAATATCCTCCTCCCGGTGTACAACATTCACACCTTCATTAGCCACATCTGTAACTGGACTGTGGGTGATCCTTCCAGCATATGCAGAGGGCATGCTGCAAATGGTGGAAGGAGCCACCTCTTCCTGTACAGTGATGGGAAGGTCAGGCTTCGCAACCAGCAACACCCTTGGACTCGCCTTGGGGATTTGTGATGACATCTCTTTAGAAGGCAGAGTTGTTTGCTGTGTTGTTGATGACAGCTTAAGTCTCTTAAATTTTTTAGAGGGGGGGGAGGAGGAGGGCTTAGATCCTTGGGTGAAGCTGAACCACTAGTCATGAACACGGGCCAGGGCCTAAGCCGTCCCTTGCCACTCCGTGTCGTAAATGGCATATTGGCAAGTTTACGTTTCTCCTCAGATGATTTTAATTTTCTTTTTTTGCTAATTTTAGTGAACTTTGGCTTTTTGGATTTTACATGCCCTGTACTAGGAGATTGGGCATCGGCCTTGGCAGACGACGTTGATGGCATTTCATCGTCTATGTCATGACTAGTTGCAGCAGCTTCAGCATTAGGAGGAAGTGGTTCTTGATCTTTCCCTACTTTATCCTCCAAATTTTGGTACTCCATTATAATTTAATCTCTGGTACAATTATTTCTGGACTGCAGGAACAGTGAACATAGTAAAATATTGCAGTACTAATATTTCTGGACTGCAGGAACAGTGAACGTATTTATATATTGCAGTACTAATATTTCTGGACTGCAGGAACAGTGAACGTATTTATATATTGCAGTACTAATATTTCTGGACTGCAGGAACAGTGAACGTATTTATATATTGCAGTACTAATATTTGTGGACTGCAGGAACAGTGAACGTATTTATATATTTGAGTACTAATATTTGTGGACTGCAGGAACAGTGAACGTATTTATATATTGCAGTATAATTTTTTTTATACTTTTTAAATAATTTTTATATATTTTTTAAATTATTTTTGTATAATTTTTTTATAATTTTTTTTAATTATTTTTGTATAATTTTTTAAAAAATTTTTATTGATTTTTTAATAATTTTAAAATAACAATGGACTTAGCAGAACAAAGCACAGGACACAGCACCACTGGACTCAGCAGGACAGAGCACTGGACAAAGCACCACTGGACTCAGCAGGACAGAGCACAGGACAAAAGCACCACTGGACTGATCAGCAGGACAGAGCACAGGACAAAGTAACCACTGGATTAAGCAGGACAGAGTGACAGGACACAGCAGCACCACTACAATACAACCTCCCTCTTCCCTGATCTGAGCCCGACTGAAGATGGCGGCCGTAAGCGGGGAATTTATACAAACCGAGTCTCGCGAGATCCGACGCGGGGATTTGGCATCATAGCCTCGGTTTCATTTTTTTACCGCCGGAAATACCCAAACAGTGCTCGGATCCCCTTGGATCCGCACTGTTCGGGTGGGCTCGGATTGCGCTAATCCGAGCCCGCTCATCTCTAGTATAAATCATATTATAGCAATAGCTTATATAATGTTGTATTACAGTACTGAAAACAAGGGGCTGATTTATCAAAATGCAAAAAGCCCTTTTGCTTTCAAAACCTGATGTTTTTGCCAGCAAATGGGCTTGTTTTTGCTTTGGACTATATACAAATAGGGTTATTATTTGTTTCAAGGTTGACCTAAAACAAATAATATGAGCGGTGCTACTGGTAGTAGGAGCAGAGCACTAGGTGTCAATCTGACACCCTGGCCCAGAGCTGGATTAAGGCTCTGGGGGGCTCGGGGTACTTTAGACAGGGGGTCCCCTATGGTGCAACATTATCATTTTAGACAAATTTTATTCAAATACACAGGTAATACTGTGTGCGTTATTGTTAGGTGCACGCAGTTCTGCCATCTTGAGCAGTACACAGTGAAGCGGAACATACCTCCCAACTGTCTTTGCAGTCAGATCAAATCTTGACTAAGCGACACAGTCACCCAAATTCGGGACTGCTCCAACAGATTCAGGACACTTGGCAGACTGTTCTGCTCTCTCCTACATGTTCTTGTCACTTCACTACTTGTGGCTGTTGGTGTCTTTCGATCAGTTGCTGCTTGTCTGGATCCTGGAATATTGGAGCCCCATATGGAAAAAAAAGGGTACATGAAATTTAGAAAACTCCAACTAGCCTTGCTGTTAAATCAATATAACACTCACATTTTATAATAAAACCTCCCTCCAGCCCAAAATTAAAATAATAGTATTCACATTTAATAAAAAGACCTATTTCCACCCAACATTAAATAGTATTCCCATTTAATAAACAAACCTATTTCTCTCCCTCCAAACAGCCCCAGCAATAAATTAAATAGCATTAACACTTAATAAATATAACTATTTCCCACAACCATCCCAGGCATTAAATAATTCATAATCACATTTAATAAATAGACTTAGTTTCCCCCAATTAGCCCACATTCAATTAATAGCTCTCAAACCACCCCATCTTCACTTCATAGGCCCCACTATTAAATTAAATTGCTTCACCACTCACAAATAAAATAGCACCCATAATTAGCCCTCAACCAGCACTCCAGCATTAAATTAATAGCCTACCTTCCACATTATATTAAGATCCCACTTCCCTCACACATTATATTGATATAATGGTCTCCAAACACACACACACACACACACACACACACACACATCATGTACTGGACCCCCCCCCACTCACACACACACAACACATGTACTGGTCCCCACACACACCCACACACCACATGTACTGGTGCACACACACACACACTCACACACGAACCACATGTAGTGGTCCCCTCACACACACAGAACCTGTAGTGGTCCCCTCACATGCACAGAACATGTAGTGGTCCCCTCACACACACAGAACATGTAGTGGTCCCCTCACACACAGAAAATGTAGTGGCCCCCTCACACACACAGAACATGTAGTGACCCCCTCACACACAATATGTGCTGATACACAGTGTAACTGACACACACATACACTATACGCTGACTGACTGACAGACACACACACACACACAAACAAACCACCTTCAATCCCCCCCAGTCACTTACCTTATTCCAGCTGCGCCACCGCACTGGGTGTTCCTCTTCAAACATGGGACGGCACCTGTCACGTGGTGCACGTCCCATGTGATATCGGCTCAATTACAGATGGAATGCAGGAAGGGAGGGAGCATCCGCAGCCAGTAATGTAAGGTGGCTGGTCCTGGAGGAGGGGCCAGCCCCATATCAATAAAGACAACAACACCGGCCTGAAATAGACTTTATTCTGCCAGCCCTGGGGTCATATGCCCCCCTGCCACCCGGCCCTGGCTACACACAAACTTATATCAAGGAGTATACCCCGGGTGATTCTAAACTTTAATGTGCACGTTGGGGACCTTGTTGACTTGCAAAGTATGGAAATAGAATAGATTGTCCCTTTCTCTTTCTGTATAAATAGACAAATATTTCAGTACTGTTATAACAATATTTATTAAGTGAATTCCACTGGTTGTTTCTCACCAATTATAGGATTTCTTTGAAGCAGTTTCCCTTTCTAGGGTCTTGTCAGAAAAGTTCTGTCTGTTTGCAGTAATTATGTGTTTTATCATTCTTACTCTCATTTGACCGTTTCTTCTCTCTGCTTAATTTCCTTCTCCAGCTCTCTTAGGCTGTACTTTGACTTTGCAGACCTTCCTCTGCTTCTGATTACTGACACCATTTCTTTCCTTCTTCTTATGTCTCTCTAGCATCACTCATACAGCACCCTCTTTCTGTTTTTTTCACCTTTTTTTACAACACACCTCCCCATTCTCAGTGCATTCTGGGTGAGCTAATTAAGGAATCCAAAATAGTCACCATCAGTTTCCCAAATAGGCTCATTAAAGATGGCCACCACCGGTCTCAGAACAGACTTCTCAAAAATGGCCACCGTCAGCATGAATTCCTGCACTGCAGGACAGGTGAGTGATACTCTGCATTATTGGTGTATCACACATGCTCAGAAACGAACCTTACACTGTTGAACGCAATGGCATGCAATTCATGTCTGAACACAAATAACACTTACAACTGCCTATGACTTGAAGGGCGGAACAAGAGATAGGAAAGTGCTGAAGCATGTACATTAAGGGCGTACCAAAGGTGTACCAACGCAGATGGTGGCGATCCAGGTCTTGGGTTTCTCTTAAGTACGCTAGCATTCAGACATATCATTTGCACCAGCTACAGTCAGGTGTAAGTGCCGACTGATAGTGATGACTGGCACAGCATTGTCTTTTAGTAAGAAGTGTTATACTTTTCTACGCTGCTGTATGTGTGTATGTAGAGTATATTGATGTTGCTAAAGTATTGAGAGGTAATTCCCCCTCCTGTTGGATGTGTAGTAAGGACAAATTCCTAGCACACCGAGTGATGGTATTCGTAATGTACAATGAGTAAGAGTCTGAATTAGTCTACGTAATGTGAGAAAGGTATTTTTATATCACAATGAGTGAGATAAAGTAGCACAGCAATATACCTCAGCATATACAGCATGGTATCATGTCTTACCTGGAGGTCGACACAGGTAGAGGTAATAGAAAGACCAGAAATCATATGATAATATAAACTGGTATAATGCAGAAGATGAAAATACAGCAGAATAAACCATATAGCTGTGCGAATACAACAAAGTTCATATGCCAGTGGCTCTTATGGATGATGAAAATGGAAGGTAAAATTTTTTTAAAAAGCGTGCAAAGGTGGGGGGAGTGGATTGTGTTTTTGGTTAGCATGGGGGAGGGGGTTAAGTTAAAATAAGGGAAGGGGTGGAGTAAAAAGTTTGTATAGGTGGTCCAAATAATCAGCTCCATATTTGGTTAAAGATCCTAGTGTTTTAACAGTGCTTCGTACTAGTAAGTGTGTCATGCATTTGGCTGGCGATTCTTGGTTGGTAGGTAAATCAAACACTTGGATTTAGGAGAGGTGTTCTTTGCTGCAAATTGAAGTAGATGTTAAGTAAAAGTCATCTAAAGTTATTCTGCTAGGAGGCAGTTGCTCTCTGGTTCTGGTTTGGGTAGTCAATGCGGCTTTTACCTCAATCTGCAGTAAGGGAGGTGGTGTTAGTTTACATGCTGCTGAAGTAAGGGAGGCGGTGTTAGTTTACATGCTGCTGAAGTAAGGGAGGTTGTGTTAGTTTACATGCTGCTGAAGTAAGGGAGGTGGTGTTAGTTTACATGCTGCTGAAGTAAGGGAGGTGGTGTTAGTTTACATGCTGCTGAAGTAAGGGAGGTGGTGTTAGTTTACATGCTGCTGAAGCAAGGGAGGTGGTGTTAGTTTACATACTGCTGAAGTAAGGGAGGTGGTGTTAGTTTACATGCTGCTGAAGTAAGGGAGGTGGTGTTAGTTTACATGCTGCTGAAGCAAGGGAGATGGTGTTAGTTTACATGCTGCTGAAGTAAGGGAGGAAGTGTTAGTTTACATGTTGCTGAAGTAAGGGAGGTGGTGTTAGTTTACATGTTGCTGAAGCAAGGGAGGTGGTGTTAGTTTACATGCTGCTGAAGTAAGGGAGGTGGTGTTAGTTTACATGCTGCTGAAGTAAGGGAGGTGGTGTTAGTTTACATGCTGCTGAAGTAAGGGAGGTGGTGTTAGTTTACATGCTGCTGAAGTAAGGGAGGTGGTGTTAGTTTCCATGCTGCTGAAGTAAGGGAGGAAGTGTTAGTTAACATGCTGCTGAAGTAAGGGAGGAAGTGTTAGTTAACATGCTGCTGAAGTAAGGGAGGAAGTGTTTGTTTACATGCTGCTGTTACATCCCGCTCCTTATTCACGAGCAGATTTGCGGTGAAGCTGAAGTGTCAGATACTCTTCTGCATGGATCTCGGCGGTGCGATCTCATCCTGTAATAAGATAGATATCAGTGGATAGTACCAAGGGTATTGTAGTGAAAGTGTTTGCAACCTTTGACTTCATGCAAGATATTCACTTTATACGGTCCAGCAGCCTTATTTATAAGGTGAATATATTGCTTAAATATACTTCGTTGGTCTAATCGATTTACCCATCTTTAGCTCACATATTAAAACTATAGTGCATTAAAATGAATTCTGTGTGCAGTATGATCTATATATTGTTTATAAAAGGAGAGTAATTCACAGAGAGCTTAAACAAATATATTATTTAATTATTGTGTCTCATTAGTATTTGGTTTATGCTGCATATGTGAATAGGACATATAATGGATTTTATCTAACTGGGATGTGTACTATATTTAAAAATGGTGCCTTGATATGATGTGTTAGAATGGAACAGATGAATACAAAAAAAGGGGGACTCAAAAATCAAAAATGTTACTTTGTCCAAGTCCAGTAATGGCTGTGCATATATAACATGTTACTAGCGTGTAGATATAATGAAAACGGAGTCAACATTTCTCACAAATCAAGTTTCATAACAGAATAGGTAATTTTACATAGGTGCAAAGTTTCAATGATTCAAATTTTGAGTTCCACTTTTTCTTCTCCATTCTGCGGCTGACATTTCACACTGTATTTGTAAATTCGCATAATGCAGAATTTTTATTTTTTTTTTCATTTTGCAGAATTTATAGCTGATGTATAGAGCTGATACAATCAGCTAATTGGGGACACTCACAGTAGCCAATGTTTCCTCTCTCCAGAGCTACATTGAGACTAGCTGAAATGTCAGATGTTCTTTGGGAGGATTAACTATTAACTTGAGAAGTTATATAAGTGACTGGTTATTATTTACATGTTGCCATTATTACGTCTTATGTTAATATTGAGGGATTTAAATTTAGCTGCTAATAATTAATAATAGATTTTATAATTTTGTGAGTCACTGCATTATTTTAATGGTTTAATAATGTCTAGGGGTTTCATATTATGTATTTAGGCAGAGGGAGTTAATAGACTATTGCTTTGGCGTGATGAAGATTAGTTACTTAATAACTGTATTAAAGTTACTTTATAACTGTATTGCGCCTAAATTCCCTGAAAATGTCACATAATTGTATTACTTCTGTGGCTATCCAAACTATGTACGCTCAGAATAACAGAATGCAGTCTGTTTTCTTTTTGCACAGTATATTCAATTGAAGTTACAGCATCTGCTTCTTGTGTTGCTTGTTAATGTGCAATACGCATTCAGGCATGCAGGTACATATGAAAGAACAGAGAAATGTCAACACTGAGATGAGCTAGCAATAGAAACAGATGGCTCGTTCAGTTAAACATGGTGTCTTGTCAACTTTGGTGGAACAAATGGTACTTATGCAATCCCCTTTCCCTAGATAAAATGTATTTTTTTAAATACTAACAAGGAAATTATTACGTTTTCTTTTCATTGGCTTTGGATAAAACTATTTACTTATGCTCCAACACCTACATGCTTCTCTCTAGTACACTGTACACGATACATTATAGGATGCATTAATAACGGAATTTTAAACATTGAAAGTTAATTAAATTACTTATAATTATATTTTCTTGCAGTATAGAACATTTGCAAAGTCTTTTGTCTCTCTGCAGTGGATTTAGTATAGCAACAATTAAATTTTTTATTTTGGAATTAACATTTATTGCAGATCCCATTAACTTATCTTTTCTTTGATATGAGAATTGTAGTTTTTTTTATTTTTGGAGAAGAGCCACTAAGCTAAGCTAGCAGTTTACATATTAAGCTGTAAATGTTAGTTCACCTAGTCTTTAGGATTCATTCAGATAATTGTATTAGTAATGGTTTGAGGTGTGTTTGACTAGAATCAGAGAAGCTTTATGGTAGCATTCACTATGCTTGTTCACGTGTCCCATTTTGAAGTGGGTATAGATAGAACAACCTGTAGTCAATCAGATCATCAGAATGTTCACAGCAGCACACAGTATTTGAAGAGGTGATTGTACTGATCTTGTGGATGGCAGAGATCTTTCCACCTGCGATTGGGTGAGGTCAGGGTGGTATGTGACAGGCGCACACTCATAATGTGAGGAATTCAGTGTCGGACTGGGGCATGAAGGGCCCACCGGGGGACTGCAATGCTAGGGGCCCACCAAAGGGGGTGTGGCCAGCCATCATAGAGGTGTGACCAAACACTAGAGGGGGGAGTGGTCAGCCCATGAAGGACAGCTAGCACCATAGTGTAGCATGTACAGAATGCAGTGTGTTTATAATGAGTACACAGTGTTGACCTGTCCCTTAGATTGGGCAGAACAGTCACCAAAAATCAGGATTGTCCCACTAGACCAGGCTTGGCTAACCTGTGACACTCCAGGTGTTGTGAAACTACAAGCCCCAGCATGCTTTGCCAATATATAGCAGCTTATTGCTGTAAAGGTATGCTGGGACTTGTAGTTTCACAACACCTGGAGTACCACAGGTTAGCCAAGCCTGCACTAGACTCAGAACATTTGACAGACTGTCCTACCTGTTCTTGTCACTTTTAACACCTGTAGCTGCTCGTTTCTTTAGTTGTGGCATGTCTGGATCCTGGAATGTTGAGGGCCCTATTTGAAAAAATAATGGGTACATTTAGAAACACCAAGCATCCCTACCATTAAATCAACAGCACCCACATTTAATAATGTTCTCTGTGCAGCCCCCCCACTATAGTTTAGCATAGGCAGCCTCCCTCACTATAGTTTAGCATAGTTAGCCGCCCTATAGTTTAGTATAGATAGGCAGCCCCATTATGCCACATAGTAGTGCCCCCTTACAACATTATGCCACACAGTAGTGCCCCCAAGCAACATTATGCCACACAGTAGTGCCCCCAAACAACGTTATGCCACTGTCACGGGCACTAGGAGTCTTTGCCCAGGATATCACCAGATGATGGACTTACCAGAGTGATATAGTTGGTACTATGGTTCTCTGGTAGCAGGGTGACAACGGAACAGGAGAAACAGCAGATGGTGAGAGAATGCTCGAGGAAAGTCTATGACTAGCAGCACTGGTAATGAGTAGATGAATGTACACGAGGAACCAGATGGACAAGGGAACGTGAGGAAAGTCAGTGGTCTGCGTATAGCAAGTTGTACCACTGCTATAGTGAGGAGGAATGTCCAGGAGTAGCGAGGAGGTAGTGAGAGTCAGCGGTCTGCGTATAGCAAGTTGTACCGCTGTCTATAGTGAAGGAATGGAATCCAGGTGAAGGTAGGTAACGGGGAAGTCAGTGGTCTGCGTATAGCAAGTTGTACCACTGCTTATGTGAGAGGATACATGAAACTGGTGTCACAGGGAACAGGAGTCAGTGGTCTGCGTCAGCAAGTTGTACCACTGCTATATATATGTGAGGAGGGACACGAGGAGATGAATGTAAAGCAGAGTATACACGGGGCACACAGAACTTGATCCCACGATGATATCCACAATACAACGATAACTGACAAGCACTGCTTGAAATATACAAAGTCACAATAGCTATCCAGGCAATAGTAAACAAAGTCAATGGTAACAATAGCTTCAATGGATAGGAGGCTCCTGAGGAGAACACAACTCAGTCCAGATGGATATGCAATACATAAGCAAAGTCAATGGAAGGTATGCATACCGCGGTTCAGGAGAGCAGGCTGTCAAAGAGACGTGCAGGGATACCTGAACGGCTGAAGGCCGGCAGGAGGAGAGACCACTGGAGAGTGGAAGCGGTAATCAGGTTGGTGCAACGCACGGCAGGTAATCCAGAATCAACGAAGCAATACTCAGGAAGCCGTAGTAAGTGGAACTGGAAACATGAAGAACAGGGGAGAGTTGAGGTTGTATCAAGTAGGAACACGGAGGTGTGGTCGCACTCAGAAGGGACTTATAGTCTATTTATCTATAGCAAAATATTGCATTCCAGAATAGACAGGGTGCTCTTTCGTTTGTTCTAGACATAGAACATATAGAGAAGGGGGAGAAAAGAGAAACATGAAAGGCACTCCAGTCCCAAAAATAAATGTCAAATTAGGTTGTAAAACTTTACTTTTATTATGTTATATTAAAAACAAGGGAAAAGCAGCGAAATTTTTTTAAAAAAATTATAAATGATGTGTGTGTACTGTATTAAAACATAAGAAACACCCGACAGCAGGACAGGGTAATAGTATCTTCACTCAAATGTCAAAAGAGTGACTCCCAGTCATATATTGTTCTCTCTACTGGGTTTAAGTCATCACATCTCTTGTTTCTATATATATTGATACAACTGATCTCCTATTATCCATAAAGAGGTTATCTTAACAATAAAGAGAAAAAAATTTCTCAGAGTGCGTTTTATTGCTTAGATCTGCTTCCAGATCTCATTGAGTTATATCACATTATCTGGATTAGTGTGTCATTAGTTAGTTAAACACATTTATAAAATAATGTGTAGTTGTCATTAGTATCATATGTATACAATACTTAGATTTTCACTGACGTGATTCACAGTTTCTCAAAAAGAGGAAGGGTTTCCCCCAGGTTCTCTATAGTACAATAGATCCCTAGCGGAGAAGTGTAATCATACATGAGTTACATAATGTCCAGGATTAATAAGCACATAACATCTCCGCTCACATGAGCTAGTCAGTGAGTTCGGTTTTAATATTTCCTGGGCTACTCATATAGTTACAATAGTCCCCTCGGGGGTCTTAATAATGTAGTAGATCCCTAGCGGGGGAGATGTAGCCATGAGCGAATCACATAGTACTCAGAATTAGTGTACACACAACGCCTATTCATGCGATTGTAGCAATACTGGGCTGCCTATGTAATATAGTGATTCATTCTAAGAGAACATGTCTCTATATGATTTGTGCAGACCTACAGTAAGCGCACACATAACGCCATTCACACAATCTTATAGTAATACTAAGACGAGGAGATACAGTGCCTGCCTGTTCTGTCGAGTGTAAGTGACGTCCTAATGACGCCACTTTACCCCGACGTACGCTTTTTCAAGGTCTTGAAAAAGCTATGTGCGAAACGTACGTCGGGGTAAAGTGGCGTCATTAGGACGTCACTTACACTCGACAGAACAGGCAGGCACTGTATCTCCTCGTCTTAGTATTACTATAAGATTGTGTGAATGGCGTTATGTGTGCGCTTACTGTAGGTCTGCACAAATCATATAGAGACATGTTCTCTTAGAATGAATCACTATATTACATAGGCAGCCCAGTATTGCTACAATCGCATGAATAGGCGTTGTGTGTACACTAATTCTGAGTACTATGTGATTCGCTCATGGCTACATCTCCCCCGCTAGGGATCTACTACATTATTAAGACCCCCGAGGGGACTATTGTACCTATATGAGTAGCCCAGGAAATATTAAAACCGAACTCACTGACCAGCTCATGTGAGCGGAGATTTTATGTGCTTATTAATCCTGGACATTATGTAACTCATGTATGATTACACTTCTCCGCTAGGGATCTATTGTACTATAGAGAACCTGGGGGAAACCCTTCCTCTTTTTGAGAAACTGTGAATCACGTCAGTGAAAATCTAAGTATTGTATACATATGATACTAATGACAACTACACATTATTTTATAAATGTGTTTAACTAACTAATGACACACTAATCCAGATAATGTGATATAACTCAATGAGATCTGGAAGCAGATCTAAGCAATAAAACGCACTCTGAGAATTTTTTTTCTCTTTATTGTTAAGATAACCTCTTTATGGATAATAGGAGATCAGTTGTATCAATATATATAGAAACAAGAGATGTGATGACTTAAACCCAGTAGAGAGAACAATATATGACTGGGAGTCACTCTTTTGACATTTGAGTGAAGATACTATTACCCTGTCCTGCTGTCGGGTGTTTCTTATGTTTTAATACAGTACACACACATCATTTATAATTTTTTTAAAAAAATTTCGCTGCTTTTCCCTTGTTTTTAATATAACATAATAAAAGTAAAGTTTTACAACCTAATTTGACATTTATTTTTGGGACTGGAGTGCCTTTCATGTTTCTCTTTTCTCCCCCTTCTCTATATGTTCGAGAGTTGAGGTTGTCTGGTATCCAGTAGTAGAGGTGGAGGCAGCGGAGAGCTGACACGATAAACCCTGGAGAGATGAGACGATCAGGAACTCTGCAATAGTAACGGAGACAGCGGATAGGAATCAGCTGAGTGCAGGCACGATGAACACAGGAGAGTTGAAGTGAACAGGAACTCTGTAGTAGTAACGGAGGCAGCGGATAGGAATCAGCTGAGTGCAGGCACGATGAACACAGGAGAGTTGAAGTGAACAGGACTCTGTAGAAGTCACTGAGGCAGCGGATAGGAATCAGCTGAATGCAGGCACGATGAACACATGAGAGTTGAAGTGAACAGGAACTCTGTAGTAGTAACTGAGGCAGCGGATAGGAATCAGCTGAGTGCAAGCACGATGAACACAGGAGAGTTGAAGTGAACAGGAACTCTGTAGTAGTAACGGAGGCAGCGGATAGGAATCAGCTGAGTGCAAGCACGATGAACACAGGAGAGTTGAAGTGGTCTGGAAACCACAATAGCAGCAAACAGGAATCAGCAGGAGCTGAATACACGAGGAACACAGGAACACCTTTAGAGGCTCATGGGGAATGAGACTCCAAGATCAGGCAACCAGGTAATGATCACAGGTGGTTTAAATAGGGAGGGTTGCCTGATCATCCAATCAATAAAAAGCAACAGGTACTGAAGGCTTGATAAGGGCTGCACATGCGCAGACCCTCAGGATGGCGGACGGCCACGGTTCCTTAACACATGGGAAATGGCACTCACAGTCCGGTGAGTGACAGCCACACAGTAGTGTCCCCAAACAATGTTGTGCCCCAATGTTATGCCACAAAGTAATAACCAAAATTCACATATGCCATGCTATTGTGTCCCCCATTGATATTATGCCCACAGTAGTGCCCCCCAAATCACATATTCCATATGCAATAGTGCCCCCAATTCACGTATGCCATGCAATAGTGCTCTCAAATCACACACACACTTTATATATATATATATATATATATATATATATATATATATATATATATATACACACACATATATATACATACATACACACACCATATATGTATATATACATGTGTGTATATATATTAGAGATGAGCGCACTCGGATTTATGAAATCTGAGCCCACCCGAACGTTGCCGATCCGAATCGGATCCGAGACAGATCCGGGTATTGGCGCCAAATTCAAATCTGAAACTGAGGCTCTTACTCATAATCCCGTTGTCGGATCTCGCGTTACTCGGATCCTATAAATTCCCCGCTAGTCGCCGCCAACTTCACTCGGGCATTGATCAGGGTAGAGGGAGGGTGTGTTAGGTGGTCCTCTGTCCTGCTATATCTCGTGCTGTTCAGTTAAGTTCTGTGCTGTTCAGTTAAGTTCTGTGCTGTGCTGTGCTGTGCTGTGCTGTGCTCAGTCCAGTGGTGCTGTGTCCTGTGCTCTGTCCTTCTGAGGTCAGTGGTGCTGCTGGGTCCTGTGCTGTGTCCTGTTCAGTCCAGTGGTGCTGTGTCCTGTGCTCTGTGCTTCTAAGGGCATAGTTATTTCCCCAATATTCCCAAGTGTTTAAAAAAATACAAAAAAGTTATTTAAAAAAAAATACAAAAAACTAATTTTTTTTTTAATTACAACAAAATTTGCACAACCAATCCTGCAGTATAAGCCCATTGGTACTGCAATATTACCAAGTTCACACATTCAGCAGTAAAAGTCCAGTGGTTCTGCAATATTACAAAGTTCACACATTCTGCAGTATCAGTCCAGTGGTGCTGTGTCCTGTGCTCTGTCCTGCTGAGTTCAGTAGTGCTGCTGGGTCCTGTGCTGTGTCCTGTTCAGTCCAGTGGTTCTGTGTCCTGTGCTCTGTGCTTCTAAGGGCATAGTTATTTCCCCATTATTCCCAAGTTCTTAAAAAATAAAAAAAAGTTATAAAAAAAATTAAAATAAAAACTAAAAAAAAATAAAAATTATAACCAAATTTTCAAAACCAATCCAGCAGTATATAAGCCCATTGGTACTGCAATATTACCAAGTTCACACATTCAGCAGTAAAAGTCCAGTGGTACTGCTATTACAAAGTTCACTGATTCAGTAGTGTATAAGTCCAGTGGTACTGCTATTACAAAGTTCACTGATTCAGCAGAATAAGTCCAGTGGTACTGCTATTACAAAGTTCACTGATTCAGCAGTGTATAAGTCCAGTGGTACTGCTATTACAAAGTTCACTGATTCAGCAGTATAAGTCCAGTGGTACTGCTATTACAAAAATCACTGATTCAGCAGTATAAGTCCAGTGCTACTCTCCTGTGCCGCATATAATTTTTAAAGGCTTTGCCGAGTGTGTGTGTGGCTTAGGGGTACGCTCTCTTGTGCTACATATAATGGAAAACCAAAATTTGGAGGATAAAGTAGGGAAAGATCAAGACCCACTTCCTCCTAATGCTGAAGCTGCTGCCACTAGTCATGACATAGACGATGAAATGCCATCAACGTCGTCTGGCAAGCCCGATGCCCAAACTCCTAGTACAGGGCATGTAAAATCCAAAAAGCCCAAGTTCTCAGAAAATAGCAAAAATAGAAACTTAAAATCACCTGAGGAGAAACGTAAAGTTGGCAATATGCCATTGACGACACGTAGTGGCAAGGAACGGCTTAGGCCCTGGCCCGTGTTCATGACTAGTGGTCCAGCTTCACCCAAGGATCTAAGCCCTCCTCCTCCCCCCCCCACAAAAAATTTAAGAGAGTTATGCTGTCAGCAACAACAACAAAACAGCAAAGAACTCTGCCTTCTAAACAGATGACATCACAAATCCCCGAGGCGAGTCCAAGGGTGTTGTTGGTTGTGAACCCTGACCTTCCCATCACTGTACAGGAAGAGGTGACTCCATCCAGCATTTGCAGCACGCCCTCTGCATATGCTGGAAGGATCACCCACAGTCCAGTTACAGATTTGGCTAATGAAGATGTGAATGTTGTACATCGGGAGGAGGATATTGATGTAGCTGGCGCTGAGGAGGATGTTGATGATTATGATGCAGACAGATACCAAATTGCCTTTCTCAATTTCTATTTATATTCTAGAGTATATAACGGCTGAAAAGTTTTCTGTTTTACTCCTAGTGGAGAGGGGATCTGATGCAGACAGATACCAAACTGCCTTTGTCCATTTCTTTGTATATTTGAATTTCTAGTTCTACAGTCTATGCAGGCTGCTTTATTTATATTCAACTACAAGTGTAGGGCGGGGGGGGGGGGAAATAGATAGCCACCAAAGTAACGTGGTCCATTTAATTTCACTTTCTAGCTCCACAGTCTGTGCAGCCTGCTTTTTTTATCTTCAAAGTATTTATATTTACAAGCCTTGCAATCTAAATTAATTAGAGGTAGTGACGTGGTAGAACTCCAAAAGGCAGTTTGGAAGCCCTTGTACAAACTGGCTCTATTTTTTAACTGAGTTGTCCCCCCTCCAGTGTGTACTCGGAAAGAGTTTTTAGTGCAGCGGGGAACCTGGTCAGTGAGCGGCGAAGGAGGTTGCTTCCTCACAATGTTGAAAAAATGATGTTTATAAAAATGAATAATCAATTCCTCAAAGAAGTACAGCACTGCCCTCCAGACAGTACAGAGGGACCTGTGGTTGTGGAGTCCAGCGGGGACGAATTGATAATGTGTGAGGAGGAGGAAGTACACACTGTAGGGGGAGAGGAATCAGAGGTTGAGGATGAGGACGACATCTTCCTCAGTAGAGCATGTTTAGTTTGTACAGGGAGAGATGAATTGTTTTATTGGTGTGGGGGCCCGAACAAACCAATCATTTCAGCCACAGTTGTTTGGTAGGCCCTGTCGCTGAAATGATTGGTTTGTTAAAGTGTGCATGTCCTATTTCAACAACATAAGGGTGGATGGGAGGGCCCAAGGACAATTCCATCTTGCAACTATTTTTTTGGCATTATGTGACCATTCAACAGTCGTTTGCCATGTTCAAAAAGTTAAAGAAAATGCCAACAAATTCAATAAATTAAATCAAAAGTTAAATGCCCTGTCATTATTTAAAACAAGAGGTTTTGACGTGCTAGAAATAGTGTAGTGTTAAGATTTTATAAACACTACACTTAGAACTTGGAGGAGGTATTGTGGCCCCAGTATCAAATTGGGTACCGGGGCCACCCCACTACGCAGTCCAGATACTTGTTTGGTGGAATTCAGACCAGTTGAGGGTGTATTTATTTTATTGTGGCCCCGGTATCAAATTGGGTACCGGGGGCCACCCCACTACGCAGTCCAGATACTTGTTTGGTGGAATTCAGACCAGTTGAGGGTGTATTTATTTTATTGTGGCCCCGGTATCAAATTGGGTACCGGGGGCCACCCCACTACGCAGTCCAGATACTTGTTTGGTGGAATTCAGACCAGTTGAGGGTGTATTTATTTTATTGTGGCCCCGGTATCAAATTGGGTACCGGGGCCACCCCACTACGCAGTCCAGATACTTGTTTGGTGGAATTCAGACCAGTTGAGGGTTTTATTATTATATTGTGGGGACCACTCTATACCACACTACCACTCTATACCACTCTATTTAATACTTTAATTCTATTTAATACTTTAATTCTATTACTAATTCCCATAAAGAGGAACTGCCGCTTCTATTTAATACTTTAATTCTATTAGTAGTTACCATAAAGAGGAACAAAATAAACAAATTTTACCAAAAGTATAATATGACTTAGACTTACAAACACTACACTTGAAAGATGGTGCCTTTAAATGAAAAAGTCAGTCTTCATTGCACGACTATGTGCAACAGGGACAGTTTTTTGGTTTACAAAGTCAACCAATAACACTTCGACCCTGTCTGTCTTTAACATACTTGATGGGATCTCAATGACGAATGGTCTGTACCATGGTTGGAGGAGGTATTGTGGCCCCGGTACCAAATTGGGTACCGGGGCCACTCCACTATGCAGTCCAGATAGAGGTGTATCAGATATTAAACAACGTTGACTGTTGCTGCAAAATTTTTAAATAATATTGTGGGGAACACTACACTACGCAGTCCATAAACTTTTTGGGTGCAATTCAGACCCGTGTAGGGTTTTTTAATAATATTGTGGTGACCCACTCCTCTACGCAGTCAAGGTACATTTTTGGTGCGAATCATACAAGTTCAGGGTTTTTAATTTATATTGTGGTGACCCACTCCTCTACGCAGTCCAGGTACATTATTCGGTGCGATTCATACCAGTTGATGGTTTTCTTATTATATATATTGTGGTGACCCACTCCTCTACGCAGTCCAGGTACATTATTGGTGCGAATCATACAAGTTCAGGGTTTTTAATTTATATTGTGGTGACCCACTCCTCTACGCAGTCCAGGTACATTATTCGGTGTGATTCATACCAGTTGATGGTTTTCTTATTATATATATTGTGGTGACCCACTCCTCTATGCAGTCAAGGTACATTATTGGTGCGAATTATACAAGTTCAGGGTTTTTAATTTATATTGTGGTGACCCACTCCTCTACGCAGTCCAGGTACATTATTCGGTGCGATTCATACCAGTTGATGGTTTTCTTATTATATATATTGTGGTGACCCACTCCTCTACGCAGTCAAGGTACATTATTGGTGCGAATCATACAAGTTCAGGGTTTTTAATTTATATTGTGGTGACCCACTCCTGTACGCAGTCCAGGTACATTATTCGGTGCGATTCATACCAGTTGATGGTTTTCTTATTATATATATTGTGGTGACCCACTCCTCTACGCAGTCCAGGTATATTATTGGTGCGAATCATACAAGTTCAGGGTTTTTAATTTATATTGTGGTGACCCACTCCTCTACGCAGTCCAGGTACATTATTCGGTGCGATTCATACCAGTTGATGGTTTTCTTATTATATATATTGTGGTGACCCACTCCTCTACGCAGTCAAGGTACATTATTGGTGCGAATCATACAAGTTCAGGGTTTTTAATTTATATTGTGGTGACCCACTCCTCTACGCAGTCCAGGTACATTATTCGGTGCGATTCATACAGGTTGATGGTTTTCTTATTATATATATTGTGGTGACCCACTCCTCTACGCAGTCAAGGTACATTATTGGTGCGAATCATACAAGTTCAGGGTTTTTAATTTATATTGTGGTGACCCACTCCTGTACGCAGTCCAGGTACATTATTCGGTGCGATTCATACCAGTTGATGGTTTTCTTATTATATATATTGTGGTGACCCACTCCTCTACGCAGTCAAGGTACATTATTGGTGCGAATCATACAAGTTCAGGGTTTTCTTATTATATATATTGTGGTGACCCACTCCTCTATGCAGTCAAGGTACATTATTGGTGCGAATCATACAAGTTCAGGGTTTTTAATTTATATTGTGGTCACCACTCCTCTACGCAGTCCAGGTACATTTTTTGGTGCGATTAAGACCAGTTGATGGTTTTCTTATTATATTGTGGTGACCCACTCCTCTACGCAGTCCAGATACATTTATTGGTGCGAATCATACAAGTTCAGGGTTTTTAAATTATATTGTGGTGACCCACTCCTCTACGCAGTCCAGGTACATTTTTTGGTGCGATTAAGACCAGTTGATGGTTTTCTTATTATATTGTGGGGACCACTCCACTACGCAGTCCAGATACATTTATTGGTGCGAATCATACAAGTTCAGGGTTTTTAAATTATATTGTGGTGACCCACTCCTCTACGCAGTCCAGGTACATTTTTTGGTGCGATTAAGACCAGTTGATGGTTTTCTTATTATATTGTGGGGACCACTCCACTACGCAGTCCAGAAAGATACCTCGTTGCAACGTTTTGGACTAATAACAATATTGTGAGGTGTTCAGAATACACTGTAAATTAGTGGAAATGCTTGTTATTGAATGTTATTGAGGTCAATAATAGCGTAGGAATGAAAATAAGCCCAAAAACTAGATTTTTTAACTTTTTTTGCTTTTTTCAAAAAAAAATCCGAATCCAAAACCTTAAATCCGAACCAAAACCTTTCGGCAGGTGTTTTGCGAAACAAATCCGAACCCAAAACATCAACAAAATCCGGATCCAAAACACAAAACACGAGACCTCAAAAGTCGCCGGTGCACATCCCTAATATATATATATATATGTATATATACATATATATATATACACACACATGTATATATACATTTATGGTTTGTGTATGTATATATACATAGTGGTAGCACAAACAATATAAACAAGTGGTTTAAAGTCTACTTACCCATATGTTGATTGCTGCAGCCTCTCTACTTCTTCTCCCTTCAGTGGTGGCAGGAACATCATCACAGGAGGAGGGGGCGGGTCACATGATCACAGCTGCGATCGTATTTGAAAGATGACTAGCTGCCACTGACAGCCAGTCATCTGCAGCAGCGGGGACTGTGGAGAGGACTGCGGGCACCCTGGATGACGTCAACGGGCCTCCAGGTAAGCTCGGCCCACTACTAAAAGGGGGTGTGGCCGTAAGGTAGCGGGGCCTACAGGTGGTTTTACCGGTAGCCCGCTGGTCCAGTCTGACACTGGAGGAATTGAATGGAGGTAAGCAAGAAGCCATGGGCTGAGAGTTGGATTGATGTGAAAGAAGCAGGGTCCTCCAACAGCGCAAAGTACTACAGCTTCTTTCAAATTGATTTGGGAAGATTATGGATTCCCTCCATATGAAACAAAATTCATACATCTATCTTTTTAAGCTTGTCTGTTTTCCAGAGTGTGGCAGCCTGAGAGAATATTCTACAAGCACAAGGATATTTCATCCAAATGCCGGCACACATGATATATTGTGCAAGCTGGGTGTAAGTAAGGCCCTTATTTTATGCAAAAAACTGAACAAAGGACATTTTACTTCCCCACAAAAATACAAAGAAACACTATCACTAATGGAAATTGAAAAAATAATTATGTCACTGATATGGTAAAACCACTTTGATTACTCTCGGGACCCCCATGGATCATTGCTTGACATCATAATGGTCCAGACACAATAGACTGCGATTAAACTTGATTTTATATCCTCACAATATTTCAGCATCTGCACTAATCACATTATATTACACAGTAAAACTATATGTGATTAATGACAATAAGCATTCCACATGTCACGTTTTGTGCACTACACCCTGGTGTCGGTTCTAAGCCACGTTCATGTTTCGGCTTTGCTACTAGTTTTGTCCAAAAAGTGCAAAAAGGTTTTGGTTTGAGTTCTGGGTTTGATTAAAGATTGTGAAAAATAGGTAAAATAATGTAATTTTGAGCTGTTTTTGTTCGAATATTACTAATTTTAGCATTAACATTAATTTTCAATCGTTTCCAGTCTATTTTCTGATGGTTCCTCCACAATTGTCCCAGTTTTCACCAATTTTGTCCAAAGTCTGCAAGGAGCTGTCTTAATTAAGGATTTTCTAACTTTGACATCATTGCATTTACTTTGAAGTTAGGAAAGTCCTGCTCTTCGCTACCGATGAATGCTCTGGCAATGTATTGTGTGCGTAATCTTTGAATTGTTGTACTATTGGTGCAGGCAACCTGATGAAGAGTAGACCCCTCTTCATTAGAATTCTACTTAGCAAAACCAGTTTGGCTTTGAAATATGACCTATACAGACCTGTGCTAGCTTGGCTTTGTTTGACAGTGGTCAAGTTAATTAACATCTTAAAATGAACCATGGTAACCTATACTTGGGATAGCCCAGGTTCAGGGGGTAATGGGTAAAAACACATGTTCAGTCAGTTGGTCAGGCACGCACTTGCATGACAGAGAGCTGTTGGAAGCTGCATAGATAAGTATGGAATATATATAGAAGCCTCAGTGTAAGGCAACATGGATAAATGCTTTGGGTGGTACCTGGATAAGATAATATAAATATGTGAAGTTTAAATAGTATAAATGTAGATTGAATGGAATTGTTTTTGAGTACAGTTAGAATGGAATTTGTGTAATGGAAAAGGCTGTTTGTTGTTAATAGGTAAATAATGTCTTTTCTGTGAAGTGGATAAATGCTAGAAGTTTCTGTGGTGTGGATTAATACTAGAAGTTTATGTGATGTGGATAAATGCTAGAAGTTTACAGATAGAATGGAGTTTGTTTGGAAAAATAAGATTGAGTGAAATGTGTTTACCTTGAATGTGAGTTGTTGAGTTAAGTTATTTGGAGTTTCTGTTGGTTTGCAGATGTTAGAATATAGCTGAAATATGGAAGTTTGTATACAGATGGTAAATTAGTATGGAGATTACAAGTGACATTGGTAGTATATTTAGAAAGTGACTTTGGAAAAGTGCATAGAAAAAGGTTGTGAATATATATTGTTTGTTACATGCAGTCTAGTGCTGGTTAGATTTAGTGGAAACATGGCTCCTGTGTGAGCCATGTGAGTTTAGTCTCACAAACATACACACACACAGTCTGTCCACCATTTTGTCATAGTCTCACACACACGGTCTTTCCTCCATTTTGTCATAGTCTCACACACACACAGTATATCTTTCATCTCACTGTCTTACAATACAGACTGTCTTACACAAACACAAGCACACACTGTCTTATACTCTGATTGTATACAATCTGATTGCATACACTTACACACACACACACTGGCTTACACACATATACATCATCATCATCATCATCATTTATTTATATAGCGCCAAAACATATTCTGTAGCGCTTTACAATTGGGGACAAACATAGTAAACTAATAAACAAACTTGGAAAAACAGACAAAGAGGTGAGAAGGCCCTGCTCGCAAGCTTACAATCTATGGAACAATGAGAGTTTGACACATGAGGCTAAGGCTAAGTCTACATTTTGCAATTTGGATCAGCCAGGCTGTTAAGGTAAAAGTGACTCATAAGCTAAATGATCCTGTCACACAACAATGTTGGTCAAAGGGTAGTTGTCTTGTGTGAAATTGTGTGACGGGTGGTAATAGGGTAATGTAGTGAGGTTAAGAGGCAAAAGAGTGCAAAAATACACATATAGTATTTTTGCTTAGTAACATAAATAAATGGTACATTTACACACATATTAGATAGCTGAATCAGACAATGCATTGTATTTCATGTAAAATGTATTATGCGTTCTACACTGTTATTATATGTGTAAATAACGTTACTGAAAATGTCTATTATTAATAAGAATACATATTATCTTTAATGAGACTTTGTGGAAATCTTTCTTGAATATATGTTATATTTCCTGTATTAAACTATGGTAATCAACCAGAGTACATAGAGCAGACATTGAAATTGATTTATCATTCTAGGAACTGGGTTTGAATATGAATTAAACCCGTGTGATAATGAAGGTAGTTTATTAAATGGTTATTACAATATTAGTATTGACATGAACATGCTCCCAGCTGCCCTGACTTTGTGGCGTTAACTTTAAGAGGTCACACACGATTCCAGCCTGCAGTCTCTCTCTACCTATCACACAGGTTATAGACCTACTGAATCGCCCCCAAACAGCGCTCACGCCCCCACACACTTCAGGTTTGCCACCACCTATTGAAAACGGGCAATAGGACCCCAATATACTGTCCCACACTAGCACACAAGGCTTCTAGCTGCTCACAGACTAGCAAGACCCACACCAGCGAACAAAGGGTTAACTCTTCACACCTCCAGACTGTTACACAAATGTAAATGCAAGCACACAAGAAGCTTGTTAATCAAATCTATCAACAAATCACACACCAGCATTCAAAAGGGTTAACCTGGTTGCGCTATATTCTTCTTAACAGACCAATTAATTCGTTAGAGTATCAAGGACGCATCTTACTAAATTTATAGATTAAATATACAAAAGTATAGGGCATTCAGATATAAAAAATAATTACTTAACAATTAATAGATTGATATAACATACACAAGCAAAACAGTTTAAAATAAAAAGGATTAGATTCAGAGTATAATTTACATGGAAGAGGTATATTCTGGCCAAGGGAAATTGGCTTGGAAGATGGACAGCTTATCAATGTGAATTGATGTCCCCAATTATGACAATTTGCTGTACCTGGTCTCAGCCATTTAAAGACACTTCCACACCTCTTCCTACCCCAAGGGGTTGTGGTATGTGACACTTTTTTCAATCACCATTTGCATGTTGCCTGATTTACTAACCAATTCTACTATGTGACCAAACTTTTCTGTGGAGCGTCCCACAGATCCAATTTTAACATGATTAAATACCCTATGATCTGGTCCATCTTTTGATATTAAACACGCCCAGATACAGTGTAATCACAGAGCTTATACTCATTTCCTTAACTTCTCTGTGGGGGAATTCTGAATTTGACATATGAGTTGCTCTTCATCCTGCTATGGAAGAATACGTGATTGATCACTACTTTTATTGATTTTAAGTGGCATATTTTAAAACTGAATTCTATTTGTCTATATAAAGTAAAGCCAAGTTAGTAGATGGGTTCTGTGATCCAGACACCATGCTGAGCGGTCCCTGAAAGTCTATTCAGGTGCCAAACTCCATCCCAAGCCAGGCTATATCTTACAGCAGGGGCTCTTTGCAGCTGCCACAGGTGACACTTTTATCTTCTCACACTGGAGTGTGCAAAGCCATCAAATCAGATTTTCTGTCTTCACATTTTACACTTTAATAGCTCAATTTATCAATGGATTCATTTGATATAACATATTTACACTGCAGTTATGATTTTAGGCATTATCCCCCAAAATTATGTGATGGGTTAACCCTGATAAATAACTGTACGTTCTCTCTGTTCACGACAAGCATTAATAGTATATTTGCCACATCATTGGAACTTGGTGCTTTCAGGTTAGCACAGTAAGTAGCACCCAAAACCAGTTACCCTTTTACATCACCTTTGTCTAGTTACTTATTAAAATCTCTAATTCTATTCATTCATACCACTGTCCATTCAATGACCTCTGCCTGTTACTGTAGTTTCACTGTCTATGATTGATGCCCTGTAACATTTAAAATGTATGCCTAATCTTTGAATTTTTGTAGTATGAGTGCAGGCTACCTTCTATTTACTTTACAAAATGTCTAACTCCATTCATACCACTGTCCATCCAATGGCCTCTGCCTATTAATTTTATTACATCCACGTGTCCCGGCTGCCTGTTACTAGCCGGGATGCAGGGGCAGTGTGAGGTGTCCCAGTTGTCCTGGCATCAGAGTGAGTACACCCTTCTTGGAGACCAGCTCTGCTGCAATTGTCAGGCAGTCCCCTTTCAAGCCCTCCCCATAAATATATATACGAGTCCTCTGGTTTGTTTCAGAAAGGCAGCATTTCGGCACAGAGCATATAAGTAAAATAAGGTAAGGAAAGCCCCGCTATTGGCAACAGATGAATACTTTGGCAATGTATTGTTTTGTGTGTGTAGTTTTTGAAGTCTTTTAGTATGGATGCAGGCCACCTTCATCTTTCAGCATCCACATTTATTTATATAGTAACAGCAAATTAGGTAGCTCTTTACAATTGGGTGTCTAACCTGCTCCCTACACGCTGTTTGTTCAAAAATGGTACTTGAGAAAATGAGGGAGTTGCTGTCAAAGAAACCCAAAAATCAGCATTAGCAATAGCCTTATGCACAGAAAAATTTTGAGAAATGTATACATACCTTATTTTGTTGCATTTCTTGACTCATTTATTATTACTGCCTCATGTAAAGATGTCCCCCTGTCCCCCAACCCAGCCTGCCCCTGTCTTGTCTGCAGCAATTTTTCAGTACTTCTGAATTCCAGATTGGGATCAGAGAGTGTCACAGAGCAGGCTTTCAGTTTCAAAGAGGAAACTGTTTTATCTCCCACCTAGACCCCTCCTTTCTGCACAAGATCTGTGTCTTGCATCCATATTCATTACCTGCTCCAATTCCCAGTTACAGGACTTATCCTGCACCCACTCTGTGGAATTTCCTCCTGCACACAATAGACTTTCCTTTAGCCTTCAAACCATCAAGCATCCTCTGAAAACTCCCCTACTCACTCAAGCTTAGAAAAGTCCTGAACCACTCTCTTAACTTCCCCAGGCTATTCAACCCAATAACTTTCCCTCTGCACAGTCCACACAAAACCTATGTGTTCTCTATTTATGCTAAAACAAACATTTGGCCGCCAGACCAACATTGCAGTGTGACTGGATCATATAGCCCTAATAAGCATTTTTTACCCTTGCAAACTGGCTGGACCAATATACATTATGTAGCAATTAAGCTCATGTATGAAACTTCTTTTGTCCTACAGATTGTAAGGTTGTGAGCATGGCCCTCTTGCCTGTCTGTCTTTCTGTTAATACCCAGTCTTGCTCTATTATTGTATTTGTAACCAATTGTAAAGCGCTACAGAATATGATGCTGTATAAATAAATGTAAATAATAATAATAATAATAATAATAATAATAATAATAACAACAGTATTATTATATTAATACAAAAATAATTGCCAGTGAGAAAGCTGCCAGTGAAGAAGGGACAGTCCCATATACATGCTAAGTGTCAGGACTTACTTATGTTCTCCTTTGACTATAGAATTGGTCAGTACACTAGCATACTATCAGGTGCAGTCCCTGCGTCTTCCCTGCTGTGCGGGAAGGGAACCTCTCTATCTCTCTCTAGATTTCCGACCAGCCGTCTTCCACGCATATGTGCATGCAATGGTACCCGATTATCTGTTCGTGGCGGTTGTCAGTGACACAACTGAGCGGCAAGGCATCAATTAGAAGCCCTCTATATAAGGGAGGCTCTGGCACCATTAAGGTGCCAGAGTATTAGGTCTCTCCTAGCTCCAGCAATTAGTCACCTGCTCATATGTCCAGCTCCCCTCTTCTGTACCCAGACATGGATTGAATCTTCGGTTGTGACTTTGGCTTGGAATTTGACTTCTCTCCTGGATCCTGATTCTGATGGTACCAAATGTTTGGCTTTTGACCCTTGGCTTCCCCTGCTCTCTCTTCGAATCTTGAATTGATACTAGGAATTGAAAAATAATGTGTTTAGTATGAGGCACTTTGTGAGTTGCTAAATTCGCTACAATTAAAACTTAATCTTTTATTGAAGTTTATTAAAAGAAATTTCCCATTTATTTAAAAATAATTGCACATAGCGAAATATTTAAAAAACAATGAAGTGCTTGTGAAATAATATGCAAATAAATAAATGAGCATAATAATCTTGCATTTCTATATCATTCATCAGAACTTTTCTTGTTATGTAATGTTTGTTTTGTCGCTATCAATAAATATTGTCCGCTGGGATCAATGTGCTTCCAACGCACAAAAGAGATTTAATAGCAAGATGTAACAAATTGCAATAAAATAAAACAAAATACAGCCAATACATACACAGCACAACGGGTCCAGCAAACAGCCATGCAGTCCTGAAGCCTGTGATCAAAGTAGAATGAATGCTGGTCTCAGTGCCTGGTTTATATACAGTTTGTGGTACATAAAAAACAGTGGTGATGTAAAAGTAAACAAGACAACTGTATGAGCATTCTTCATCGGTTTAGGATTTAGGACAGTCCAGTACAATGCAGGTCATAGGTCGGTTCAAACAATGCTCTCCAACGGTGGGGGCGACTCACTCCAACTGTTGCCTATGTGTCTTCCCTTAGGAGCCAATCGAAATACTGGTTCAAACGAGCCTATTTGCATTCCAAACACATTATCATGTTGAGCATTAATCCTTTATCATCCATAACTAGCATACGTAGGGTGCAATCACATAGCCGTTAGTAGTGGATTTCTGATGGTAAAAAGTGGATTAGTATGACACTAAACATTTCCTATATCCTGAACGTTAGATTTCAATAAGGTGGTTTTAATATTATTATATTAAACTAATATATCTATTACATTTGAATATAAAATACTATGTGCTGGAACCCTATTAAAGTGAACTATTTACAAATGTATATGTTCGTGTAAATGTATTTATAAGTGTTCACTAGTGTAATTGCGTAATTAGCCCTTCCACTTCGGAGCATACCATTGCCTTATTTTCACATAAAACCAATTAAATCGATGTTTATTCATTTGAAACAACTTCATCCAATTATTTGACTTTCAGTTATCAATTGTTATTAAATAAAAATCATATATACAACCACTTCATAATATATATATATATATATATATATATATATATATATATATATATATATATATATATATATAGATATGTATATATATATATATATATATATATATATATATATTTAACTATGTCTCATAATGTATAGAGCTCCATTCTCTTTATTGGATGTAGTTAGAATGTGCTGTTATACACTGTATCCTTTTCAGATTAGACTAATATGGTCATGCAAGCTGTTCTTGTTTGCACTAGACTAGTAGCATTTACATAGTAATTGACTTTTTACTCTAGTCTATGCGTCAGTACATTTATTATCCCATATAATTAACCTCTCAATGGCTTATTATAATTAGCCACATGATTTTCTATTGATGGTATACATTTCTATTATGCCCATCAATAGTTATGGTTATAAATATGATTAGTATTGATGACTGTTGTTATTTTGTTAAGAAGCTGTCATTGTATGTGTTAGAGAGCTGTTAATATAACAACATTCAGCCAATCTATGGGACGCTGCAATATATAACTGCAGCTAGTACTGATAGCTGCTACTAAATATATTGTCCATGAGAAGTGCTGTGTTAATAGCAGCTAAATCCCAAATCCTATTGGGAATAGACTAGTTAGCGGCAGCGTTGCAAGCCCTATTTGGGTGAACTTTCTAGGGATGAATAGTATTCCCCTCCAGATATAAACTCACTATCTGGCTATCTAGTCTGAAATCGACGTTGTTACAATAACATAACGAGGCGAATGCCAATGCACATTTCGCTGCTCGCTTTATTGAGCCCTAGTAAATGTATTACTATGTGTTTCGGTGCGCCACTATGTTTCCTTGCCTTTAAGTTACCATTTGTACTTTTGGATATTCACTGTATATAATTTCTAAATGTGTTAATCACCTGCTGACTGATATATACAGTTACTTTTGGACACTCACTGTGCATCATTGCTAAATATGTTAATCACCTGCTGACTGATATATACAGTTACTTTTGGACACTCACTGTGCATCATTGCTAAATATGTTAATCACCTGCTGACTGATATAGACAGTTACTTTTGGACACTCACTGTGCATCATTGCTAAATATGTTAATCACCTGCTGACTGATATAGACAGTGACTTTTGGAAACTCACTGTGCATCATTGCTAAATGTGTTAATTACCTGCTGACCTTTATAGACTGTTACTTTTGGATGCTCACTGTGCATCATTGCTAAATGTATTAATCGAGAACTAAGCATATTGCCTCCAGCCAGAGAGACTGACACCAAGATTGCAATTTAAATTGATGTATTTTCAATACATTCATAATTTAAAGTTGAAAACTTTCTGTTGGTTTTCTAGTGATCTAGTTGAATATTGACTTATTAAGCGATAACTGCTAAAGATAAAATATTTTCTACATAGATGTGTCAGCAGTGTCAGGCTGAAAAAAAATTAAATTTCCTCATGCATTATTTTGTGATAAAGAGTATCTTTGTGGGTTAGTGTAACTTCAATGATGAAGCAAAGCTATGGAATGGCAACATTTTGCTGTTTCTGGTATTAAATTTAAATTCTAAATTTTATAGTGTCAATTTCTAGTTTACTCTATGGCATGCATTATTATAGGTAAATTATTAAAAAATAATTAAGTCTATTTTCTTTGGGAGCACAAAGAAGCTATCTGCACAGTACTGAGAAAATGTCATTATAAAATGTCTTTCTGCCCACCTTATAAGCTAGAGTTGTAGCTTATAAGGTGGGCAGAACAGCCATCATTTAGGGCAATATGACAAGTGTGAAATTGGAGCATTAGTTGAGTAGCTAACATGCATAGTTAACTTTTAGATAAAGTAGGTTCTTTGATGTCTGTATACAGACTGTTGGTTCTCGCTTAATGCATTCTGTAACCTTTCTGCTCAATGTATCATAAAATACATTCTTTTGCACGATCAGTACTATATGGGAAGTAGATGCAAACTTCCACAAATGTCATTCTTATCAGTATTGAGATTGACAACTCTGATTATAGGAGTAAATCTCTATAAATGTTTTTAATACTTTATCCTCGATGAAAAATATTACATTTTTATTCTTCTAAAAAATATGACTTAAGGCACAATAGAAAATTGTATTTACATAAAAGGGAAAATGGTTATATGTGTAATAATTTATTCATGGTTATTTATGTAAAAGCTCCAGAAACCAGAATCAGAATTTGAGACCCAGAACTCCAGTCCACTAAACCAGGAGGATGAACAGAAAACGTCTATTTCAAGGGGGTAATACCTTGTAGCTAGGAACTCATAGGTCGGTCAGGTTCACCTTACCGTGCATCTGCTGTCTCTGGGCAGATTTGGAGACTGAGAACAAGGCACAGATATGGTCAGATAGACCTAAAGTTAAGAACAGGGAGTTCTGGTGCAAGGTCAAGACAAGCTTATGGTTGTAGGCAGGAATGGAGTTAAGAGTAGAAAAGTAAGGATTGAGTACCAGTTGTTCTCAGCTGTCCTATAAAAGCTAGTGCCTCCTGACATACATGTAAAAGGGAGCGCACATGCACACCTATTTAGATAAAGACAAGTGCCACAGAGAGTAGCATGTTAGGTTACTGAAAACATTTTCCTGCACTCTGACAAGAGAGTAAACAGTAGAATGAAAAATATCCTTGGGGTTCTATGCTTCTCCTTCTGCAGCTTAGGCCTATTACCCTCTCATCGGTATAGCAAATGGGTGAATCTGATAAATCACTCTGTACAAAGTGGAGTGGCATTGCCCAAAGGTCAAGACACTTACATTTTAAATAGTTTCAATTTTGCACCTGTAACGTTTGCAAGATAGTTTCTCATATTTGTGGATTTCTGAATTTCTCCCAAATGGATATTGTGCTACTTATTTGTTCTATACATTTGTTTTATACGTTTGTTTATAGAACAAAAGTTATTTAGTTTAACAATGTTGTCCTTTCCAATATTTTCACATAGCTCGATCCCTGGCAATATTCACAACATGGCAAGAATGATAAAGAAACACAGCATCTTCTGCAGCTGCTTCTAAATGTCACGCAGTGAGCTAGCTGACGATGGACTGGTAAAGCATTTGGCAATCTCCCCATAGACCATATGTGTAACTTGGAACCCAATTCATGAAGACCCAGGATATAAATTTCTGTGTTTGTTTCACAAAAAATCCACTTCAACCTGTAAAATATTTTGAACTACATAGCAATGTGTCCTCTTCCATTAAACTAATAAAAAATAGATTAATGCTCGTGAAATATACCTTGAAAATGTATATTGCTACTAACGCTATGAGGAATAAATAGTACTCATCATATTCTTAAAGGAAAACGTGACATAATGATTTGCGGACATTGACTTAAAAAAGTGATATTTTAACATTTCCTTACAAATGACAAAATTTGATGACAATACTTAGTTCACTCACTAACAACCAGAGCAGATGCATTCAACTGTAGCTGCAAATTAGTTGAGGGAACAAAGCAGAAACAAGTCGGCACACAGCACGATGGCTGCAATTGTCTCCTGCAATGTATTACATGCATCACTAAATATAACAGATAATATGATTTGTTTTGCCAAAATTCTAAAGTTAAATAAAACAAAAATATTTGGCATTTTCTTTTAATAATTATAGAATGCGTAATTGCATTTTTTTTTTACCTTTAGCCTTTATTATGTTTGCAGAGCTAGTATTCTGCATCTAAAAGTTTAGTACAGAGAAGCATAGAGAAGTTATAAACTGTAATATAGTGCAAGGAAAAATCACACTGTGCTAAGGGCGAAGTGATTTTCATTTTAAAGTAGAGCTAATCTCAAAAATGAAAACTCTTCATGTGGCATTTATCCGTGTAAAGGCAATAAATTGCTATTTTATCCAGACTTATATCAGTTTTATCATTTCAAACATTGCTGACTGGGCACTGCTACAACACTCTGACTCAATGTGGGCTGTATGTGCCAATAGCAAAGAAACTTGGACAGCAACAGAAATAAATGCTTTGTTCTAACTGATTGTCTTTCTATTTCTTTAAATGTGATTCGTTAAATGTGATTGTAATGTAACCAGCTAAAAGTATAGTGATAAAAAGTTTTCGGCACCATATGCTATAGTAAATGTATAGTATAATGACACTCCAAGGCTCAGTGATAAACTAGTAGGGGAGACAATAAAAGCCATGTACACTGTAAGTGGTGTACAGTATGCAGAACTAGTCTCAAGAAATCTGAAATTAGCAGGATCATCTGGTGATAAGCAGAACAGTGGTGTTAGGAACTTACCTTCCCCGTTCCGCTGCGCTGTCAGCGGGAGCTGACAGCGGTGTCCATGTCTTCAGCGCTGCTTCCGTTAGCGCTGCCGCACTTCCTGCTTCTCTCTGCTGCTGATCATGTGACTCCTGGGCGGGGAATTCAAACTCCTATATCTTCCCTGCTCTGACACGCTGCCTGTGTCAGAGCATTGTGTTTCCTGTTCCTGGCTACAGTTCCTGTGTCCTGACTCCTGTGATCCTGCTCCCTGTTAACCCCTCTATTCCTCCTACTCCTGTGTACTTACCTGGCTGTGTGACCGACTATTCTCTGGATCTCCCTCTGGCACCGTATACCTGATACCTCCTGTGTACCGACCCGGCTGTGTGACCGACTATTCTCTGGATCTCCCTCTGGCACCGTATACCTGATACCTTCTGTGTACCGACCCGGCTGTGTGACCGACTATTCTCTGGATCTCCCTCTGGCACCGTATACCTGATACCTTCTGTGTACCGACCCGGCTGTGTTACCGACTATTCTCTGGATCCTGCCACGCACCCTTTGCCTCCGTGGATCTACCGGTTTCTGTTCCAGACCTACTACGCCTGGAATTCACGGTTAGTGCCTGTACTTGCACCGCATTGTCTATTTTCTTGTCTGCCTGCCATCACTTAGAACTTTCTCCCTTACGTCAGTAGGCTAATCTGGGGGCCGCGACCTGCGGTTCTTCGGCAGCTAAGCCCACACTACCTTGCGGTGGTTCTTGGTGAAGACCGGAAGGCCGTTAGACTCCGCGCCCTAGGTAAGCCTGTGCTAATACTGACTAAGGCATCAAGATCGTAACAAGTGGTAAATAAAAGCAGGAGTATGGTTCTCTACCCAAAGTGCCCAGGTAAACCTAAACTGACATCCACAGAACACCCATCACAATCAGAACCATTCTTAAAAGACATTTGGGAACCAAGACAGGATCCCATCAGCAGATTTCCTAGTAACGGACCCTGGAAAGTAAAGGCTCTAAAACAACTTTTGTGTCAGCTTTCCGGTGACCTAGGACAAGAGATCCCTTGTTTTAAAGAAGGAGGTCTCCTCTTGCAAATGAGTTACTTGATCAGGATAATGCTAACATCAGTGCCAATTAAAACAAGGGCATAGTTTTGATCTTAAAATAATAGTCCTAATCATACCCCGCGCTTTTAACTTGGACGTAATATTAGCCAAAGGGTAAATTCTATCCCTAGATCTAGCTCATTATTTAAACAATACTGAGTCTTAACAGAGGTTGGATCATTTGTCCGGAAATTTTAAAACAAAGAAACCTTCACATTATTATTATTATTGTTTAATTGTATAGCACCAATCATATTGCGTATCATGGCACAGAGCATATTTAGCCACTCATATTGAAGCTTACAATGTAAATGCTCTACCACACACACCAGGGTACATTTTGACAGAAGCCAACCAACATATCAGCATGTTTTTGGATTGGGGGATGAAACTAGAGCATGCAGAGGAAACCCATGCAAACATGGGAAGAACATACAAACTCACATGGATAGTGCCCTGCTCTGATTCAAACTCATTGTCCCAGTGCTGTGAGGCAGCAATGCTAAACACTGTGGTGTCGACATCATAATGTGCATCACTCTGAGCTTATGTATTAAAATGTTTTTGTTTCATAATCTGAAACTTGATATTCTTCACAGTTGACTAAATAAGGACATTTTTCCTATTTGTTATTACAGAGCTGGCATTTGCAAATGTGGTGCCCTGAGTGGTCCATTCCAGACCCCCCCCCCCCCTTCCCCACTAAAGACCAGGGAGTCTTGTTTATTGCCATAGGTCAGGGGTGGATTGGGAGCTTAAAATGGTCCTGGAACAAATTCTTATAGGGGCCTCATGTAGGCCTTTTGAAGCAAGAAAAAGCCCTATTTATTTATTAAAGGGCTTTCTGCCCTTGATGGGCAAGTGCAGAGAAAAACACATGGGGAGACATAGACAGATGGGTAGACATTAGTAGACATACACACATACAATGGGGGAGGCAGCGGCAACCATACATAAAGTTGAGAACAAGGGCACAGACACACAAAGTGGATTACTGATTCCCACAGGCAGAGGCAGAGAGAAAGGTACACATACAAAATCAGAGACAGACTAACGCAAAGAGGGTGGCAGGAAGATGGTGAAGGCACGTAGATACAAGAGCTGTGGAAAATGTGGAGTTCAATCTAGAGCAATCCTGTGTTGGCACCTATCTCAGGAACAGTTTCAGTGATCATTGCATACCCTCAAATGGGGGTCACCCTAAAAACTGAGAATGGAAATATTCTACTGCCTGGTCTTGACCCCTGATATGCACAGTTCAGCTGAGGTCCTAACCACCAACTGAAATGATGAGTATAACCAGTATCTGTATTGTGCGGCATACCAACACCAAGAGCACTGCATCCCAGTTACATTGGGGCTTGCTCCCCTCCTACAGCACTTTTCTAAGGTGCTTACAGGATCTCAATATCCAGAAGGATTACTGAATATAAACCGATCAGCCACAACGTTAAAACCAAAGACAAGTGAAGTGAATAACATTGATTATCTCTTTATAATGGCACCTGTCTAGGGGTAGGATATATTAGGCAGCAAGTGAACAGTTCTTGAAATTGATGCACTGGAAGCAGGAAAAATGGCTAAGCCTAAGTATCTGAGCAACTTTGGCAAGGACCAAATTATAATGGCTAGAAAACCGGGTCACAGCATCTCCAAAGCGACAAGTCTTGTGTGGTGTTTCAGGTAAGCTTTTGGTCCAAGAAAGGACAACCACTGAACCAGCGATAGGGTCATCGGCACCCAAGGCTCACTGATGCACATGGAGAGCGAAGGCTAGCCTGTCTTGTCCAAACCTACAAAAGAGCTACTTTAGCAAAAATTTGAGAAAAAGTTATTGCTGGTTATGATAGAAAGGTGCAGAACACACAGTCTATTGCAGCTTCCTGTGAATGGGCTGCTCAGCTGCAGACTGGTCAGAGTGCCCATGCTGACCATTGTCCACCACCAAGAGCACCTACAATGGGCATGTGAGCACCAGAACTGGACTATGGGGCAAGGTGGTCTGATCTGTTGAATCACGCTTTTTTTTACATCATATGGATGGCCAGGTACCTGTGCATCATTTATCTGGGGAAGAGATGGCATCAGGATGCACAATGGAAAGAAGGCAAGCCGGCACAGGCAGTGTGATGCTCTGGGCTATGTTATGCTGAGAAACCTTGGGTCCTGGCATTCATGTGACATGTAACACCTACCTAAACATTGTTGCAGACCAAGTGCACCCCTTCATGGCAACGGTATTTCCTGATACTAGTGGCCTCTTTCAGGAGGATAATGCACCCTGCCCCACTGCAAAAATTGTGTATAAATGATTTGAGGAACATGACAAAGAGGTCAAGGTGTTGACTTGACTTCCAAATTCTCCAGATCTCAATCCAATCGAGCATCTGTGGGATGTGCTGGAAAAAAAAGTTTGGCACATGGTGGCCTCACCTCACAATTTGCAGAACTTAAAGGATCTGCTGCTAACGTTATGGTGCCAGATAACAAAGGACACCTTCAGGAACGAGGGGGACCAACACAATATTAGGCAGCTGGTTTTAAGTTGTGATTGCATTCACTTATACTTTGCCTGGCTCAAGCCTAATAGAGGGGGCAGAGAGCCACATACATAGAGGGTGAGACAAGGATGTGGGGGTGAAGTCAGAGTGGTCGGAGGAAGAGATTGAAAGCTACTTACATTCTGCATCTTCTGCCTTCTACTGGCATCATGCAGTTCACAGTCCTGGCCAATGGAGGAAGCCATCCGGAAGAGGAAAATAGAGTGGAAGCAGATGTGGTGGTGGGGACATACATTTGTACAGTGTGGGATCCAGGCAACAAGATGCAGAGCCAAATTAGTATATTTGAGACTGATCTAGGCAGTCTCTGACCACAAGTGGCATCATTGCATTATAGGGGGCCATCGGTCTACTGGGAAAACTCCTGTTAGTGTCAATTTACAATCTGCCCCGTGTGTAAGTGTTAGACTTACACAGAAAAAAATCTTATCTTAAAAATACATTCAAATATATGTATATGGAGGTCTAAAACCACAGGCAACAGATCAGTGAATCACCTGTAACGCAGCCACAACAGGTAAGAGTTGTGCGGTTGTAGCAGTAAACACAGTGTATGCACCAATCCAGAAGATGATTCTTGATGACAAAAAGCCTAGTACTGTCATGGTCAAAATATACAAAACTGCAGGCAATACTGGGCTGAAAACAGACTTGTGAAAGACCTTTCTTGACCCTTCCTTCCTCTCCAACTACCACCCCATTTCTCTGCTCCCCTTTGATTCCAAAATTCTTGAACAACTTGTCTTCAACTCTTTGACCCACATTCTCTCCTCACACTGTATCATTGACACTTTTCATCCAGGATTGGATTCACCTAGGTGACTTTTAACTAACTCAAAGTGCCACTTCTCCCTTCTTATACTCCTTTACCTCTCTGCTGCTTTCAACAGTTTTGATAAAATTCTTCTCCTTGACACCCTTCACTCTGATGGCCTTCAAGACACTTTCCTCTCCTGGTTTGCTGCCCATCGCTCGCATCACTCCTTCATTGTCTCTACCTCTCACTCTTGAAAGGCCCTCTCTAGCCATGTCTCTATTTATTACCTTCTCTGGTAAACTTGTACGTCATTATTCATTTTTATGTATGATTTCTTTTTAGTTTGAATTTTATTTGGACAATTGGAAAGCATTGTAAATTAATGATAGAGGGCATGATTCAATCGCACTTAGGAGGTTAGGATTCCTGGGGGGTAAATGTATCAATCTTCATATTCTGAAAGTGGTCGATATTCGGCGACTTTGCAGGGCAGATTTAAAACGGCAATGTCTTTACAGGGAAAACTTGCCTGTATACATAGCAATAAATATAGTAAGAAAGAGAATGAGTTACAAGAAAATAGTCACACGGGCCAAGATCAGGAGTCCAGAGCTTGTTGTAATATATCTGAGGGTTAAGTCGGAATGGGTAGTCAGGCAGGAAAGTGTCAATAGCAAGAGTCAAATTAAAATATATATAAGACACAGACACAACAATAATGAGGAATTACCTGTCACCCATCCAATACACCACAGGATGAAAATAAAGCACTTAAATCAATATATCGGTAAATAGGTATTCCTGATACACATACACAGCAAGGCCTGTATTACCAGAAGTAAATTGACTTTATACTATAACTAACTCTGCCAAGCATATTTTCTGACTAAGTCATTGTCTAAATATGATATGCTTAATAAGTTAAGCAGCAAACAGCAGCACTGTGGCACAATGGTTAGCATTGCTGCCTCACAAACGTGAAGTCATGAGTTCAATGCTGACTAATCTGTGTGGACATTGTATGCTCTCCCCGCGTTCAAGTGGGTTTCCTCCAGGTACTCTTGTATCTTCCTATAGTATGTTAATAATTCTGTTGATCACTGCAGTACGTCAGAACAGTTGCCTAGCAAGAGTAGCTGGCATTCTCTCTCTGTCAGACAGTGAATTGCACCCTGAAGTACCAATATAATATGATCACCAACGGATACCAGATCTGCTACCACTGTCCTTTCCCTGTCACCTGACAGGGATTGTACTTGCATATGTTAAGAACTTTAATGATCATTATTAAATGTCAGATCTGTAACCAGCGTCCTTGCCCTGTCAGCCAGGGGTGAAGTGTGCCCTGCTGTGTTTAGTTATGCAGTGGTCTCTGCCATATATCTGATCCGTTACCAGCATTTCTTCTTATTAAGCAGCAGTGTATTGTACTAAGTCTTGTGTATGTGGAGGATGTCTGCCGCTATGCTCTGGACTAGCTACCTAACAACAATAGTAGTGTCCTCTCCTTCCACACAGCTGGCACCTCATTGATTTAGTTGGTTGTATGTATGTAAATATCAACCAGCGCCTCACCAGCTCTCAGTCTGGCGTCAGCTGTGCAATCACTTACTGCACTCATGCAGCTAATCATCCTGCAATGTCTCATTGGTTCTGCTGGCTTTATGAACCCCTTCTGGTTTCATACCAATGCTTGTGACAGTCCCTGCTTGACCTAGTGTGCCTTGTATCCTGATCTTTTCTGTTCTCAATGTTTGACCCAGATTGTTTAAAAGATAATGTATCTTATCCTGCTACTGACCTCGGCTTGTTAAACAGATGTGCATATAAATCTCTACCTGCCGTGAAACCTGGCTTGTTAAAGAATCTGCTGTCTTCTCCTACTCCTGACTTTAGATTGTTCTTTTTTCTGCTTTGACCCTTACCAATCTGATTCTCAGTTTACTCTGCTGTAACCATCTAGATTGCTCGCTACTTTCTACCGTGCTTTGTCCACTCCACTGGGAATTGTGAGATCTGCAACTACTAATAGTCAAGCTTAAGTACTGAGTACTATGGAACAGATATAGTTCCTTGAAAATGGGGCAGCTAAAGGTGAACATCTTGCAAAGCATTTCTAGTAGCTGAGGATCACATGCCATATTGTCCTTAACATAGTCCAAATACACACTGGTGTATGTGTGATAGGGAATTTACATTGTAAGCTCCAACGGGGCAGGGCCTGATGTGAATGACTACATATCCCCTGTACAGCACTGCCTGAATTTCTGGTGCTATATAAATAAATGACAATAAACAATATCAAAGCAAATAACAGAAGTGTAAAATATTACGAGTGTCTGGCTTGGACTCTTATATTGTAAACTCATTTGGGCAAGCCATATTTACCTTTTATGTCATTGTATGTTATTTGTATCATAATCCCCTAGTTTGACACTTGATAAATAAAGGATAATAATAATTGTAATTCTCTATTTTTATACAAATTAGTGGAGTCCCTGCAATCAGGGTGCTCAATGAGACGCTTATATGTGTATAACAGTAGCTGAAGATTCATTTAAACATGTTCGACTTTTGTTTTTTTTTAATCTACCCTACCAGCCTAGTAATGGTTGAGAAAATTATCTATTACACTTGAGTGAGGGTTGTATTAAACGTTGCATTTCACTTCCATGTTACTATATGAACATTTTACTTTTTGGGTCTAGTTGTCCAGTAAGAATAAGCTGTTAATTATTTAACCTCTGGATTGGTCAATTTAGCAGGGACAGTAAAGTATGGGAATAAAGACTGCAGCTAGCCTTGCTGGATTGCATTTGAATGAGAGAATAAATGTGTGCTAGACAAGAGAAAGAAAATCTAATAGATGGGCTTGACATGTAATGGGATTCCTGGCAGCTGCTGAAGTAGAAATGTTCCTCAGGAAAATAGTAGCAATAGTGAAGATATATTTATTCTATATGCCGATAGCCAAAGTAGAATTTTATGCCATAATTAATTCTATGATTTTAAGTCATAAATTTCATTAGTGAGATATTACTAGGTAGTTCTTTCCAAAATTCATAATATTTACATTATAATCCAACTTGAGTTATGGAACAGTGGACACTAGAATATATAAAGTAGAAAGTAAAATATTATTTCAATTATTCTCTATATTTCCTTTCACCTGAGAAAATATGATTAATATAAAATCAAATAGTTAACATTAATAGTTAATATCCAAATATTTATGAAAGTATGTGCACATGTGAAATGAACAAGGTTTTTGTGAAGTCTTTTACTCATTAAGGGCCTTATTTAATAAGAAACGTAAACGCCAATTCATGCTGTATTTTGCGTTAAATTGCTCTGCGCATGCCCAGAAATGGACTATACACCAGTGAACGCAAGTGCATGCAATTCATCTCTGAACACAAAACAAGAAAGGAGCATATGCACATAGGCAATGTACAATAAGGGCGTACCAAGGTTGAGCGCATGTACATCCGTCTGATTCAAGCTTGGGGCATCTATGAGGTACTTTCTAGCCATATCAATCGCACCAGCTGCAGGTAAGGTGTAAGTGTCTATTAGTAGTTGTGTGGAAACGGGGTGCTACTGGACTGATAACTTTTTATTCATCAACCGTTTCTCACGGATTAATGTACTTTTAAATCCTTGGCCCAGTCTAAGTATATACACCAGAGCATCTGTGTATTATGTGTATTATTATTTCATGTTATTAGGTACATTTTGCCCTTGCTATTGCCTGCAATATTGTATGTATTAGAAATAGAAAGAATATTGCCATATTGTGTGAAAATAACAGGACAGCATAAGTCATTTTGCTTGTGTTAGCTATGGTAATTACCATTTGTCTCAAATGTCCATTGTCATGAGGTGTGGCTTAGATCTGGTTTGTAATCAGAACAATGTCTGAGTGACTTGACATAGCTATCTGGCAGCCCACATTAATTAGCTAGGTCAACAGGTAATCTGAGAGGCAATTAGGTTAGAACTTCTAGATGATATGCAATGTGCCTCCACAGTAATATAGTGGCTGAAATAGCATTGGGAAATGTATTAACATGTATCAATATAAATGTTATTGTATCAAAATGTATCACAGACTCAGATTGCGTAATGTTGCAGATACAATGTGTCAAATGTCTTGTTGATTTACTCAAGCGTGAAGTGTCATTCCTTGATGTTATATTGTAACCCTTTGTTTAGTGTACCCAGCCAAATAGCTAATTGAGTCAAGCCATTCCATTATATAATCAAGGTAACAGAGACAATATGTCTAGCAGTTAAAGTATCCTCCGTTAGACCCCTGCTGCAAGGGGGAAGATTGATACATTTGACCCTACTCCATGTGTATACAGCCAAGAATATAAGGAAAGTAGAATGCCAAGAGAGCTATTCTAGCTTGGAGGATCCTGGTGTACAAGACATTAGCAAAAAGGACTCTGGGCAGGCATTGTAGTGCCGCTGGAGGAAACCCTACCACCAGGACAGAGTTTGTGTGAGCCAGTATCTAAAGCTGGCCGACATAGTCACTGTCTAGCTAAACGGTAGTGGTAATATTGTGGAGGAACAAGACTCTGAAAGAGACTGAGATTATTACTGGAATGCTGACTGCAAGAGGCTGCTGGAGGATACAATCTACCATTTACTGTGTATCTTGTGAACGTCTTGTGTTGTGTTGTCATAATAAAGCCTTATTTCATATATTCGACTAGGAAGTTTCTGGAGAATCTCTTGCTGAATACATGGCGTACCTGTTAGCAATTTCCATTCAATTTTAACAAATGCAAATTGCGTTCACTTAATGAATCAGGTCCTGAAAGTTTATTTTAAAACTGTATATTTTTTACTCTTTGGGTTTAATGGGCAGAGGCCTTAGAGAACCCTATCCATTATACTAGGTCAACTGAGGTGGCAAAGTTGCCACTCCAGCTGTCCCGATTTTATTAATTATCTTGGCTCCACACCCCAGTTTGTTCATTATTGGCCTTGGAGGAGCATTGAGGGTCTGGATTTGATGGACATGCTGTCCTATTTTTCAAATATGTATTTATTTTACACAGTGCACTATATATGATGATTGTATTATTAAAGATGCAAATGTGCTTCTCTGCTGAACAAATCCCATTATTATTGGTATTTTTATTTTATATATATTTTTACCTTAAACAGTACTACATATATGGAATATATGGAATAATGATATATGGAATAATGATATTATTTAAAAAATACCTTCAAGTTGCAACCTTTGATTCAACATTCAACTCAATTCCACCAGGAAAAATTTCTGAGGCTTCATTCAACTGTACATTCCAGAATTCAGTCACTAACTCTGCTCTCTGTAAATCATTTTGACATTCACTCAAATCACTGCTTAGCATAACTCAAGTTGCCCTACATTTTCCTCCTACATTTGCACCTCTAAGGGATATATTTACTAAACTGTGGGTTTGAAAAAGTGGAGATGTTGTCTATAGCAACCAGATTCTAGTTAGCATTTATTTAGTACATTCTACAAAATGACAGCTAGAATCTGATTGGTTGCTATGGACAACATCTTCACTTTTTCAAATCCACAGTTTAGTAAATATACCCCTAAATCTCATACAAAACATGTTTTAAAGCAATTAGGAAAAGTGACTTCTTACCTATTTGTCTCGATGTATCCCCAGTAATAATTATCCTTCCTTATGTTTCATTTGTCACTCAGTCAGGGAAGGACTGGCAAATTTCAGCCCGGGAAGCAAGACTTGACTCAGAAGCCCATTTTAAAGGAAAAAAAATGCATGTAGCCCAGTGACGCAGCCCAAGATAGCCCCCTATGGGACCAGCCCGGGGGGCAAATGCCTCCTGCCCCCAGCCCAGCATGCCCCTGCACTCAGTTGAACAATATTACAAAACATGATTGCATAAATTTAATAAAAGGGAAATAATACAACTAGAGATGACCGGTTTAGATTATGAGAAATGCAACAGAACCGTAATTTGGAGTTCCGAGATACAAAACAAGACTAAATTCTTCGCCCCAAAATCTCAGCTCAAAACAAGGCAAAACGTTATTTCCTTGAAAATATGTAACCAAAATGCTTGCTATAGAGGAAGAGCGCCATTGCACTTCCGGTTAATGCGTTCCAAGCTGGAATGCATACCGCTGGAGTGCGCATATTATAGTGGAGGTGCGTTATCGCACCTCCTTGGTACATGTCTTAAGTAGTCATGGGAAATACACACCTGCAGGTGTTCCAGTCACTCACCTAGGAATCACTGTCTTTGGTTGTCACAGTGAAAACCTGTTTGTGTACTTTCGGTTTTGGAACTTCAGGTTACGAGTTCCAGGGTGGAATGCATATTGTTTGGAGTGCCTCATAGAGAATATAAGGGAGCCATTGCCTCACATGTCTCACAATTATTTTGATGAATCATTAACAGCAACTGAAGACAAACTGGGATTGCATATGAAGTCAGTAACTACATTTTTTTTTTTTTAATATCTGCTCTTTCTATTGTTCTATATTATGTGGTTATCTTGACAAAGGTCCAAATGTAGAACTGAACCGTTAACTTATAATGTGAGATATGAAATTGAATTAAAAGAAAATTGAAGCAGAAATGGCGATTGCATCTTTTAGTAAACCGCTACGTTATTTTTCCACTAGTCTGCCACTAAGTTCAGCCCGCCAGCTCGCTGCAGACTTTGGCCAAAATTAGTGAAAGTTTAGATAGTTACAAGGAAATCATTAGAACATAGACTGTAAATGTCTGTAAATGAATGTTAATGCTATAAATAGTAATATAGAAGCAAAAAAAATGCTCAAAATCACATCATTTTACCTATTTTTCACAATTTTTTATCAAGTCCTAATCCAAAATCCAAACCTTTGAGGATTTTTTTGGGCAAAACATGTAACAAAAGCAAAACATGAAGACATTTCAGAACTAAAACTACATCCAAAACCAAAATACGTAAGCGCCCATCTCTAAATCAAACTAATCATATTCTTCATGGGTCTCCAAGGACATGTATTGCTAATACCTATTTCATTCCCAACACTCCACAAAGACTATACTGACTAAAGTGTTCACTGCTAAAGCTAAAGGCCACTATTCAGGGCTGCCAAGAAGAATTCAGGGCCCGGGTACAACAAATTCATGGGGCCCCCCTCATATTCAAGTAAGCCCCAAAATTTTTTTGCGCCGCCTTACGGCGGCGCAAAACAATTTAGGTGTATGGTCATACATTCAGGGGCGTGGCTAGCCAAACGGCGGTGCAAAAATTTTGGGAGGTGTGGTCATGCATTTGGGGGCGTGGCAAACGTGCCATTGGGGCGTGGCTAACATAAAAACCACTAGGCTCTCAATTCGCCGGAGCGTCACATATGTTCAAGCACTCCTGACTTTCAGGACATCTACCACCACAGTGTAGTATACAAACAATGCAGTGTGTACACAAACAGTTCAGTCTTGGCCTACACCTTACATTGGGCACAACATTCACCAAAAATTGGTATTGTCCCTACTAGAATCACAACATTTCACACACTGTGCTGCTCTCTCCTACCTGTTCTTCTCACTTTCTCCACCTGTGGCTGCTGCTTTCTTTAGTTGTGGCTTGTCCGGATCCAGGAATGTTGAAGGACCTATTTTGAAAAAAAAATGGCTACATTTAGAAAATTACAGCCAGCCCCGGCGTTAAATCAATAGCACCCACAATTAATAATTAGGCCTTCCTCCAGCCCCAACATTAAAATAATACTATTCACATTTAATAAATAAACTTCCTGCAAACAGCCCCAGCAGTACCTATTTCTTGCAACCATCACTGCCATTAAATAATTCAGTCACATTTAATAAATAGACCTCATTCTCCCTAAACTCACCCCAACATTCAATAGCCCCCAAAACTTTTTTTCTCCTCTGTTCCTCTCTCCTTTTTTTCCTCCACTGTTCCTCTTTCCCACTTTTTTTCCTCCTCTGTTCCTCTTTCCCACTATTTTTTCCTCCACTCTTCCTCTTTCCTACTTTTTTTTCTCATCTGTTCCTCTCTCCTTTTTTTCCTCCACTGTTCCTCTTTCCCACATTTTTTTCTCCTCTGTTCCTCTCTCCTTTTTTTTCTCCTCTGTTCCTCTTTCCCACTTTTTTTCCTCATCTGTTCCTCTTTCCCACTTTTTTTTCCTCCTCTGTTCCTCTTTCCCACTTTTTTTTCTCCTCTGTTCCTCTCTCCTTTTTTTTCTCCTCTGTTCCTCTTTCCCACTTTTTTTTTAATTCCTCTGTGGCTCTCTGCTTTTTTTCCCTCCTCTGTTTTTCTCTCCCCTTTCTTTATAGTACTGTCCATCTCTGTTTTCCTCCCCTTGCCTCTCCGTTTCTTTACTTACCTTTTGTCAACTTCTTTCCTTTCTTTTCTTCTCTTCTGTCAACTTCTTTCCTTTCTTTTCTTCTATCTCCTCTTCTGTCTTCTTTCTTCATGCTGGCTGCGGCGCTCCTCACTGACTGACGGGCGTGACTTGATGACGTCACGCCCGGCAGTCAGTGTGAATGGAGAAGAGGAGAGGAGGGACACGGCGCCGCGCGATCACGTGAGTATCGTTTTTTTTCTTTTTCTTTTTTTCTTCCAGCTCCCCCCACCAACGAATAACCCCCCCCCCCCCCCCCCCCCCGCGGGAAAAAAAATAAAAATAAATAAAAATCGCAAAAAAGAAAATTATAAAAAAAAAAAAAAATTTAATTAGCGGAGAGGGCCCGGCCCGGGCCCCCTGGCATGGCCGGGCCCAGGTAAAATGTACCCGCTCCCCCCCCCCTCTCGGCGGCCCTGCCACTATTCACTTCTAATTGTCCTTGACCTTGATCACATAGTCCAACTAATCACTTTCTCCTATTTACAATCTGGTGGACCAATATGCAATTTGTGGCACTTAACCTCATGTATAATATTTTCCTGTAGATTGCAAGTTTGCTTGGAGGGCCCTCCTTACCTCATTATCTGTTTGTTAATACCAAAACTTATTTTCATATTGTGTTTGTTCCCACTTGTAAAGCGCTGTGGAGTATACGTGTGATATATAAAAAAAACCTGTTACTAATAACGCTGAATGATATACATTAGATTTATCTTGTACACAGAGTTTCTTATTACCATATTATGCTATAACTAATTCTGAAAAACAGTAATTATACATTAAATTATGTTCATGTAACAGCATACTACTATTTATAAAGTTACTAAGTAAAGTAAGTCATTAGGGAACTGTAAAAATGTGAAAAGAAATAGATAAAAAATATCTTGAAATAAGACTGTCTGATGAGGAGAATTTTCTGACTATGGTAATGAGGTGCAGTTAGATGTTAAACACAAGAGCTATTCTCACAGAACTGTACTCCATCTGTATATGGGCTAATGTACCCCCTACATTAATTTATAGGGACATTAGTAGTCACTGAGATGTTCCATGACAATATAAGGGCACATGACAATGGACAAAATACCGTTTTTGAGGTCACAGAACTTCAAGATGGCTAATACCTCTAGTCCATGGTAGTAGTATATGTATTAGTAGTTATAAAAAGTTTCTTGATGAACACTGAAGTGATTACATCAGGACTTGCAATTATAAACAATGTACATAACAACTCGCTATTTATACAAATATTATTTACAGAAGATTATATTATAAGGTAATTTAGAAATGGAGAAAAATGGACAAGTGGGGCATAGTATTGTAGGTCTAATGTACAATAAATTTTAAAAGTAATAAATATAAGCTTTTTGGGGTTGTGAAGGGACTCTAGGCTACCACACCACCTACACATGACTTGCCACATGGGATATGCAAGGTATGTGTTACTATTGCAATACTATACTTGAGGAATAGTTTAGTGAGACACTACTCTACACTATATGTACAACCCTAACTTTACACTGACCAGCAATATATTATAATCTCATAGTAGGTTCAACACAACTAGCCGAAAAACAATTCACAGGAAAATATGTTGTAAATTTGGGCTCAATGACTGGTACTGAGCCTTTGTAGTGTATCCATGACTTGTAGTGCATCCATCAATTCCACCCCCACATCCAGGGGCTAGGCTGTCAGAGAGGGGAGAGACGCAAGGAACTGTTGTTTAGCAACAGAAGGGTTGGATCAGCTGATCACAACATATGCAGGTAAAAGCAGCAGTGGAAAGTGGCAGATGGGGGAGAAGAGGTAATTAAAGTGGTCAGCAGAGAGATAAAGAGCTGACAGTTAGTGGAGTGATTAAGGTGGCCCCAGTACAATGAGAAAACAGGGATTTTTGATACGATTGAAATTGTGTGTCCTAGATAACTGAACCCATTGTTAAGGATACATGAATAAACAGTGCGGACAGAATAATATGTGCACTGAGGCACTATTTTAAAAGAAAATACTGCTAACAAAATGAAATGAGGCACCATTTTAAACATAAACACTGCTGAGAAAAACCCCTTCCAAACCCCTTTTCCTTTTGCATGAATTCCCTGCTTTACATTAGATTGCATTAATAAATATACCATAAGGTTTTTGTAACCTCCCCCCCACCAATCTTATGTTCATCATCAGTGGGGGTGTGGCCAATGTCGTGGTGTAAAAGCGCCAGTGCCAACTATAGGAATATCATGTGGGAACCAGAGTCTATAAGACTTTCCACATTGGGAGACGGCCATAATGCTGGTGACCTGGGACAGGTTGCTTCCACGCCGGATTGGGGAGTAGGTGCTTGGCATGTAGCCCACGAATTCTGAATCTGCCCAACGAGATTGGGAGACGAAGAGTTCCTGGAAAGCCCCATTGTCAAAAAGGGGAGGTGCGTTGGTGAATGCCACAATGTACAAATTTGTGAATAGGAGGGATCTGAAGGCCCCACTAATTTTAAGCACCAAGGGAAAGAGGGGCATAACTAAATGAGGCTACCCTGAGAAGCGGCACCAGAAGGAAGAGTAACATGGCCCGTAAACTGAAAGACTAAGGTGAAGGTACTACGCAAGGAAAGAGTTGATTGTATAGAGTACATCCATTGTTTGTCACCCTTCAATGATCTGAGCTAAACCAGAGGAAGGGGGGGGGGAGAAAATAGGCTCCTGCTTATGAGTGCTTACATTCTAAAAGGGAGAGGTTGGAGTAAAAGTATAAGAGGGAGACACAACATAGGGAACTTGGGGGGTAGAGGTTTATGCATTGGTCTAGTAGGGGGTTGGAAGGGGGTTAGGTGGAGGTCTGGTGGGCTTTGACAAAGAGGTCGTAGGAGGTTGAACTTTGCAGCTAGGTTGCAGAGGCATCTCCCCAGGGTAGGGGGTAGGCACCTTAATATGAACACACCCTTCAAGGGCACAGGTGCAAAATCATATGTTGATGCCATATAAAAAATAACATTATTACTAATACAACAGCCATAATACAACTGAAAATGTACCTGAAACAGTAGTAACAGCGCCTTTATAATGGTCATGCAATTATACAATGTTTTTTCTTTCTTGCCAAAGGTTCATTTTTTTATGTCCATTGCAAAGATAGTAATAAATATAATTTGGATGTACTATATTACAGCTGCTAACTAAAGCATAGGTCCTACAAGAATTATATCTCAGTGTGAACCTGTCAGTTCTAAATAAAAATTACTTCCCTATAAAACAAAGAAATTTCTTGGGTGTACACATGGCTTAGCCCAGGTATGGATTAGCTGTTATAGAGCAGACTAATACATTCCCTGCTTTCATGAAATACTGTATCTCTTACAGGAGGAATGTAAACTCAGTAAATTATTAACCAATTTAATTGTGGAGCATCTGTCTGTGTTTGGTATAATACCTTTTCTCTGTGGAATAAAAATGCAACATATTGTAAATGTTTAAAATTAAATAACAGTTTGTTAAAAGGACAAAAGCACAAATGTTATTAACTCTGTTTTATGCACATTCCAAAAATCAGTATGTTTAACACATGGTTTATTTAATGACATTCATTTTAATGTTTAGGTTTAAATAATAAAAATGTACAGGATTACTTGTATCTAACATAGATGTCTCTTGAACTGTATATTGTTATTCATAGGAGCTATGTAGATATGTCCATATATATTATGCTTCCTGGGGTAAAATAAATGGAGCTTACACAAACAAACATAAATATTTGTATTAGGTAGTGTACAATATGAATGTCCCTTATGTGTTGTAATAGTAGTAGTAGCAGCAGTAGAAGTAGTTGTTGTAATAGTAGTAGTAGAAGTAGTTCTGGTATAGTAGTAGTAGGGGTAATAGTAGTAGTAGCAGCAGTAGAAGTAGTTGTTGTAATAGTAGTAGTAGAAGTAGTACTGTTATCGTAGTAGTAGTAGTAGTAGTAGTAGTAGTAGTAGGGGTAATAGTAGTAGCAGCAGCAGTAGAAGTAGTAGTTGTTGTAATAGTAGCAGTAGAAGTAGTACTGTTATCGTAGTAGTAGTAGTAGTAGTAGTAGTAGTAGTAGGGGTAATAGTAGTAGTAGCAGCAGTAGAAGTAGTAGTTGTTGTAATAGTAGTAGTAGAAGTAGTACTGTTATCATAGTAGTAGTAGTAGGGGTAATAGTAGTAGTAACAGCAGTAGAAGTAGTAGTTGTTGTAAAAGTAGTACTGTTATCGTAGTAGTAGGGGTAATAGTAGTAGTAACAGCAGTAGAAGTAGTAGTTGTTGTAATAGTAGTAGTAGAAGTAGTACTGTTATCGTAGTAGTAGCAGTAGGGGTAATAGTAGTAGTAGCAGCAGTAGAAGTAGTAGTTGTTGTAATAGTAGTAGAAGTAGTAGAAATACTAGTAGAAGTACTAGTATAGTAGTAGTAGAAGTAGAATTTGAAGAAGTAATAGGGATACTAGTAGTAGCAGCAGTAGAAGTAGTACTTGAAATAGTAGAAGTAGTAGTATAGTAGTAGAAGCAGATGTAGTAGTAGTATAGTAGTAGTCGTAGAAGTACTAGTATAGTAGTAGAACTAGTAGAAGCAGAAGTAATAGCAGTGGTAGTATAGTAGTAGTAGTATTAGAAGTAGTAGAAGTAGTAGTATATTAGTAGGGGAGAGTACAAGTAGTAGTAATAGTAGTAGAAATAGTAGTAGTAGTAGAAGTACTAGTACAGTAGTAGAAGAAGTAGTAGTAGTAGTATAGTAGTAGTAGAAGTACTAGTACAGTAGTAGAAGTAGTAGTATAGTAGTAGTAGTAGTAGTATTAGAAGTAGTAGTATAGTAGTAGGGGGGAGTACTAGTAGTAGTAATAGTAGTAGAAGTACTAGTACAGTAGTAGAAGAAGAAGTAGTAGTATAGTAGTAGTAGAAGTACTAGTACAGTAGTAGAAGTAGTAGAATAAGTAGTAGTATAATAGTAGTAGTAGTAGTAGTAGTAGTAGTAGTAGAAGTAGTAGAAGCAGAAGTAGCAGAATATAGTAGTAGTAGTAGTAGTATAGTAGTAGTAGTAGAATTGGAAGTAGGAGTAATAGAAGTAGTAGTAGCAGCAGTAGAAGTAGTAGTAGTAGAATTAGTAGTAGTATAGTAGTAGTAGGAGTAGTACTAGTAGTAGTAGAAGTAGTAGTGGCAGCAGTACAAGTAGTAGAATTAGAAGAAGTAGTATAGTATTAGTAGAAGTAGTAGTAGCAGCAGTAGAAGTAGTAGTAGAATTAGAAGTAGTAGTATAGTAGTAGTAGGGGTAGTATTAGTAGTAGTAGTAGAAGTACTAGTATGGTAGTAGAAATAGTACTAGTATAGTGATAGCAGATGTAGTAGTATAATAGTAGTAGGGGTAGTAGTAGTAGTGGCAACAGTAGAAGTAGTAGTTGTAGTAGTAGTAGTAGAAGTAGTAGTAGTAGAATCAAAAGTAGTAGAAATAGTAGTAAAAGTAGTTGTAGATGTAGACATGCTGCCAGCCTAAACATGCTACCTATGACAGCTGCCACAGTCTGCTTCGTTATGGAACCTGCCCTGAAGATCGTGTAAAGAGGAACTTTAATGTGTTAATATAAAAAGCAAAATTGTACTGAATGTGGATACTCGGTTCTCCAGATCCACCTCAATCCCTAATAGCTGCAACAATCCCACAGTGCATTCCTCTCTACTTTCACTGCTCAGCCTGTTTCTAAGTCTTTCTATGTGAATGTTCCATTTGGAGAGAGGAGTATGTCATGTCAGGGAGCCAGGTGGATCCAATGAATGGCACATCCATAGTAAGTACAGTTTTGTTTTTTATATTAATTCATTAAAGTCCACCTAAACCTATATTTTCATTTAGATGAATTTAAGTTATTTTAAGATTACCGTTTTCAGGTATCCCAGCTGAGTTTTATTGTAATACATCTTAGATGTGACAGCTATGGACCTATCTGCATTGGGATAATATGTTACACTGACATCAATGAAAGCAATGGGATAGTGCTTTACCGGGGATAAACACAGTATCATCAAAGATGTAGAAAGAGGTACGGAGCTTGGGAAAATAGTAACATTTACTTTCATAGTAATATGGTAACAAATGCATATCACAAGTGGGCAATAAACTCATTTGAATAAAATGAGTTTTAACATGATATTTTGCTATGAAAATATATATGACTTAGGGCTAGATTTACTAAGCTGCGGGTTTGAAAAAGTGGGGATGTTGCCTATAGCAACCAATCAGATTCTAGCTGTCTTTTTGTAGAAGGTACTAAATAAATGAAAGCTAGAATCTGATTGGTTGCTATAGGCAACATCCCCACTTTTTCAAACCCGCAGCTTAGAAAATCTAGCCCTAAGATTCCATTCTGCAGTTCTTTTATCATCAAGGCATATTATCATTTATTAACATTTTCTTCATGGTTCTCCTTTACATTTTACTACCTTGACGAGTGTCTGAAGCTCAGCGCTAGACAGAAAAAGTTAGATATGTCTGTTGATCACAGCCTCCACCTGTTCTGCAAAGTGAGCATATGGTGACTTACCAGATGTACAGTAGTTAATCAAGAAAAGAGGGCAAAGATTGTCAATTCAAGTGCTCATTATAAAATGAAATGAACCCCAAATGACAGAAGGTGTGTACTTAAAATCTAACCTTAGCAGACAATTAAAACAAACTATTACAAAAGGGAACAAAGAAAGTATTAAAATAAAAACATTGGATGACAAACGCCAGAGCATGTGTTCAAGGTATTCATATCAAAATCAGCCAAAAATAATTTTAGGTATCATTATATAGCATAATCGCTGAGACACTAAATCAGATTAAAAAAATGAGTATATTCTACTTATGCTGGGGAAGAAACTCATATCATTTAACCGATAACATTTTTATTTGCAAAAATCTGTGCTAGAGATCTTTCTGATACCTTATGGTGGAAATAAAGTACATACTAAAGATGTTTCCGTCCAGTGATGGCTTTTGACAAGAATGTTTGTGGTTAAAATGCAGAATCTCAATCTCTCTCTCTCTTTCACTTACTTTCTCTCTCTATCTTTTTCTCTCTCTCTCTCTCTCTCTCTCTCTCTCTCTGTGAGTTGGATGCTGCAACTAATGATTTGGATGTTGTGGTTGTATAGTCAGCAAAATCAACAATTAACCAAAATGTGATTAGCATAGTCAAGTTTTGATTTTATTAGTTTTTAGTTTGTCAATTGTATCTGAAATACTTCTTTATTGTTATTACATTTTTGAAACAGTGGCATTTATTCATATTTAATTTGAATTTGGATACAATATTGTTCTATGATTAATATTTATGCTACTTAAATGTGCATTTCTCAAGGACCTGTGAATTTGTTATAATTTTTTTTCAGTTTAAGTGATTGTCATCTATAAATATGTAACACACATCTTTCATTTTAGAGCTTTCCAATACATGCTGGAAGCACTCTCGCACACCCCCCTACCCAATATACATAAACCAAAATTCCATTGTTAGAGATAAATATGAACTGATTTTGATCAAACAATTAATACTCGAAAACACTTTTTCATGTCTTTATTGAGCAAACATATCCAACATTCACTTCCTTGGTTGAAAATATGTGATTTTTTTTTACATTTATCAGCAGTTTCTCCTTTAGCTGAAAACAAAATGTTTCTTGTACTCAAACACACATCGTCAGGAACTCACAGGAACTGCAGAGTCAAGGCAGTCAGCCTGGCTTGATGCTATGTGCAGTGGAGACATGGGGGTATATTTATTAAACTGTGGGTTTGAAAAAGTGGAGCTGTTGCCTATACAACCAATCAGATTCTAGCTGTTATTTTGAAAAATGCACTAAATAAATGAAAGCTAGAATCTGATTGGTTGCTATAGGCAACATCTCCACTTTTCCAAACCGGCAGTTTAGGAAATCTAGCCCATGGAGTCTAACATAGAGTAAGTTTTCAACAGCAAGGTTAGATTTTGCTGCTAGCACCACACAGGTTGTGGACCTCTGTGCAGGTACCACACATAACTGGCAGGTACATACTACCAGAGAGTATATATAGGTTAAGTGGGGATATTATCAGGAATATTGTGAATACCAAAGATGTCAGAGAGCTTGTCCAAGGCCATCAATGAAGAACATCGGCGGTGCTGCCCAGGGAGGATCTGCCTGCGGCGCGGCAAGAAAGACCGTTGGGATCGCGGTAGACCCCTGTAAGTACACCGGAAGGTCCAGCCATGACACAGATATAACACTGGAGGCATTTTGCCAATCACCCTTTTTAGAACTTGGTCTTGCATTAACTGCTTACTCTTCATCATGCAATAAGTCACCCTAGAGCAGAAACAGTTCTCTTTGCTCATTGAGCCATTCTGTTTTAAATTTACTTGTGTATTATTTTAAAGCACCTTAACACCCTCATATCTTTCAGTGACTTCAAGCTATTTGGGACCTGAAATTATAAACTAATCTTAAACTATGGGAAATCAAAAGTGGTAGAAGGCAGCCTCTGGTGATTAGAAAACAAGCACCACGTACCAGATAGGTTACTTGATAATTGCTTATCAGAATACTGTGCTGAGGGGAACACCACTAGGTCGAAAGGGTAATGAATCCAGATCCCACAACTTCTAAGTTGACATCAAGCTCACAATTATCATTAATATTTTTTTTTAGAAAAGGAACCCGATAGTGTACTATTTTCCAAAATATGTATATTTAATTAATAATCCAATATACATGTTTACATCAATATTAAAATATATAAACTTGCCTGTAACTCTGGTTTAGGTCCCTATAGATTTATTAATAGAATGCCAGCTTCCAATTTGCTATATTGAACTGTAACCGGATTGCACCAGGAATTGTGGATGACTGCCACCTTTTCTCTAAACCTGAGGAGTGATCTGTAAGGATTTTGGTATTCTGTATGACATTTGATTATTCAATATATTGTGTATATGGACCTATCTGCATTGGGATAATATGTTACACTGACATCAATGAGAGCAATGGAATAGTGCATTACCTGAGATAAACACAGTATCATCAAAGATGTAGAAAAAGGAACAGAGCTTGGTAAATTAGTAACATTTACATCTATAAGGATTTTGGTATTCTGTGTGACATTTGATTATTCAATATAATGTAAATATGACCCTTATGTTCCTTGTGCCCATTAGCCAATTTGTTTTTACTATGTTACAATAACCTTCAATCATGTTAATCTGCCACCCATGTTTAATAATTGAGATTGTTATTTATCTGAAATTAAATGTTTCATTTTCTCCTGACCTAACATTTGCCATTTATGCCTAAAACTTTCTCTTTCACGGAAAAGGCTGTTCTTCAAATAGCCTTCAGATCATCATCATTGCAGTCATTTTTATGGTTTACTTCTAGCAGATTCATAAACACTGACTCAAAACAATAGAGGGGCCTTCAGAACAAGATAGCAGCTTAAACCGTAGGGCTCCTTGTGACTTCCTGCAACAATTAATGTCTTGCTAATTGTCTATAATTTCAGGAACTGTCCCAGCAATTGAAGATTTGTCCATGGAAAAGTTTCTTATTGCTAATGTCCCTTTTTTCCAGTATTGACCAACTGTAGAGTATAATAAATTTGTATTAATTGGATACTAATTACATTATAACCTTCAGAATTTTAGGGCCCCAATGTCTGACTAGAGAGCACTATACACAAGGCATAGATGCAACTCTCAGTACAAAGTGTCACTGGAAATTACAAGAAAATGTTGATAAGTATAGAAACATAGTCGCACAATGGTTAGCATTGTTGCCTCGCTGTGCTGGGGTCTTGGGATTAATTCCGACCGGCATCTATTTGTGTGGAGTTTCGTGTCATCAAGTATTACCCCCTTATTATCATGAATATTAACATACTTTTACCAACAAAGATAGTGAATGTAGGAGAAAAATATAAAAAGGAAAAAAGGAGCGTCATTTTTTATTCATGTTTTCTTTCTCTGTTATGAAGATTTAAATGAAGGTCAAATTAATGTAGTATTGTTTATAAGTATGTACAATATTTAGATAACAGTGCATGTGCTGACAGTGTATAGTATAATGTACACTGTAATATGTTATAAAGACATTAGAATTTACAGTGTAGATTTGTAACCATATAAAGGTATCAAATATAAAAAGATCAATTATATAGACTATAGGCATAGAATTTCACTAGTACAATCCTTATCAAAACTAGGGATAGGTTTTTCTTGTAGTGTATAGGTATATTGTAATACATATTAACAGGATGATATTGCTAAACACTGATGAATCGATCAATAAGAACAGTTTATACAGACAGATAATGTAATATAAAGCATTGGCATGGGTACAGCAGTTTAGAGATGGGCTATCATTGTTGTTGACATCTCTATTCCTAGTTTGTTGCTCTCAGAGGACTCTTTGGTGGCAGCAACTTCCAGCAATGAGTATGTAGCCATATGTGCCTTTGATATTGCCAGGCTCTGCCATTGTTTATTGACTATGTTGTCTGTTTACACTCCTGTCTGTAATGAAGTGAGGTGCAGACAGTAGCCTCCAGCTTCTACAAGGTCTCCTACAACACTGGAGTCTTCTGGTGCATTTTGTGGCATTTCACCAACCCATTACTGGTTCTAGTTTTTGACTGCATTTGTCTTTGTATGTTGAGTTATGACTTCTATCTGCCATAGTCATAATCTCTCAATTGTATTATCTGTCCTGTTTATACTTTGTCCTGTGTATCTGCCTTGTCTTGTTACCTATTTTGTACATTCCAGATATCTCCAAGTTTGCCTTGTCCATCTTCTCTGCATATTGTCCCTTTCCTGCTGTTAACCCTGTGTCTGTATAGTTCCTCCACTTGCCTGTGCTCCAGTTGTCTGTTAGTCCTGTCGCCCTCCTTTGCCTTAGGGTAGCTTTGGGTTTTTCATGCTAAAGAAGCTGCTATACACATAGGACAGTAACTAGTTCTCCACTTGGTTCTGGGGTGTCATGCCATTCTACATATATGTGTTTCTTTTAAAGATGGGTAGAGCCACTTGTTTGTTCAACTGATCCTATTCTGGTACTGGCAGTTGTTATAGCGATTGTATTGTATTCAAAACTTTAAATCAAAATGGGTAGATGTGTATGTAAAGCTTTAACAAAGTGTGCACTTGTGTATGAGAAACACATGAAACAGTTCTTTATTATATGGATTAGCCGGGGGAAAGAAAATGCATTTTTATATCATTTATAAGTGATGAGTCTTCTCTCTTTGCATATTAGTAAATTTACAATTGTAGAGAATAACAATGTCCAACAATATTTATTTTGAAACTCCTCTTATAGGGGAGTTATACAACATGAAAGAGAACATTATAATTAAGACTTTCCTAGACTTCTAAGGTCATGTAACCATTTGGTAGCCTGTCTTGCAAGCTGGAGAATTAAAGGTCTGTATGTAGCTCTAAGGAAAAGCCGTGTGTCATGTCAGGAGGGCTGAGTGTTTTCAATTATTGCAAAATGAAACATATTAACAAAATTTATTAAGACAAGTGTTACATAAGATTCAGACACACAAACATGTTGCCAATCCATCACATCAAGCACAATTACTATCAAAGGTTTGAACCAGCACATTGACAGTAGCCTCCTATTGTCATGACCAGCTAAGACTTTCGTCTTGAGTACGTTTATAAAAACAAATGACTTTGGAATGAACCTCTTAGTTTTATCTTTCTTTTGAACCATATTTACAAACTGTACTGTGTAATTTTTTTTTTCTATTCCCTTTCCAACCTGGCGATGTTGTTATAGCGTCATATTTACACTGCATGCCCAGAAGTATCATAACCTTAACCCATTACTGCCATTGGCAGGATTTACATTGATACATGCCCCACAGTTACTATGCCGTCAGCACAAATTCTACATCAATAGACATTTGCTCCGTTAATGGCCACAGCTTAGAACGTCAGTTAGCCGAGAGCAACCATGTTTCAAGTTCAGGAAATTACTCCGTAAGATATATTTGCAATGTCTGTAGATACAGCTTACGTAAGACTTGTCTGGTGATTCACTTCTAATATGTCTCATACTGAGACAATTTTAAAGAAATATTTAATTGGGATCTTTTATTTTCTCTAAGAATAATTTTATTTGATTAAAAAAAATAAAAATGTGGCAGGACAGCTGACAATTGGCAAGTCTGGGGAAAAACAACAACTGTACAGTAAATTATAATGATGAAGGTACCCATGTGTGTAGAGCTCCTGATGGATAAAGAGTATTATATATGGAACTGAAGACAAGTGATGGAAAGATTTAGCTGAAAGGAGGAAAACACAGCTGAAAAGAGTTGTTTTATTTCTGACTTTTTTGATCAACTGCTGGAAGGGTTTTGGAATGACTGATATAATCGCTCTATTGCCGTCTAATGTGATAAATATTTTTCATTCGCCACATAAAATAGCTGCAGAAGATATGTGAGTGGTGTGTGTATTGGGGGGGACGGGACATGATTGTGTTTGTGGCTTCTGAATAGTCCTCCTGCTCACACACCTCATCCACAACATTACACAGCCCACGGCCATGAGATAGACCATGGCGCTCCATAAAAGTATTAGGGTAAAGTTATTAATAAAGTGATTGCTGGTATCCTCCACTACAACCAGCACATTGTGGGTCTGAATCCTCGAGGCACGCATACTGAACGCAACGTGCATTTGTTTTAAAACGCACCCAAATTCAATTGAGGGAGCAGATCTAAAGATATTCGGGTTTAGGTCTGCTCGGCTCTACTACACAAGACACTGCAGGATATCTCCAATAGCTATGGGAGATATAAATTCACTAAAAAACGCACAGAAGAAAAAAAAAATCAATGTCATCTGTTAATAATATAGGCAATAATGACAAACAGTTTAAAAAAGAAAGTTTTTTTCCCCATGAAATACATTTCTTAGGATGTTCTTAATTTTTACAGTTGCTCCTGATTGCAAACACATGTTATAGCATGAACACACCCCTGTCATTACTACTGATCAGGACTTAGACTAGACCTGTAGCTGGAGCAAGAGATATGGCAGAAAATCAAGTGCCTTTGAGATGCCCGGAGCTTGAACCGGGCGTGACTGTGTGCGCTCGAGTTTGGTACGCCTTTACAGTAGATTGACTATGGGCGAACGTCCCTTCCCCGTCCCATTCTCTCCCAGGTATTGTAAGCTGATGAACTGAACGTTGTTACGTTTAGTTTGTATGTTCTGGTTCTGGGCATGTGCAGATCAAATTTGTGGATTGTACGCATAAAATGGGCATTACGTTCCTTGATGAATTAGGCCCTGTAATTTTAGGATCCCTCAGTTAATTTAGTTACCCATGCATCACTCAAAATGGAAATTAAGAATGTTAAAACGAGAGAATAATCCTTTGTTCAATCTAATTTTTTAAGTAATTAAAAACATTCTTTACTTTCTTCTGAGACATTTCCCCAATTAAATCTGTGATTACTGGCAACCCCTTATGTCCCAAGAAAAGAATGGGGAGTACAAATAAAAATGTAAACCATGTCCACCGAACATTATAATCCCAATCAGATTAATTAATGTTCCTCTTGTCTGGAAAACTTTGACTCAAGAACTGTTGCAAACAATCAGTTAGGGGATTCTGAGAAAGGTATTAAATACTTTTACAACTAGTTTGTCTACTTGGGAAAAAAAAAAACAAAGAAAGATAAATGTAAGACCCTTGGGTTATTTTCTTTACTAGTTATTGACTATGCAAGACTAATAAATGACCAATACCACATGAAATACATTAATATACGCAATTTACAGAAGCAATATACACATTAATGGCCTGATTCATTTCGGATGCAACCTGCATGCAAGTTGTGTTTAAAAGTGAGCGCGGAACTTGTGCATAGTTCCGGCCATATACAAAAATCCAAGTGGATCTCAAGTTACGTTTCAATTTGAATCTGGGTGTAAGTAGGCTCTACCTAACCGCTACTTGCTGTATATTACCAGACAGAACATAGTGCAGGATACACACAGGCATATGAGCAATCTAAAATCCCATCAGAAAGCATGCAAAATAAAAAGTTGCAAAATAAATTAACAACTCATAATACTATGAACATTAATAAAAATGTGTTTTGTACAATGTTTATTTTTTATTTTACATTAAATACATAAGTCAGGATGTCCTAAATTCGCACTGTACATGCAATGCATTTTTATATTCTCTCTTACTTGCATAGAAATGTTCTTTGCTATCTAGGGGCACATATACATGTAGACACACTCAATCCTGTGACAGTCATCACTATTAGTCAGCACTTACACCTGCCCTGTAGCTGGTACAAATAATATAGCTAAAAAATATACTTTAGGGAAACCCAGGACTTGAATCGGTCATATCACTTAAAGTTTTAGGCAGTTGTAAGTGTCATTTGCGTTTGGACATGAATAGCATGAAATTGCCTTCATTGGAATAAGCTCCGTTTCTGAGCATTTGCAGAGCTATTTCACGCAAGATACAGCACAAAAACAGACATACATCCTAATATGAATCAAGCCCTTAATGTTATTACAATTTAATTGCAAGGAAAACTGCATATATCTAGATATGCTCCCTATATTTTCTTTTCAGTGGAGCAAGGTTACCAATGAATAGTATGAACATATGGACTAAGCATGAATTCTCAACCAAGAATCCATAAAACAGACACAAGTAAGTTGCTTTGTTATTTGTTTTCCATTCATTAAAAAAAAAGTTTATTTGTGTTTATAAGATTATGCTTCTGCCCATAAAATAGTGTAAAATGACGCGATTTGCGTCATTCCGTCATGGGGGCGGGGCCAAAATGACGCGATTTCGCAGCCCCGCCCCCTGCACGCCCACGTCCCAGCCGGCATCTCCCGGAAAAAGAAAAAAAAATGTTGGCAAGTATGTATAAACCTCAATAACAATGTTTATCCCATACCACTAACATTCATTGTACATGAACCAAAACCATATATTCTCCGTTATTTCATTCCATCTCACATCATAAACTCCAGCTATCTCACATATAGACTTATACCATGTATTATCATAATTTGCAATTTCATCTATCTCACATGAAAACTTCACACTACAACAAAGCTATTTTGTATCTCACACGGGGGCCATTTTGTCCAATCATGGAGGTCATATTAACTTACAATGGCAATCATGTTGAAAGCTTACCATCTTGATTGAAACAACCTCCACTTTGTCTACTGTGTGTTTAAACACTGCCTCCATTAAACACATTGCATATGATATTGTCACCATATTACCTCTCATCCCATGAACTCCATTTCTTCTGTATTAGGAAACAGGTTTACATTACTATTAATACAAACTCTGTAAGCTCAGCCATACTCTAACATAAACTGATCAAACTCTGTTACAAAATAAACAGTTTCACACCACAGACCACTTTCCATTCAAAATACTATAGAAACTCCATCAAAATCCAGTTTAACATTCTAGCTATCTTTTAAACTCCGTAATCTGAACCGTGCATATACACAAATTGTTCAATCCTTTCATGCTTCACATTCCATTACAAAATTCATAAATACTTGCATGTCCATGAGCTCCCAGTCTGGGGAAGAGAGAGATCTCTCAGCCCTGTGTGTGAGCTTTTAAAACCTTTCTGAGGGGTGGAGCAACCCATGTCACAGACAGTTGTCTCCAGAGCCGGATTTACCACTAGGCAACCTAGGCAATTGCCTAGGGCCCAGCGGTCCCCAGAGGGCCCTCCCAGGGCCGGCGGTGAGACCACCATTTAAAAATGGGCGCTACTTATGGGCCAGTGCTATATGCGTGCCCCCCCCCCCCCCCCCCCCCCGGGCTAAAGTCTGCCAGCCAGCCCCTGAATAGGGATATATGTTGTGCTAAAAAACTATAGTGCTATGGATTTTTTCAGGGGGGGGGCCCAAACCAGTATCTTGCCTAGGGCCCCATGAGGTCTAAATCCGGCTCTGGTTGTCTCACAGCATTTGATATGTAAATGTGAGATTCTCAGGCCAAAACAGGTTCTACAATTATTAAAATAAAGCCGTACAGTGCTGAGAAGGATTCTCAACATTTAGGTTTAAATAAACGGAACTGAAAAAAGATGTGTTTAAATTCAAAAGATGTCACACATTTATTGGTATCTATTGAAAAGAGATTACACAAAAAAACAAAAACACGACATCAATTGCTATTAGGAACTATCAATATTAGCAAGTATCCTCTGAGGATATCATAAATACATATCAACTACAACATGCTGGCTTGAAACTTTAAATGTGTTGAGATGTGTATACAAGAACTTTCCTGTTTTACTATTAAAACAGGGGAGGGAGAGGCAAATGATAGTAAGAGTAAAAAATTACCAACAAACTGTTAGATTGCCAATACAATGTTAAAAGTAGAAGATCCTCAATTCAACTCCACTGAAAAAGGAGGTAAGCTACACTTACCCATACCTGAATCCAGTTTCCTGCTCCCGGCATCCACTTAGTTTCCTCAGTTTCCCACTCTGGCTTGGCTTTACAACTCTTCTGGATCCCGATTTTGTCCTGTAACTCCCATTGGGATACTGATCTCTTTCATTCCCTGACACCCCTTTGGATCACGATTCGGTACTTCGCTCCAGCTGGCTTTGAACTCAGAACATCTGACCACTTTCTTTTTGCCCACCTATATCGCTAGTAATTGACTTGGATATCCGTGACCTGCACCTCCCTCGCAGCGAAGCCCATACTTTCTTGCAAGGGTCTCTGATGAACATCAGGGGCACGTTGGACTTCACGCCTCTTAGCTTAGTAGTGCAAATACTGGAAAGAAGTTACCATCTGTATAACTGCTTTCATGACAGTATACTCTGGCCCAAATGGATGGTACAGAGAGGTGATCTTTTGTCTGGCCAGACAGGTTGATCAACAGGAGACTTACCAAGCATAGTTGTTGCAGTGTATTAAAGGGGTAGTATCCCACCTTGATTCTGCTTTGACGCCCCATTCCCAATCACCACAGTCGATTCGGCTAGGAAATTACTTATTCCTCCTCCAGAAAAATACGATGGTGGACCCAAGAAATGTCAAAGCTTTTTGAACCAGTATGTCATCCAGTTTAAGTGGAGTCCTGAAAACTTCTTGTCCAAGAGATCCAAGGTCTAAATTATTTTGTTACTCACTGGACAAGCACTTATCTGGGTCTTACCCCTCTGGGAACGTAATGACCCGATTCTCCAAAATTCTACTTCCTTCATTGAGACTCCCCGGAAGATCTTCATTGAGCCTGGACATGTATCGACTGTGGTCTCCAGTCTGCTAACTTTTCATCAAGGATCTTTTCCCGTGGGCCAGTAAGCAGTCCAATTACCTCCTGATCTGGATGATCTATTTTCCCTGTGCATTAAAGCAAATATACGTTTCAGGGAGCGATCACCATAAAGTGAAAATTCCAACCATTATACGCATACTCTGATACTCCGGTTCCAGAACCACAATGTGGTTCCTGAGGGACATATGCAGATTGGCAAATAACGTCTCACCCAAGAAGAATGTGAACGTCGGTTCAAGAGCAATATTTGTGTCTACTGTGGGGACTCGGGTCATCTTCTGTTCACTTGCCAAGACTAGGAAATGCAATTTCCTTAGCAGTTCCATGGAGGTCAACCTAGGAGATATGGAATCTTCTCCCTGCCCCCAGAAGAATCCAGATTTTCTTATGCCAGTTACTGTTTACTTTCCTAGTGGGCACTTGGTGATCTCTGCTTTTGTGAACTCTGGATCTGCCAGAAACTTAATTTCCATTGCTCTAGTGACTAGATGTGCTGGAAAAACAAGTCAGAGCCAAAGAGGTCCCACCTTGCAACTTACAGGACTTAAAAGGACCTTCTGCAAATGTTTTGATGCCAGATACCCCAGCACACCTTCAGAAAACCTGTTTTGGCGGCATGAGAGGGACCACAATATTAGGCAGGTGGTTTAATGTTGTGGCTGATTGGTGTATATCCTATTACTTCCCTATGATTCAGGGATATACCACTGTATTGCATTAAAAGTGTGTTTCTCTTAAGCAGTTCTATTAGCTTTGAAATAGTTGATATAACTCTAAATTTCTAGCAGAGTCTGGAAAATTGTTGCTCAAGCACCTGGTGAGAAATTGACTGTGGGCGATGGACTAACAGCGTTTCAACAAAATACAGAATGATTCCCCAGTAAATCTTTATTAATAGAAAGTCAACAAAATCAACAGGTTTTCTTTTATTTAATAAAAAACAACTTCTTTCCCCACCTGCCATGAAATTCACTCCTCTATAATGATCAAAAAAATAAAAATAACCACATGAGCTAAACTACAAACAATTTCAGAGTGCTCCACTTCAACTGCTAGCCCAAAACAGGTACTGCCAAACCTAACAAGAAAGTAAGGCAAAGAAACAACAATATGCAGCACATAATCAAGTACCTTCTAAATTTAAAATCTTAACGAGTAAATAGAGATATTATACAATTAATAGGACTATGCAGGACCAATATATGTATATATATATATATATATATATATATATATATATATATATATATATATATCTAAAAATATATAATTGGAAAAGATTGCACTCACATCTTCAAGTAAATTCTCCATTGGGGTGCTCCACAATAGCTCCCATTTCCATAGCAGCTAGTACATATTCAAAAAGTAGAGAGGACACTCACCATTTAAAACAAATAGATTATTTTTTATTTTCAATCCAGTTCCTTTATATTGTAGTCGATGTTTCGGTCTCACATCCAGACCTTTTTCAAGACAGGTTTACATAGAACTGCAAACAAATGTCTATATATATTATATGTAGGAAGTGTAGCAATCGGAATATTTTCACATTTGTGTTCATCTTAGTATTAAATGGAAAGTGATAAAAACACATGTATACAAAAGAGTCCAATTCTGAATCATAAGTAATTTAAAATAAATGAATATAGGTATAGGTGAGCATGCCCAGAAATTTGATTTTCTCAATTTTATTTATAATAATAATAATAATAATAATAGTAATAATAATAATATAAATAGAGATTTCTCAGAAATGTAGAAGAACTTTGTGGCTAATATTTTTAATAAGGATATTGCATTCTTAGAGCACATATAGGATGGCTAAGAAACTGGTGGTTACATGAACAGTGCAATAAATAAATTACATACTTTGTATTGCAATTTACAAAATGTTTGATCTGAAGCTTGTTTTTTGTAATATCAGACTCAAAAAATAAACCAAGGTTCTGAAAAATGGAATGAGTAAAGCGTCTTGGGCTGTTGCATTTAAAATAGCCTATTGGCCATTGTATTGTTCCTATACTGATTATCAAAAAAAATAGGTACCGAAAGGTTTGCAAAAACCACAGAGGTCTGTGTTTGTAAAATAGACTTTGAAATAGGATCCAACAATTGTTTCTTTTGACTATGATGCAATCCTACGTGATGAGCTATAATATTTTGATATAAAACACATTTATTGTTCTGGAAAGGTGGCAGGGATCTCATTTTTATAGTCTTGACATTAGTTAGCAGGTGCTCCCTTTTCTAGCTCTAGAGATTTTGAGAATTCAATATCCAAAAGGATATCAGGATATTGTTTTTATCTAACATTATCCATTAGTACCAATGCTTGTTCTTTAAATATTTCATTAGAAGCAGGGGCGCACGCATGATTGTCAGGGGGGGTGGAGTGTTTCCCCCCCTGACCCAAAAAAACCCCAAAAAAACACGAGAGAGAGCTGCTGTCCTATACAGCAGCCGCGGCGTTGTCAAAGAAGCGTCTGCGGCGGTGCTGTATACAATAATGTATAGGACAGTGATGATATGGTGGCCACTTAGTTAACGCAGGGGGGGTTTCTGGAGACTCAGAAACCCCCTCTGTGTGCGCCACTGAGAAGAACAGTTTCTCCTAATGCTATTGAGTTGACACTTCAGTATATTTTTTTATGCAACTTTTATAATAGTTACTCTGAAAATGAAGGTGACTGTTGGAGTCTACCTTCTTATAATAGGTACAATTCTGTATTTTACTGTTGACAATTATTATGGTTTTATCCAAGTAGTCAATCTGAGTTTGGTGATACGTGCACTTGAGTGTGAGATTAAATGATTTGTGGTTCCAATGACAAATAAAATCCAAAGGAGATTTCTCATCCCCTTCCCAATTGAAAATCCTAAAAAAGATCATCAAAATTGGACTAGGGGATAAATGTATGAAGCCCCGGGTTCTTCAACACCCGCGAGTTCGGCGTCTTCGGCGTTTAAATTTAAAGCGGCGCTGCCTTGTAAAGGGAAACTTCCATTTACAGGGCAGCGCCGCTTTAAATTTAAACGCCGAAGACGCCGAACTCGCGGGTGTTGAAGAACCCGGAGCTTCATACATTTACCCCCTGGTCTGCCCCAAAACCTCCAAAGATTAAATGACAATGAAAAAAAAAAATAGAAAAACATCTATGAAACATGGCCCTTCTATGTGCAGGGGCTGACAGGGAACTTTTAACCTTTTAGTCCAAACAAGCAGCCTAGTGTTTGCCACCTCCAGAGAGCGAGTGACCAAATTACAGAGGGCAGATTCATGTCTAGCATGAATCTGCCTTCCAGCCCTCTAATTTTCTACTCACACACCACAATAAAAGATCTGCGTTTGCCCACAAACACCCCTATAAATGTACCAACAGCTATTGGAACAGATTTTAACAAGCTTCAAAAGCCCCCTCTCAAAACTTTAAACCAATTACCTCTAACTCTATCAATTGTTTTTAAACAAATAGACATAGTCATTTTGAACCATTAGGACTATGAAAGTGAAGCACATCTTAAAAAATTCTAAAATCGGACCCCAAAAAACAAATTCTCTAGAGGACCTAAATGTCATTATAAGGGAAGCACTGGCCAGAAAAATTTTAACCATAGGAGCATTTCAATATATTTATGAAACTGATCCAGTAAGTCTCTTGAAAATCTCTCTGGTGACCAATTATTGCCAGGATTGACTCTGACATCCCACTGTTTGGAATATGTGGAGATATTCCTTAAAAATATGTTGTCTTTCTAGACTCATACTTGAAAGATGCTACATCAGTTTTATTGTTTTAAAAGATAGTTTTCCTGCCAGTGTTTATCACTGGTTCATGAGTGATGTCCAGCCATCTATTCTTCAATACAACACCATGTAGGTATAGAGGTCTGTAAGAAATCCTTAAAACAGCATGAGGAAACTCACGTGGAGTGTATTTGAAATTTAATTCATTTTATGTTAGCATATAATTATTTGAAAGTTTTGGACTCCTATGGGGACAGTATTTGCCCCTAGCTATACAAATTTACACATGGGGGTATTGTAGTCATGTTTTATTCTAAGAGAGAATTCCTTCTTCTCATGTGATAGGTTTTATAAAATTATATATATATATATATATATATATATATATATATATATATATCTTAATGCTCTGGCAAGGAAGTAAAGAAGAAAAGAGCACTGTGAGGATTTTCTGACTGTTATGCAAGATAATTATTTTGATTTGTAATTCATATCCTAAATTAATTCTGAGAAAACTGAATTTCTTTAATTTATCTTACAAGAGAGTGAGCATACTTAAGTCATTATAAAAAACATTATTAAGGTTGTTGACTCAAACAGCTACCTACATTATTCCAACTGCCATTTAGACAAAATAACATATATACCAGGATCAAAAGAAATTGCAGTCAAGTAGATGATTTTAATCAACAAGCTCTGATGTATGGACAAAGATTTCAAGAAACTAAATATCCTACATTGCTTATAAAGTAAGCCCTTGCATAGAAAGAACAGAGAGATTCAATATTAAAATGTAAGGAGAACAATAATCTTACAGAAAACTTTTAATTTGTCAGTAAAAGAACTTAAACAGATCATGAATGAACATTGTAATGTGTTGAAAGTTGATGCAGTATTAGGTGTTATCCCAGAAGAACCCCAACGGATAATCAAGAAAACACATACCCCGAAAGATATCCTGAACCCTAGTGCCTTGAGAAAGAATATAGCTGACTCTAGGAACTGACTGGAATGTAATAAATCAGAGTTCCTTTAACTGCGGACATTGTGCTGCATTATCTAAATATATGGATAGTAATTCTAAAAATGTAGTGACTCTGGGGTTAAGTTTAATATAAAACATTTGCTGAGCTGTAACAGCACATCAGAAATATGTCTGTGCAACCTTCAGTACATCAGGAAAACGAAAAGGCAAATTAAGATAAGTCTGCAGGAACACATTTTACATTAAAAACATTCAGTCTGAAATCACTTCAAACTCTGTCACCAATCAGATCCTCAGTGTCAGACATGTAAAGTTGGTGCAACAGGTGAGAGGGAAGGAGATCTTCCAAAAAAAAACTAGCACAGAGAGAAATGCATTGAAATTTTAGACCTTGCACCTAAAGGGCTTTAATGACTACTATAAGAGGCACATTTTTAGAATGTGATATGTGATATCACATGTAATATGTGATATAATGTATATTTTGTACATTGTCAGATCATTGCCCATTCAAGTGTTGTATGTATATTATATTTTACTTTCTCTTTAAGGAACCCAATTGTATATCTCAGTAAATGTCTGGAATGCATTACATATATATGTGTGTATGTGTGTGTGTGTGTGTGTGTGTGTGTGTGTGTGTGTGTGAACTCTATTGCATTTATACTGGCTGTTTAACGATCGCTGTATCCCTCTGGATTGTTTTTACTGACATACCAATCACTTTCCCTTTCTTATTTACACTTTATATTCTATTAGAACACCTCTATGGGAGTAACTTAGTATCTTCCGAGCTAATACTTTTATTACATACAACCACCATATCCCTAGTAAGAATGCGCATCTGACTATCTTTCAAAGTAGTCCATGCATGTACAATAACTTTAATGAGCTACCGCCAGTAAAAGTCATTAGTGCTTTCTATTCTCATGAGATTTAATGGAAGCAACATATTAACATTACATTACACTTTTGTGAGTGCCGATCATATGGTCATATCCAGGCCATCTTTAAAGTGATTCTTATAATTTATATACTGTATATAGAACTTTTAACTGGTTTGCGTATATTTTTAGCTTGGGCAATCTTGTTCTTTTTTTTTTTTGACAAATAAGTGCCAGTCTCTCACAATCTTAGTAATTCTATTGCTGTTCACTTTTGAATTAAACATGATAATTTGTTTCCTGTGAGGTTTGGTGTCTCTAGAACCTCATTAGTAGATTCCACTATCTTGGAGCAGCATAGTTGGAACATTTCAATGTATTTCTAAAAGCCTAAAATTAAAGTGTCCTCAATTAGGCTCGGCTCAAGCTACACACGTGTTGTTTCATGCACTCATTGTTGATTTGTATGTTTGTACACACCACACTACCCTGTAGTGGTCACAGCAGCACATCCCCTTACGGAGACAAAACACGTAGATAAGGAGTGCAGCTGTTCCTATATTGTTCTGATCACTGGGAACAGTGCCATCTTGCCCTAGATACCGGATTCTTTTTTGGTGTTGCCTTTTTAGGCAAGGAAGCTGCCATTTTATTTAAGCATCCATTGGAACCTATACCAGAGTTGCAGATAACCTTGTTTATATATTGTTCTACTCTCACTTTATGGTTGATCTCAAGCTCAGTGTAGCTATCTGACAGATGTTTTCCTTGTACTCCATGTTCTCAGATAAGCAAATTCCCGTAAACAACCCTGTCCTTAGTGTGACGACACTCCTCTGCATCACCTTATATTTTCACAATGTCTCACAAATGTATGACTGCTCTATATATGTCAGAAGAAGCGAATATGCATACTTCCAGCTTCATTCATAAAATGTGTTTAATCAGTTCAGCCTTAGTAGTAACTGAAGCTCATTTATAAAAGACGAGGGAGGACACACCTTGTTTGAACGGTTGTACTGAACAACCAGTCATAATGTGGGGTAAAAATAATTCCTACACTTCTGATTGGCTGGCCAAGAAAGGGGAGTTCAGGTTTCACCTTGAACATGAGTGTTTTGTTTTTCACTTGGAATTTTTGCAAGTGGTTACTGGTTATTTCATTTTTTTGCTACATTGTTTTTATCTCCCTTTGGACAAAGTAGGATCAGTATTATAGGAGAAGAAAAAGAAAGTTATATTGTAGGTGCACTAATGTTTTCAGACAGCTTTGTCCAAGGCAAAGCAGACTCTAGCGAAACGCGCGTCGGCGTCCTCGCTGTCTGTTAAGCTGATATCTCTTATATTGGCAGCTAAGCATACCCCGATATACCTAGAGTTAGTTCGGAGGTATCTGTAGGTAGCTAGCAATCCACTCCCTCTAACATATACCTCCATAAAGACTAGTAGATCTTACTTACTTATTTATTAATTTGACATTGACTAAGCAATATTATAGCATCACTGTGTACCAGAAGTATGTTAGCAAAAAACGGACAGAAACAATCAATACATTGATTAAAATCAATACCGTTACGCTACCACTATCGCTATTACTACTTAGCATATAACATGTCATTGATTAGCAACACCACAGCCTAATCTTATATCAGGTAGATGTTAGCAAGGAGTGGTTATAAATAAATAAGCACATTTGCTATAATAAATATTGCTATGATCACTACCCTTATTAGCATAAGTCCTAATACCAATAGAGAATAATCAAACAGATAGCGAGTATTTTTAATCTTTTTAACCTATATTTCGCTAAATTTTAAGTAACACTGAATAAAAGTTATATCTTAAAATTAAATATAATCATCTGAAAACATTAGTGCACCTACAATATAACTTTCTTTTTCTTCTCCTATAATACTAGTAATCAAGTTTAGGTGGCACCCCCAGGTCAATACACAAATAAGATTATACATTTATTGGGGTTATTTTTTCAGATGACAACTAGTGCGATAGAATTTTTCTCTCTTCAGTCCACAAAGTAGGATCAGGACAGAAGACTAAAGACAAGGGAATCGATGGGCGGGAAAATTTTGTTAAAGTTATTTATTTGAACATTTCTGGTTTAATGAACTTGGGTCTTAGGGTAGATTCTACCCCTGATCAGTCTGGGAGCTGTTTTTCACTATAACGAAGGGATCCTATGCTGCTAGTTTCCAAATTATAATGATCAGCCCAAACTGACTAGTGCAAGGGATGGTTATAATTACAGTGAGGCCATACTGCCCTATTGTATAAAGTATTAATTGTTTTAGTTAAAACTGTTTAACCAGAAAAGAATCAGGTAGAGGGGGGGAGTGTTACTAAATTTTGACTGCATTTTCTACTGAGCTGTCCAGCTGCTGAAGCAGAATGTAGCAATTTAGTTGGAAGCGTTCAATGAACGTCCCCGAACTTCATCAAAATTAGATTCGCTGCACATCTCTGCTGATCATTTGTACACGGTTGTCTACTAAACTACCCCAGCGATCAACTGTGAGGAGCAGCAAGCACAACTGTTATTACCCCTTGTTAGTAAGATAACACCATAATATATGGATCTGATGTAAACTAAAATTGCATGTTCAGATATTTTTTTTTACACTAGTCTTCTCTATATATACCCTCTACTTTTGCATTAGATTTGCACTAAAAACAGTTGGAAACTATACTGATTACAACCATCATTTTCACCACTTTTTGACGTAATATGCACAGAAAATAAATAATAGAAAATAAACTACAAGATAAGTCAGAGAAAAAAGTTGGTCTTAATTTATTTCCAGATGTAATGATCCTTCTGCAAAAACAAATGAACGATCATTTGTTTCAGGTCTCAACACATTCATTTATATTTAATGGATTACAGTGCTAGAACAGAGTGAAAATCTTTTTAATTAGAATGGAACAAGGAACTACTACTTATTCTTTCCTTGTAATCACTTATCTTGTCCTTGGGGAAAAAATTAGCTTTGAGATTTTTCTTTAATTAGAAAAACTGTAAGATGCCCAGGCTATAAATTCCAACCTTCCCTGAAAAACTGAACACAGGGAAACTGTTTGTTATCGTCACCTCTGGAATGAAGCATTGAACAAAGTACTTTATCTGATAACTAAAGTTTAATGCTGATTGCTTTTTATTTTATTGCATCACACCGGAATGCACTGGGGAATTATGTGCAAAAGAATTTATGCTGTCTTAGGCTGTCAGACTTCGAACTATCATGGTGGCAAATTGGCTTCACTAGATACATTAAAAAAGGATTTACATACATAAAGTTTATTACGCAGTCGTAACAAAGGAGTAGATAGCAAAAGAGCATTCACATTCATTGTATCCTCTTCTAAATCACCAATGGGTGATGTCTTCATTTATGAGAGTCAAATAATTTTCAATATCGTCTCATCAAAAAATAAACTAGTAGACATCTCTGACATATTGATACTTAAAAGGAGATCTCAGCCACATTTGTATTGAAACAATTCCCAGCATATTATAATACAATTCATTTCAGATTAATTTAATTGATTTTTCTGTTGTCATATGGATGAAAAAAAACATTTCAGGTTCTCTATAGCCCAAGGGATAACCATTTTTCAAGTGGTTATAAAAAAATGTTTAACCTGTAGCAAAAAGTCTTGCTGGCTGCCCGCCAATAATGGTGAATTGAATGGGTTAGTATGTAATAGGGAAAAGCTATAAGTCAAAGCTCAGACTATAATATTTTCAACGTATGTATTTAAAATGTAATATTAATTTTAAATGGAAAACAAAAATCATAACAATGTTATTATATTATCAGTTGGATCAACTTAGCATAATGTTTTCCATGTAGCAACAAATTTGTACATTAGCAATCAATATGAATAACATGTTATTATTGTTTAATTAAAACTGCTACAGGATTCAATCAGGACATGTTGCCCTGGGATTCTGTCTCGGTATTGCTCTGCTTCATGCTTTAAATATAAAATAAAGCATTGACTCAAACTGCAGCTATTTAAATGGTATTTCCTAGAAGGGACTTCACTGTAAAAAAAAAGTTGCTTATTAGCACATTACCAGAAGAGGTACCTTAAAACTCTCGCTTAGCCTTTTCATTGTTTTAATAAGGCTATCTTAAAGAGGTGTCCACTTTTGGGCAACCACCCAGTAGTAAAAACTGCAAATAAGTGGGTCAACCTCCAAAACCCCATTGTTACCTAAAGATGATTCAGTAGCTCCCAGGCCATTATTACAGTGCATCCACTCCTCTGCAGAACAATACAATGGCAGAAGAGTGGACAGATTGAGTCCTCCTCACTGTGGGCTGCAGAGCGTTCCAGGGAGGGGTGAATCACCTATATTATTATTATTATTATTGTTGATTTATAAGGCGCCATAGTGCCCTGCAGCAATGTACAGTAGGGAACACTGTACATAAATAAAACAGGGGCATATAAGGTAGACATGAAAACAAAGGGTATGGAGGACCCTGCTCATTAGAGAGCTTACATTCTAAAAGGAAGAGGGCACAGCTGAAACAAGAGGAGCGAGTGTGGCTCAGAGTAGAGATTGGGATAGTTGTGTGGGTGCATTAGTGTGAATAGTGTTATCGAGGATAAGGTCACCTCTAAAATAGAGATGGGTTTTCAAAGAGCATCTAAAGATTCGAAGGCTGTGGGAAAGTCTGATTGAGCGTGGTAAGGAATTCCACTAGTGAGGAGCAGCACGGGAGAAGTCTTGTAGTAGGAGTGAGAAGTGGTTATCAGAGACGAGACAAGGCGCAGGTCAGAGGTAGATCTAAGAGGGCGGGAGGGAGAGTATTTTGATATGAGATTTGAGATGTATGCAGGGGTAGTGTTGTTGAGGGTTTGTTGTAGGTAAGGGTGAGTAGTTTGAATTTGATTCTGGAGGGCAGGGGAAGCCAGTGTAGGGATTTGCAAACTGTTGCAGCAGATGTGGAGTGGTGAGGAAGATCAGTCTTGCAGCAGCATTTAGGATGGATTGAAGTGTGGATATATGGGTGTCAGGAATGCCAGATAGCAGGAGGTTGCAATAGTCAAGATGGGAGATGATGAGAGAATGGATAAGAGTTTTTTAGCATGTAGAGTAAGAAAAGGGCGTTTTCTGGCAATGTTTTATGGTGGAATTCCCTGCCTCGAATGGTAAAATTTTCCTCTAATCTTCAAACCTTCAAGTGTTCTCTGAAAACCCACCTCTTCAGACAAGCTTATGATATTCCTCAACCATCATCTTAATCTCCCTAGGTTACCCTATTATCACCCTCTACACAGCTAACACAAGACAACAACCCTCTGATCAACATAGCTACACACACAGCCCACTCAATACTTTTACTTTTGCATTTCAGCTGGTCCAGTGTACAATATGATGTAGCACATGTCCTAGTGTTTCAAACTCCCATTGTCCCATAGATTGTAAGCTTGCGAGCAGGGTTCTCTTACCTCTCTGTCTGTATGTATTGCCCAGTATTGTTTTATTAATGTTTGTTCCCAATTGTAAAGTGCTACGGAATGTGCTGGCGCTTTATAAATAAATGTTGATGATGATGTTGATGATGAGTCGACAGGACTGGGAGAGAGTCTGGATGTGAGGAACAAAGCAAAGGGTGGAGTCAAGTGTGACACCAAGGTATTGTAACACAAGGGAGTTGCAGATTATAGTAAAGAGCGTTAGGTTATATTAGGAGGGTAATGTAATCCAAAAGTGGACCAACTCCTTTAATTATGAAAATCTAACGAATATATTCAAAATATATTTATACAGGAAAACTTTTACAACTAAATTAGATTTCATTTTTACATTGAGTGCAGTTAATGTCTCTACTATTATTTGTTAAGTAGAAGTTACTAAACAATGAAATTACCCTTAAGGTATTGTGCAAATGTTGTCTATCACCAGATAATCCTTTTCGTGAGCTGATGTTATTATTTTATGCAATTCAGATATGTGCAGCTAATATCCAACCTGGGTAGTATTATAGCAACCTAAATTAGAATTTAGGTTGTAATCATGACTTGACAATTATTTCATAAGATAATTTTTAATTGAGAACAGTAAATGTTAATGCAACAGTTTTAATAACAATATTTAAGGGATTTGTTAGTAGCAGCTTTATGAGGAAACATATATTAGGATTATAGATATACGTTTATATATCTATATCAAGCCAGGGATGTCAGGGCATGTTGGCACTTGTGGTTCTCCAAGTGCCAACATGCCCTGGCTGCCGTGGGTATGCTGGTGCTTGTAGTTATACAAGCAGCAGCATGGCCACACTGTTTTTGGCAACCTGGCTGGCTGGGACTTGTAGTTCCACAAAACAAAATGGCGTCCATTTTTTTCCCCCACTTTTTATCGTTGTACTACCTTACTACCCACAGCCCAGGGGTAGTAGGAAGAGCCCTAGTGCTATCAGCACTGGGCTGGTTCTTTCTACGGGGGAGGCCCGCTCATTTTTTTCGGCGAACCCCACTCCTTAGGGAATCCAGCCCAGCGCTGAACAGTCTAGGGTTGGTTAGTCATTATGGCAGGGGGACCCCTGCCGTGTGTCCCACGGCTATAGTGCCGCCAACCCAGGCTGGTAAAGTGAAAATCGGGGGGACCCCACGCAAAAAATTTTCCTGATTTTCACGGACCAGCACTAGTCAGGCAGCACTAGGGTTAAGCATGAATAGTGGGGGAACCTCACGCTTTTTTTTTTTTTCCCACTTTGATCTATTCTTTACAGTTTTTACAGCTGCCGGAGCCCCGGCAGCTGTATGACAGGTCAGTGTAACAGTGATGTGTTTACAACTCACTGTTACAACACAGGAGAGTTTGCCAAACACAGGAGAGTTTGCCAAACACAAGAGAGTTAGCTAAACTCGGGAGTATTTACATCGCACAAAATCGCCAGAGATGACCAGTGATTTTGAACTTCAGTGTCAAAATCGCAGCTTGATACATTTCAGGTTTTTTTTTCAAAACTCGCGGGTAAACACCCGCGATTTGCCGCGATTTAAACACGCTGGCAAACTCACACTTTGATACATTTACCCCCTGGTCGCTATTGCCAAAGTATGAATACAAAAACAAATTGTGTCATATAAAAATTAAAACAGGAATGTCACAAAGCAAGGTCACAACTAAACAGAAACAATTGTGTAGGCCATAATTCAAACACATTTTGTTTTATTCGTAATAGAAAAAGTAACAATCAACTGTAACTGAAACATTTCATCAGTTTAAATATGTACAAAAAAGAAAGCATGTGTAGTGCATTCATATATCCAATCAAATGATCAGTTCATTTCCAAATCATGCCCTTATCTGTGTGGAGTTTGCATGTTCTTCCCGTGTTTGCATGGGTTTCCTCCTGGTGCTCCAGTTTCCTCCCAAAAAACATACTAGTAGGTTAATTGGCTGCTATCAAAATTGACCTTAGTCTGTGTGTGTGTGTGTGTGTGTGTGTGTGTGTGTGTGTGTGTGTGTTAGGGAATTTAGACTGTTAGCTCCAATGGGGCAGGGACTGATGTGAGTGAGTTCTCTGTACAGCGCTGCGGAATAACATGATGATAATGATGATATATAGATCATGGGTACTGAAAATATCAAATGGGTGCCAGAGACAGCCACAATATGCAGAAGTGATGCAATTAGGGCAGTAGATCTGGGTATTAAGTAAAACTTGAACTATTAAAAATTACAGTTTTTACTTTTGTTTTTAAATGTAAGAATCAGTTAGTGCTTATCTTACCAGATTTCCAGATTTTCAAGAGAAATGGCATGCAGGTAAGTAATATTCAGTATTGTTGTTTAAAAATGGAATTTTCAGTTTTGGATAGTGTTATTGTGTATGGCTAATTCAATTTCAAATATCTTACAGCATACTTACAAAATACTGTACATAATCTGTAAAGCTGGGTAATAGTCTTTTCTAAAAAATTGATAAAAGCTTTAAAAAAATATTCGTATGTCTCATTTGAAAGAGGCAAAGGTACTCGACAGTCATCAAAAACTTCAGAAACAAAAATCTACAGGTCAGGGTTGCTACTCTAATGTTTCCCACATAACTAACGCATCAGCTACTTCACCTTAGCAATGACATTTTGTTCTGCAACAAGTTTAAAACCACTGGCAGAAAATATAATATAGCAAGTTATGCTGATGAAACTGTTCTGTGAAACTATCGCTAATGTTCATGTCATCCCTAGACTAAACTGTTGGCTTCTTTTTCCAAAATATTTGTGTTGAGCATTAATAAGAGAAAAACTAAACTTTCCTATTTATCTCTTAAATTATATTAGATATTTTGAACGCATGATTTCAATAATTTTTATACTCAAAACTCCTTTTATACTTGGGAATTAAATTATGTATGTAGATCATTTCCTGAATTTAATTTGCTCCTGGTATGAATCCTTACAAAAAAATTGACTCGACTCAGGGAGGAGCTCTGCTCTGTACAAGTTGGTAATGGGGGTAAATATATCAAGCTGTGATTTTTTTTCAGCGATTTAAAATCACTCCAAGTCCCAAGAGATAACCTGTGATTTAAAAAGCAAAATTGCCATATATATATTAACCTGCAATTTTGACTTTCCAAAATCCAATCTCCGGCCCAATCTCTGGGCGCTCCGGTTTCCTCCCACACCCCAAAAACATACTGGTAGGTTTATTGGCTGCTACCAAATTTTCCCGTGTGTGTGTGTGTTAGGGAATTTAGACTGTAAGCTCCAATAGGGCAGGGACTGATGTGAGTTCTCTGTACACCACTGCAGAATTGGTGGCTCTATATAAATAAATGATGACGATGATTATTTTAAAACAACTCTCTCTCCCATGTTGTAGTCCATCTCGACAGAGATTAAACACAAACTTGCCGAGTTTCAACAGAAACTGAAACTTGCCCGTTATTGAACAGAAAAAAAAGCATGTTGTTTAAACTATCAGCCAACGTTAATGTAACAGGAGGCACAATGGAAGTTTAAAGGAAGCATGTTTTTGATGTAGAGGGGCAAAAATTATTATTAATTTTCTTACAGTGGACAAAATATTTTATGAATAATTTAATGGGCCATATTTAATGATTATATACAAGTCATTTTTTTTAAAGAAATGTATATTAGAGTGGCTTAATATTTCATCACCAATGGGGCAATATTTATATTTTTATGATGTGCCAACACTTAATATTTCCTGATGGGGACACTATTAAAAGTACAAACTTGTGGCACTACAAGTGTCAGCATGCACATGAGCACTTGTGGTGTCACAAGTATGTAGTTTAAATGGTGTCCCCATCAGGAAATATTAACATCATGAGAAAAAATAGATTGCCCCACTGTTAATTAGATAGTAAGCCAATATGGTAAACTAAAATAAAAAAAAAAAAATTACATATATGCATAACAGAAATTTGCACCAATCATGTGTAGGCATTGAATTTGCTCTTGGTAACGGACATATTTCAAAGACAAGTATATAAAATGCAGCACAAAGAGAAGGGTAGCTTAACGTGCATCTAATGCCCCTTACTATACTGTAATGTATTTGCACCTGAATGGCCCTTCTCTGCCTCTTAAATTACAAGAGGCTGCAGGTGTTAGATACACGCTTCTTAAAATAATGGTGCAGTTTGGGCATATGGGCAGTGCAACACATTTTGCAAAATGTACATAATGACAACATTCTGAAGCATTTATATCCAACTCTAAATTAAACAAATGCAAATAGGTAGATGCATACAGATGTTGCACAGAAATGCCAGCCACCCATGTCAGCATGATAATGCAGATGACTAAGAATAGCCACAGGCACTTTACAATAAAAGAGGTGTGTGGAACAGTTGATACTTAAGGCAGCAGAACTATTATAGCTGCTGGTGAGTAAACATATGGCCAGGCCCATCTTTATCCCCTGTTGCATTTCATTACAATTATTTTTCTTTGTCATGATCTCCTCAATGTACATTAATATGTAATATGTTGGTGCTTTATAACTAAAAGATAATAATAATAATAATGTAACACATACTGTAGGCTGATTAAAAAATATTACATAAATGTGCACAACTAATTTATTCGCAAAATAATTTGTTACCCGTAAGCTAATTTATAAACATTTTTGTCCCACTAAAACATAAATCAGGCTTTATTGAATCTCCCATTGTGCCCCCTGTGATATTAACATTGCAGTGTAACAGTGATGTGTTTGTTAATCTCGCCTATAGAAAGCAGCAAGTTGTTTCTGGCAATTTTGAATTCAAGCTCGGGCGAGTTTGCAACATTGCAGCTTCATACATTTGCCGATTTGTAGTCGCAAAATGTCGAGACTACGATTTGTAGCGATTTTGAGAATGGCAATTTTAAAAGAAACACTTCTCTGGTGATTTTACATCAAATCTCCGTTTTAATAAATCAGCGAGTTTAATCTTGCCAGAGAAAATCGCTGGAAATGCAAAATCACAGCTTGATACATTTACCCCCTGGATCCCAAACACCAGTTATTACACTAGTAAACGCAGCATGCCCATAATTTTATTCAACTATTGCACTTTCAATATGCTAATCAAACTTACCAGCAACAAAGCAGGCCTCCCATTAGGGATTAATGAAATAGAGCGGAACGGACATTTCCACGAGGAAGGGTACATTTATTTTATAACTATGTGTTTGCAGCATTTATTCTATTTAATAATGATGTCATCCTGTTGGACTCCATGGCTGTTCGCGGAGAGCATGTCTCTATCCTTTCCCTCCTCTGCCCCAAGATCTTCCCCTTTGGTCCGTTCGCAGGAGAAGATTCTTGTCATCAGGACTCCCCTTCAGTTCTAAATCTGGCATACCACTTCTTCTATATACTTAGTGACTACTAACACACTCCTAAGTATGATACTGAGAGATAGCTAGGGCACCTATCTCCCACCCACCTACCACCCTTCTATCTTCCACCCCATCCAGTCCTAATTTTTCATTAACCATAAAATGTTGGTCATATCTTCTCATGCTTTTATTGTTCTTGTTTCTGTTATGTCTTTTTCATGTTAAGCTTGATTATGTTTTTCCAGCCATCTGATGTTTCCCATTTTACTGTTCAATTGAAATGTTATGTTTGTAACCTTCTTAACCAATCAAAAAAAAAAAAAAATGATGTCATTCAATGGAGCTTAATGGGATACTGTGGGCCACAGAAAAGCTTTGAGGGCCACATCCAAGTCAGACTCTCACATTTTATAAACTCTAATGAAAATCATGCACAAAGGGGCTAAGCATTACCTAGAGGAAGCAGAAAACAATCCAATGGAAACAGATAGTCCCCCATTATATGTATGAATAAAGAAGTTAAGTTTTCAAACAAGCATTTTAAAACATAATTATCTGATACTCCTTGGACCCTGTAATAGTTCAGTCCGCAGTGATCTTGAGAGAATTTCCTTCACAATTCAGCCTACACTTATTGTTTTGAACTTTACATTGACATTAAAATACAAAAGTGACTGCAGTAAGAACTGCTGATCTGTTTCAAATTATTGTTTGTTTCAGCCTAGCTATTTGGTTTCACCTATTGTAATAGTCAAACATTCTTAATTATCTCAGAATATGTTGCATTCACATTAGAGGAAAAGCGGAATAAAATAAATGTTCACTGATGAAGAATTGTTTTTATAATAAAGTGAAAATATATTCTTTAACCTTGTCTTTTATGAAGAAAATTTCAAGTAATAAAAAACACATATTACAAATATAAGAAAACATAAAGAGATAGTTAAACAATGGTCTTTTTTCACAATCATTTTTTACTGTTACATACAAAAAAATCACAAATTGTGAGCTAGATTTATAATTATATAAAAGTGAACTTTACTATCTACTTTGACCATGTTTAACCCCTAACCCTAGTTCTTTTAAAACTTAATGAGCCCTGGCTATGGAGCGTCCACCATAATGAATCCTAGCTCTTACCAAAAGGAAAAATGCTGATTAAAAATTATTACAAAATAATCTATTCTGTTTGTCAGCAAAGTGTGAGTGACAGGCTTGCAGAAATGCATTGTGTGAATTGGTTGGCTTATTCATAGAGACAATACCAGTCATGGTGCAGCTTTAGTTAGATCAGAACCCAGCTAAAACCTCCATTAGAGGCTTCAGCTGCCTCTAATGTAGTAATGAGGTCATACTGGATGAAACTTAACAGAGCTCCAGTAGAATGTCAAAGTATCACTGAGAATGGATTGTACATTCATATGTGACAACTTCATTTGTGAAGATTAGTGGCCCTTCATGTCAAGGAATCCTCTAAAGAATATGCATAAAATACAACAAACTATATATATATATATCTCTCTATATATATATATATATATATATATATATATATATATATATAATATACACACACACACACCCAGTATTACCTGTGCCAAGGGAAAAATGGATACACTATTAGCATCCTTAGAAATGTTTTTGAAAATCAAAGCAGGGGAGCTGGAGGAAAAATACACAAATATGCAGCCTAGGCAGCATGGTGGCTTAGTGGTTAGCACTTTTGCCTCACAGCACTGGGGTCAAGAGTTTGATTCCTGACCATGGCCTTATCTGTGTGGAGTTTGTATGTTTTATCTGTGTTTGCATGGATTTCCTCTTGGTGCTCCGGTTTCCTCCCACACTCCAAAAACATACTAGTAGTTTAATTAGCTGCTATCAAATTGACCTTAGTTTCTGTGTGTGTGCATGTTAGGGAATTTCAACTGTAAGCTCCAATGGGGCAAGGCCTGACGTGAGTGAGTTCTCTGTACAGTGCTGCAGAATTAGTGGCGCTATATAAATAGCTGCTGTTGATGATGATAGGCAAGACAAAGTCAAGTATAAAAAAATCTGTAATTAATCAGTAATGAAGTCATTAGTGAACAGCTTGTATTGTTTAGAGTTACCGAAAGATCATTAATGAGGAGGGATGTTAAAACAAAAAACTAGTCATCAAACATGCAAAAGAACAATACGTTTGTTTTCAATAAGAACCAAAGCTGAGAATGGCAAGACTAAGGCAGATAGCCACAGGTAAACTTAATGTTCAAGGAAGGCATTAGATCAAGAGTGATCGCTATCCTTACTGGCTGATCAGGTTGTTGTAGCTGAAGTGAGAGGCAAAGTAGTAGACCAAGCTTATCTCCACTCTGGGCTTCTGTAATATACCAAATCTCCAAAGGTCATACATTGTTCAAAGGTTGTAACTGAGGGTTTCCTAAGGGTTTTGCTTACATTGATGCGGTCCCACTTCTTCCTAATTGTGGTCCTGGAATATTAAGAAATTGTATCCCAAATTGATGGAGTGTTTTTAGCAAAGAATATCACTTTTTCTGTTGCCCTATAATAGTGGAACTGAACCATTCCTGAACCAGTGATGTTGGTCAATGGAGGAACTTTGACTCAAGGATCAGTGAGCTCAATCTAGTTGCAAGTCTTCTAACGCAGAGTAACGAATAAGAAATTTGAACGACCTCTCAAAATATACTGGGAGTGCTTCAGGGTTGACAGATTCCAGTATATATTAAATTCTTACATGGTTTAATCTTGAGTAATTTTCAGTAACTTTTCTATGATATTTGAGAGTCTCAAGATTGGATCTGATGTTTGCAAATTCTTGTTCATAGTACTCTTGGAAGCTGCATATTTTGTCAGTTTTCTTTTCAAGGCAGTCTCTTCTTGCATCCTATACGATGATTTCAGCTCTGAACTCCTCTATGATGGATCTGCTTCTATTTGGATGGTCGCCATGATCACTTTCATGATCTCACGTATTGTAGGTTTGGGTTCCTCATTTTTTTGAATCTGGTTTCGGGGGGTCCTGTAGGCTTGTGGCCATGCTCTGTGATTTTTTAAAGAAGAGCTTGAAGTGTCCATATGGGTTGCATTTTTGGTTGCCTTTGAGACAGTGAAGACAGATAAAATCATTACATGAAAATATTGAAGTCTATCAACTGTGCTCCAATAAAGTTCACACCCTAGATGCTAATGTTGAGTGGGTAACTTGAGTGGTTGCTGATTAATGTGAGGTATGCATACTTCCAACCAGGTATGGTTCAGGAGAGTTCTGTAAGCTTGTGTCCATGTTCTGTTGTTTTTCAAAATAAAAAAACAAAAGTTTGAAGTGTAAATATTTGTACACTTATTTATACATATTTTTGCAGATGGTAGGCCCCGGTGGGGATCGAAAAATGCAACTCATTTAAAGTTCTGGAAGTCCACAATACGGTGTATATGATGGGATAGTGAGACTTGGGCCTGTTATCTGGTGATTCAGTGTTGTTTACCAAGGCAGTCTACATACTGTATGAGCAGCTGCTTGCAAATCTATTGCACTTGTAACAGGTAAGGCAGGCCTTGTTGAGAGGTCAGATCAGTCATGGGAGCTATGCGGCAGGAACTTTGGCCTGTAGGCCTCGATGATTACAAGTGTGAAATATTGCCTGTATCACTCAGGAACCAATCACTAGACAGCCCCTTTCAAATAAAACATCAGCTCTTGGTGTAAGTAGTAGGAGTAAGAGACAAGTTTCTTATGAATGTGATGACTTCTTCATAAAATGTAAAATAGCTAACATTCCATACACAACCAGCAGTGTCAAGACAAGGCTCAGACTGTGCCCAGTTTTTGCTAGTAGGGGTCTGTTACTGCTGATACTAGTATACATACTAGAATGGCCATTATAAAACAGAGTGGCCAACACGGTCGTCCACCTTCATTAACTTAACATGCAATACCTTGTCGCTCACAGTGTACGTCTGTCACTGTCATCTTCAAGACAGTCAAATCAGTGCCTGAATATGACACCAAAGCTGAAGAACAACTTGGGCAGTCACAGAATCCCGAGAGAGTCTAAGGAGTGTATCCATGAGTGCTATATGTGAGTTTGAGGTCTTAGATTCCAACACTGTCTTTATAGAGCAGCCTCTTTCAAAAAGTCCTCAACCATTTGGAAATGTGAGGATGGGTAGAAGTAGTATTAGTATTGATGATGTTTTACACCTAGAAATTGAGAAGGCTACTTTGGAGGTTACAAATGTGCATGAGGATGAGGGGGATAATTTCGGATGTGAAAATTAATGTGCTGTTCATGGACGAGATAATAAGGAAGATGATGATGATTGTGTTGAACTAATGCAGCCACCAGTGTCAGCACCAGCTTATGCCAACTATAAGCGCAATATCATGTCAGCGCATAAGATGAAAAAAAAAAGCACCTCTTCTGTTTGGATCCACTGAAAAAAAACTTTTATAAAAAAAACTAAAAAAAAATGACACCCCCCCTTACCACCACAACCCCCCCCCCCCCCCCACACACACACACACACGCACACGCACACTCACTCATATTAAGGCTGGCTGGAGGAAAATGGGGGACCAACAGCAGTGGGGTCCCCCAGGTTCTCTTCCAACCAGCACTACGCTAAGCAACCCGGGGCTGTGGGCACCATAGCAGGGGAACCCGAAACAGGGGGTCCCGCTGCCATGATGACAACCAGCCCAGGCTGGTCAGCACGGAGTTGGATTCCCTAGAGAGTTGGGGTCCTCAAAAAGAAAGGTGGGCAGTACAGGGCTCTTCCCCAACTCCTGGGCTGTGAGTGTGGGGTAAAGAAAATGTAAAAAAATAAATAAATAACTGAAGTAAACACTAAAAAAATAATATTCCAAATTATGATAAAAATAAAAAGACCAAAAAATAGTCAAATAGATTCCGTATTAATGCCGACAGTGTGAATGTCAATATTTACACTTTTAGGATTTTTATGTCAGCATTATTAACATCGGGGAAAATCACAGTCGGAAATATGACAACCACCGCCTGACCCTCTCCAATGTATTTGCTGCTGACCCTCTCCAATGTATTAGTGCCGACACTCTCCTATGTATTGCTGCTGAACCTCTCCAATATATTTGTAAGGATACTGGTGGTATTATCTGAAGCCCAATAGTCGAATAGATGTCCAGCGAGTAGTCAGCGAAAACTTTGCCGGGTCGGTAGACAAGCAGGGTAATCAGACGTTTGCCAGGTCTGTACACAAGCAGGGTAGTCAGACGTTTGCCAGATCCGTACTCAAGCACATGTCTGATCCAGGAACTGCCTATTATAGGCCCAAACAGGGAACAGGGTCCAAGATGGTTTCAACTTGATGCCATTCTGGCCATCTTGGAAAAGGGCAAATCTGAGGATAAGTTTACGAATGTAGAGACCTCTAGTGGTTGGAGGTGCAAATATCAAGGTAATTCCTTACAGTATTGCTGCTGACCCTCTTCAATAAGTCAAACATGCTGTCTAACGGTTACCTATTTCGTGTATCTTCGTTTTTCAAATGAAAATGCAATTGATGTAGACATCTTTGATGAGTAGGATGATATTTCAATTTGCATAGCAAGATTAGACTTGGCAGAGATTGAGTCTTATTTCATAAATTTATAAGACTCATTTTGCACCAACTGCACTTCAGTGGAATTATTTGTTGGAAAGCTGCCTGTGCCATGTATTTGTGCTATTGCTCTGCCACTAATTTTAGCCAGTCAGATCGCTGCAGACTTTGGACAAAATTTGGTAAAACCTGACAGTTGTGAAGGGATCACTAGAAAATAGACTGGAAATGAATGCCAATACTATAAATAGTAATATTGGAGCAAAATCTCAAAGGGGTGTGGCCAGCCATCATAGAGGCAAGATCAGACACTAGAGGGGGAGTGGTCAGCCCATGAAGGACAGCTAGCACCATAGTATATAGTACGTATATAAAAAATGCAGTGTGTATATAAAGAGTACACAGTCTTGACCTGACCCTCAGATTGGGCTGAACAGTCACAAAAAAAAAAAAAATCGGGATTGTCCCACTAGACTCAGAACATTTGACAGACTGTCCTACCTGTTCTTGTCACTCACCACCTGTGGTTGCTGGTTTCTTTAGTTGCGGCTTGTCTGGATCCTGGAATGTTCCCAATTTGGAAAAAAAAATGGGTACAATTAGAAAATTCCAACCAGCCCCGGCGTTAAATCAATAGGATCCACAATTAATACTTAGGATTTCCTCCAGCCCCACATTAAAGTAATAGTATTCCCATTGAATAAATAAACCTATTTCCCTCCCTCCAGACAGTCCCAGCAATAAATAGCATTTAAGTATAATAAATATACCTATTTACCGCAACTGCCATTAAATAATTCATATTCATATTTAATAAATAGACCTCATGCTCCTCAAACTCACCCACACATTTAAATAATAGCACCCACACCACCCCATCTAAAATTAATAGTCCCCACTATAAAATTAAATTGCCCCACCATCACCCCACAAACAAAATAGCACCCATTAGTTAGCCACCACCTATCACACACATATTACATTGTCACAAGCCCGCTGTGCCATCAATCACACATTACTGTGCCCCTTCATCACCATCCTGTGCCCCCTTATGATCACACTGCACCCTCCATGCTGCTTCTGAACCCCCCTTCATCACCCTGTGCCATGCTGCTCTGGCCCCTCTCTCTCATGCCCTTATTGCCCCTCATCTCTCATGGCCTTATTGCCCATCTCTCTCATGCCCTTATTGCCCCTAAGCATCGCTCATGCCCTTATTGCCCCTCAGCATCTCTCATGCCCTTATTTCCCATCTCTCTCATGCCCTTATTGTCCCTCAGCATCTCTCATGCCCTTATTGCCCCTCAGCATCTCTCATGCCCTTATTGCCCCTCAGCATCTCTCATGCCCTTATTGCCCCTCAGCATCTCTCATGCCCTTAATGCCCCTCATCATCTCTCATGCCCTTATTGCCCCTCAGCATCTCTCATGCCCTTATTGCCCATCTCTCTCATGCCCTTAATGCCCCTCCTCATCTCTCATGCCCTTATTGCCCCTCATCTCGCATGCCCTTAATGCCCCTCATCATCTCTCATGCCCTTATTGCCCCTCAGCATCTCTCATGTTCTTATTGCCCATCTCATGCCCTTATTGCCCCTCATCTCTCATGCCCTTAATGCCCCTCAGCATCTCTCATGTTCTTATTGCCCATCTCTCTTTTGCCCTTATTGCCCCTCATCATCTCTCATGCCCTTATTGCCCATCTCTCTCATGCCCTTATTGCCCCTCATCTCTCATGCCCTTATTGCCCCTCAGCATCTCTCATGCCCTTATTTCCCATCTCTCTCATGCCCTTATTGTCCCTCAGCATCTCTCATGCCCTTATTGCCCCTCAGCATCTCTCATGCCCTTATTGCCCCTCATCATCTCTCATGCCCTTATTGCCCCTCAGCATCTCTCATGCCCTTAATGCCCCTCATCATCTCTCATGCCCTTATTGCCCCTCAGCATCTCTCATGCCCTTATTGCCCATCTATCTCATGCCCTTAATGCCCCTCCTCATCTCTCATGCCCTTATTGCCCCTCATCTTGCATGCCCTTAATGCCCCTCATCATCTCTCATGCCCTTATTGCCCCTCAGCATCTCTCATGTTCTTATTGCCCATCTCATGCCCTTATTGCCCCTCATCTCTCATGCCCTTAATGCCCCTCAGCATCTCTCATGTTCTTATTGCCCATCTCTCTTTTGCCCTTATTGCCCCTCATCATCTCTCATGCCCTTATTGCCCCTCATCTTTCATGCCCTTAATGCCCCTTATCATCTCTCATGCCCTTATTGCCCATCTCTCTCTTATGCCCTTATTGCCCCTCATCTCTCATGCCCTTAATGCCCCTCATCATCTCTCATGCCCTTATTGCCCCTCAGCATTTCTCATGTCCTTATTGCCCATCATCTCTCATGTCCTTATTGCCCATCATCTCTCATGCCCTTATTGCCCCTCAGCATCTCTCATGCCCTTATTGCCCCTCATCATCTCTTATGCCCTTATTGACCCTCATCTTTTATGCCACATTTGTTTCTCTCCCCTCTCCTTCAAAATGACAGGCTGCTCGCTGCTGCGGGGCTGCGCGCTTTACTAACCTGCTGCTCCTGCATTCTTCGTGTAACTCCTCTGGGCGGCAGGACGTCCCCAACGTGGGCAGTTCTTCTTCCAATATGAGTCATGTGACATATCATGTGACATGACTCATCTGTACGGCGCATGTGCAGAGAGCCGCAGGCGCGTCTGGGATCTCTGCACTTCAATCGCATATTCACCTGTTCGGAACAACGGATCAGGCGGGGGCGTGGCTAACCAGCGTCAGAGCCTACCGGTGGATTGCCCGGCTCACCGGCAGGCCAGTCCGACGCTGACTGATCCGTTTCCCCTCCCTCTCTTAGTGTGTGTCTGTGTCCCTCCTGCCTACCTTCCTTGTGTCCCTCTGTGTTTTTTCTCTCTGCCGTCCGTGTGTGTGTGTCTGACAAGAGGGAGAAGTCTCCTTAACAGCACTGCTGAATGAAGGTAAGTGTGAGGGAAGGGGAGGGGATGGGGGGGGGGGCTATTTTCTTAATGTAATAAGGGAGGGGAAGAGGTTTGTATTAATGTATTGAAAGAAGGAGACCTTACTGCCATGAGGAAAGAAGGGATTGTTTTAAAGTAACGAGAGAAGGTGGGGTTTCCTAGTGTAATTAGGGAAGGGAGGAGTCTCAATGTAATGAGGGAAGGGGGTGTTGTTTTACTTACTGTAATAAGAGGTGGCTTATTAATTTAATGGTGGTCTGTGGATGGGGGCTAAGTTCAGGAAGGAGGGCTATTTATTAAGCGTGATTACAATTTATTTAATGTCAGGGATGGTTGAGGGAAAAATGCTATTCATTTATTATCAGGGACGTTTGGAGGGAGGTAAATAGATTTATTAGTAAACTGTAATACTATTTAATTAGGGGGCTGGTTGGGGGGGAAATAGGGCTATTTATTAAATATGAATACAATTAATTTAATTTAATAGTGCTGGTTACAGGGAGGGAGGCCCAATTATAAAATGTGGGTGTTAATGATTTAATGCCGGGGTTTCAATATTTTATTTGCCTGTGCTTTTCCAAATAGGGCACCAACATTCCAGGATCCATTCTTGGCAGCACCTGAGCATAAGCTACCAGCTGTCGCAGGTAGTGAAGACTGCAAGAACAGGTAAGGTGACAGACTAATAAAAACAAACAGCTATTTTTCTTTTATAGTGACTTAACATTTGACTTTGTTTCAGCTGATGTCAGGACACTATATTTAGTATTGTGTCCTTTTGTCTTTAAAGAAAGCAACACCAGCAACACCACCCCCCCCCCCCCCCCCCCCGCCCCCACACATATATCTCACTTCCCCGCAATAGACACTTTAATAAAAAGAAATATGGGGAAATCTAAAAAAAAAATTATATATTCCTGAATTCACTAGTGAGAGTGAAATATAGGAACAGGGACAGGTATAAATAGGAGGAACGTCAAGGGTAAGGGACAGTGAGAGAAGCAAGGGGTAAGTAAGAGGGCAAAATGAGCAGAGGGTGAGGCACAGAGGAGAAAAGGTGGGGAGAGAGAGAGGGAGTAACTTTGGATGATTATAGGGCTACATGGGCAGAGTGGCCAGAAAACAGATAAGGGAAATTTGAAGGGTCACAAGGATGACATAAGTGAGGGGTGAAGAAACACAGGATTGCATTATTTAATATTATACTGTATATTCTAAAAATTCACTATCAAAATCCCCAAAAGCTCTAGGCGGCCCCCAGACTTTCATTTAAAATTCCCATACCTGCACTACTAAATTCCCACTTCAACCACTGGCTATAATTATATATATATATATATATATATATATATATATATATATATATATATATATATATATACTGCATTAAGGAGTTCATACATTGACCTAAATTGAGAAATGGAAGTTAAAGGGGTTTTATTATCTTAAGTATGTTCATTTTCATGAATGCAATGTTATTTGTATATCTATCCTGAGCATCTAAAGTTACCCTCCATATTGTACAATATCTAAAAAAAAAGACTACTAACTTTTTAATACTTCAGTTCCTAACTTATCAAATTAAAAATACACCTATTTCTACCAAAGTGGCATATGTGTAAGATATCTTCAGAGAAATAATCTTTAGAAAATGACCTCAATGCAGTGAGTATCAATATCATGCTACATTCACTTTACTTCAAGAAAAATAACCCTTTTTGAACATAATATATTGGAAAACATATTGGCGGCCCAGCAGGATATTTGCTTGTCTGCTGAACACAAAATATCCATTACAAGGCAAACAGACTAATGTTCTAGTCATCTATAAACCATGTTGCTTTTCCCCTGGAGAAATAGAGTGAAATGCACATCAGTTTTTTTCTGCAAATATCATTAAAACACTTTTTCAACATACGGAAATAAAAAACCAAGCTAAAATAATATGATTATTTTAAGAAAATAAAACATAGATAAAATGGTACGTATTGAACAGAATGTGTCAATGATTACTCACAGCATACAATTTAATAAGTATTCTGAAGCTTAAATGCTTGTCCAGTTAGCGACATGCTGACAATAAACCCATATGAATTAAAAATTAAACAATAGCTGCAGGATTAGTAATCAGCTAATGATGGAGATCTGGGGACCCCATCATTTTACTAATACTGCGGCGACCTTGAAAATTTCAGATATGTGCCAGATTTTGCTATCCAAATCAAGTCACATTTAGAGCAATAAATACTATGGACCTAATTTAGAGTTATGAGCAAATCCAGCTAAAGGGTACAAATTTGCGCCCAGACAAACCATGTTTACAATGAAATTTAGAGTTGAGCCAGGATTTCCCTCGCCACCAACTCTGAGTCTGTCCACACATTTAAAATTTGCCACCCCTGCAACACAGCAAGGTTTTGTCAAGGTGCAAAATTGCACCTTCAAGATTGATTTAAATGCATGTAGAAGGCAAACTACATAACTATAGAAGATCAAAATAATGTAAATAAATATATAATTCTTAGATGGTCATAAAATCATCGTGGTAATCAAGCTAATTTTGACTAGTGATGGTGGTAAAATTGAGTTATTCTCCTTTAAACATTCTTTATTAAACTTCAGGGACCTGATTCATTAAGGAACATAAATGATTGATATGTGCGTAAAATCGCTGTGTGCATGCCCAGAACCGAGCTATATGCCGGTGAAAGCAACAACATCCAATTCATCTTGAAGTGCAAAATTCCCTTACGGTAGCCTACAATTTCAGGGCAAAACGAGGAGGCGACTGGGCGTATGCACGCAGTAACATAGGCAAACCGAGAGGGGGGTTTCCCAATGCCTGTAACCCCCCCCCCTTCCGGCCTGGGGTACTGTATGCTTGAGGTGACTGGACCCTGCCCCAGGACCAGCCACTTTGCAGCTTGTGTGCAGATCGTTTGTCTGCACTGTTCACAGCTCTCTCTCCCCAACAAGTATTGAAAGCAGCAAGAACAGGTAGGAGAAAGCAGGACAGTCTGTCAACTGTTCTGATACACTCAATCAGGACTTTTTCCTGATTGAAGGGACAGTTGGGAGGTATGTCCCACTTCACACGGCTCTGCTCGAAAAGGGAGAGCTGTGTGCACTTAACAATAGTGCACACAGTATTGCCGTGTATATGATGGGGATAGGAAGAGTTGGAGAGCAGCCAAGCACTGTCTAAAATTGTAGCCACACCCCGAAGCATGCTGGTCACGCCCACTGGCGGTGTGGCATGAAAACCCCTCTCTACAAATCCTGCGTTTACCCCTGAGTAAGTGTACAGTAAGGGCATGCCCAACTCAAGCACAGGCAGCAGTATCTGAGTCAGGCTTTGGTCATTTCAAAGGTACAGGTTTTTCTGTAATATCACTTGTACCAGGTACAGGGTAGGTGTACGTGCTTAATGATAGTGATGACGGATGTGTATGTAAAACTGAAAAACTTTGTTGTAAAAATACATTTTATTTACAATACAATACAACAATGGTGGGGTAAAATACTTTTATTTAATGCTTTTTCATTAATGACTATATTATTAACAGGTGACAATCATTGAATACTTTTTTCCTGTGCGTTCTTTTGGGATTTTATATTACACATATGTATTGGACATATCCTGTAGTGTATTGGCTGTCTAGAGAGCACCTAGACCAATCTTCACATCCCCTCCTAGTTGAATACAGACGTGGACATGTCCGATTTACATGCATTTTACAGAAACGCAATTTACTTTAGTTTTGCTTTTCTTAATAAATCAGGTCCCAGATGTCCAGTTTCTGATCGCAGGTTTATCCGCTTTTCACATTGCCCCAAGGAACATTGGAAATGTATATTGTTCTTCTTTTTACTTGTTGTTTTAAGCATGAAGTGTTACATTTTCAAACTTGTCTTTAATGTAAGGCAACCCTACCTAGTCTGCAGGTCACACATGAGATGATCCTTTGGACTAGAGCAGCCAGATGAGAGCATCACTGGGGCCTATTAATGTGGTCAGAAGGTGACCACACACAGGCAGATACCAGTCATTACCAAATAAATTTCAATCCACCTTTAGGGCCACATGTGTTCAAATATCGGCCTAATTACCAATATCGACGATGATATTGCAGTGTGTGGGCAACATTATTAGTCATGTCCTGTTGTTTCTGTTTCATTCGTGTGGATTATAACCATTTCACAGGGTTCATTACAAAGTGATGCCTAGCTAATAACAGTCCCCTTCTGACCACATTCACCAACATATCCAATAATGATCTGATGAATTTTGATGGGATTCTTATTGGGCATTGTGATGTGACTATTCTTTTGGACCCTTCCTATAGCTTTTCAGATCTCTGATGGACAGCAGTCGTGTGCCCTCTAGGTACAGGCTGCTTGGATGGCACTTAAATAAAGGCCAGCATTCCCTTGTATTTTAACATGCTGCTTAAATAATTAATTAATTCTCAATGTAGATAAAGCGCACAGTACTTAATGAACATGCACACCACAAAATGTCACTACACTGCAGTTTTTACAACGTCTTTCCCTTGTGTCTGTTCCAATCACTAAAGTACATTTCAAGTTGCAAATGAATTTGTGGCTCAACTTTTCAATAAAGGATCTGGGAAACTAACAGTAAGCAGAGCTAGTCATTTCCGCTGTTGTGAATGACAAGATCATGAAAGGCTGAAATTGTTTTGTTGTTGTATAGGCTGATAATAACAGGAAGGCTAAAATTAAAGTTACTATTGACTTTTACTTTGACAGTTTCTATGTGTGCCAAACATTCTGGGTGCTGTGTGGCAGTCAATTGTGATTTATTTAACCCAAACAACAATTGCCCAAACTATCCCTGAAAAAAATGATGCAGCATTACCTGTGTTAATTTGACAACTATTTTCTTCTTCAGGTATTCTCAATTGTACAATTATATTGCTGGACTGACAGGGAAAAAACAATATTGTATATAATTGAAACCATTTAATGTCTAACTCAGATATACCTCAAGCTTTTGAGACTCAAAGCTGTTACAAATTTCATCTTAAATCATGTGCAATATTTATACAGAATTATGTGAATTGATCAATACCATGAAGAGGATAGTGATATATGGAATCTGGGATAAGGCATATTGCGGCTAATAGTGTATGACAGGTGTGAACACATTATAATAAGACATAAAGCCCATATTAAGGTATATTCATGTTTAAAAGCATTACACATTCTCATTATTTTGTTATTCTCTTCATTTTCTTAGACTCTATAGGCCTGATTCAGAGCTGGATGCAAATCAGGAGTAACTTACTCCTTAAAAAAGCAGGAAAACAAACGCATTTCCGCCCACATGCAGTGCTGTACACATTGTAAATTGTGTCCATCTCTGTATAAGTAGCAAATGTGCCTAGTTTATGATGTCATCATTATCAGTGCATACATGCACCTGCCCTATAGCAGGTGCAAAACATCAGTCTTTGAGTGCATGTCCCTTCCTTCCTCCCATCCCGCCTCTTCAGGCACAGATGGGTGTAACTGGCAGAAACTTGCAGGTCTGCATAGGAGCATATGAGTTCATCCACTATCTGCTCACGTGCAGAGCAATTTCACGCAAGATACTCTACGCAAACTGGTGTAAGTCCCAATATGAATCAGTCCCTAAGTCCTAATTCCACTTGATAATGGTCAGTCTCACGTCAACAACATTGTGATGTCAACAAAAATGGGACGGGACAGATGTGTCTGTCTTTCTACTTTTTTGGGTAAATCTTTTGCAGGTAGATCCTGGTTTTTCAAAATTCAGGAGCAGCTGCCAAAATATGAGCATTACCACCAACAATTTCATTTCTTTAAAATGTTCCATGGCAGACAAAAGGAGTGGGTCAACTCCTCAGTCGGATGAGTAGAGAAAGGAAAAAGTAAACGTCCCCAGAAAGTATATAATGTGACTTCTACTTTCCTTCAGTGTCTTTGAGAATCATCCCAAGATGTCCAACAAAATATTAGCAGAGTTTCAGGACTTTGTCAATAGGTATATCCAAGATCAGAACCAGGTGGCTACACAATAGCCAGTCTCTGTAGATAACCAATGCACTCAATGTGGTATGGGCAAACAAAAGAGTTGCAGACCTGGGGGGTAAATGTATCAAGCTGAGAGTTTTCCGGCGGGTTTGAAAAGTGGAGATGTTGCCTATAGCAACCAATCAGATTCTAGCTATAATTTTGTAGAATGTACTAAATAAATGTTAGCTAGAATCTGATTGGTTTTTCAAACCCGCCGGAACACTCTCCGCTTGATACATTTACCCCCTGGTCTGAGATTTGAAGTTGATCAAAAACGGCAGTAGTCTTGAGTTATACTCATTAATCTTCTAACAGCTGTAATGTTCATAGAGAGGATGAAAACAGCACAGCAATGTTCAATAACAGTTGCCAAAGCAAGGACTAAGGCCCAGCATTAAGACTAAAGTAACCATCCAATTTTCCAGCAAATCAACAACATAAATGTCTATGTACACATGTATTCATCCAAGTTTTAAAAATTAGGTTATGCATATTGCAATTTACTAAAACTGAAGCAGCAAGGATTGTCCTGGTACATTACTGATTGAAAATATCTAGTAGAAATACAGTGCCAGAGCAATCTACAATGCAAGTGGTGAACGGTCAGTGAATTGCAAATGAAACCTGGTTCAGTATTTAGCAGAATAGGCAAGAATAATAGGCATATGATCTGACTCACGAATTCCGGAAAAGAATTGCTAATTACGAACAAACAGGTTTGCTGACACCGAATCTTTAGCAAGGTACAGCACTGGAATTACAGCAGTCCGGATGGTGAACAGCCAGAAAAATCAGGGCCAATGAAAGGTTGCCCTAGGCAAAGCCTCAGTCTACCGCCCCTCCTTCCACAATTACCACTTTCTAGCCCCTCACACACTTGAAATTTGTAAAATAAAAATAGTAACTTTTACATCCTCCTGGCTGGGGAAATGGCGGGCGAGCAGTCATACCGCCCGTGTCGTGAACATAGAGAACATACAGTTATTTATAAGGGTTAACCCATCATATAAGTGTGGGGTACAAGTCCTAAATCCTAACTGCAGTGTAAATATGGTATATTAACTGAATCCATTGATAAGTTGAGCTACTGAAGTGTAAAATGTGAAGTCAGAAAGTCTGTTGTATGTGTATTTGATGGCTCTGCACATCCCAGTGTGAGAAGATAGCAGTGTCACCTGTGGCAGCTTCAAAGAGCCCCTGTTGTGAGCTACATCCTGACACAAATACATTTTTGGACACCGAAATAGACTTTTAGGAACCACACAGCAGGGTGTCTGGCTCAAAGAGGCCATGTGCTAACTATCTATAATTTTATATAGACAAAAGAAGTCAGTTTTAAAATAGGCCACTTAAAATCAATAAAATAAGTGATCAAACACTCAATAGCATTATGAAGGGCAGCTCATACGAAAAATTAAGCATTCTGCCACACAGAGAAGTTAAGGAAATGAGGATAAGCTCTACTAAGACACTGTATCTAGGCCTGTTTGGTATCAAAAGATGAACAAATTCATAAGGGATTTATTAATAATAAAATTGGGTCTCTATGAAACTCCACAGAAAAGATAGGCCTCACAGTAGAATTAGGTAGTAAATCAGACAACAGGCAAATAGTTACTGAAAAAAGAATCACAGACCACAACCCCCGGGAGGTGGGAAAGGTGTAAAGGTGATGGCTGCATCATTAGTGTGTATAGTTACAAGTGTAAAAAATGTAAATAGCATAATTCAGAGTTATACCAAGTTCTTATTAGTTATCAGTTACCTATATATCAGGCTATGAGAAGTGTCTAATCTCTGCTTCCTCTCTTTCATCAACAGGTAATTACTTCAACCTTATTGCACCAGTGATTGAACCGAATTAAGAAAGTGCATTTTTATTTCTAATGGTAATCACTTCAAACTTACTGCACCAGTGTTTGAGCTGAATTAAAAAAGTGCATTTTATAACTAATGGTAATTACTTCAACCTTATTGAACCAGTGTTTGAACTGAATTAAGAAAGTGCATTTTATAACTAATGGTAATTACTTCAACCTTATTGCACCAGTGTTTGAGCTGAATTAAGAAAGTGCATTTTTATTTGTAATGGTATGCTGTCCTTTCACTGTTTGTTTGTTTAAACCTTTTATTACTAGTGTTTGTTGGGATAGTCTATTGAGGGCTTGATTTAAGAACACTGGTCACATGTGTTTGTTAACTATATATATTCATTGTAGAATGGCTGCAAAGCCACTGATGGCCGCATAGTTAGTGTGTATAGTTTTAAGTGTATACTTACAAGTGTAAAAAAATTAAATCGCATAATTTGGAGTTACACTGGAGTTAAACAGAAGGAAACAGGAGAACAACATTCTGCCTATTATCAAAGCTACACAAGGACAACAGTCAGTATCCTGAAAAACCATATTCTACTCCTGATGTTTTCATCTCTCCCTGGCTACAAACTTCACACCACAAGAAAACTGTTTTGGACTCTGCTCTTATTTTCTACTCAGCTCATGAAAGTTTGTTTTATCGCTCGGTTTATTTTCCCTGCAAAATCCCCTCTGTTTAATCAGTCTGCTGTACTACTTGCTCAGCCACTCCCTACCCATGCTACAGCTATTTCAGTCCTCTATATCATCATTGTGCTTACAATTCTACTCAAGGCTTTGTCTGCCATCAGAAGTAGGAAGAAATGAAACTGACGTTGAACCACTATTCTCTCTCATGACTCTGCAAGAACTCAGCTACTCCATCACCTGTTCTTTATTGCTCTCCATTCAACACTTCCACCTACATCATTAGTCCATGCTGTCCAGAAATCTATTTTACTCACAAATCCCAAAGCTTGCCAAAATATTTTTCTTTCTCTATTTTCATGGCATTTTCTTTAGGACTATATCATCCTTCACCCATCCTGCAACACAAACCTCTGTCCACATTGCCCCTTCATTACTTCACTCACCTCTATTTAACACTCATGAACACTTTTCCTATTTAAATTCAATAACTTGAACAGCCTCACCCTGTCACCAGAAACTAAAATGACACACATCTTACAATCATCTTTCTTACCTTTCTTCCTCCCTGCTTCTATTAGCTGGTGATATATCACCTAATCCAGGTCCCCATCACTTCTCCCACACGCATATATCTGAACGCTACAGAAATCCAGCAAACCTCAAATGCATCACCTGTTTCCCCTCTCTTCCAAAGTCCTTTAAATGTGCCCTTTGGAATGCATACTCTGTAACAAAACGTTCCTCTATACACAATCCCTTCCTCTCAAACAACCCACTCTACCTCCTGTCCTCTTGATCCCATTCCCTCTCAAATTGGTAGGTCCCTGTCTCCACCTCTAACTAAAATCTGTAATCTCTCTCTACTGGTATTTTTCCACCACTATTCAAGCATGCAGTGATTACTCCTATTTTAAAAAAACAAAATTCTGACCAAAACTCTCAAATTACCAACCCATATCTCAGCTCCATTGCCCCTCCAAGCTTCTCGAGAGAATATCCTACACTCGCCTCACACAATTTCTAACAGCAAACAACCTACTGGTTTCTCTTCAGTCAGGCTTTCACTCTCAACACTCCACAGATACTGCGCTGACCAAGGTTGTCAAACGCTATAATTCCTAGGTTTTGAGGGAACCGTCCTATTCTGGTTCTCAGTCTACCTATCTAATCTCTTTTTCAGTGTTAATTTCTCTGGATCCACATCCTTTATCAGTTGGAGTACCACAAGGCTCAGTCCTAGGTCCTCTGCTATTCTCTATCTACACCACTTCTCTTGGAAAACTAATAAGCTCCTTTGGATTTCAGTATCATCTCTATGTGGATGATACACAAATCTATCTATCCTCTCCTGATCTTTCACCATCTGTGTTGTCTCGCGTTACTGACTGTCTTTCTGCCATTTCATCTTGGTTGTCTTCTCGCCAACTCAAACTCAATCTTTCAAAAACTAAATTAACAATATTCCCACTCAAAAACAGAAGCTTCCTGCCTGACATTTCTATTTCTGTTGATAACATGAGCATTAATCCCTCCCCGCAAGCTCGTTGCCTAGGTGTAATCCTTGACTCACAACTATCATTTTTTCCCCACATCGACTCTATATCTAAATCATGTTACATACATCTAAAGAAAATTTCCAATATACGCACATATCTCACTTAAGACACTGTAAAAACCTTAATTCATGCACTCATCATCTCCCGCATCGACTATTGCAATTCCCTCCTTACTGGTCTTCCACAAAATCAGACTTGAACCCCTACAGTCTATTTTGCATGAAGCGGCTAGATTGATTTTCCTTGAAAACCGGTCTTCCTCTGCTGAGCCGCTCTGTAAGTCTCAACATTGGTTGCCTTTCTTTCAACGAATCCAATATAAAATTCTTCTACTAACATACAAGACCGTCAACAAAATTGCACCGACATACATCTCCTCACTTGTCTCAAAATATCTCTCGACTCGACACCTCCGTTCTACACAAGATCTGCGTCTCTCTTCCACTCTCATCACATCCTCCCATTCCCGGTTACAGGACTTTTTTAGGCTGCACCCACTTTGTGAAATTCCCTCCCTCGAACATTAAGACTTTCCTCTGGTCTTCAAACCTTCAAGCGTTCTCTGAAACCCCACCTCTTCAGACAAGCTTATAATTTTCCTCAACCAGCATCTTAAACTTCATAGGTTACCCTATTATCATCCTCAACACAGCTAACACAAGACAACAACCCCCTGATCAACATTGCTGTGTGACTGATCACATAGCCCACTGAATACTTTTTATCTTTGCATTCTAGGTGGTCCAATGTGCAATATGATGTAGCACATGCCCCTGTGTTTCAAACTCTCATTGTACCATAGATTGTAAGCTTGCGAGCAAGACCCTCTTACCTCTCTGTCTGTATGTATTACCCAGTATTGTCTTACAAATGTTTGTTCCCAATTGTAAAGCGCAACAGAATTTGGTGGCGCTATATAAATAAATGTTGATGATTATGAAAGGTGTCTTTAAAAAGCCAAGACCAGTTACAACAAATTGTCAGTCTTTTGGGAAAATCAATCCACATTGATAAGTTGTCCGTCTTCCTAGCTAATTTCCCATGGCCCATATTATACAACTTATGTAAGTGAAACTCTAAATGTAACCTTTTTTATTTTAAACTATTTTGCTTGTGTGTGTTATGTTAATTGGACCAGTTCATAGGGGATTTATTAATGATAAAATTAAATCTGTGTGACACTCCACAGAAAAGTTAGGTCACATAGTAGAATTGGTTAGTAAATCAGGCAGCATGCAAATGGTGATTGAAAAAAGTGTCACAGGCCACAACCCCTTGGGGTAAGAAGAGATGTGGAAGTGTCTTTAAAAGGCTGAGACCAGGTACAGCAAATTGTCAGACTTGGGGAAATCAATTCACATTGATAAGCTGTTCATGTTCCAAGCCAATTCCCCTTGGCCAGAATATACCACTTCGATGTAAATTAAATCTATTCTAATCTAATCCTTTTTATTTTAAACTCTTTTGCTTGTGTATGTTATGTCAATCTATTAATTGATTATTAATTATTTTTTTATATCTGAATGCCCTGTATTTTTGTATATTAAATCTATAAATTTAGTAAGTTGCATCCTTGATACTCTAACGAATCCATTAGCCTGTTAAGAAGAATATAGCGCAACTAGGTTAACCCTTTGAATGCCGGTGCGTGATTTGTTGATACATTTGATTAACAAGCTTAGTGTGTGCTTGCATTTAAATTTGTGTAATAGTCTGAAGGTGTTAAGAGTTAACCCTTTGTTTGCTGGTGTGGGCCTTGCTAGCCTGTGGGTAGCCAGAAGCCTGGTGTGCCAGTGTGGGACAGTATATCGGGATCCTATTGTCCGTATTCAATAGGTGGTAGCAAAACCTGAAGTGTGTCTTGGTGTGAGAGCGCTGTTGTGGTGGTCGATTACTATTGGCTGCCATAAAGTGTTTCAAGGAAATTAAATGAACAGTAATAATTCTCAAATTGCCTTGTAAAACTCCATGGAAGCCATAACGCATGGGACATACCCAAGCAATATATGAATAAGGGTGGGTTTAAGCATAATCAAGACTGACAGAGTCAATGAAGGTGCAAAGAATAAAAATAAGGTATGAATCTAAATAAAAAGATAATGATATTCTGCGCTAGGAAAAAACAACACAATACCTATAAATGATATGTGGTAATACAATATTAGTAAAAAATAACACATATGTTGTCCTTAGAGTAGAATTTCTTATAGCAAGAAACATAATCAAAACTCCTCAGAATTATACTTAAATGCCAAGGGAATTTGATGACTGCATTTCACAACTTTAAATCTATCCCATCGCAAAGTAATAAGGATTTATATCTTCAGAAAAAAAATGATTTACGTAATCTAATGACACAATTGGGAGATATTAATTTTATAAGGATTACCGCTTTAATAAATGTGGAGGCAAACCGGGACATTATTATGTAATCTTTTGAGAGGCGACAGATCCACTATTAATATTGTATCATTATGTAAAGAGGATGGTAATAAGGTACACAAAAGTGTTGATATTGCTAACACATTAAAACCTTTCTATGAGAAGCTTTATTCAAAAAAACCACATTGATACTGATAAAAAAAAAATGCGCATTTTGGAATGAAGTGACCTTGCTCCAATTTACGAGATCACAGGTGGAGCACCTCACATCCCCTATCATGGTTGAAAAATTATCAAAGCAATTAAACATCTTAATTAAACATCTTAAGTCCTTCAAAGATGCTGGTCCCGACAGTATGAGTGGAGAGTTTTATCATATTCTTTCTCATAGGATTTTGGAAACCTTGCAGTCAGTATTTAAAAGAAAAAAGCAGAAAGTGGCAGCGCTGATTAATCTTTAAAATACCATAATTTATTATATGTAAAAGAAATAGTGTATATAAAACACACTTAGCGAACCTTATAAAAGCACCATACACATTTTATGCACTAGATTATAACAGCTGGAAGAGATCCAGAAGTCCAGTAATGGTGATACACATATAGGTAAGGAAAAAGTCCAGCAATCTGTCTCAACGTACAAAAATATATGGCCACACAATTGCAGTGTTGAGAAAGAAAATGTGTCCAGCAGTATTGGATTGTTTACATGGAGTCCTAGCACACTAGGTGCAGAAAACGTCTCCTCTCCAGCACATATGACAATGATTGTACCTTTCAGGGAATTATATTTGTTCCTCCTACCATTAACCATCAGGTCCTTATATAGAAGCAGCTGTAAAACAAAGATCTCGCAACTCCAAGTGCTTCCTTGTATTCCAAAAAAAACAAAACGGGTATATACGAAAAAACAAAAAGAATGTGCATGTGTGCTCGCCAGTGTCCTCCTGATGCGTTTCTCCTCCGCTTTAGTGGGCGGTTTTATCAGAGGTAGAATCTCACTGGTCCAGGTATCGTTTATATCCTGCAATAGAACGGGTTAGGGATCATGTGACTCTATATTGTTCAATTTCTATTCGTCAACTTCCGATTAGATACTTAAACATCCTGATTACCACATGTATTTATTTTAACTATTAAAGCATCCTCGAGTATTCCTGGCAAAAAGAGTCATGCTGGTATATTATAACATATATAAAACTTATGACATATATAACTTATGGACATAATAAACGGTTCAATACGGGATCATATAAAAATGCTCACACAAAGGTGAGTATAAAGATGACTCACATATATAGTAGAGTGTTGAACTTACAATTCTCAATGATATATAACAAATAAAAATAAAAATAATATTTACACATAGTATAATATAATATGTATATAAAAATTGAATTAAAAGAACACAGCAATAGCCAAATACAAACATATTGAATCATCGAAAATACACTGCATGATCCTATGAAGGTCATGCAGTTTAACTTGTAATGGAGTCTATTTGTTCTTAGTAGCATAGTGAGATAAAATAGTAACACTGGGTTATCTGGTGAAGGATATCCAGTTTACTGACAGGTAAGATCCAAGATCAAGTTCAGTCAGGCAATGGTCAGAGGATAGCAGCAGTTCAAAGGGAATCTTAAAATAGGCAGAGGTCAAGGGCAGGTGGCGGTCATGGTGCGACTCCAGATAACAGGTTAAGGTGAAAGGGCAGATGGCAAGGTCTAATAAACGTTCCGGTTCACGACACATAATCCCAGTAGTAAGTACAGAGTGCAGCACACTGGGTTAAACTAAGCTATTAGCAGCATGGAAAGTGGGAAGAGAGCTTAGCAAAGGGTGAGGATGCAATAGGAGAAGCCTGCAGATCAGCCACGTAATTACAAAAATCATCCACTGCCTGTCTGCAGAGATAATCAGCTAATACTCACCAGCTGACGTTGCCTTGTAACTGGTAGATGCCGGCAGAATGGTAATATTGCAGCAGAAATGCAAGGTTACCGTTGCTAGTCAGTGAATCATGAGCAAGGTCTGCCCGTTGCCGCTGATTTGTTTAAAAATGCTGATTGCCATTATTAGAATATTAATAATAGATTCAACACATACCTAAATATACATTTCCTTTTCCTTCCCCTCTACTCCTCTCGATTACCCTGTTGTATTTACCCTTATCCCACTACCCCCACAAAGTGTTTTTTTCTAAGATTATGTTTTATAATGTGTGTTATATATGGTAAAAAGAGGAATTAACATACTGACATGTTTATATGATGGATACTTTGTACCCACCCCAGCTAGTATACAATTGTTGAGCGGTTGAATAGATGATTTATTCCTTTATATTTAACTCTTTTCACTCGGTCATCTCTCCAAACATCAAGAATATTCTGTTATAAACACATGCACTTTTTTCAAACCAAGTTATTTATAATTTTATTTGTATGACATCAAAGATACTTAACTTAATTCATGATACATTAAACAATTATTTCTACTATTTTTAAAATAGATTTACTATAGGCTCAGCATAATACCTATTTGATTGACAGCTTTAATTACATATTTTTTAACGGCTCTACCTGCACTGTCAAATTATAGTTTACATAAGCAATTTCAAAAGAAGAAATTCAATTTTAAAATGCTTTCAGTGACGATCTAGAAAGCACACAACATCCAGCAATTTAAAACAATAACATAAAAGTTTAATATTCTCATCACTTAGTCTAAAGTGTACCGGAAAATTGGCTCATGCAACACAGTGATTTATTTGATATGTAACCTCTGAAAATAACAGTACCTTCAATTTGATAAAGATTAGATGGAAAATGACATTAACGTCCTCTACCCCACACAAAATAGATTGTGGTTTTTATTTGTCTTGACAATGACTTGTAATTCCTGGAAGCAAATCACAAGAGCAAATGCCATGACCTATTAGAGTGTAAACTGCAGATGGTAAAACTGAGTACTTAAATAATGGTCTGGCTAATAATTGTCAGTTACCCACAGCCCTGGAGCCATTGGAAATGATTGGTAATATACAAAATGCTTATTTTGATTTTATTTTGTTCTTAGTTGCACATATATAGAAGGATATCTACTTACTTTTAAGTTAACTAACAATCATTTTATATAGAGTGTATTTATGAGAATGCTTTGACATATCAATTCATAGTGTTATAGTCCTTACAGAGCTGATTGATTCTTATGTTCCCCAAAACAACTTATATTAATTTTCTCCAAGAAAGGTTATTACCAGCTTCAACCTAGTCCTTGTTTGATCTTCGAATGTTCAGTGTTATAATACCACCACAAAGATAAAGCTCATGTTAACTGTTTAACCAATTCCAACCGGTTAATTCCAAACTTGAGTCTATCACAAGGGTTCTTAGCTTTCTTTTTTTATGGACTGGGGAACAGATTAAGTCAGGACAGTAGTTTTGGCGTTTAGAAGCCATCACACCCAGGGCCACCTTAACTACTTTATGGGCCCCCGGGCAATGCAGTGTACCGGGCCCCTAAAAAAAATAAAAAAAAATATATATATATATATATATATATATATATATATATATATATATATATATATATATATATATAGTGTGTGTGTGTCTGTGTAAAAAAAATATATATGTATGTAAAAAAAAACGTGATTATATATATAATCACTTTTTTTTTACATATATATATATATATATATATATGACACCCAAAAAGTCTTTAAGCTATAAAGCGCTTATTAACACCAAGTGCAAATATTAAACAGGAATATACTTAAATTTTTCAATAGGCAACTCCCTAGTCATTCAACACCTGTCTGCAAGTGTCAAGCCTAATAAATGAGATACAAAAAGACAGGGGGCGCCAAACATAGTGTATTAAAAGTGATATATGACACTCTCCACAGATATGTAGTGCTCGTACCGAATAATCAGTAAATCTGGGCCAAGATTAGCAGTCACTCTGATGGTAGCGGATAAGATAGGAATCCTCTCAACAAGCCCTTTATTCAGATGGCACATCCAGTCATATTGACTACCGCTAATCCCCGTTTTCTATAAGGAATACAAAAGACAAACTGTCTATAAGGAATACAAAAGGCAGACTGTCCTGTTCTCTCCTACCTGTTCTTGCAGCTTTCACTATATGTTACTGCTGGTGTTTTATGTCCAGTAGCTTCTTGTCTGGTTCTTCGAATGTTGGGGGTCTGTTTAGAAAAATGATAGGTACATGAAATATGGAAAGTATAGCAATGACTGAACCCTCTAAATCACTAGCATCCACATTTAATAATATGGCCTTCCTCCCTGTAACCAGCCCAGACAATAAATTAATAGTATTCACATTTAATAAATACACCTATTTCCACCAAACAAGTCCTGAAATCAAACTAATAGTATTTACATTTAATAAATAGTCCTCATTTTCCCAAACTCAGACCGACGTACATTTATTAGCCCCCAAACTACTCCAGCATTAAATAGTCCCATGACACCACTTTAAATTAATAGGCACCACTCTTAAATAGCCCCCAGCACTAAATTAATATATATCACCCACTATTAAATTGTTCACTTAACAGCCCATAGTCTCATTTTCTCATTATCTCCTCTAAAGACCCTCAGTATTTTCCATGTGTACTAACCATATCAACATGACGTGTCCTAGTGGCAGAACTGTCATTCCGTCCGAATATCCCAAAATTATACACCTACATTATAATACTCTTCTCCCCCCCCCTCCCGCCCCCATCTTCCATCTTGTAGGCAGAGTCTTCAGTTTTCATTTGCAGTTTGCACACGTGGGATGGTGCATGTGTTATATGGTGTGTGCTCCCCATGTCAAGAGGTCAGGAGGGAAGGAAGGGTGGGAAGGAATGGATGATTACGATTCCCAGCTGCAAATGATAGGATAGCTCGTGCCAGGGGAGGGTCCCACCTGTTAATCAACCCTATGGTAGGGGATAGGGCCATCAGTCAGTTGGGCCCACCTGAGATTTTTTCCTACAAAACTAAATCTTGTATTTACATGTGGGCACAAAATAGGTGCTCAAATGCACAGAGCACAGATTTCTCAAGGAACACTGCAAACCACAAAGCCCCTCCCATTAGACAATCTAAACTTACACCAAAGAGAATTGAAAACACCACTATCCACAAATGAATCCATGAAACTATATAAAGTGAACAATTAACTTTTAGTACACAAATATATAAAACATAACAAGCACTAAAAAAAACAGATGAACATAAACTCTGATCAGTGCACTGATCTAGACACTACCAACCCTGTTTATATCTTTTATTTATTGCAGCAATATTTAAATACATAAAAAACACATTTGGTAATATTCTTTCTAAGATTCAATTGAGGAATAATGCTTTTCAAGTTCCACAATATTTAGATTTTTGTCCTCCTCAAAGTATGAGAAATTATATCACAAAAACGTACAGCATAATCTATCCAATATAATGATCACTCCATCGTATTGTAATACACTATTAAATGCATATGATGATCCTTATGTGCAATTATTCTCCTGTGTGTTTAGCTGAAACACAACAGCACTAAATGTTTGATCATATACGTATATTGTTATTTTCACAGCAGACTGTCAGCGTATATTTGGGACACAGTGGTCTCTATTTGTCAGAAGCCGCAGACCTGCGGTGTCTAGTGAATCCAGGTTTTAGCAAACGGAACCCAAATGCATCTAAATACCATGTGTTAGAGACTGGAATCCTGTTGGCTCATAAAGTGCTTCCACACAATCACCATTCTTTTCACATAATCACTGTTCCTGTTGCCTGATTCACTTAGTGCAGAGTTTGGCAACCTTATTCAATCGGTGTGCGGCTATATTGATAGTAATGTCACTGTGGGACATAACATGAACGTTTATTTGTTGGTCAACAAATAAACGTTCATCTTATGTCGCACAGTTGTGCCCCTTTTCAAACTATACACTCATTTCATATTATGTCAGAATAGTGTCCACAATTTGTAATATGCCACAATTCATATCATGCATCATAGTTGTGCCTCCAATTCATATTATACCATATATAAGTGCCCCCAGTTCCAGGGCCATCTTAACAACATTATAGGCCCCAGGGCAAAGCAGTGCACCGGGGCCCCAACATATATATATATATATATATATATATATATATATATATATATATATATATATATATATATATAGATAGATAGATAGATAGATATAGATGTATAGAGATACAGATATAGAGATATATATATATATATCTATATAGATAGAGATAGACAGATGTACTTGCTCAGTGACCCTTGAAGGTTTTTTTTGCAGGTTTTTTCTTGTGCAGGATTATTTATTTTAATTAGGAGCCCTGCCTATGGGGCTCCCTTGCCCGTGGGACCCCCGGGCACCTGCCCATCGTGCCCAATGAAAAAGATGGCCCTGCCCAGTTCATATTATGCCCCATAGTACTGCCCCCAGTTCATATTATGACACAGTAATGTCCCCAATTCACATTATGCCACAAATAAATGCCCTAATACACATTATGCCACACATAAATACCCATAATACACATTAAGTCACACATAAATGCCCCCAAATCACATTATGCCACACATAAGTTACCCCAGTACACATTATGTCCCAACTGCAGGAGGCTCCATCCGGCTCACATTATTATTGGGACTTACTGTCCACCGCACAGCATTGGCACAGACAGTGAGCCCCCTATGAAAGGGGGTGGAGCAATCAGTCGGTGGGGCCAACTGGGAATTTTCCCGGTACCCCAGTGGGCCAGTCCGACACTGGCTGTATGTCATAAAATGGTGGGATTGCCAGGGTAGATACCTTTTAAATGAATTCTGACAGTACTGAGAATTCATATGACCTCAACCATATGACCAATCTATGCTGTACCCATCAATGATACCATAGTAAACTATGCATTTATTTATTTTTATAGCCCATCTCCTGACCCGGCACTTCCCCTACTAGTTCTTCAGTACATTTGTTGTTGTTTTTTACGTCCTATTACTCCTGTAACTTTTATCTTTATGCAAAACTGTGGAAAACCACTCAATACTGTCACTGTGATTGTTGAAGAGCTGTACAGTGATTCCTTTGTCCCATTCTTCCATGGTATTTTTACCTCTATTAATGATGGATCTGTTTTTTCTCTACATGTCTTCTACTCTTGTTGAACTTTTTCAGCAGCATATGCAGCACAAATCCAATCCATCTCATCTACATCCTTTTCTGTAAGAAAATGTGCCACTAAAGGTATGCCGGATGTAGCACTTACTGGCAAATGTGTACATACCCAACAATCCCTAGCATTTAGCCTCAGAGCTATCTTGCTATGCATTTCTAACACAGAGTTTGACATCTCTATCTTTCAAATTTCTTTTTGCATTTCCATCTCGTTATTCCATGACTCCTAGCATCCTCACACCATTTGATACACCTTTTTTCAAGGACGGTTACACAATGCTTACAAGTACACATCTCAGTAGGGGATAGATCATGACACTTTTCTTTACGTAAACCATACCTTCCCATCAATGACCCCTTAGGAACTTTTATTCATTGATCTCCTTCCCCTGCACCTGTATTTGTATTATATGCCTGCCGGTGATGCATTACTATGACAGTGACATCAATGGTAATGAATAATACTGCTTAAACTATAGCCCATACACATATGAATATGCACAATTTTCTCTCTGGATTTGCTTGCCCAAACATGCTGTTAGATTGATGTATTTTATCAATTCTTGTCTTCGCAAAGCTCGTCCTTAGGCCATTTTGACCAATTAATCAAAGTCTCTGCTGTTGGTGAATGCTACTAATTTATTATGATCGTAGTAAAATATATCAATATCACTCACTTACAGGCAGGATCACTTGTTGCTTATGCTTTGTAAAGGATATGCGTGTCTTTCAACAGCTGTTTTGCAGCAACTGTACTTTTAGAATTTACCTTCTTGCAATGAGATGTGTGTGCAGGCTTCTCTTTCACCTTTACTTCAGTAGGCTTGGTCATCAGGACCAGATAAGGTCCCTCCCACCGATCAGCCAGAGAACCATACCTCAGGAAACTTCCGATCATTACCTCGTCTCCGGGCTTGAGGATGTGATAGGTCATAACCACTGGTTTCGGCTGTGTGCCTTTCACAGATGTTTGGATTTTCTTAAGCTGGTTGCTGAGTGAAATCAAATAATTCACAGTTAGGTAATTTGCAGCACTTAGTTCATGTGCGGGAGCAGCAACAACATTTGGCAGCCTTCCAAATAAGATGTCGTATGGGGAGATGTTCAAAGGTCCTTTGGGCGTCACTCTAATTGAGTGTAGCACTATGGGCAATGCCTCGGGCCATAGTAACCTGGTTTCTTTACATATTTTTAAAAGTTTGTTTTTAATTGTCCCATTCTATCTTTCTACTTTCCCACTACTCTGTGGATGGTACAATGTGTGAAATTGTTGATCAATTCCCATTAATTCACACATTTTCTTAAACACTAGTCCTGTGAAGGGGGGCCTTGGTCTGAGGATATGTCATAAGGTATACCATACATACATATTCTTGTACTAGTTTCTTTGCCGTGATGGAAGCTGTGTTACTTGCAACTGCATAACCTTCAACCCAACCACTAAATATATCTACACAAATTAACACATATTGCAACATCCTAACTTTGGGAAGTTGAATAAAGTCTATCTGCAAGATCTGAAAAGGACCCTCAGTTTGTGGAAGATGTGAAGGTATCTTTCTTACTGGTCTTCCCGTATTACTTTTTAAACAAATAATTCAAGAAGCACAGTACTTGGCTGCTACCGGAGTAAATCCAGGCACATACCAATATATCTATATCAGACCACTCATGGCCATCTTACCTGCATGGGTCAATCCATGGGACCTTTGTGCTAATGCGGGCAAGAGTTATCTGGCTTACCTTCCTTGCTGTGCCACATGCCAGGCTCATCTTGTGAGCATCTTACATCTTCCCACTTGGCCTTTTCCTGTGAATCAGAAACTTTTTGCATATCAGTTAATGTTTGTACATCAGGTAAACAAACATCATTTTGTAGTGTACATTTTGTTCGGTCTCCATTCGCATTTGTGCAGCAGCTTTGGTCACAATGTCTGCTCTACGGTTATCCTTGATAACTTCATCATGTCCAGTCATATGTGCCTGACACTTAATAACAGCAATTTATGAGGGTAACTGTATTGCTGATATCAACTCTTTTACTGCCTCTGCACGAGCAATGGGCGAACCCATTGTAGGTAAAAAATCTTTTTGTTTCAAAATTTCTCCAAAATCATGACAAACACCAAATGCGTAACGGTAGTCTGTGTATATGTTTATATGTTAACACTTCTATTTCTTGCTAGCTAACATGCTTTTGTTAGTGCTTTTAGTTCGGCTAGCTGTGCGGAGTGAGGTTTCAATAGTGGTGCTGAAAACACAGTTTGAACATCATCCACTACAGCATAACCTGATTGGACTGTGCCTGTCTCAGTCTGCTTGTGGCAGCTGCCATCCACATAAAAGGTTAAGTGAGGATTTTGAAGTGGAATCTTACCTAAATCAAGCCTTGGCAGTGTCTGCTCATCAGCATGCCTAAAACAATCATGAGCATCAGTGCTGACAGTATTTCCCCACTCTTCTCTCTGAAAGGGATGAGTTTCATTTATGGGCATTAAAGAAGCGGGATTCAACACATTGCATCATATCAGTTCTCTGTTTTGAGGTAAAATTAAAGCCAGTTCCCACTTTGTAATTCGAGCAATAGTGACATGACTGGTTCTCTCACAATTTAAAAGTGTGGCTACTGCATGAGGTACACGAACCTTTAAAGGACAACCCAATGCAATGTCTGCAGATTTCTCCACCATGAGTGCTGCAGCCACAATTGCTTTTAAACAACTTGGAAATCCCTTAGCTACTGGGTCTAGCTGTGTGCTGTAGTATGCTATGGGTCTGGCATCATTTCCATGTTTTATGAGTTCTCCATATAAACACACTCATAGTTACACGAGTTTTAATGTTGGTCTAAGACCATCTAAAAATGGTTGCAACATGAGAGATTCTAGTACACTATTATGCTGTAAAATTGCTTTAAACCCCCCATAATGTTCAGCCTTATGACAAAACTTCCATAAAAATCTCTTACTGACTCATTATGTCTTTAAGTGCCTGTATGTGAGTCCGGTCTGGTTTACAAGGAAATACCTCTTTAAACTGTGTTTTACATGTTTTCCATGCCTTGTCAATATTTTTCCGGTCATTGTCCACTGGCAGCCTTGCCATGTGACTTTCTACTGCCTCAAAAAGCTTAGCACTTTGCGTGGTTGTGAGTAGTGCAGTAAATAACTGTACTATATCTCTGTATGTTGGGTGTAAAGTCTTAGAAGTCTTATCTAATTTATTCAAAACATATCCTGGGTTCGTTTTGCAACTAGAACTAGTTACTTCTACTAATTGTCTTAATTCCATTTTATTCCACGGGACATGCATAGTCCACTTTCCCCCATCGCCAGTTGTAATTTCTCTCACGGGGTACATTTGAGCAATAGATGTGCTTTGTTCTCCCCTCCAATGAGACTGTATATTGCTCTGACTTACATTGCAATATTCTTTAGTGATAAGGGGTTGTTTAATTAGCTTTGCTGGGGGCATTTCATGTGCCTCCCACCTTACGCTCTTTGAATTCCAGGTCCACTTTTTGTCTTCACATAAGACTACATTTCTCTTATATGTTTCTAACTCTGTGTCATCTATCTGAAAGGATACGGTTCCTGTTTTGTATATTACAGGGGCCTCTCTCTCTGTCTCTGTGTCTGAATCATAATATTCCACACATTCTCCCACTAACTTTGGTTTAGCATTCCTGCCCATATTTACTGGAGTAGTGGAGGTTCGGTTTTTTCAGATGCATGCCCCCCTTCCTTACTGTCTCCATACCTGTTCTTCCGCTCCGTCTCTACTGTATTTGCCTGCCTGGAGTTTCTGGAGTACTGGTACTTTGTGTTTATTGTTTGTACTGTTTTACCCTGTATAGTCTACTGTTCGTACCGTGTACGGCGCTGCGGAAACCTTGTGGCGCCTTACAAATAAACGATAATAATAATAATATGCATGCCCTCAGCTCCTTGTCCTGTCTGCATAATGATATGTTTTACTTTAACTTTGGGTGCAACTATTTTTGCTGCCATAGGTCTCAATGCTGCAGCAATCAGAGCAAGCATAGCATCTGTATTTAAACCCTCATGTACATCATAACTTCTGTCATGATCTGTTCTACATATGCAGGTGGAGCATTGATAACTGCCTCCATAACCCACTGACTATATGCTCTTTTTTCTGGTTCTGACTTACCCACATGTTTCTTCAATTCTATCAACAAATTTCTATCAAAGGTACAGGTCAAAGGGATACCTGGACACATTTTTTATTCCACTTTTCCAAGTACTGCACACTCTCATTTCCATACTTACGTAGCATAACTCTTCCTGGGCAGCCATAAGGTAAAACACTGTGTTTTTCTCCTACTGAGGATCTCCATCCCTTTGTGAGTCACTATATTTCCTTCAACCCAGGGTACTCACAGTGTCAAGTCTGAAATTTCTTCAGACTTTGAGATCTGGGTGCTACAACCCCTAGCAGCCCTCCCCAGTTAGCACTCTGGATTTTTAATATAATGAAGAGACTTACGTGAGAAACCTACCATAAAGCCTTACAAAACAGCAGGGGACCAGCAATTAAGCACTTGAAACAGAGTAAGAAAATGTCTTACCTTGGTGCACCGTTGGTTCAAGTACACAAAGCCGATCCTCCTTAGTGTGTCGGGTCAGGTATTATGGACTTAGGTTCTCGGTGGGACCTCAAAAATGTTATAGAACTTTTCAGGAATTATTCAAAGACGAAGTCTCTTCAGAATATGCTCAGTTTATTCTTGTATGTGCAATACAGACCATTCAATTGAAGCAGAACAATGGTGATTACATATTAACTTTGCAAGCCTGTTATGCCCTAAAACCTTAAACTAATACTTAGATAAAGCATCATATAAGAGCTTAGACCAATAACATTACTCCTCTTTGCCATCTTTAACACTCTCCTACCCCCCCTCCTCCCCTTACATCCCCCTTACTGCCACAGACTTTGCCTCCTTTTTCTCTATTAAAATTGAGGCCACCAGGCTTGAAATTTCCTCCTCCATTCACTCTTCCATCACCCCCTCCACTCATCCCTCCTTTCCCCCCAACCACCAACTCATATACTCCGTCCGCCCTACCTCGGGTGATGAGGTCCACTCTATCATTTCAAACTCTACCCTTCAACCTGTCCCCTGAATCCTATCCTTGCTCACCTCTTTAATCTGTCACTCTCCACTGGCATCTTCCCCTCTTCTTTTAAACATGCTCTCATCTCACCCATTCTTAAAAAACCTAAACTTGACCCCACACACCCTAATTTCCGCGCAATTTCTCTTCTCCCCTTTGCTTCCAAAATACTTGAGAGGCTTGTCTGCAACAGTCTCACCACTTACCTTTCTGAACACTCCCTCCTTGATCCTCTCCAATCAGGCTTCCGGCTGCTCCACTCCACTGAAACCTGCCCTAGCTAAAATTACCAACGATCTCCTCTCAGTTAAAACCAGGGGCCATTTCTCCCTTCTTATCCTCCTGGACCTTTCAGCAGCCTTTGAGACAATTGACCACCCCTCCTGCTTCACAGCCTCCAGTCCATTGGTCTTTCCAGCACCGCTCTTTCCTTGTTCACCTCCTACCTTGCAAACTTCTCCTTCTTTGTTTAGACCTCTGGCCCCCTCACCCCCTCTTCCAGTTGGGGTCCCACAGGGCTGTTCTTGGCCCTTATTCATTTCACTATACACCTCCTCCCTGGGTGAACTCATTAACTCATTGGCCCTCCAGTACCACCTTAAGGCTGACGACACCCAACTCTACCTCTCTCCTCCTGACCTCTCTCCATCCCTCCTCTCTAGGGTGTCCACCTGGATCTCTGCCATCATTGAACTACTGTAATCTTCTCCATACTGGCCTCAGCCACTCTTATCTCGCTCCTCTTTGATCTATACTCAACGCTGCTGCTAAACTTATTTTCCTTTCTCACCACTCCACATGTTTCTCCCCCCTCTATCAAGTCATTCATTGGCTCCACTTCCCCATCAGAAACCTTTTCAAACAAGGCCCTCGTCAACTCCACTGCTCCCTAGATCTCCAACCTCATCTCTATTCACACTCCATCTCGCCCACTGTGATCAGCCAACAATCGTTTCCTCTCCTCCCCTCTGATTACCTCTTCTCAAGTATTCAAGACTTCGCCCGCGGTGCCCCCTCCATTGGAACGGTGTCCCTTGTTCTATCAGATCATCCCCCAATCTGAGCAGTTTCAAACGCGCATTAAAAAACCCCCTTTTGTTAAAAGCCTATCAGTCATCCACCTAACTACTCACACCTTGTTTCCTATTCCCCTTCCTTCCTCCTTCTCCAGCTACTCTGCCTATCTCCTTCTTAGGCCTTCTGCCCACTGACTCCACTCTTGCTTTTCTTTTCAGTGGCTCTTAACCTGTTAGCTGCGCCCACACTCTTGGGCACAGGTTTCCTGCTGTGCTGAATTTCCCTCACCCTCACTCTTTTAGCTTTCTTTTTAGTTGTGATTTGAGCTACCAGAGTTATAGTGCTACTTGTTTACCGTAATGTTATACCTTGTATTGTCATACTGGTTTTTCCTGTATGGTGCTGCAGATACTTTGTGGTGCCCTATAAATAAAAATCAATAATAATAAATAATAATCTCATAGAATGGATGAGGGAGGTATTTCTCAATATGTGTGGCCCTGCCAGTCTTAAAAAGGTCAATATCTTAAACAAACATTGATATAGATTGTGTATGATGGTCAGATTTTGGTTCCTAAACAGATGGGGAGGACTCCACTAGTGAGTCTGCGGACATAAATCAAGGAGTCACCCAGAATGTTTAATCTGGTTAAAGTGGAAAATTGGTAAAAAAAAAAAACAACAAACAACCCACATTTATAGATTTATGAGTATAGACTTAGCGCAGCCTTCTCCAGAAATCCAAAAATCCCTTTTTGAACAACATAATATAAAATTTAGAGTTTTTCCCCTTACATCAAGTGGTAAAGCATATGGCATTGAAGGAATGGACACAGGTGGATAAGTATCAACCTTACTTGGGCAGGTTGGGTATTATGTCACAGATGAGGAGGTTCAGAAATGGGGTGTAGCACTTAATGATGATCCTGCAGTGGCAAATCAGTATTTGAGAACTGCGATTCCTATTGAGGATGGGGTTTTCTTTAGAGACACCGTTGATAGTAAGGTGGAGAATTGCTTTAAGAAGTTGCATGTTTCTTCTGGAATTGTGCCGATTCCTGAAGAGGCCTCAGTGGTGAGAACATTTACATTAGGGGGTGATTCACTTTATACAGATGTCCAAGAAAAAGCTAGTAAACAGCATAGGTTGAAAAGCATGGAGATTATGCAAAAGATCATATAACATCATATATTGCAAAGTATTTGTGGAGACCACCATAAGCCACGTTTTCTCATCCAGACAATGACCTCAATGGCAGTGGCTACTCGAGCCCTCTGGCTGCGCCCCTGGGTAGCAGACATCAATAAAAAAAAAATAGACTGACTAATATTCATTAGTTCTGCTCTTTGGAGATATATGGCCACTGTAATAGAGAGGTCTCTTTGGTCTAATCTCTTCCACAGCATAGAAGGTCTACATATCCTTCTTTGGCTCATCAGTCCTCTAAGGATGTGAGCAGTTATAAGCCAGAAGGGCATTATGGGAAACAGAATATGCGAATCTCCGCTAGGCAATCCATCTCTTCGAGAACAAAGAAGGAAGGTCAATTCAGAGAACTCAACACTGACTATTACCAGAGTCAGTCCCATTAATACTAGTGAGGGTCAGAAGAGCACAATATGCAGACCTATGGTCCCATTCCAGAACCAATGGATGCTAAATATTATAAGAAAACAGTACAAAATAGAATTTTATGTGTACCCCAAAACAAATCTGTTTGTTCAATCCAAAGTGCCATTTACCAGGGCTCTGGTACACAAGTTACAAGACAGTCTACAAACACACCTTACCTCATGCCCTTCCATCTGCACCCAAATGCACACGTACACATTAAAACCTAAGTTCTCTTAACCCAAACCACTTCTCATTTTCACAAAATCAACTATTTTCTCCAATGTCTGCATTGTCCTGTCCTAATCAGCCTGCCTCTTTCTATAACAAAACACTCACTTTAGCCCTAGACAGTGCAGCTCTAGCTACTCTACTACATATAGTCTCTGACAATCCAAACCTCAGCCTATACACAACAAACAGACCCGCTACCTGCAAAAGTGCTCCCGCATGGTAGAGCACCACTGGAGGAAATCTCGTTCCTATCCCGAATTCCTCCACTATAAATTCATCCTTTCAGCACTGCCTTTTCAATTGCCAAACAAACATTCTTCAAATATCTAATATCCACCCAGTCTTCTAACCCACGTCCCCTCTTTGCCACCTTCAACTCACTTCTCTGCCCATCTGCACCTCCTCCCTCCCTCACTGCCCATGATTTTGCCACCTATTCAAAGACAAAGTTGACACCATATGAAAGGATGTTTCTTCATGCCAAATTCCACTCACTCTATCCACCATAACCTACACTCCAAAATCCACCCTTAATTCATTCTTTCCAGTAACTGAAGACGAAGTCTCTGCATTCATCTTATCATCTCTCACTACAACCTGTCCACTCGGCCCTATTCCCTCCCAACTACTCTGCTCCCTCTCCTCCACTGCATGCCCACCTCTAACTCACCTCTTCAACTGTCTCTCTCCACTGGCATATTTCCATCCTCCTTTAAACATGCACTCATCCCACCTATTCTAAAGAAACCATCTCTCGATCCAGCCTCTCTCTCCTACTAGCGCCCTATTTCTCTTCTCACCTTTGCCTCCAAACTACTTGAGTGATTAGTGTACAAATGCCTGTCTCACTTTCTCTCCTCTCATTCCATTCTCGGCTCTCTGCAATCAGGCTTCCGCCCCCAACATTTCACTGAAACTGCTTTCACAAAAGTGACCAATGATGTAGTTGCTGCAAAATCTAATGGTAATTTCTCCATACTCATTCTCCTAGACCTCTCTGCTGCTTTTGATACTGTTGATCACCCTCTTCTCCTACACACCCTTCACTCTATTAGCCTTCGTGACACAGTCCTTTCCTTGTTCACTTCCTCTACCTATCAAACTGCTCCTTTAGTGTTTCTACCTCTTGCACATCCTCCCCTCAGCTCCCACTATCTGTTGGGGTCCCACAAGGCTCTGTTCTTGGCCCTTTACTTTTTCATTGTACATCTCTTCTCTTCGAGTACGAATTCGCTCATTTGGCCTCCAATACCACCTCTACACTGATGACATCTAAATCTATATCTCCTCCCCTGACCTCTCTCCTTGGATGTCCCAACGCTACCTAAAGCTCAACATGTACAAAACATGTACAAAACAGAACTTATTATCTTCCCTCCTGCTAGAATCGCCAACTTTCCTCAAATCTCCCTCACTGTCAATAACACCATAATTTCCTCAGTCTCCGAAGCCCACTGCCTTGATGTCACACTTGACTCTCCCTTTTACTTTATTCCTCACATGCAGACTCTCTTCCAGTCCTGTCGACTCCACATTACTACATTGCCAAAATACACCCTTTTCTTACTCAACATGCTACCAAAACTCTTATCCATTCTCTCATCATCTCCCATCCTGACCATTGCAACCTCCTGCTATCCGGCATTCCTGACACCCATATATCCACACTTCAATCCATCCTAAATGCTGCTGCAAGACTGGTCTTCCTCTTTCACCGCTCCACGTCTGCTGTACCTGCAAATGCCCATACTGGCTCACTGTGTCCTCCAGAATCAAATTCAAATTATTCACCCTGAGGTACAAAGCCCTCAAAAACAACACTCATGCATACATCTCAAATCTCATATCAAAATACTCTCCCTCCCGCCCTTAGATCTACTTCTGACCAGCGCCTTGTCTCGTCTCTGATAACCACCTCTCACTCCCGCCTACAAGACTTCTCCCGTGCTGCTCCCCACTTATGAAATTCCCTACCACGCTCAATGAGACTGTCCCACAGCCTTCAAATCTTTAGATGCTCTTTGAAAACCCATCTCTTTTTTTTTTTTTAGAGGTGACCTTATCCTCGATACTATTCACACTAATTCACCCTCACAACTATCCCAATTTCCCCTCTGAGCCACACTCGCTCCTCTTGCTTCAGCTGTGCCCTCCTCTTCTCTTTAGAATGTAAGCTCTCTAATGAGCAGGGCCCTCCATACCCTTTGTTTTCATGTCTCCATTTATTTTGTCTGCCTTGTTGGTTCTTGCTTTACGTATGTCCTGATTAATGTATGTCCTTGTCTTTCCTACTGTACGGCGCTGCCGAGCACTGTGGTGCCTTACAAATACAGACCTTTTGTGGCCACATGGGGCATTCATTTAGTTCTAAATGCTCTAATGTATGATCCTTTTCAGCTTCTACAGAAAGTCTCTGTGAAATGGATGACATTGACAGTTGTTTTCTTTATAGCAATTACATCGACTCAGAATGGGAGAGTTACAAGCACTTTTCTCAATATCTACTAGAATTTAGTGGTACTCAAAGCCAATCCAGATTTTCTGTCGAAGGTGGCATCTAGTTCCACATAATCAGGAAGTACTTGTGCTGCCATCCCTTTATCCACATTTAAGAGATAAAAATGAGAGGAAACTACATTCACCGGATCTAGTGAGAGCACGTTCTATTATTTATCTGACTAGAACAAAAGGAATCAGGGAGACAGAACTGTTCCTTGTGCTTATAACTAGGCCAAAAAGGGGACATGCTCCATCTAAGCAAACTATCTCCAATTGGATCAGATAAGCTATTAAATAAGGCCTACAAGAGTGATGAACGCTCTCAAAGAAAAGGCATAAACAGTAAATAATCTGTTTTTCCTGTGCATCAGACCTCTATTAGGCCAGCTACCTGCTCCTGGACATTATTATAGTCATATTGCTTTGTAGACCTCCCCATTCACAATTCTAATGGTTTACAAGGAGCACAAAGTTTTAAAAGAGGAAGAGAGAGCATGACAAAGAAGTCTGAATGCTCTATCTTCATCTCCTGTCTTTGTTTGAACTCATTGTGTACTTGTTCTTAATGAATTATATTTTGTTTTGGACAGCAGGCTTTATGCACTTGTTGACCCTTCGTTTTGAAGACCTCTGCAATTTCCCCTGGCATGCCGTCAATCAACTTCTGGGCCACATACTGACTGATGGCATCCATTTTTGCCTAATAAATGCTTGGAGTTTGTCAGATTTTGTATTTTTGTTTGTCCACCTGACTCTTGAGGATGCACCACAAGTTCTCAATGGGATTAAGGGCTGGGGAGTTTCCTGGCCATGGACCCAACATTTTGATGTTTTGATCCCCGAGCCACTTAGTTATCACTTTTTCCTTATGGCAAGGTGCTCCACCATGCTGGAAAAGGCATCGTTCGTCACCAAACTGTTCTTGTATGGTTCGGAGAAGTTGCTGTTGGGGGATGTTTTTGTACCATTCTTTATTCTTGGCTGTGTTCTTAGGCAACCAATTTTTGTATCATTCTCAAAACTTTTGGCCATGACTGTAGATAGTTTGTCTATTCATCATCATCATTTATATAGCGCCAGCAAATTCCATAGCACTTTACAATTAGGAACGAAACATAACTGAAATACAAGGGATTTTCAGGCTAACGATAACTTATAACAGTATAAGTATTGATGGTATTTTGAGTTAAGGAGAACAACTAAAAATTTCCTCAAAGTGTGATCTTAGTGGTGGCAATTTTGGAATAAATATAGTGTTAAGTAGAATTTTGATAATTTTTTTAAAAATAATTTTTAGACAGACCCTTGTAGTGATTAAACCCTTGTTGCATACATGTCACTCAGGCATAGGTAAGTGCTGTTTGTGACAAACAGATTGAATATAAAGATTGAATTCAAAACCAGGTAGAAGTGCACTGTGAACACTGAAATTACAACACAGACTCAACACTTCTGCTAAAGAATAAGACAATAAAGGCTAAGACTTCATCTGTATGCAGCCTTTTTAAAACCCTCACTCCTATCAAGATTTGCACAACAAACGTTTGTATTTACCTGTTCACTGACTTCAGCTTTGTACCTTACTATTCTACCTGCTCCATCGCAGTGAATTTCGCTTAATCTCCCACACAACTAGACAGCCGTACATGATGTATCTTTAATAGTACCCCAGCCAAGTGGTTATCTCCTGGGAACAACCAGCTCTGTGTATTTGCAGTAATTAAACATCATATCGAGCCATCTGATACTTACCTGTTTTGTTAAATGTTTCTGAACCACCTTAGCTCGGGTATTTACCACAATTCCTCTATAAAGTCATCTGCTACCTTGTGAGGTTAGTTCTAGGGGCAGGCCTGTCGGTTCCCCACAATGAAGCCCATTGCTCCATTTTGAAAATGTGGTTCTCATTGGTTTCTGTAGCCAGCATCAATTACTAGCAGTATAGTGGGATCACAGCCAATTCAATTAATTCTTAAAACCAATGTACTTGGCAAGAGAAGCATTTCACTGTTAACATGGCTGTAGAGGAATTACAGAGGCAATAGTGGATATATTGTGGTATTTGGCAATAGACATAAGCTAGTTCTAGGTTCTACAGTAACGAGTGGTTTACAGATAACATCAACAGTCTGTACATAAATGAAGTGTGCAAGTATAGCTTTGAGGTAAGGGTTACCTTTAGCCTTTTCCCCATGGTTGGAATTTATAGCCTGTTGCATCCATGGTGTGTATACCATTATTGAAAACTGCAATACAAATAGTTTACTATTTTCACACGCTTTCACATTTTCGCACTGAAGTTGTGCATTGGTGAAAACAGATAGGAGCACAGCACAAAAGGTAATGGAAATTGCATCTTTTTGAGTGAACAGAGAAAGAGATATTACTGCTGAAATCTGACTGCTGTGAAAGGCACTTGTAGACACTCAATGGTCAGTTGCACAGAACATTTGTAAATCAGTAAAACAGGGAAAGCCATTTCCTTGACTTATTTGTAATATTGATTAAAACAAGCTATCTATATTAAAAAAAAACAGTATAATTTTTTTAAATTTCTGATATTTCTTGTTAGATCAGAATGAATAAAATTTCAGATTTGCAATTTACAAAATAACTACACAATCTGCAAAAGAATAACAAAACAAACACCTGAAAAGATAGAAATAGGAGACATTTATTTGAATACAACTTAAGAATTGTAGACACATTTAGTGGTCCATTTTAACAAAACAGGTGTATCTATAAAACACTTTCACCAAGGGATTGGGGGGGGGGGGGACACACACAATATAAAGATACATATTAGTTTAAGTATTATTGTGTAAAAACTATTTTATGCAAATGAAATAAACAGATAAATGCAGATTAAAGTCTAAGCTTTAGAAACACATGTACTTGCTGACTTATGTTGTTTACGCTGGCAGCAAAATTCATCTACCTTTATACATTATTAAATGGTGTTTTGTCACATGATATCTGGAAGAAGCACCCATTTCCAGTGTAATAGTAAGTATCTGGCTTAAAAATATATTATATTTAACAAATTGATAAAGAATTCTAGAAAACACAAACAGGGTATAAAAAGGTGCTTTAAAACATATAGAATAGACAGTTCTGATTTTGGCACCAAAAAAAGATCTATATACTGTATGCTGTTTGGAAACAAAGTTATTACAATTTAAAAAAATGTGTGTATACAACTACAACTTTTAAAAAAAAAACAAAAACGTGTAAACTGAGAAAAATGCTATTTTGTTGCCATTACATCCTGTGCAGACGTGTGAGGCAAAGTGCATTTTGTGTTAATTTTCTAATTGACAGTTAAAGAACCTAGAAGAAAACAAATAAAAAATATATTTTAAAATAATGCACTTTTGGTATTCCGCCTCTGTGCTAAATTAGATGGCGAACTATTAAATATATAATTTCAAGAGATGTAATACCAACAAGGAACAAAAAATATCTATGAAATTTCATGCTAACTTTTTAACACAAACTAGAAACTTTGACTTGAGAGGTTATGAGAGGAGTGGTTTTCCTAACTGCTTGTATTGCTGAAATTGGGAGATAAAAGGATAGCACCACAATATGTCTTTTGTGACATTTTTTATTTGATTTTTTTTTAGCTTTTGTGTTAATCAATGTAATAAGAAAGTCATATACATTTTCTATAGCCCTGCCAAGTTTTAATATAAAGGGTTATATCTGTGTATTAACTTACAAGGCTTCATTTATACAAGTGACTAGTGTTCAATTATTTTAAATACAATAGATTTTGCAGGAACTTCCTCCCAAGTTTTTGTAAGTTATGAAAGAAAAAAAATATTTTAATAACAAAAATTAGTTCAATCGCTTGCATCCTTTTTTTCCAAATGCTTGTTACCCTGACAGCACGATTCACAAACCTGGAGTATAAATACAATATGTATTGTTATATAAATAGCAAAAGCCTAGCTAAAAATGTTATAAGCACAAACCTTGTATCATGTGTGGCACACATTTTAATTTCAATCTGTTTATTATTATGCATTGTATGGTTTGGTATAGTGCAATGTTAATTTTGTACTGCATTGATTTGCTACAGGTTGATTTTATGCCTGTCAATAAGGAAATACAACTGAATATTATTTGAATCTACTTTTTTGTGATCTCCTTAATTGAATTGTTCTGAAGATAAATGCCAAATTAAACAAACTTGTCTTAAAAAAAATAAATCTTAAATTATTTAATCATTTTTCATTATTTGCAATTTGAGAAATTCAATACCTTTTCTTAAATAAATGTATAAGGTTTGAACTTTTTGCAGTAAATATTAAACTATGCAATATGAATCAAAGTATATGTAAATATGGGACAAGCTATATCAAAATGGTTTAGCTTTACTTTTCATGAATGCATTTGTGTTATGTGATTAAACTATAGGGCAACTTTCAAAAAACTACTTTATTTACAATACTTTCTAATCAGCTGTTTTTTCAAATAAAATGTCCTAACTGGCTTCAAAGCTTCCCAAGGTGGATACGCTTTAAATAATCTTAACGGCTTCCTAGGTCTGTGGGTGAAACAAATCACCCCCCCAGCCAGACACACCAAACCTTCATGATTGAGCCAAAGTCACCAGAGTTCAGCTGTACAATGTCCCAGCACAAACAGCGGTCCAGTAGGGTGACTGTCTAGCGGAGGGGAAGGGGTTGCTTGGAAATAGGAACGGTTAAGAAACAGGCAGCTATTTTACTTGCAAGATGAGCGTCTGCCTCCACTGAAACCTCATAGGTAATCCAAACTGAACAAAACAAGTATAACAAAAGAAGTAGAGGAAAAGTGTACCTGGCATAACTAGACATGCAAATACAGAACATGCAAAGTAAGAAATTTTCTATTTCTGGCTTTAGAAGAATGATAGAATTTCTGTTTTTGTGGAAAAATATATCATCTCTGTGATGTGAGACTCATCTGTGAGAGGCAGTATTGGCTATGCTAGCTAATAGACTGTTTTGCATGAGAAGAATTGTATTTATATACAGTTATGGACCCTATTATCAATAAAGCTTGGAGCACTATATACGTTCCCCACACTGCTATCATCCCATCATTACATTGTTTGCATAGTCCTCATAGTAAATTAGGGGGTAATACTTGATGATCATATCTATGTGTATCACATTATCATCCAACAGTAGATGTTTGTTTCATTCTTTCATTTCAGGTTTTCTGAACTGTCTGGATACGATGTGTACACATAAGAGATCATATAACTTTACTAAAGAAATCAAAGACTTCTGAATTATGACTAAATGCATTACTAGATATAAAATCCCATATGCAAATACAATTTAAGAAAACAAGAGGCCATCCTTTCTATAGGGAACAATTTTAGTAAGTTTGGTTATATTAGTATGGGTGACATAATTTTTCACATACACGCAGCAGAGTGAAAAAACACTATGCAAAATGAAAAAAATCAACATCATCAGCTGTACGGTAGAATATATCCTTTCTGGAACTGTAATAAAAAATCCTTTATCTGTCACAAATTTTTTTTTATGCTATTTTAGATTTTCTACTATAAAGTCCCAAATACAAATTTTCTTAACCAAGATTAAATCAAAGTAAAGTTTTTAGGCATCTATGTTTTAACGTATATCGGATTATAAAATAAGCACATGGCATTGCCTTTGTATTAATAGGGAAAGGAACGCTCTAAGAATTCTAGTATGCTGTCTGGTGCATATTCATTATTAATTTCTATGTCATAGTTTCTTAGGTATAGTTGAAACAAAATAATGGGGGGGAATTCAATTGGCTTTAACGTCCGGCTGCGCAAATTGCTGGGCAATACGGTATAGAATCTCTGTTCATTATCTCCTTGCATGGGATGCGAGAGAAAATGAGCGGAGGATTGATAAATAAAACTTTGAGGCGATGTGTCTCAGTGGCTTGTTCTGGAGACACATTGTGGCACTTTGCGACCAATTGAATTATCCCCCTTAATGTCAGGTGACACCTTAAATATATCTGCTGATGGGACCGAAGAGTTGCTTTCACTCAAATGCTTGAATTATTTGTGAGTTTGCTTTTTGCTTTTAAATTATGGCTTTTTTTTACAGTAAACAGTTTCCATAGTTGAAAAAATCCTTTAAGTTTTTTGACTGAGATTTATACATGCTATATCATCGTAATGTCAAGTATTGAAACACACTTTACTTAATAACTAATTAACGTAATGAATTTCAAGTTATTTTACATATGAATTACACTTTGGTCAAACGGTATGATCCAGCGCCTCCCAAGCCATGGAAGATGCACCAAATTGTGCCGTACTTCCCCACAATTCATATAATGTATTCCATCTGTAAAGTTTTTACAGAATGTTAAAGCTATTAACATGCGATAAGAAAGACATGACTGAAAATTGGAGTATGTACCGAAATTATTTTCACCTCTTACAAAATTGGCAGCTCTAGTCTAGCCTTTGATCATATCTTATCATTTGATCTCTGCTGTAGGTGGTATTTTATCACATTGATGCCGTTTATTTTTTTGAAAAACAAAAAATAAATATAATTAAAAATAAGTCAAATAATTGTGTACTCAATGGCATTTTGTCACTTTCAGTCTTAAAAAGAATAATGAAAGAAAAATGTATTATTCAAATTTACTGTGGGTAATCATGGGACAAGATTCTTTTAAAAGGGCACTAAAAGGAAATACACAACACATAACCCAAAAAGACCAAAAAGTAGGTTTGCAATTATTATTATTAACTTATCTGTCCAATCAGCATCTGCACCAGGAAGAAAGGGCCCAGGGAGGACCAGCGGCAGCGCCGGAAGGGATGAGCTCTCCTAAACTGCAGGGGTCTCTGGCATTGAACTGCATGTGTGTTGCCGTCAGGAACGTTGACTAAAAATCTACTTTTGACTGAACATATCAGCATTTTTTTTTTAAATTACAGTTAAACTCCCATTTTACACTTATTCAAGGGCTCTGGAAAAAATGTTCGTATACAATCTGAGACTGTTTATAAGAAAAACTACCACCTTCAGTAGTCAGTTAAAGTCAACAATCATGTGTCTATATACCCATCTCTCAATAAATACGGCAGACAAATACAATAGAAAGATGAAAACATATTCTGCCTCTGAAGATGTGTTCCTATCTTACGGTAAAGTCACATATACAGAATCAGTTCATTCCTTCCACAACGGTCACATGACAATTTTTGAATGATAAACAGGAAGTGATGCAAACAAACTGGTGGTGGCGGGTCTGCATGTAATTTTAGGCTTTGTGTTACACCAATGCTATTTTAATTACGCTTACATTAATTAAGCTACTAAACTGCACACATGGTTTATTTATTTTTTTAAAGGGCAACAAAAAGCTGCACTTTTTTTTAAAAAAAAGGGACGGTCTGTACCTACAAGACTATTTTCCACCATTGCTACAAAAAGTGGACTTTTTGTGCACTGACACTGTATTCAAATCAGTAAAGTTCAGAAGAGGATTTTCAACAACAAAGTTGGCCAGTTACATTTAGTAAAATCTATACAGAGTATATATGCATTATTTCAAATAAGTGTCAAAGCAAACTATAGATACATATAATAATTACTGACATTTCAGCATGTTTGAGAGATCAGCATAGTGGTACACTCATTTTTTTTTTTAAATCCTTTTATACAAAAAAAGAAAGTGCTGAACTGGTCAGTTATTAGTGTTTATAAGCAAATGTCACATTTCAAATAAAAAAACCAAAAAAAACAAAACAAAAAAACAGACCTACTAGCAAAACAACCCCCAGAAAACATCCAAAAAAATTTTGGGCCAAGTACATAAACGTAAAACATTGAGAGCACACAGTAATTGCCAAGTTACAGATACATATAATCTGACACTGCTATGTATGTATGACAGCTTGGGAGAGAAATCATCCAGCACTGCATGTGGCAGGAAAATATATATCGCACAACACGTACTAAACAACAATCTGATAGATAAGCAATTAAGCTGACAAAAGCATTCTAAGTTCATGTTATGCACTTACTTTTAAGTGGCATGTTTATCAATACACGGTACAATATGCAATGGTGTCTTCAGTAACCAAGCTCCAGTCAGTTGGGCGCTATAAAGTCATTATGCCATTAGATGCCTTTTTATTTTGCCTCCAATTAACATATGTCCCAATAACCCATGTTTATAAAATATTCGAGGTTCAGGTTCACAGTTCTTAACACAGATCATAAAGATTCTACTATATTATAACGCGCAATCTAACTACTGTTTAGTACAATTTGACAAAAGAACCAAAAAACAAGGCTACTTCTGTAACAAGCTGCCTCAGATATTGTGGAAACAAAGAGCTAAGCTACATATGTACTATTATGAACATACATTTAACATAAATCTGTCCATAAAAGTGTTCTAGATTAGTATGCATCATGTTAGTTGTTAGTTCTAATTGTTTTTAGATAGTTACTATTAGATCTGTCTCCTCCCTCTCTGACACTAATTCGATTATATGTAAAGAAGGATGAAAGATAGGCATAAAGGTAAATTAAAAATAAATGGCAAAAATGAACTACATTTTACTTTCTATATAATCGTTTAATAAACATCCATAATGCCACCTGCTCTATGCTTTAGACAAACCAGACATTTTTTTTTTTTTAATTAGGATGGTGTTGTGGTGTTTCTCTATATTGCATCACTCGTGAGCAGTGCATTGAGACAAAGTATGACTGACTTTCAGAAGGTAAGTGATCTACAGACTGAAGATTGGCTAGTAGCGGCAGTTATGTAAGAGCACTACTGCTTTACCACCTGAAGTTTTTGTCCTATATCAGATCTATTTTAGACACAGTGTAAGAGCTGGGGCAGGTTTAGGATGGTGTTTCTCTATATTGCATCACTCGTGAGCAGTGCATTGAGAAAATGTATGACTGACTTTCAGAAGGTAAGTGATCTACAGACTGAAGATTGGCTAGTAGCGGCAGTTATGTAAGAGCACTACTGCTTTACCACCTGAAGTTTTTGTCCTATATCAGATCTATTTTAGACACAGTGTAAGAGCTGGGGTAGGTTTAGGATGGTGTTGTGGTGTTTCTCTATATTGCATCACTATTGAGCAGTGCATTGAGAAAATGTATGACTGACTCTCAGAAGGTAAGTGATCTACAGACTAAAGATTGGCTAGTAGCGGCAGTTATGTAAGAGCACTACTGCTTTACCACCTGAAGTTTTTGTCCTATATCAGATCTATTTTAGACACAGTGTAAGAGCTGGGGCAGGTTTAGGATGGTGTTGTGGTGTTTCTCTATATTGCATCACTATTGAGCAGTGCATTGAGAAAATGTATGACTGACTCTCAGAAGGTAAGTGATCTACAGACTGAAGATTGGCTAGTAGCGGCAGTTATGTAAGAGCAAGCATAACTAGCACTACCACCTGAAGTTTTTGTCCTATATCAGATCTATTTTAGACACAGTGTAAGAGCTGGGGCAGGTTTAGGATGGAGGAATGGACAAATATTTTACATAATAATTGCAGTGGAAAAATCAAGGATAAACTAAACAATTTGCCATCATACCTCAAGAATAAAAAAAAAAAAAAAAAAGTTTCATTTTTTTGCTTTTTAACTGCATTACATTTTCTGAAATGCAAGAGTCACATGGTCTGACTTTAAACTTTGTGAGCAAAGTTAAATCCTTTTTCGGTACTTGCTGGATCCAACACAACTCAAACTCGGCTATTAAGTGCAGTGCCTATATAAATAACAAGTGCCCCCCTTTTCCCTCCATATAAGAAGTCAAAGACATTTTATGAATCTGCTGAGTGAGGAAGAACAGATGATCTATTATATTTTGCTGCTGTCAGTTATCCAATACATTTTTCCGAGCTTATCATACAATGAACGCACAGTTCTAGTCTTAACATGGGATAAGCATGACCTCACATGAAAGAGGAAGTTAGTTGCAGGAAAAACAAGCTGTATATATTTTTGCAATACATTTGTACTGCCCCGCAGCAAGACCTGCTTTAGTTGTAAATTGAGGATTGGGCAATGTATTAGACAAGAAGCCTCAATCACTCCTACGTCATGAATTATCATGTCAGGTATATTAAGGAGAGTAGAAGGAAGACAAAGATCACACTTCAAATAAAAGCAAGTAGACTTTCTTTTAACCAATGAAACAACTCTTTAAATAAACTAGAAAAATAAAATAAATAAATTAAAAAGAAAAGTTTTGACCTATTGTTAGACTAGCAGGAAGATGTATAAAATCCTCTCTTAAGGGATTGTGTGTTTGTGGGGGGCTTTTTCTGTTTAGGTATTTATAAAGCCCACATAAAACCTAAGGAAAGAGAAAACTCTACATATAATATAAGCAATTGCGGTACAGAAATCCCTGCCCATTATTCCGAACAGATTTTTACCATAAACCTCCAGCCGAGAAGCCTGTATCGACTAATTAAATTGACCCTTATGACAGCTTGTAATTATATTACATTCACGATGAGATAACCCTTACTCTTCCTATACAGAACTGCAGCTGACAACCATTATAGGCAACACAAACTTCAAAAACTAAAACTAACTAAAAACATAAAACAAGCAGAGATGTAGTAAACTGTGTTGAACCAAATAGGTTTTCAAGGTAAGCTTCCTTCTTTGTACAGTGTGGGGCAACAGCTAATGCAGAGCTGCCTTTCCCATGATACTCAACTAAGGAAAGCCAACATTTAGCAGAGCACAGTGGTGGTTTTGGTTCAACAATGGTTGAAACGACGACAAGCAATGTTTTCTCTAGGTGTAAACCACATACATTAGAGTCCCCCCCCCTCCTTCTGTGATAAAGTCAGATGGAAATTGCTCTACTATACTATATAAATATCCCATCAAGCAATTTGAGCGTATAATGGGAATTTAGTGGTGTATACTAAATACTCAGTTTCACTAGTCTTCAAATACCTATTTAAACATGATTAATAACGGTAATGGATGTGCCAAATGGCAATAGCAAATTGACATAACTTGTTCTTAAGAGGATTCATTTTTCATACAGCTCATCATCAGAACAGCAGCTTATTTGGCTGCTGCTAGAGTTGCAATTAGTTTAATTAAATCAAGAATTTGTCAAATATGTCAATAGCTCTTTTCTTATTCTTTTTGATGGGAACTAAAAAAGAAAAAAAGAAAGAACTCCATTAAATTGTCCTGAATTATGTCACTATTACCAAGTTGACATTTCTTGATCAAGCTTAAAAAAACCACTTTTTACATAATATTGCTAAACTGAGACTTTCGTGAAAATATGGTGCAAAATATTTTACACCCAATCGCATATTTAATAAAGAGTGCAAAAAAATATAAATAGGGAAAATTTGCACCACATTAGCAGTAGACAATATTAAATAAGGTCCGCCTAGCCGAGCAAAGCTATCAACAAGATAAATTGGAATATGCTACGTAAAATTATATATAATTGAACTTTGCCATTAGAGAACTATGAACAGCTGTAATATTAACTGAATGGTCACTATGGTCCCATTACTATATTGTTACGCATGGAAAATACCACAACAGAACAATATTTGTGCAAAATAATTATTCTTTTTCTAATATACACTTCAAAGTTCAAATCTATTTAATTTTACGCATTATACAATAAAACCTTTGCCTGCGTATCAGTTCTCATTTCATTTTTTTCAGGTCTATAATAGAGCTTTAGGATAACTAAATCATTGCATTTAACAGAAAAAGTGCATAAGATAATTAGTATTTGTAAGGATTATATTTGGCCAAAGCTGTGTCATTACACCATCTATGTATGAGGAGGGCACTGCTGTAATAAAGCCAAAAAAGGTAAACAAATGACAAATATCTCAAAGACCATATAACGCCACAAGGTGTCTAACTCCAATAAATCAGCAACTACAGGTCCATGTCTTCATTAATAAGAAGTGTGACAAGTTTACAGACATCGAGACGTATAAATTGTGTGACAATAAACACCGTTATCACCTGAATGGCTTTCAATAAAGTGTGATTTAAATCAGAGTTTGGAGGATACAAAGATGTGTCTTATGTTTAGGAACAGTTTCTGTGCACCACAGCAATACATTAATAGAAGGTTCATTGACAATATGTTAGTTTTCTGGTGGTGCCTCTGATGATCTTGAGTAAAAAATAGGCACATGAAGATTCACTAAACATAATAATGATTGCAGTACTTAAAAATATGCAGCGTGTTTAACAAATATGCCAAAAAGAACTACTATGTTACAAAGTAAGAGTCCATCAGTGGATTAGGTACTATGTAATTTTCTTTTTGATTGAAGAAAGCTCTTTCTGCATCTCACTGAATTTTGGACGAATCTCTGGGTTATATTCCCAACATCTTTGCATTATTTTAAACACTTCCTCTGGACACTTCTGTGGAGCAGACATTCGGTAACCTGCAAAGCAAATGGCCAGAAGATTAGGAAAGACAATAAGCCTGTTCATCAAAAGAAACATGTACATTTGGAACATAAAAAAATATGATGTTCTTGTATTATGATAATTAGAGTGCAATTATTTACAAAACACAATTGTAAAAGTTAAAATGAAGCTATCAATGACCACAGTTTTCATAGTAAAAAGCTTGTTGCAACAGTTTTCTAAAATATGGAGGAAGGCATGGAATTCTAAGTAGTGCAACAAACATACACTATGGAATTCTAAGTAGTGCAACAAACATACACTATGGAATTCTAAGTAGTGCAACAAACATACACTATGGAATGCTAAGTAGTGCAACAAACATACACTATGGAATTCTTAGTGCAGCAAACATACACTATGGAATTCGAAGCAGTGCAGCAAACATACACTATTATTATTATTACCATTTATTTATATGGTGCCACTAATTCCGCAGCGCTGTACAGAGCACTCAGTCACATCAGTCCCTGCCCCATTGGGGGCAGGTCTAAATTCCATAACACACAGACAGACAGGGTAAATACACAGACTAGGGTAAATTTTTTGTTAGCAGCCAATTAACCTACCAGTATGTTTTTTGGAGTGTGGGAGGAAACCAGAGCACCCGGTGGAAAATCCACCCAAACATGGGGAGAAAATCCACCCAAACTCCACACAGATAAGTCCTTGGTGGGGAATTGAACTCATGACCCCAGTGCTGAGAGGCAGAAGTGCTAACTACTTAGCCACCATGCTGCACTATGGAACTCTAAGTACTGCAGCAATCGTACATTAAGGAAATCTAAATAGTGTAGTAATCATACACTATGGCAGTGGTTCCCAAAGTGTGTGCGTTCTGTCACAGGGGTGCCGTGGCCAGGAAAAACAAACAAACAAACAAACTTACCAATCCGGCGGCGCCCGGGACCCAGCATCCTCCTCCCTTCTCACTGAATGTCGGGAATGACGTCATCTTGCCAGACATATTTAGTGAGAAGCGGCAGGAGAAAGGAGGATGCTGGGTCCCGGGAGCCGTCGGATTGGTAAGAAGACAGAAGAGAAGACAGAAGAAATAGAAGACAGAAGGCCAAGTATGATAAGTAAAGAAACGGAGGGGAAATGGGGATAGGAAACAGCAACGGAGGGGCAAAAGAATGAAGGAGGGGGCAGAGTCTGAAGGTGAAGGGGCACAGAGTCTGAAGGTGAGGGGGCACAGAGTGCGAGCGTGAAGGAGCACAGAGTGCGAGCGTGAAGGGGCACAGTGTGATGATTTTTGTACATGCTGTTTTATTTTGTTTGATCTTATTCCTCTTAATATTAGCCGTAAATTATTCTTTGACAGAAGTATAATTGAAAAAAATATATAAAAATATTCTCTTCCCTTGGATTTATGTGTATGTGTTTTGCGAACAACTTACTAAGTATTTCTGTCCTGACCTAAATACTATTACGTTATTTTGACCCAACCACTTATAAAATGTGACTGCTCGGTAATTATTTCAGAGGGGTGCCTTGAAAAATTTATGGAGACTCTAAGGAACTGAAAAAGTTTGGGAACCACCGCACTATGGGATTCTACAGAGTGCAGCAATCGTACACTATGGGATTCTACATAGTGCAGCAATCGTACACTATTGGATTCTACATAGTGCAGCAATCGTACACTATGGGATTCTACATAGTGAAACAATCGTACACTATGGGATTCTACATAGTGCAGCAATCGTACACTATGGGATTCTACATAGTGAAACAATCGTACACTATGGGATTCTACATAGTGCAGCAATCGTACACTATGGGATTCTACATGGTGCAACAATCGTACACTATTGGATTCTACATGGTGCAGCAATCGTACACTATGGGATTCTACATAGTGCAGCAATCGTACACTATGGGATTCTACATAGTGCAGCAATCGTACACTATTGGATTCTACATAGTGCAGCAATCGTACACTATGGGATTCTACATAGTGAAACAATCGTACACTATGGGATTCTACATAGTTCAGCAATCGTACACTATTGGATTCTACATAGTGCAGCAATCGTACACTATGGGATTCTACATAGTGCAGCAATCGTACCCTATGGGATTCTACATGGTGCAGCAATCGTACACTATGCGATTCTACATGGTGCAGCAATCGTACCCTATGGGATTCTACATGGTGCAGCAATCGTACACTATGGGATTCTATATAGTGCAGCAATCGTACACTATGCGATTCTACATGGTGCAGCAATCGTACACTATGGGATTCTACATGGTGCAGCAATCGTACACTATGGGATTCTACATGGTGCAGCAATCGTACCCTATGGGATTCTACATGGTGCAGCAATCGTACCCTAAGGGATTCTACATGGTGCAACAATCGTACACTATTGGATTCTACATGGTGCAGCAATCGTACACTATGGGATTCTACATAGTGCAGCAATCGTACACTATGGGATTCTACATAGTGCAGCAATCGTACACTATGGGATTCTAAATGGTGCAGCAATCGTACACTATGGGATTCTTCATAGTGCAGCAATCGTACCCTATGGGATTCTACATAGTGAAACAATCGTACACTATGGGATTCTACATAGTTCAGCAATCGTACACTATGGGATTCTACATGGTGCAGCAATCGTACACTATGGGATTCTACATGGTGCAGCAATCGTACACTATGGGATTCTACATGGTGCAGCAATCGTACACTATGGGATTCTACATGATGCAGCAATCGTACCCTATGGGATTCTACATGGTGCAGCAATCGTACCCTAAGGGATTCTACATGGTGCAACAATCGTACACTATTGGATTCTACATGGTGCAGCAATCGTACACTATGGGATTTTACATAGTGCAGCAATCGTACACTATGGGATTCTACATAGTGCAGCAATCGTACACTATGGGATTCTACATAGTGCAGCAATCGTACACTATGGGATTCTACATAGTGCAGCAATCGTACACTATGGGATTCTACATAGTGCAGCAATCGTACACTATGGGATTCTACATAGTGCAGCAATCATACACTATGGGATTCTACATAGCGCAGCAATCGTACACTATGGGATTCTACATGGCGCAGCAATCGTACACTATGGGATTCTACATAGCGCAGCAATCGTACACTATGGGATTCTACATAGCGCAGCAATCGTACACTATGGGATTCTACATAGCGCAGCAATCGTACACTATGGGATTCTACATAGTGCAGCAATCGTACACTATGGGATTCTACATAGTGCAGCAATCGTACAATATGCGATTCTACATAGTGCAGCAATCGTACACTATGCGATTCTACATGGTGCAGCAATCGTACACTATGGGATTCTACATAGTGCAGCAATCGTACACTATGCGATTCTACATAGTGCAGCAATCGTACACTATGCGATTCTACATAGTGCAGCAATCGTACCCTATGGGATTCTACATGGTGCAGCAATCGTACACTATGCGATTCTACATGGTGCAGCAATCGTACACTATGCGATTCTACATAGTGCAGCAATCGTACACTATGCGATTCTACATAGTGCAGCAATCGTACACTATGGGATTCTACATAGTGCAGCAATCGTACACTATGGGATTCTACATGGCGCAGCAATCGTACACTATGGGATTCTACATAGTGCAGCAATCGTACACTATGGGATTCTACATAGTGCAGCAATCGTACACTATGTGATCCTAAGCAGTGTCACAAACATACACTAAGGGACTCTAAGTAGAGCATTAAACATACACTTAACATTAAACTTTTTTTTTTTCTTATTTCATTGTGTTTATACAAATTAATAAATAGGTCTTCCTTTGATACATTATACAACTATTTTAAATTGATATGACAGAACATGTATGGCACTTGTTCATGCAATAAAAAAAACAACTTGTAAAACAGCATCAAATAGATGTAAAAATTCTCAAACCAAACAGTGCCCGTTATACATTACAGACTTGCCACAACAAAGAGGAGTTTGGCTGCTGCAGGAGACATGATCCAGGAAGAACCTTTTTGTTTATTTTTTATTTTTTTAACCTTGTTGCTCTACAACACACTATATGGTAAATTGAGTATTTTGCAAGGAGAACTTCTTTAATTTCTTGTAAAAAGTTGGCCCTGATACAGAATCATCACATTATCTCTAATAACTTTTGTGCCAACACATTCCTTAAACTTCTGTAAATACCCAACATATATTTGTTACTTTTAGCTCTCATAAAGCAGTTTTCTTTTTGTGTGTAATGGTCCTTGAACACAACTATTCAGTTGTTAAATGTAAGAATAAAATTATGGCTTGCTGTCTGTGATACATATTTGGAATTCCTATTTGGAGTGGCAGACCATCCTAATTGTTGAACAACTGCATCAAGAATGGAAAGCATTATACTGCTGCTGACTTGCTAAAAGCGGATGTAAAGTCAATATTCTACCATACGTATTTCATGTTTTGTTTTTTTTTGTTTTTTACCCTTTTCTACTTGTTCCCGAGCCTGTTGGTTGGTCATTCCAGGGTAAGGACACACTCCCAGGCTGAAGGTTTCCCAGAGGAGAATGCCAAAGCTCCACACATCACTCTCAGAACTGTATCGCCCTGGAGGAGAAATAGTAGAATGTACATTTATGTCGCAGAGCTGTTCTGTTAAAGAGAACTAAACAATCTTTGTGATCATGCATTGTGTAACACAAACTACTACTTACATTATACATTTCCATATATAAAAAACAAGGATTTGTACAAATTAAAAAGCTCAGTGATAAAACGTGTATAAAGTTCAGTACAAGTTGAAGTACTAAAAAGACAATTACACTTTCTTTACTACTTTTATAAAAGGAGTCTACACCTTTTTAGTAAGTTATTCTAGTGGTGGGTCTCCCCCTTGGACCTCCTTCCTCAGCAATGTAGAACTGCTTAGAGGAGGACCGATCCTAAGAGTATTAAGCAGAATGTTGGGGCCCCGTCATAACACTGCTACAGCAGACTTATGCAATGATATATGAAATTCCCAGTGTGCTTATCATTGGGTCACACCACTGTGTTGACCAAGCTGAAACAGCCTAATCTGTCTGCACAGCGGAAGGGAAACCCAGGTAAGGGACCTACGCCTACAAGGAGTATGTACTTTATGTAGAACACTTGAATTATGTCAAGCTTCATTACCGACAATTAAACACAATTTATTGAATGTAACATATGTTAATAAGAGAGACGAAACATAAAATCACTAATTAACACCCATTTCTGGCAAACTCTGGAAACATGGACAGGGCCCCTAAACATGGCATTCAAATTATTATTTTATTATGGAGATGAAATACAATACAAAAAAGGAGCCATACTAAAAGTTTATCATCTGACTTTACGGCCGTGGAAACTAAAAGCACATTTAATGCATTTTTCACATTAAAAAAACAAGTGTAATCAAAATAATTGAAATAAAAATAAATTAAAAATTCAAGTCCAAGTGATCTGAATAATAGCATAATAACTGAGGAAATATTGAGGATATAAAAATGTCATATGCTGAATCTCCTGGGCTTGCTGAGGTAAATTGTGCATTAGGGCACAGGTGCAACAGGTGACATGTCAGATACCAATTGTTCTTAACAAATGTGCTCTAGATCACATAACAGGAGGAATTCGGAACTCGGAACTCATTCTCATGTACAATATGTCCCTAATCTTAGGTCAACTGAATTCTAAAGAGCAAACTCTGGTGATGACTCTGTTTAGTCATAACATTATAACAGTGGTTCCCAAAATGTGCGCCTAGACTCCCTGGGGTACCTCGGCCAGGGTTTGTGGTAAGCTAGGCGGGGGACTACTTGCCAATTATTTTGTCTTAGGGGTGCCTTGAAAAAAATATGGAGACCTTAAGGGTGCCTTGAACTGAAAAAGTTTGGTATCCACTGGATTATAAGAATATTACAATTACCTCAAAGAACCTTGCCCGATGTAGAAGCATTTGACATATAGGTTACATACAAGATCTTGCATTGCACAGACATAAAAAGTAAGAAAACTATGTATTCTGCCCAAACCAATTTCATTGCTTAGTTAAGTGGATTTTTGTACTAGGCATTTTTCGTTTTAAAAAGGTAATTTCTACACAATGCACAAAGTTGTTGATTAATTACATATAGCTGCTTAAAATGTAAAATCAACAATACAATGGGATTCCTACCAGAAGTACGTCGCCAAAGTATATTCATTTACAAAAAAACTTTAAAAAAAAAAAAAAAATACAAATTATATAAAATGACATGCAAAAATAACATAAAACAAAAAACAAAACCCTGATGTATTTTAATAAGTACTGAGCCTGAAATAATGAAGGTAAACACTTACATATGCCTCAACTCTAAATATGGCCCTCAGCGCATATTATGTTTAAGTGCAAATCCAACTGTGAAGATACCGGGTATATCTGGCCCAGTGCTACCCAGTACCTTCTAGGATTCGTATGGTCACTCAGGCAAAATGCAGTTATAAAAATACAACAGTATATTTATTGTTATACAAACAACACTAGAATATTATATACACACAGTAAATAAATGCCAGGCAGATTTACCACATCATCTGTCCCTTACCCCAATAACTTAAGGAGATATAGTCACCTGCTGTCCAGACTTCATGACCCATGGATCCCTCTCAGCTGCATATATAGACTTGAGTTAGAAAACAACAATTCAAAACTCCATCTTGCACCTTCCTGAATCAAATCCAAGCATGAACACCCCTCCCCCCTGGAGTTGTTCCTTATATATCACAGGTCTAATTTCCACAGTTTTCCCCTCCCTGGGCAAACCCCTGTGTCTATTCTACTTAACCATTGGTCAGTGCTGGACTAGGAGGGGGGGGGGTTGGACAGGGGAGTGAAGATGCGCTGTCCTTTCAGAGAACCTCCCCTGTTAGATGGCCTGTCTGGACTAGCCTGGTGAGAACAATGGACACTAATTAGTTTTCCTACTCAGGCACATGGCAACCTGATCCCTACCCATAATCCCCCTGGCTTCACTTTAAAGACAATGAATAGCAACCTTAATTCAAGTTATCAATATACAATACACAATATACATATGTACACTGAACTACAATGTTCCCTTAGCCACATGTTATTGGACAATGCAGTTGTAGTCTGGTGAGCTGGGGAACAAACAGCATGGGCTATAAAAAGTACTATAATCCACATTGTGAGAAATGAGACATACTCACAGGGTTATCACATTCATTTCGTCACACCAACTAAGGGTGCAAATTTGTACCTGGACAAACCGTGCTGTGCTGCACGGGGTGCAAATGCAACTTTTAGTATGCAAGGAATATACTACTTGCTTTTGCATGTAACAAAGAAAGACTGTAAGACTTTATTTTTACACTATAATTTACAGCTGAACTTGGATGCACCCCCTTTCCAACACTAAATGTGTCCATACATGTTAAATTTGCTTACTCTGAGCACAACATGGTTTTGCCAAGATGCAAAACTGCACAATATAGCTAAAGTTACTCCGAACTATAAATGGGACACGGAGTCTGCAGGATACTGAAACAACTGTCTATATCAAATAAACATAGAAGTTACAATAAAAAAATTCACAGTAAATGAGAATGGAATACAAAAGAAGGTAAATATGCCAACCAAATGCTGGATTAGTATGCAGAATGTTATCCAGCTTCCTGTCCCTCTCTTCAGTTATTATTATTAACTGTGTTTATATAGCGTTTACATATTACACAGCTCTTTACTGAGAATATTTAATATTTCACATTGGTCCCTACCCCAAAGGAGCTTACATTCTATATCATTGTTGCCAACTTACTATTGATAACATAATGACGCTATTTACATAATTAAAATGGATCTGTTTTTATGGTGTATATAATTGGTATATTGTTTATGGTGGATGAATAAATAAGAATAATAATAATAATAATAATAATAGGTTTAGGGCCAAAAGAACACTTCCCTGCCTTCCGTACCCAGCCGCCTATTCTGATCCCTGCTCAATTCAGAGAGGGTACTTAGAGGCTAAGGTGGAAAACACCTAAGCAGAAAAAAAAAATTCTGCATGGACAGGATGGCGGGGCACCTCGGTAAGTCTGATGATCTTCTGCTGCGCTTACCGTAATCATCTGGCCCTGAAAAGGTGCTTTTGAATTTCAATATAATAAAAGTAAAATATGCTATACATGTAAACTGGTTTCTGTATATTGAATGCCCCTATTCCCAGTTATACCATCCAAGCTCTTGCACCGAGTGTTATTGTATGGCAACATGCACCATAGGACTGACAAGACTGTTCATGTGTTACCAAGTATTTAATGTGGCTATTAGATGGTGCAGAGTCATGTACATTCCACTACGACATGCTTGACATATTGAGAATGAGGCAAGTGCCTAATCTTAATGTAACTTTGTTTGGTGTAACAACAAATTATGTTTTGATGTTTGCTTGGAATTTAAAGTTCGATACAGAGAGCACCTATGGTCCTTAGAATTTAGGCTAAAACTGGACTTCATACTTCAATATATTTCTAGCTCAATGCTTACTGTGATTCATTGCCAAATTGTATTACTTAAAATATTCAATAACCTCAATTACACGTTCATCTTTTTTTTTCCCCCTGAGTGGTTATGTTTATGTAATTCTAATTACATATTAATAAAATACACTTTTCTTTGTATTATTAATGATAATAAATTTATTAAAAAATGTGCAAGAGCAAAATTTAAAATATATAGTACAAAAACGCACTGCAGCAAAATCCCGATAGAATTATGCTTGCAGATGGAATTTTAATGCAGCTTTCCAAAAACATTGATTATTGCGTTTGTCTTAGGTTGTCACTGATTCTCATAAGCCTTTCACATGTGGTTCTGAGCTCTTTCAGAGCACATCTTTATGAAAGCAATAATATTATAGTTTCTGCATTACACTGTATACAAAGATTTATACCTTTTGTATGCTTTTCCCATTTATCACCAAAAGACTCCTAAATTATTCTGGTGGTATTACATTTCCTTACAGCATCTACTTATTCTCATGACTAACTTGTATAAATCCAGAATGCAGTAGAATTCCCACTGTGCAGCATTTCAGGGGGCTAGTTTACACAAACGTTTTCCTGTCTGTTTGTTTGGTGGGGTACACTTCACCTGCAGAAGGAAGATGGCACTGCCTATAGAGATACACCTGCAGTAAGTAGCTGGGGAGACAGACTGGAAACATAGTCATTCTATTTGAATGACTTTGCAATGGAGTAACAAATATTTAAAAAACATTTTTGGCATTTAGATATTTTGGGGTTTATTGCTCCTTTAGGGTTTTAGTAAAACACATTTAAAACAACAGTGGGTATGAGCCTGTAAGCAGACAAAATAAATTGCCTCCTTAAAGATTTTAACAGTTTTGCACTGTTGCTGCCTAGAAGTTAAATTCTAACAAATAACACCTGTCAGAAGCTTATAAATAACCCCACAAAAATGATATATGAAAATATATGTTGAAGGCAAAAATAAAAGTAAGCTGCAGGGTAATCAATGGGGTCTGTCTTAGAAACCCCCACTCCAAAACAAAAAATACAAAAACTAAATTAGCAGGTCTCCTGCGCTGAATATAAACAATGGATATGGCAGAAAACATCATGAGAAGGTACTGGTATAAAATAAACATGTATTAATATATATATAGAATAAAACACATAACATATAATTACACCATGTAGAAATACTGAATTAAAAAACCCTAATTAAAAAAAAACAAAAAAACTAATAAGCAGACTGAGCAAGTGCAGGCTATCTCCACCTTAGTGTACAGAGCAATACTTATCTCCCATTAAGGTATTAGTCAGACCTTGTTTCATACATTGTCTCTGTAAATACTATCATCCGGGAGACTGATAGAAATGACCTGTGATGCCAGCAGTGAATCCAAACAACTAAGTATTTGTGTAACTGATAATTTAGCATTTTTAGGTACAAGTAAAAATAGCAGCTCCTTTACTGTTTATAGCAGTGGGCTGGGGGATGTTTCTCTGTATTTGTTCCTTGCTGGAGAACTCACTCTTTCAAACAAACACCTGCTATGAACCTATAAATTGATTGAGCTACTTCCACTTCTGTATTGTTTGAGAGGCATGCTATGGTGTCAGTGGCTGATGGGCAGTAATGCTGGTGCTTTAATGTCATTTGAAGGCTCTTGGTGTTCCTCTTAGAAAGTTAGCTCTCAATTTAAAAACACATATCTATGGCCCAATAATAAGGACTCATTGTTTAGAGTTAGGACCACCCTATTAGCAGAAGCGCTTTGACTGGGCAAGGGGCTTAATGTTCATTTGCAAATGTGTGCAACTGAAAATTCTGCATTTTATGTACAGGTAGAAATAGTAGCTCCATTACTGGTTATAGCAGTGTGCTGTGGGATGTTTCTTTGCAATGATCATATTTTATCAGCATTTAGTGAATTGTCTTCAAACAGTGTAAATTAAAAAAGGCATGGACACCACTGAGTATTTTTGGTTCTAAGAAATAGCATATTCCTATTAATATTATAGAGATGCTAGAAGTCACATCTGAATTGAATGACCTGCATGAGACCCACTGTCTCCTTGGTGATGTAAGATTAGTTGTTAAGCGGATATGTTACGGTGCCATGCCTTGTATGTGTGTGACAAATAACACACAGGTACCAATAAAGCAGTGTTTCTTAAAGCCAGTCCTTGTGCACCCCCCCAACAGGTCATGTTTTGAGGATTCCTGTCTGTGGAAACAGGTGGGATTATTATTTACCCAGTCAAGTAGACTAAATCACCTGTGAAAGATTAAGCAAATCCTGAAAACATGGGCTGTTGAGGGTGCGTGAGGATAGGGATTAAGAAACACTGCAATAAAGTAAATCATTGGTTACATTTTCCTTATTGAACATATTATAGCATGTATAGTGCTTAAAACAAAATGTGTCTGTAATTACAGGGTTTATATTTTTTAAAATTGAATTTCTTCTCTGGTTCTCCATTCTAAACAATAATGATATGGTGGAAGATTTCATTACAACAGGCTGGTGATTGTATAAGCAACCTGATTTTATTTCGTCAGCGGTAAGATGAGCTACAGAAGCCGTATTGATATTCAGCCAATGAGCAGACTGATAACCCTTAGTGTGACCTGTTCTTTTATTACATAGTCACTTGCAATCATGGCTTTCAGCTCTGTGAAAAACACTTACATTTTAGTGCCTTGTGAGCCCATTTTGCTGTATAGTTTGAATGTGAAAATTGTAGCAACAGCGCACTAACTGTCTTGACGTCACTTGAATTAGTGTGTATTTTAACTATCTTTTCCAGCCGTGCTAAATTAGTTTTCAAGTTTAATAGACCATAATTAGGCCTATTCATTGAGCTGTTGGAGGTAACATTTGTGTTCTTGTCTGCTAACCACTTGCTTCAAACCTTGGCATGCTGTAATTTAACAGTTTTCATTGAAGTCACTCTTTTGGTACATATGCTAAATATAATTAAGTTTTTCAAGTCAGCAAATGCTGGGCGCAGAACACAAACTGGTTAGCACAGTAATACCTCATTACAAATTAAAGTATGACACTTCTTTAAATAAAATCATCAGTTTGACAGCAGGTGCCCTCATGTTAACAAGTAATATTTAATATGCAATTGCATTACAAAAAAAAAAAAAAAGTGAAAGTGAACATCAGCCTATTTATTTATGTTATGTTATTTATGATCATATACCAGTGTTAATTGCATCATACACTCTAAATGAATGAATGAATGAATGAATGAATACCTTATTTGGCACAGCAATTTTCATTGGAAACCTCAGTTTCAGATCCTTGTTTCGACACTTGGTTTTGAAAACCCCATACAGTAATGAGTTTGAGATATACACTCAAAACTTGAGCTCTTCAGATTATTTGAGCAATCAAAAACATAAGTGCAGTGTCAAGTAATCATCAATGGATTTGGTGATTTTTATATTTGCAGAGTGGAGAATTAATGTCTCTCTCTAAATGTCTGAAGAGAGTACACTGCCCTTGATTGCACCTAGCATGATTGGTATGGGTACTGTTAATTTTTCTTCTACTTCACCTGATTAGACTGTTTCAAAGAGAGCGGATTGCATAGAGAGTAAATGAATTAAATAGAAATGTAAAAACAGAAGTAATTTGATCAAACAGGTCTGAAACAAAATTAGGCTGATTTGAACACTGTAATTTGTTTCAATATAATTCGTAATTCCCTTATGTAAAGTGTACTTACAAGGTTATGCAAGTTGGAAATGGAAAAGTTTGAACCTGATCTCGGAAACAGCTTTTAATCTCTACGTATTCTCTAAAATACACAAAATAAATGTATTGAGGGATTCTACATCAGAAAGGACACTGACCACTACACGGTCAAGTTAAGTCTTGCTTTGGTCTGACAAGTGTTAGCAGAGTTTGAACAGCAAGACTGACCACATAGTGACAGCTATGAGAAATGTAAAGAAGATAAAGCAAAAAAACAACAGGAGTAACAAAACACAAAAAAACAAACAAACCACTCACATACCTAAATAGTTACCTGCAAAGCTGTCAACAGCTACAAAATAATATCTGGTTTGTCACCTGATATGACAATCTATTATTAAACAACGAAGCCTGGTCGGAAAACACTACAAGTATGAAAAAAATAATTGGATCATTATAATTTAAGTACTATGAAATGTTATTTTTATAATTGTATGGGTCTAAAGTGCAGACTATCAACTTTAATTTAAGGGTATTCATATTCATATTGGAGAAATGGTTAAGGATTTACAGCCATTTAATATGTAGCCCCCTGTTTTTCAAGGTACCAAAAGATAGTGGACAATTCGCGGTTACATTGACAGGTGTGAGCTATGCCTCTGTTATTTCTTTATCAATGAAGCAGACTATAGGTCTGGAGTTGATTCCAAGTGTGGTATTTGCGTTTGGAAGCTGTTCCTGTGAACCCACAAATACACTTGTATAGCAAGTAAAGAACTGAACTAAAAAACTAAAATACTTGACAATATAATATGGTACATAAAAAGCAGCAAGGTCGCACATCTTGACAAAGAATGGGCAAGAATATAGGAGGAAAGGCGTCTCTGCTGTTGCTGCTAATGACCAGCGACACTGCCACATAAGATGATGAGGGGATGACGTGGAGTGAGAGTGTGGATGAGGACAAGTTGGACTGGCGATGGAGGAATGAGGTGATAAGTGGGTTTTATAAGGAGTGTATCAAACTTTGAAGGCTGTGTCAGAGTCTGACTTGGAGAGCACTCTAATGATGGGGAGCAGGAAACGTTAACCAGTGGGGAGTCGACACTCTTGGTTGTGAGAATGGATAGGGTGCAAGAGAGTTAGGTCACAGATGTAAAGGAAAAACTATTGGTTGAGGGGTTTTTAAGGTGAGCAGTTTTAATTCTGTATCGCCAGTGTAGGAGGTAACAGAGTTGGCATTAGCAGATCATCAATCACTTTAAACTATAACAATAAAATTTATATTTGTCAACACAGCTGAGTAAAATAGAGGGAAAAATTTAAAAAACTTTTAAATGAAGTAATCTCTGCTTGAGCTCTCACATTTTCTTTTTAAGTGACCAAACCATGTCAAGCTAAAATAAAGGTAGAGATAGCATTATATAACGCTAGGCAGGAATGACGCCCTGTAAAACATTTTGTTGCACTAATCTATATATTTTGGTGGAAGCACACTTCCACATGCTCACACAATGGAAGGTACAAACACATGAAGAGTTTTGATATACAACAATTCTATGTGGCCCAAAAAGTTATCTGTGGGAACAATAAAATGTCAATGAATCACGTTATTGCCTGTCAGTGCAAATCTCAGGATATCGCTCTGATTTCCCCAAATCTAGCAACGTACAATTGCTAACAAGCCATCATTGTATCATCTGACAATGATAAGCCCATCTAGCATGAATTTAAGAATCAATTTTTTCATCAATATCAACTAATATATTGGAAGTTTACAGCACGGTTTCACAGCAATCTTTTCCGCTCTATGATATATTTTTTACAGTAAAACAATATACAGAATAGTTAAAGGGATATGTTCAAATTCAGACATCCCCACACTGGAATAAACCCCTTGTCACTACATGTGTCGTAGTCTCCTTCATGACCTTGATATGGTATGCAGAGCTATAAATTTGGGGCACGCTTATCTTGTGAAATGTGAGGGAGATGAAGCTAGGCATATATACAGCCACATATCACTTGACTTTAAAGACAGCCACCAAATGACTAGTGTTTCATTAAATCCAAATTCATCAGAAAAACATTTTGCATTTATGAATATATTCTATGTGTAAAGTCATGGCCAAAAGTTTTGAGAATGACACAAGTATTGGTTTTCACAAAGTTTGCTGCTTCAGTGTTATTAAACCTCTTTGTCAGATGTTGCTATGATATACTGAAGTAAAATTACAAGCATTTCATAAGTGTCAAAGGCTTGTATTGACAAGTACATTAAGTTTATGCAAAGAGTCAATATTTGCAGTGTTGGCCCTTCTTTTTGAAGACCTCTGGAATTCGCCCCGGCATGCTGTCAATCAACTTCTGGCCCACATACTGATTGATGGCCGCCCAATCTTGCCAAATCAATGCTTGGGGTTTCTCAGAATTTATGGGTTTTTTTTTTGTTCCCCCGCCTCTTGAGGATTGACCACAAGTTCTCAATGGGATTAAGGTCTGGGGAGTTTACTGGCCATGGACCCAAAATTTAGATGTTTTCATCAGTGAGCCACTAAGTTATCACTTTTTGCCTTATGGCAAAATGCTGGAAAAGGCATTGTTCGTCACCAAACTGTTCTTGGATGGTTGGGAGAAGTTGCTCTTGCAGGATGGTTTGACACCATTTCTTTATTCATGGCTGTGTTTTTAGGCAAAATTGTGAGTGAGCCCACTCCCTTGGCTGAGAAGCAACCCCACACATGAATGGTCTCAGGATGCTTTACTGTTTGCATGACACAGGGACTGATGATATCGCTCACCTTTCCTTCTCCGAACAAGCGTTTTTCCAGATGTCCCAAACAATCTGAAAGGGAATTCATCAGAGAAAATGACTTTACCCCAGTCCTCAGCAGTCCAATCCCTGTACCTTTTGCAGAATATCAGTCTGTCCCTGATGTTTTTCCTGGAGAGAAGTGGCTTTTCTGCTGGCCTTCCTTCCTGACACCAGGCCATCCTCCAAAACTCTTCACCTCACTGTGCGGGCAGATGCACTCACACCTCCCTGCTGCCACTCCTGAGCAAGCTCTGCACTGGTGGTGCCCCGATCCCGCAGCTGAATCAACTTTAGGAGACGGTCCTGGCGCGTCCTTCACAATTATTGAACCTCTCTCCTTGAAGTTATTGATGATCCCATAAATGGTTAATTTAGGTGCAATCTTACTAGCACCAATATCCTTGCCTGTGAAGCCCTTTTTGTGCAAAGCAATGATAACTGCACGTGTTTCCTTGCAGATAACCATGGTTAACAGAGGAAGAACAATGATTTCAAGCATTACTCTCCTTTTAAAGCTTCCAGTCTGCTGTTCCAACTCAATCAGCATGACTGAGTGATCTCCAGCCTTGTCCTCGTCAACACTTATCTGTGCTAAAGAGAGAATCACTGACCTGATGTCAGCTGGTCCTTTTGTGGCAGGGCTGAAATGCAGTGGAAATGTTGTTTTTTGGGATAAAATTCATTGTCATGGCAAAGAGGGACTTTGAAATGAATTATTATAAATGTTTCTGAGCCCTGTTGTATCACCCATTAAAGAAAACTCAAAACTTAAATATCTTTGATAATAAAGAAACTATTAACACACATTTTGAATGGCACTAGTAGCTATATTTAATGTTACAACTAGAGATGGTCACTGACCCCCGTGTTTTGGTTTTGGATTCGGTTTTGGATCTGGATTACCGTCGTGTTTTGGTTTTGGTTTTGGTTTTGCAAAACCGCCATTGCGTGTTTTGGTTTTGGTTTTGGTTTTGTTTGGTTTTGTTTTGCTATTTTTTGGGAAAATCCATGTTTTTGGGCCTAAATTAACCCAATTTAGTGCTCCAACTGTTTTAGAGACAAGTAATCTAATTGTTGAGGTAATAAATCATCCAAAAAAACAGTTTAATTCTTCGTTGGTAGGCCTATTCTACACACAAAACAGATTGTCTTCCTCTCCATCTATGCATATTGGCAATGCAGCCATCGTCTTTGAATGTATATTACACCCTACACTTATAGTTAAATATGTAAAGAAATGGAAAAAGCCAGTTTGCTTTCTGTCTCTCAAGGCCCCCCTCCACTTGTATAAAATAGCAAAAAATTCAGCCATTATAGACTGTACAATATTAATTGACATGGAGAAAGCCAGTTTGGTTTCTGTCTCTCTAGGCCCCCCTCCACTTGTATAAAATACTAAAAAATTCAGCCATTATAGACTGTACAATATTAATTGACATGGAGAAAGACAGTTTGGGGTCACTCTGTCTCTCTAGGCCCCCCTCCACTTGTATAAAATACCAAAAAATTCAGTCATTATAGACTGTACAATATTAATTGACATGGAGAAAGCCAGTTTGGTTTCTGTCTCTCTAGCCCCCCCTCCACTTGTATAAAATACTAAAAAATTCAGCCATTATAGACTGTACAATATTAATTGACATGGAGAAAGACAGTTTGGGGTCACTCTGTCTCTCTAGGCCCCCCTCCACTTGTATAAAATACCAAAAAATTCAGCCATTATAGACTGTACAATATTAATTGACATGGAGAAAGCCAGTTTGGTTTCTGTCTCTCTAGGCCCCCCTCCACTTGTATAAAATACTAAAAAATTCAGCCATTATAGACTGTACAATATTAATTGACATGGAGAAAGACAGTTTGGGGTCACTCTGTCTCTCTAGGCCCCCCTCCACTTGTATAAAATACCAAAAAATTCAGCCATTATAGACTGTACAATCTTAATTGACATGGAGAAAGCCAGTTTGGTTTCTGTCTCTCTAGGCCCCCCTCCACTTGTATAAAATACTAAAAAATTCAGCCATTATAGACTGTACAATATTATGAAAAATGGACAAAGCCAGTTTAGGGTCACTCTGTCTATGACACCCTACCCTAAAGGATAAATTGCCCTAACAGCAGCCTTTCAAGATGGTATGTGATATGGAAATGCCACAAGTCCCTTTCCTCTTTGGGGGTAGATTGCACCCTACACTTACATAGAAAGTTTTAAAAAGATGTTATCGGCATCATCTTCAGCTTCATCCTCACCCTCATCAGTGTGTACGTCATCATCACAGACTATCAATTCATCGCCGCTTGAATCCGCCATTAGAGAACAGTCAGTGCTTGGATGTCTTGGATGGTGAAGGCCTTCCTCGTGGAAGATGTAGTTCATTTTTATAAACATCATTTTCTCCACATTTTTGGGAAGTAACCTTCTACGGCGATCACTGACTAAGTTCCCTGCTGTGCTGAACACTCGTTCAGAGTACACACTGGAGGGTGGGCAGCTTAGGTATTGCAAAGCAAGTTTGTACATGGGTTTCCAAATGGCTTGCTTTTCTTCCCAGTAAGGAAAGGGACTGTCTGACATTTCCATATCAACTACCTCTTGAAAGTAATCCTCCACCATCCTTTGCATGTTTATACTCATATTGGATGGACTTATGGGCAAAGTGACACTTTTTTTTGAAAAATCCTTCAAACCAGCCCAGATGTTAAATTGTTCTCGTCTGCCCCCTGTGTCTTCCCTGCTTCTTTTTTGGAAATTTAATTTTTTACGAGCAACAGCTTGAGAAAGTGAAGGAGGACACGTCGTCAAGCCGAGGCCCAGTTCAGCGGCCAACTTGCTGAGCAATAGCTCCTTGCAAAAGTTCACATCTCGCTCATTTACAAGTAAAGACTCAATGTAGGTTTTAAACCTTGGATCAAGCACAGTGGCCAAAACGTATTGATCCGAGTTCAAGATCTTAATAACTCGAGGATCATTGTGAAGCGAATTAAGTACTTGATCGACAAGGCCAACATACTTTGCTGAATTGCTTGCTTTCAGCTCCTCCTTCATTTTCTCAAGCTGCTTTTCCAATAGTCTAATTAAAGGAATGACTTGGCTCAAACTAGCAGAGTCTGCACTGACCTCACATGTCACAACTTCAAATGGTTTCAGCACCTTGCACAGCACTGAAAGGATTCCCCACTGTGCAAGAGTGAAATACATCCCCCCTCCTTTCCCAATGTCATGACTTGTGCAATATGCTTGGATGGCTTTGCGCTGTTCCTCCATCCTCTGAAGCATGTACAGGGTGGAATTCCACCGAGTTACCACCTCTTGCTTAAGTTGGTGGCAGGGCAAGTTAAACTGCTCTTGGAGCTGCTGTAATCTCCTACATGCTGTGGCTGAATGCCTGAAATGGCCTGAAATTTTACGGGCCACCGAAAGCATCTCCTGCACCTCACGGTTATTTCGTAGGAAGCTCTGCACCACCAAGTTGATGGTGTGAGCAAAACAGGGAATATGTTGGAAATCACCCAGCTGTAATGCTCGCACTATATTGTTGGCGTTATCTGAAATGACATACCCTGGGGAGAGTCCGAGTGGTATAAGCCATGCATCAATCACATCTCTCAGTTTGCGTAACAAATTGTCAGCCGTATGCCTGTTAGTGAAGCCGGTGATACAAAGAGTGGCCTGCCTGTGACAAATGTTACGTAGTGGTGTACATGCTGCTGCTGTTCCTGCTGGTGAAGGTGAATGACCAACCCAGTGGGCTGTCACAGTCATATAGTCTTTGGTTTGGCCACTTCCACTTGTCCACATATCTGTGGTTAAGTGAACAGTGGGCAGAATGGCATTTTTCAGCGCAATCTCTACATTTTTACACACTTTTTGGTATAGTTGTGGAATAGCTTTACGGGAGAAATGGTGTCGCGATGGAATTCTGTAACGCGGACACAAAACCTCAATTAACTGTGAAAAACCAGCTGCGTTTATTGTGGAGATTGGACGCAGATCTAACACTAACATTGCAGCCATGGCGTCTGTGATTCGCTTGGCGACTGGGTGACTGCTGTCATATTTGCTTCCCCTCGCAAATGATTGTTTCACAGTTAATTGCTGAAATGTAGGACTGCTCATTTTATTCACCTGCCTCTGGGATGACGATTCACCCCCAGCAGCAGCAACGGCAAGCAGCAGGACTAACGCTTTCTTCAGAGGAATCAATAATAGTGCCGGAGTCATCCAGCCTTAAGTGGGATGCCGGGCTAACTCCGAGCGCTACTGAGGATATTGATGAGGATGGTGTGGTGGGTGTATTTTGTAGCCGTCGGTATGTCGGTGAGCGGAGGGTCTTAGCTGATGAGGGAGTGCTTGTATTCTTTTGGGAAGAACTTTCAGCTTTTCCCAACACTTTGCCATGAACTCTCGTTAAATGGCGTAACATAGACGAGGTTCCAAGATGGTTAAGGTCCCTCCCTCGACTGACTGTGGCTTCACATACACTACAAATGGCTATACAATTGTTGTCTGGATTTGGGTAGAAATAATTCCACACATAAGAAGTGGATTTTTTTGTTTTATGCCCAGGCATGACAATGGCCTTTTTCTTGTCACGTGCCAGAACTGCTGCCACTGGTGCAGGACTTACACAAACAACCTCATCCTCATCAACATCCTCATTAGCGCCCTCGTCGCCTACACAAATCTCCCCCTCATCCTCTTCTAATTCCAAAGTGGCATCCTCAATTTGGGTATCACCGGCTACACTCGGGCTATTAAGGCACACATCAGCAGAATGCTCACGATTAGACATCCCACTGTTGGATGGACTCTCCACAGGGATTGTTGTCATTTGTGAATCAGAGCAAATATTCTCCTGTAATGCCTCACTGGTATCTTGCAGCTCAGCTTTGACGCGTAACAGTAGTTGTGCACCAATTGTAGCCTGGGTAACTTTTTGGGATCTGCCACTAATAGCCAAAGGTGAAGGCCTCATTCTCTCTTTGCCACTGCGTGTGTAGAATGGCATGCTTGCAATTTTTTTTTTATCGTCACTTAACTTTTGCTCAGTTACACTTCTTTTTCGCTTCAATACAGTAAATTTTTTTTTGGTTTTTGTTTTTTGCACTAATTTGAAAACACTCTGTTGTTTGACATCGCCTTGGCCAGATGACGTACTGGGAACACTAACATCAGGACTGGTGACAGAACCTGGTTGCTCATTTAGATCATATGTGGACTGCTTTGAATCCATTCTGAGCGCAAACCACTGAGGAGTGCTAAAAATTATTGAGTAGATACTGCTGACAGATATGACTTTTGACAGCCAGAAATATTAATGCACAATTAGGGAGGACACCCCAAAAACACTGAGGAGTGCTACAAATTATTGAGTAGATACTGCTGACAGATATGACTTTTGACAGCCAGAAATATTAATGCACAATTAGGGAGGACACCCCAAAAACACTGAGGAGTGCTACAAATTATTGAGTAGATACTGCTGACAGATATGACTTTTGACAGCCAGAAATATTAATGCACAATTAGGGAGGACACCCCAAAAACACTGAGGAGTGCTACAAATTATTGAGTAGATACTGCTGACAGATATGACTTTTGACAGCCAGAAATATTAATGCACAATTAGGGAGGACACCCCAAAAACACTGAGGAGTGCTACAAATTATTGAGTAGATACTGCTGACAGATATGACTTTTGACAGCCAGAAATATTAATGCACAATTAGGGAGGACACCCCAAAAACACTGAGGAGTGCTACAAATTATTGAGTAGATACTGCTGACAGATATGACTTTTGACAGCCAGAAATATTAATGCACAATTAGGGAGGACACCCCAAAAACACTGAGGAGTGCTAAAAATTATTGAGTAGATACTGCTGACAGATATGACTTTTGACAGCCAGAAATATTAATGCACAATTAGGGAGGACACCCCAAAAACACTGAGGAGTGCTACAAATTATTGAGTAGATACTGCTGACAGATATGACTTTTGACAGCCAGAAATATTAATGCACAATTAGGGAGGACACCCCAAAAACACTGAGGAGTGCTAAAAATTATTGAGTAGATACTGCTGACAGATATGACTTTTGACAGCCAGAAATATTAATGCACAATTAGGGAGGACACCCCAAAAACACTGAGGAGTGCTACAAATTATTGAGTAGATACTGCTGACAGATATGACTTTTGACAGCCAGAAATATTAATGCACAATTAGGGAGGACACCCCAAAAACACTGAGGAGTGCTAAAAATTATTGAGTAGATACTGCTGACAGATATGACTTTTGACAGCCAGAAATATTAATGCACAATTAGGGAGGACACCCCAAAAACACTGAGGTGTGCTACAAATTATTTAGTAGATAATGCTGACAGATATGACTTTTGACAGCCAGAAATATTAATGCACAATTATGGGGGACACCCCAAAAGCGCTGGGGAGTGCCAAATATGAAGAAAAAATAATAAACCTCTATCCTCCTCTCTGCACTAGCGATTTTGGTTAGAGCAATTGCAAGAACAATATGGTATTCTCTGTCCCTGCTCTAATTAGCCTATGACTACACCCTGCTCTCTCCCTCTGTCAAATGGCGATGGATTGCTGTGGAGGCGTGTATTTATAAAGTTGAAGTATCGCGAGAACCGAGTCCCGAGATCCGACGACGTCACAATGACGTTCGGCCTCGATTTGGATTCGGAATGGGCGGGAGAGTACCGAGCTGCTCAGCTCGGTACTCGGATACCCAAAGTTCGGGTGGGTTCGGTTCTCGGAGAACCGGACCCGCCCATCTCTAGTTACAACATAAGTTACTGTAGAAACTAGATCGGTGCTTCTACTAAAATCTAATCTTGCTCTCGGCATGTAATACTATGTTTTTAGTTGCATTTCTAGTCAAAATATTGAACTGGTTTAAAACTCATTCAAGTGGTTATAAGCACATCAGTAAAACAACTAAAAGCGAACATATAAGTTCTGTTTCCCTTCCTTAAGGAGGGTATCCATCCAAAAACATTTTAACTATTGTTCCCTATAACAATCCCATCTCACTATACCTCAAATTATACCGGGATGTGCACTATCAAACCAACAAAATTGAGAAAGAGGATGAGACTGCATAGTGGCCATGAGAGAATTCAAAATCTGAAGGTCTGCCATCGAGGGAGGTCAATAATTCTGATACTACTTGAACAACTATGCTGTTTAATTGTATTTAGCCATCCAAAATCTAAGAAGAGACCTGCCAGAGACTGTTTCATACTAGAATCTTTAAATAACGGTTGTGTATCTAGAACAGTATTTCCCTTTAAGCCTCAGTTGATATTAAAGGAATAAACAAGTAACATGTATTTGCTGAAAATTTATTCTCAACTGTCTTATTAATCCAGGTCTTTTAGGAGTCTGCAGGGATGTGCCTACCATAAGGTAAACCGAGACAACATTTAGCTTGTAAACAGTAATATATGATTTTTTTCAGTATTAGACCATTAACATTTTTGCATCATATGAGAGAAATTTTTATATAATTTGTATCTTGATCACTGCAAATTACCAAATGTATATTGATCAATATTGGTAAAGAATGAAATGAGCTTCTGGAGCAGTAAAAAAATATTTCAGACTTACCATAGTTGAGGGCTTCTGGGGCCGTCCACTTGATAGGGATCTGCTTTAATCCAGAAGATGAATATATTCCATCATCCTCTTGACGAGACATGCCAAAGTCACTGATTTTCAAGATATTATTTTCACCTACTAGGCAGTTTCGTGCTGCCAGGTCCCTAGGAAATACAAAAATGTGTTGGAAAAGAATTGAATTTACTTTTAGATTAAACAGGAACACATAAATAATTCTACTACTCGTAATTTTTTTTTCCCCCCAGAGAAGCACTTTGTATTGTTTAAAATAAAATAACATTTGATAAAAACATCAATATTTTCTTTTTTACATTCTATATTACTGTTTGTTTACATACTATCCGCTCTTTGCCATACACTACACCAGGGGTTCCAAAACTTTTACAGTTCGCGGCACCCTTAGAGTCTCCAAATTTTTTCAAGGCACCCCTCCAAAATAATTACTGAGCAGTCCTGTTTTGGAAGTAGTTGGGTCAAAAAATTGTAATAAGTATTTAGGTCACGACAGAAATACTTATTTAGTTGTATGCAAAAATGCCCCTCTGCATCCAGACACTCTGCCCCCTCTGCATCCAGACACTCTGCCCCCTCTGCATCCAGGCACACTGCCCCCTCTGCATCCAGGCACACTGCCCTCTCTCACGCTGTCCCCCTCCTCTGCCCTCTCTCACGCTGTCCCCCTCCTCTGCCCCACTCCTCTGCCCTCTGTCCCCCTCCTCTGCCCCCCTCCTCCTCTGCTACGATACCTCTCACTCTGCCCCGCGCCAGCCACAGAAAAAAGAAAGAAAACAGAAACTTACCAAACCGCGTGGCGCCGAGACCCAGCAGCCTCCTCTCTCCCGCAGCAGCTTGTCACCGACGTCGATATTCAGTGACAGCTGCGGCAAAAAGGAGGCTGCTGGGTCCCGGCGCCGCGCGGATTGGTAATTTTCTGTTTTCTTTCTTTTTTCTATGGCTGTCCCGCCGGACCCCAGTGACAGCGCCGCGGCACCCCTGGGAGCCGCGGCGCACAGTTTGGGAACCGCCGCACTACACTAACAAGTATGCTATTGTAATTATACAACACAATTATCTACCTCTTTCCTTCACTGCTATATATTAGAATGTAATGACGGTGCAAATATGAGGAAATTAATTACAAATCAACATTTTCAACATTGTTCCTGACCTTAGATGTAAAAGTTAATAAGCTTATGTGCCAGCTAAATTTCCAAGAAAATAGTTCCATTACATAAAAGTATGCAGTCACCCAATGTTGCGCACATCTTATTTAGATTTTCTATTACACACCCCGGAACTAGTGCACAGAATTATGCAGTTCCACAGATGTCAGGGGACTTGGTTACAATAATAAATCCTATGCATAGTGATATTCTAATTACAACATGTAAATTGATCTACTTCCAGGGAAAAATAGGTTGAGATTAGCAATGTTGGTTTAACTTTGATCTGGGAAAAGCTACACTGACACAAAAAAATCTTTGAGTTCCAGAATGCCTTCCTGTGCTTTTAAATATGCATTTCACTGACTTTGTAGCCTACGAATCGAGCTGGAATGATTGGTGTATGACTGGGAACTATTAAGGCCAAATTCAGCAGGCGAAATGTGAAAACATCTTGTGGCCAAAACGCAGAATGGAACAGTTTTGAAAATTTTGCTCATTCCTTTAAAATATTTAAAACCATAAACTATAATCATAATCAGTGTCGCTCTCGAGCTGTGCAACATAGAGAGGTCTCCATTAGGTAAAACAAATCTTCAACACATTAAAATCATGCATTTGGTGATCAGAAGAAGAAGAGAAGGCACTTTAAACATACAAATGTCTTAAATATGCTACGTAGGCCTATTTCATTAGGATGTGCACCCAGGAAAACCTAGAAAGGGAGACTCTGCACCACAGCTTGCTGCTGGAGGGTCGTGTGTATCACTATACAGGGGGGAGGATACCTAAAAGTGCCCCCTAGTTTTTATGATGCCACACAGTATTATTATTAACCTTTATTAATAGGGCAGTGCCATACAGAATACAGGCAGTGGACCATAGAGGGAAAACAGTACAGAACAACAAACACATAAGAGTACAGAACATTAGATAAATAATACCAGGGGGTATATTAACTAAACTGCGGGTTTGAAAAAGTAGATGTGTTACCTATAGCAATCAATTAGATTCTAGTTTTCATTTATTTAGTACATTCTACAAAATGAAAACTAGAATCTGATTGGTTGCTATAGGCAACATCTACACTTTTTCAAACCTGCAGTTTAGTAAATATATCCACAGGACTTCAAAACTCCAAACATAGCTAGTAAAGTGAAGTTGGAGCAGAAGAATAGGTAGAGACCGGAAGGAAGAGGGCCCTGCTTGTAAGAGCTTACATCCTAAAGGGAGGGCAAACAGACAGGAGACACAAAGGGAGTCAGAGGAGGGGGGTCAAGTGCAAGAGTAATGGGACAAGGGGAGAGAGAGGTGAGGAGATCAAGCGTTAGAAGATCATCACACAGAAGTGCTCCCAGTTCATAAGATGCCACACAGTAGTGCCCAGACTCACCTCTGGAGTCCAGAGCCCCAGGTCCGCAAAGGAAAATGGAAGGAGCTGCTGTGACTGCGCATGCGCAGCAGCTCCGTTTCTGACGTATTGTATATATTGTGGCCCGTTGAGAGAAGCAACTGTGGTACTTCTGTTGTAAATGGACCACTTGTGTTGCAATCATAATTTGGTTGTGAATTAAGGTGTTCCGGGGCACATCTTACACACCATGTGAGCACACCTATGATGCCTTGTATAAAGTATATTTGAAAGCTACATTATTTTGGCATAAATACAGTCATACACCAAGCATACCATGGGTTTAACTTACTACAAGTGCAATTACGCACATGTCTTTCAAGACAATCAAAGATATCCAAAGACCTGAATATAAATACAGTATTTCATGTGATAATTAACATCCAATAACTAGTAGATTTTTATAGGAGTTCAACTTATAACTTTGGGAACTCTAACTAATGCGATCTTTTATGTGGATGATTTTTTAATGCAGTATGTTGCTATTTACACTTCAGAAAGAGAACATTTTAGTATGGTTTTTCTAATAGTACTTCCATATTTTTGAAGTGTTCACATATTTTCAGCATTATAAAAACAAAAAAATGTTTTTAATAAAACACTACATACACAATACCTACACTACACTTGAGATTTGTGCGCCGTGGGAGCTGTCTAAACAATGATTTCGTAATAGTACTTTAAATATCCCATTTTACATTAAGCATTACTAGTGCATAGATGTTCCAGCTTTGCAAATCTCATAAACTTTAAAAGCCTTTGAGAAGCAGAAGTCATCAGTAGAACTAAAACTTGTGGTAATCATTCACATACATGTCTAACATATTAACGATTAGTCCAGAAGCAGAACACTTTGAAGTATGCATAAACAGGCTGTGGATAGAAAAATGCATATTGATTAGCTGCACATTAATGGATTTTTCTTCCAAGTGTGGTAGTGAAGTAATATTAAGTATGACACGGAAAGTCATCAGTAATAAGTAGCGTAGAAGATTAAGCTGAATTTCAGAATTTATATACGAAAGATTCTTGCTTTAACATCTCCTTACAGAAACATATATTGTAATTTTCTCACACAAAAGCTAGAGTAAAAGAGTGTGTGTGTGTGTGTGTGTGTGTGTGTGTGTGTGTGTGTGTGTGTGTGTGTGTGTGTGTGTATATATATATATATATATATATATATATATATATATATATATTATATTATATACACGTACACATATACACACTGTTATGTCTCTTAATCAAAGACAGCAGCATTTGGCCAATAAAACAGTGTTTAGGTACAACACATGGTCCTCCACCAGGAAGCTCAGACTATTTAACATAAATGGGCTTTAATCGGCAGCAGTGTCATAACATCATAACATTGTGCCCGGAGGCAGCACCAGATGACTGCCACACCCAGTTAATGCTTACCAGGATACATTTCAGCCTACTACCTACCCCAATACTATGGACATGGGTAAGTATTTTCACACTTAGGCAAAACCTGAATAAAGAAACATTTAATTTATTTAACACATTCACTAAGAGCTATAACTCTTAAGAACAGTTAAGCAATCACACCTTATATTAATATCAAAGATCACAGGGAACATAACATACAGTATCAACACCAACCTCCTACTGGGGTATCTCTCTCGGACGAGATCCAAAGATTTCAGCAACTTAGCAGCCCTGTTCAAGTGTCACCTGTCACCTGCTTTCAGCAGGCACACACTGGACCAGGACTCTCACTATTTGGCTATGAATGAAGAGGACATTCAATCTTTCACAGCCCAGTGGCCCCCAGCCAAGAATTTCAGATGCCTCAGGGCACTGTTATTTTATCCTTGTCACGTTTTCCACAGTATGCTATTTTGGGTACAGGGAGGGTCCCTCCCCTTTGGCAACTCTGATTGGAGGCTCTTATCAGTAAAGGGTTGGATAGAGACTGAGGTTTTGCTCACTTGTGTCTACGAACCCCTATTGGTGGTAAGATGACCCACACAATAGTTTTCAAAAAGTGATATAATCACTGGTAATGCTGATAGTTGTGGTTGCCTACGTGAAAGAAGCCATTGTCTTTTACCAGGTTTCCAAGCTCCAGCCTGGCAGTCATCCCAGAGGAGTCTGGTCAGCCTCCTGAATGCATAGCCACAGTAACTCGAGTGATGATCTGATCCCTTGCACACCTTAAAGTAGGGTTGTGTTCCAGTTAATTTTTGCAGGAGAGATTAACCCAGGAAGTAATAGATGGTATTAGACTGTTTTACAGAACATTATAAACAGTAAAAAAGGTTACACTCTTAAAGAGAACACTTCTCTTGCTACTCAAAGCAGGGGATGGGGGAGGGGATTAATCTTTGTTTGGACGTGCCTTGTACCTTCCATCTCTCTCCTCATTGTCACACATGAGGACACTTTTTATGATATATCGCCCGAGACAGTCTTATGCCCTGGAGACGTAGGATGTAGGTTTAAGTCCCCATTTCAGCACATTCAGCAATGCTATTCAGGGACAGGACTCACTCCAATAGCAGTGTTGCTACTCTGTAATCCAGGACATTCCTAATCTCCTGTCTGTCACGTAAACTCTTATGGAAAAGACCACCTATCTGCTTCTAGGTCCAGGCCCACAACTCCTTTCACCTGCCTCTAGCAGAACACAACACACTGCCTTAGTTGGCTGTCGACTGAACTCCCCAGTGAGCTCTTGATGGCAAAGTGTGGTTCTCATGGGACAGACCTCTTCTGGGTCTACGACTGGTCTTCTATCTCAGCCTTCCTGCATCCTTCAGAACACACCACAGCTCTATCACGGAGTTCTCTCCTCAAATACATACTCGGCTGCAGAAATTCTGTTGGTGCAGATCCCTAATTTCAGGGCATGAACAGGTTGCCACCTATACATCACACTATAAACACACAGACATCACTCCAAAGAAAATTTAGTGCAGTAATTACAGCACCAGATAATATTCTTAAGCACATATGTGCTTACTTGGAATCAATAAATTCAAGCTTTTCTAATATCACTTGACTAATACCTCCAGGAGAAACCTAGGAATAAGATAAATGCGACCATAGATTAATAATTTTAATCAATTTAGTATCAGAACGAGAAAAAACTCATACATGCACATGGATATGTCATTTGAAAGCTTATCTTGACAGGTACTATGTAGAAAACACCATTCCTAAAATGAACTTGACTAAAGCTATGTGCACTATAAGCTGACCCAGAGGTTTATACCAGTGACTGTCTCCCAGATCAAAGGGAAAGGCAGTTTGCGATGTGAGAAGTGACCCTATTTTATATTAGTTCTGGCAATTCCGTCATGGCTGTGGCTACCTGCATTCAATGCGAGTCTTGCTTCACATTAACACTCACCATTGGAAAGGGTCTCAGAATGGCAAAAATATCAAACATAAACAGTAACGATTAAAATAAATAAATATATATATATATATATATATATATATATATATATATATATACATACACACACAATATCTAGCTCCATACAGTTACATTTTCCATAACGCTACTTCTAAATGATCTATTTATATTTACACACACAGAGTGGAGCAGTATTTGTTTTTATGTGTTATTTATGATCTATGAGATTAATAATAAAAGAAAATATTATACACGGCTTCTCTCTCACAATTTATCATTGAAAATCCATTTCATCTATCAACAATTCTTGAGGGGAGGAAGACTTTAATCTTCACTTTGTAATATGGTCTTGAAGAAGCTCAGTGACTTTGAAAAAATATTCCTGTATATGGAAATGTGTCCCTAGTACAGATTATTATAAAGATCAGAAGCTCCGTTATTGAAATTGACAAAAGGCAGAACCACACAACCAAATGTAATTATATCCTTTTCTTTCTGTTACTCTATTTATACAATCAGAAAGTAACATTCCTCATGAATGCCAAACTTGTTTTATGATCTGCCTTCACACAAGGTTTACTACATGAACATATAAGAGGCCATATGTTTAAATATGGCATATGGGTGCATATAGTTGCATCATTTGTGAAGAGAGCATAATAAATAGCTAGCAGGACTCAAGGTAAGTACTTTAACCAAAAGAAGTAGTTGTTCCAACAATAGAATCTTCATATTCTGTTTGGTTCACCAATCTACTTTGCATATGTAAATTCATATTTTGCATATATTAAAGTCTATGAATAGAGTTAGGTTGACCATGTTCAATACATTTTACTGTGTGGTGTGTGATTGGAGTAGAACTGGGAACACTTCAATTTCACCAACAAAATGGGTGTAATTTTGTGATTAAATGTATTACAAGGTGAATATTTTGTAGAACAGTTTGCACAAAACTAGTTGGAAACATCGACCACTAACCAACGCAAGCATTATAACTTGCACTACAATTTTGATTTTATTATTTCAATTTATTTCATGTCTATGTTACTTTAAAGTAAATTCATATTCTTATAATTTGCCTCACATTTGTAATATGAAATTTCTTCCATTAATATAAAAATAGTAAATTTATTGTAGATTTATATTAAAATTCCAAAAAGTGTTTGGGAATAATCAAGGTGGGTACTGCACAGAACAGCTACCGATAATGAAATTGGAATGTCATTAGCCTGAAGTATCAAAATAGGCTCAGCACAGCAAAAGCTCAGAGGTGAAAACATTACCTAGAAGTGAAGGGGACTCCATGATGAATAAAATGTAATTTGAAAAATCCGTAAATTATTTACAAACAATAGTACACTGTACAGTATTTTTTATTAATCTTTTTGTATACCAAGGCATACAATATTTATGCATGTAATTTATGTCCCAGTTGCTGCTAAAACACAACTTAATAAATGGTGCATTACATGATAAAGTAGTTTATTTTTAAACAGGTATGAAATGCAATTTCACATCTAACTTCTAAAAGAAAGTGCGTTGAGAAAGGAGAATTCAGTTTGGGGAAAGCAACTTTGATTATGACATGTCTGGGCAATTAAACAGCTAAAACAACTAAAAGTTATGGTCAAAACTGAAAACATGGATGAGGTCTTGCTAATGTATAACTTCTTCATATAATACAAAGAGAAACCAAATCAAACAAACATATTGTTTATATAGTAATAGGTACCGGCCCCATAGTTAACTATATACCTTCATTTTACTTCTTTTTAGTGTAGTACACTATAAACCTACTGTGACAGGATGGACCGCCTATGCCACCCTGTCTGCTGTTTCTGGGAACCGGCTGGGCTTACTTTGCCACCGTTCCCTTTCGTTATCCAAAATGCGCCCTCTAACCGCAGTAAGAGGGGCTTACAAGTGCTGCCACCACTGGACTCCTACAGACATCCAGTACCGGGTTTCTTCTGGGTAACTGACGCTGAGAGTGTACCCGTTACTGGTGTACCTGGGCTGGTACTCCTGACCTCTTCTTGTGGATCAGGGTTGCTGTGGATGGATCCCCCCTGGCCTATCACACTGACCAGAGCTGCTGGGAAGCGGTGGTACTGGATGCTGGGTCCAAACCTCAAACAGCCGGGAACGGATTCGATTTTGGGTCTAATCTGTAGGTCACAGGATTTTCAGCATGGAAGAAGTTCTCAAGAAGGTCTTTGAAGCACGTGATGTTTATTTGCAGTCACACTGAAGGTATCAGTGCTCAGGTCAGATGGAATCAGAAGAACAACTTTTAATACAAACCAGAGCCTTTTTTATACACATTTTGAGACTAGTCTTAGCAGGAGGTAATCCGTCCTCCTGTCCCTTTAACCAATCTGGGTTGATTCATGCAGCCTGCACGTGAATCAACCCAGAGAGGTTAGCACCTCCTTACATTGTAACCACTGTCCACGAGCTACCAGGGAGAGGGGTGCTCAGCCCACTCTCCTCCCCTAGTGCCTCTCTTTCTGGGGTAGGAGATTTATCTTTTAAATCTTCCACCCAAACTGACTTCCAGGGACTGGGTTCCGGGGTCTGTCTCTGTTCCCTGCCCGAAAATAGTACCAGGGGAGAGCAGGCAGATCCCGGGGCAGCAATCCCTGCCCTTTCGCTAATTGAAACTCTTTGAGCTCCAACTAGGGACTTAGCTTCCTGGGACGCCCAGGAAGCTCTGCACCTCCTGGACCTATTTGATTTTAGGAGGCTGGTTGTTAAGTCCCTCCACCAGCCACTGAAGCTGGCTGTCAAAGGGTGAAGGATCCAGGGCTGGTCTTGCAGCCCCTTCTGGACCACCAGGGGCAGGGTAAATACTTTTGTATATTTTTTACACATATACATTGAACGTACATCTAGATTATACACATTTACACTGCCCTACGCCCCCCGGCACCTAGTGCCTGGGTTTAACCCTTGCTGCACGCCGGCTAACTACCAGCTCTGCAGCACACATACACATTTATTTACATACACATTTATTTTTATTTAATTAAATACATTTGAAAACACGGACTCCACTCCCCGGCGCTAGGCGCAGAGGGTTAACCCTTTCGTTGCTACAGCGCTGGCTGTACCAAATTATGAACACATAAGTGAACACAACTTCATTCCGCAACAGTTCACTATATGGGTGCCAGTGTGTACATACAACACAGTTTGGACCCCTAAATAAAATAGAACATTACCTTTATCTTCCCTTAAAACATGCAAATTGTTTGCTATTAATCTAACCAATATTGTGTATTTGAATCAGATAACTGTTCGCACTGACAATAAAAGATTAAATGGTAATATATATTTTTTCATTAAAAAACCAGTACCGAAAAATGAATTTTGATGACAACCAATACTTGACCGTACTAAGATTTAGTGTGTCTCCATTTATTTTTTTTCTGTGTATTTTTTTTATTATTTTAGAGCTACTTCTTTTGTGTTCTCATTAAATAATAATTTATATCTGCTGTCAGCGCAAATAGAAGATTATGTAATGACAGTCCCTATCAACTACAAATGATATAGGATGAATATTAAACATTTATGAGTTTCCCATTATTGCGTTCAGAAAATGTGCTATAAGAAAACACCAGGAGATGAAACGGAACATAGATGAATACTAATGAATATTGCCATGGATATAAAAAGATCTTCTTTTATAGAATTTACAATACACATAATGCTCATAAACTACTTAGTTGTATGAAAATCTAACAAATTATCAAAATAAAATGCTCTGGCACACAGCTGTATAACTGAGCTAATAGCTAAATCAAAAACAAGATGAATCACTTGAAAATGTTAACTTTTCTACCTATACCTTTTGAAGCAATTAGAAGATTTCAAAGGTCTCTTTAATAAATGTGCACTAGTTACATGACGGTAACATAAAATACATCTCTATTTCATTGTTTTACTGCCATTCAAAATAATGATCAGAACTGAAACCCATTATAGATAACATTCAATACCCTTTCATAAGCCAGACAGGTAAAATTTATGCCACTCTATTGAAATTCAACATTTAATTGGCCAATCCAGGGCTGGGACACATGCCAAAAGTCAAACAGCAAGCGAGACACACAGAGATTCAACAGCAGGCTAACAAGGGATAAAATGGAGATTTGGTTCCACTGCAGTTGTAGAAATAGGCATTGGGTCATTTAGGACAGTGATTCACAAACTGTTTCTGTTGTATGACTATTCTCAATACTTTTTCCTTAGAAATAGGTATGTATAGCTGGGGTGATGGCAATGCAATTAATCTAGAGATTAATGTATGTTCTGCCAGGGTGTAATTCCAATTATCATCATCAACATTACATTTATATAGTGCCAGCAAAATCCATAGCGCTTTACTATTGGGAACAATCACAGCAATAAAACAATACTGGGCAATACAGACAGAGGGGTAAGAAGGCACTGCGCGCAAGCTTACAGTCTATATAAAAAAACAAAAACAAATCCCTACATGTTCACTTGGTGAAATGAGCATAAATTACCTTACTCTCTTTTACAACATAGTCTGGACCCCAATAAATTGTTGGTTATTAGGTTTAGTGAAAATGTAGCAATAGAGGATGTTCATTAATAAGGGATGAGTTTAAAGAGTCTATTCAAAGCCAAAATCTACCATTTATAACTCTGTAAGCCAAGGTTTAGATAATAGATAATGTATAATGTATAATGTTAAGGCCCCGAGTCAGAATAATTACTTCCTAAGGTGGATACAATCAGGATGTAGCATGTGTATGTGTGACTCATATGAGCATTCTTTCTAACTCACTATGCAACTGAGGCCACTTCTGCGACCTAAGGACAGGCCACAGATCTCCACATCTTGAAGATGAATGTATTCAACAACTACCCACACATATTCACTTGATCCCATTTTGACCCTTTAATTCAGATATTGTCCCCATTGAATGCTAATAAAAAAAAATTGTGAACACTTTCTTGAGTAAAACAGAAGAAAAGGAAATATTAATAAATCACTTTAGTCAGCACTTAAACATCATATAAAGAATCACGACAAGATGTGATTGCTGGAGGAAAGGTTTGTAAAACGCACATCACTACTAGACCGAACAGGCTTATACAACAGCTAAAGTACCGCTCCAGCATAAAGTGGCGTTCACTCTACATTTACAGGAAAGAAGAGAATCAGTGGTTAGCACTTCTGTCCCACAGCACTGGGGTCATGAGTTCGATTCCCGACTGTGGCCTTATCTAGTGTGAAGTTTGTATATTCTCCCCATGTTTGCGTGGGTTTCCTCCAGGTGCTCCGGTTTCCTCCCATACTCCAAAAACATACTGGTAGGTTAATTGGCTGCTATTAAGTTGCCCTTAGTCTCTCATGGTCTGTGTGTGTGTATGTTAGGGGATTTAGACTGTAAGCTCCAATGGGGCAGGGACTGATGTGAATGAATTCTCTGTACACCGCTGCGGAATTAGTGGCGCTATATAAATAAATAGATGTTGATGATGATTAATCATGTAAAATACACAAAGTACAGAAGAGGTTTCCTAAGTAACATAATAATTCTAAATAAAAGAATCCAGTAGGAGAATGGATATATTAATACTTATGTTACAGTGTTCAGGTTCCCATTGTACTTACTGCTGCCCCGGCTAGTTATTGGTCAGTAATCTAGAGAGCTATGTATTTATACATGCTTCGTATGAATACAGCATGCGGTGTACAGTAAGTGGATTGAGAATACTAATTGGAAGGGCTGCCATGGACTTCTACTAACAAACATAACTTGCTAGATGCTAGAACTTTCAATGCTTATACGAGTATATTGTGCGCCACAATGACAGCCCTGGTGCCTGGTAATATGAACAGTTAAAGGAAATACAAAAGACTTAACAAAACTGTCCTTACAGAACAGCAAATGCTGCAAGAAGGTTTATTTACTGTACTGATTAATGTTGTTAGTCTAACAAAACACATGCCTTTCTTTCTTTATTAACAATCAAATTGGGCAGATTCTGGTGAAGCACGCTGCAAGTTGTAGTTACCAACAGCTGTGTTGTAAGTACAGAATTCAATTATATATAATCCAACTATACCTTTTAATATGCTGCATTTTGACTAGCACTATATTCTTGACTACCAACACTACAGATACATTTCTTTTCATCTTTAGGATTGCTTTGCTAGTAAGGATTCTGCTAATGTGACCCAATGGAAAGATAACTTAACGTGACTTTTCTTTTTTTCAACAGCTTTGCGCAAATGTGGGAAACAGTTATGCAACCAGCACCATTATTTTGTGGTGCATATTCTGTGAACAGATTACTAAATTACTTAAGGCAAAAAGGGACATGCAAAATAATGGTTATGAAATGATACATTGGAGTGTTCAAATTCCATAAAAAAAAGTTACAGCTCATTAGAAATTCAGTGTATAGTTTTAACAACGCTTACAAAAGTTGTACTACAGTATTCATACATTATAAAATTAACATAATGGTTACTGGGTGTAATGAATAAAAAAACTTGCTGTATTTCATATCAGCAACTCCAACTGCAGCAGATAGTTCAACCAATTATCATAAATGTCTCCCTTCATGGCTGGACACTGAGCTTCTGGTCTTTGGGGTACTGCAGCTAACAATGTCACCAACAACTTGTTCTACAGATACAGGTAAATAATAATAATAATAATAATAATAAAAAGTTCCATAAACAACCACTGTCTCCTTGCCATTGCACAGAAATATAACTAGATATATTCTCTAGTGGAAAACAAAAGTTCAGGAAAAGAAAGAAAGTTACATAGAATCTAACAAAATTGACCTTTGGAAATGTATCAAATATTTAAATGTTCTGAGCAGTTTCATATACACATCACAGTCATGAGAGTCTAGATCAGGGGTGTCCAACCTTTTAGCTTCCCTGGGCCACATTGGAAGACGACGAGTTGGTTTGGGCCGCACATAAAATACACTAACACTAATGATAGCTGATCATCGAAAAAACCATAGAAAACATAGTTAACTAATTAAACTTACTTGGAAATGAAGTTAGTAAGAGAGTTAGGAAACCTATTGCAGAATCATGATTAAAGCAGTAGTCCCATTACCAGCTACAATTTAACTTACCTGCATCTGCCCCTTAGTGGGGTTCGGGGAATTAAATGCCAAAAACTTCTTTCCTCTCTTTCTGCACCCATGAATCATTTTTTTTATTGACCAGTTAGAAATGGTCACCGATATAGGTAGCATCAGGAGGACTAATAGAAATCTACAGAGATTTAAAGATAGGGTGGCGGGAAAAATGGCTCATGGAGCAGCCTCCGATGAGGGTAACAGTGGGTGATAATTTCACCCTACTCAGCACTGCACATTTAAAATGGTTTAAAATATTAAAAATACAATTATCTCTTAATATTTATATTAGATACATACAGAGAACACAGCTAGTTCATAATTGCATGGTGCAGAAAGTCCAAATTCAGAGTAACAACAATAAGATACTGGATAATCTTTCACTGCTGCTGATAGTTCGCGCGGGTGACTCCTCTGTGCTGTGCTACGCAATGGATGTCGGGGGTGATGACGTCACCCCCGACATTCACTGTGAGCGCCACACGGAGGAGGAGACCAGGAAGGGAGCCGGAGCGCCAGCTGATGTGACCGCAAGGTAAGTTTTTTTTAAAAAATTTTTTGCAGGATTTTTTTTTTCAGCGCTGCCCCCTTGCCACAACCAAAACTCCTGCTGGGCCACATTTCCAGGCATGCTGGGCCTGATCAACACAGTAATTTATAGATTGTGCTCTGCCAGACAAGCATATTTGATTAAAATTCTAAAATATCAGTCTTCTAATTAAATGTTTCCCATGTTGGGTTTTATATTTAGTGATGGACATGAATCTCATTATTCATGTTAACTATAATGGATACCTTACATTCTGGGGAAGGAAAGAGGAAAGGAACATGAGGTTATGGTGTGATATTTCTCTTCAACAAAACAGAGACCCTGTCATTCTTTACAGATAATGTATCCCCAAAGGCTATGCTGTGCAAATTCCTGGGCTATGTGAAAGCAAACACAGTGGATTAGTTAGCTAAAATATTGTGACATCTTGTAGCAAATTGCATCATAAGTCGTAGATGCTCAACAAAATACATTAGTATTTTTATCGATCACAACAAAAATAAAAATTAATTGCAAAAACAAGAGAGCTTGGGTGTCATTTGGGTGAATACTGCCTACAAAATAACATGTTTATTTTTGAGAGTAGCATCTCCCACACTGTAATGCTGTGAAAAGAATTTACATTTTCTACACAGGTTATTTTATTTTTCGCAAAGCGATCAGATCTCTTGGACTGTTTGTTGTTTCTTGCAACCACTGTGTGCACAACGTGGGAGGAAAACTGCTTAACCAGGGAGTAAAATATTACTGACAGCCACAGATTAGAGTGATTATCACATATTTGTCAAAGTGATTACAGATGGGCCATACAACAATTATCCGCCACCCTATTAGAAGTCACACATTTTATGGCCATGTTATTACAAATCATACATTTACTTATATTGTTCTTAGAACTCTTCAGAAAAACCTATGTCAATGATATTCAGCAGTAAACTAAATTTAGAATAAAAATTATATTGTAATTCACTGCAAAAGCAGCTTCTGTTCTCTTGCAGCACAAACCAATATTTTGTCTTCATGAACATTAAATTAAGCCTCTGGATTTAAAGTGTACTTATTCCAATTACAGGGCCTCGAAAGACTCGTCACTACATTGTAAATGTACTCCATCGACAGGTAGAATAACTCCTTCTAAGGAGCAGGTTCAATTAATAAACACCTTGCACAGATTTCTTTTTTTCTTTTCTTTTTTTAACAGAAGTAACGCGTTACTTTCTGCCGCAACATCGGTAAACTAACTTCTTAGGAACATCGCAGACAACTGAATCTGCCCCTAACTCTAAGAAACATTAAGTGGTCAATTCAACTAAAAGATGTGCCACAGAGTTTCTCCTGAATGGTTGTAAAAGCACTCCAGGTAGGTAAAACTGCTACACACACGGTAGGCACACATATAATGCTGTGCTTTCGACAGATAAGGATTCATTCCACACTGTGAGAGGAAACCATGTCGTCAACACAAGAAAAGCTTTTTTAAACATTTGTTTTGACAGTGAAAAAAACAGCATTTGCTATTATGTTTAATTTAAACAAAACAACCTACATAATACAGCAGATATAACTTATTTCTTGTGTATGAATGAAAGCAGCAAACGTTTCATTCTAAAATATGCCCATAAAAATCAAATCATATAGACTGGAGCAATAAAACAAAACAAACAAGAAAATCAGCCCCATCAGATTGATAGGTGAATCCGCAATCAGCCAATCAGATGCGGCTAGCACAGCCATCATCACCATCATCAGTGTGTATCTGCACACGCCCTCAAGCACCTGGCTACTGACAGGTGTATTTGCACCATGTGCAGGTCTGCCTCAGTCACAATTACCTAAACATGTCCTTACTGTACCAGGACATTGACCACTCCTTCCCTCCCCCCGTTCCACCACTCCAGGCGTAAGGCAGCGCAGGATCTGACCAAGCCTGCATACGGTGTATGCATACACTGATTTGTGATAATGCGCAGCACAAATTTACATATTTTATGATAAACAGGCGTACACCACACACTTTATTTACAACTATGAAAAATGTAATAGTTGATAAATAGATCTTTAAATATACAGCCATGATGACTGTCTTAATACAAAGGGCAACATATAGGCTGGATTATAATGTTCAAAGGGATATTTAGAGTTCCCAAAATCTATATATTCAAATTACTGAAGAGAGCAAAGGAAAAAAAAATAGAAAAAGGGAGGGTTGAGCTAACAAATACATCTCTAAATCAACCTAATAAGGTTGGCTAATCTAATCTGCTTAGGAAGACTGATAGTTAGTAGCAGTCAAGGTCATTAGGGTTTAAAGACCATATTCTCCTTAAGTACACAGCTGGCCACACATGGGTCAATCCTGCAGCTGATGTGCCTGTGCGTCAGTATCACTGTACAACATGGACACATGATGGCAGCAACAGTTTACAAGATCCAACCTTATGGCACACTAGTGGAGTGGTTCATTCATTTTCACAACACATAGTGACCAGACAAGTGGCGGTATTAGGCCAACTGCCTGACATTTTTGAGGTTATCGCACAATGTGTGCACAGTTCAACTTAATCACAATTAATCTCCTCCGAGGGAATGAAAATAATAATAAAATTAGATGCAAGGGTTTGGAGAAATTTAAAGGATCAAATGCATTTTTAGCAATCGGCCCATCTTCATTCTGCAAAAAAGAACCTGAATTTTATATGTTACCAGAAATGGCCTATATTTTCAATAAGATGCCTCTTACAACTTCTGGGTACACTTGATACAAGAATCTTTACCAATATAATTAAAAAAAACATTCAAATGTACGATTGCGAATACATGCAAGGATCAGTGTCAGCTTACTCTCATGATTAACTTAAGACATAAATGAGGTTCAACTGAGCATTTCAAAGAGAAAAAAAAAAGGAAAATATTGATAGTGATGTGTTCTCTATTGTAATCATGTATATTTCTTGCTGGTCCCTCAATGCCTTAAAAATAGCTTCAGAGTGATTTAAAGGGGCAATTCCAAACCCGGAATATGGGTGTGCACCTATCAACGCACTAATCAGACTAGTAGGCGCTGCACAAAATGAAATGCGCTGCAAGACAGAATTGTTTATAAGTGGCCCACTGTTCTCTCGGTCATATATCCTAAACTAATAAACCTTGGCTCATTATTCTAAATACACATCTATTCGCTCAACTACATGATGCGCAAGATAAATTAATTAGCAAATCTGAAAATCAGTAATCTTTGGAAAATCGAGAGACATATTATCTTTATTGGATCTTTTAAGTGGCAGGACAGACATAATAATAGGCAAATAACAGATATAGCAATCCTTGATTTTATCTTGTCATAACTGAATAAAACCACATCAAGTTTATAAGGTTTTGCCTTCCTTAACATCAGCTACAATAGAAAGAGGCACAGTGCTACATTACATTACCCAGAGGCTTCCTGATAGCCAAGCTGCTAACTTCATAAATGTGTTTGTAGAACAGACTAAACTCAAACACATTCTAGGCTATTTTGAATACACGAACATAGTTTGAATGGTAGTTTATCATCAGTAAAAATGCCAGTGGCATTCAATTGATTAAACCCACTACATTATAGTCTGATGTTGCCTGTAACAATTATTAAGCTGTCTGATTTGTTATAGAATGTCTCATAATACATTCAGCATATTCAACTGAAAAGAAAGCAGAAAGATGACTTGAGGGGGAGTTGAGATTAAAAAAAGAAACCACACAAAGTTACACAGACTATATTTTTTTTTTTATAGCTGCCTTTATAAAAGTTAAGAGTTTCTTTTATCGAGTTTCTTTTACCAAGAAGTCCCATAGTGAACTATAAATGTTAAGAGTTCCTATCCAGCAATGAACTTGATCAATTGTTCAACGAGTTGAGCACAGAATATTTCCAGAAGTAACTGCTCTACCCAACTACTTGAACAACAGTCATGTCTCTCGGTTCCTGTAATGAATCCTACTTTGTTTTGTACAGTAAAAATCATAACTTTTCACAAGGATGTGAAAGCTTAAATCAAGACAAAACAGAAAATCTAGGAATAAGTGGAGCATGTCTCGAAAAGAATACACACATGCATGGATATATAGGTGTAAGACCAATAGAAGCGCTTTAATGGCAAGAAAAAGTAACTTCAATTTCTTGGTCTGACTGAGTTGAGACAACAGTAACAACTAATTTAAATCAGACACTTGCAGCATATAAAACACCAACCATCCAAAATTCTAAAACCAAGAGGCATTAAAAAGAATAAAAAAACAGGTCGATATGTATATATAATATACAGAAAAATAAATTATAAACAAACCTGTTTTCTTCACGCCAATTAAAACAAGGATACACTATGTCTACGATACTTTGTTTAAAAGCTTTAGTTCAGTGAAACCAAATATGTATACTGACATTTCCCCACAATAATTTGGCTACTAATATATTTATGGTTCGTATTTAAACTAAACTAAGCAAGAAATACTGCAGTTTCCACGCATAAATAAAAATGCAGAGAATTTATTTGGGATGCTTAAAGAATATACACAGAAAGTGGAATGTAATGATAAATGTGAGTACCTGTGAATACAGTTCTTAGACTCCAGATATGCCATGCCGGAAGCCGCATCCAAAGAAAATTTCACTAGTTGTTTAGGTTTCATATCATCCTTCTTCTTTCTTAAAAAGGACAGGAAATCACCACCTAGGGAAACAGACAGATGGACAGTGAGAGACTGTATGAACAGGACTTTAATTAAATCTCTCATTAGTGATGGCTGACGGGTACAGTGTGGCACTAGCTAGTAATGTACATATTCAATCAGAATTGTAAATTGAAAAACTTCTCTTTCTATAAAAGCAACTGAAATAATAAACATCTATCACCAACTATTGACATGACATGTGGTCTCCTTACAACACATTTGATTCACTGTTTATTTTAAAGAAAACATTATCACGTTACATCACCAAAAATATTATTTTTTCACTTCTATTTGGCATGGTCCACACGTTTTGTTTTAGGATTGTCGAGGATGAGCACAAAGTAAGCTTCTTGGGGGGAATTCAATTGTCCGTGTTACTTGCAAAAGTAACACTGCGTTAAAACTATTACCGTTATTAGGGTAATTCTAAGCTGGATTTCAGCTGGCAGCTCCCTGAGCCGGCGTTAAAGGTACTGTAATAACAGTACGCGCACTATTACCGTAATAACGCTAATAGATTTAACACCATCTTACTTTTGCAAGTAACACGGACAATTGAATTCCCCCCATGGGATCATATTTCTTTGCATCTATATTAAAAGGCACATTAAACCTTAAGACTGAATTTTTCAGAGATGACCCATAAAAGCAACACACATTGTTTTTAGTTAATCTGACACTCCACAAGCAGCTCTGTAAATAATACTATGGGTTAAAGTTACCGCAAGAGCAATTCTGAAATATGTGATTCATACATACAGGACATTCAACATTCAAGACATGAACCAGTCTCTATAGCTACAGTATATGCTGTGATCATTTAATGATAAATACTTAATAGACTCCTGCACGAGTCTAATTCTAAGAGAACCGTCAAAGTTCAAAACTGACAAAGCTCAAAACTGAAGGTAAATACATTGTTCAATGTTATTTAAAGTTCTACTGCGGCTCTGTGAAAAAAAAAAGAAAAGAAAAGATCATCTCCCTGCTCTACCATCAACATCTTTATGACTGTACACTAATGGGGTATGATATTGGACAAAATGCTGGGAATGTAATCATTTCAGTTGCTGTGACATCAATGGTTCTCTCCCTGTGTATGAATCATCCAATCACTACATTTATGCAACTCAAAACTGGCAAACTGGTAGTCACCTCTTTGCCAGGTGTGTAAGAGAAACACATCTACAGTGGCAACCTGTTAGAGGAGTAAGACACCATGGTGGACTTACTTAGTAAACTATAAGAACTTAGTTATGAATTTGCAAATGTGCTTTGTGCAATCTCAGTAATTTCTAAACAGTCTATGGTTTAATGTTTATATTTATTCTGATCTCGCTATCCTTTCCTTTCTGTCTATATGCTTATTTCCTCCATCTGTATTACAAATGCACTTACACAGATTTCAGACAATTGTAAAGCACTGTGGAGTATGCTGGGGCAATGTAAATAAATGCAAATAAAATAAAGCTGACTGCAAGTGGGCAGGGTGGTGCACTGGGAGATGGCAAGTGGGCAGGGTGGTGCACTGGGAGATGGCAAGTGGGCAGGGTGGTGCACTGGCAGACGGCAAGTGGGCAGGGTGGTGCACTGGCAGACGGCAAGTGGGCAGGGTGGTGCACTGGCAGACGGCAAGAGGGCAGGGTGGTGCACTGGCAGACGGCAAGAGGGCAGGGTGGTGCACTGGCAGACGGCAAGAGGGCAGGGTGGTGCACTGGCAGATGGCAAGTGGGCAGGGTGGTGCACTGGCAGACGGCAAGTGGGCAGGGTGGTGCACTGGCAGACGGCAAGTGGGCAGGGTGGTGGACTGGCAGACGGCAAGTGGGCAGGGTGGTGCACTGGCAGACGGCAAGTGGGCAGGGTGGTGCACTGGCAGACGGCAAGTGGGCAGGGTGGTGCACTGGCAGACGGCAAGTGGGCAGGGCCATTTAAAATTGAAACAAAATAAAGTTAGAGAAATAGGGAAAAAGGAAAAGCTCAACATTGGAAGAGTCTCCTGGCACTTTATTTTGAGCAGCTACTTTGTCCATTTCTGTTGATAACATGACCATAAATCCCACCCCGCAGCCTCGCTGCCTAGGTGTAATCCTTGACTCACAACGACTATATATCTAAATCATGTCACATACATCTGAAAAACATTTCCAGAATATGCACATTTCTCACACAAGACACTGCAAAAACCGTAATTCATTCACTCATCATCTCCCACATTGACTATTGCAATTCCCTCCTTTCTGGTCTTCCCAAAATTAGATGCGAGCCTCTAAAATCTAATCTGCATGCATAGATTGATTTTCCTTGCAAATCATTCTTCCTCTGCTGAGCCACTCTGTCAGTCTCTACATCGGTTGCCTGTTTTTCAACAAATCCAATATAAAATTCTTCTAACAACATACAAGGCCGTCATCAAATTTGCACGGACATACATCTCCTCACTTGTCTGAAAATATCTCCGAACTCGACGCCTCCGTTCTACACAAGATCTGCGTCTCTCTTCCACTCCCATCACATCCTCCCATTCCCGGTTACAGGACTTTTTTCGGGCTGCACCGACTTTGTGGAATTTCGTCCCTCGCATTATAAGACTTTCCTCTAGACTTCAAACCTTCTCTGAAAACCCACGTCTTCAGACAAGCTCATAATATTCCTTAACCAATTAAATCTCCCTAGGATACCCTATTACCACCCTCTGCACCACTAACACAAGATAACAACCCTCTGACCAACATTACTGTGTGACTGATCATACAGCCCACTCAATACTTTTGCCTTTGCATTCTAGCAGGACTAATATGCAATGTGATGTAGCACATACCCTTGTGTCTCAAACTCCCATTGTCCTACAGATTGTAAAATTGCGAGCAATTTTACAATCTCTCTCTCTGTTTCTATGTATTACCCACTATTGTTTTATTAATGTCTGTTTCCAATTGTAAAGCGCTACGGAATTTGCTGGTGCTATATAATAAATGTTGATGATGATGATGTATGATGCAGCATCCATTTTCTTACAATTGATCCAACAGTGCTCACTGGGACATCCAAGTACTTGGATATTATTCTTATCTTTTTCATGTTTATAACTTTATATTTAATTTTCTTAGAATGCTCTTTGGTCTTAATTTTCACAGTATGACCAATGTTATTTGAGTTAGGAGGTTTTTATACATAAAACCTGACCTTTTTTAATGACTCATAAGTAGAGGATAATTGAAAGCCAATTGTTAGGGCAACATATGTAACTTGGAGCTTCCACTGCCCAAGAGTTAAATATTTAGGTAAGCAGCATTGATCAGTTTTTATTTAAAAAATTAAATAAAAAAAATTAAATAAAATCTGCAGACAAATAATGAAGTATGAGTTGGAAAATGTTCTTTAAGTATCTACTGGTTCGCAATAAAAAATACTGTCATTGGTAATACAGACAAACATGTTGACTTTAGGGGGTGAATATGTTTGCAAGACACTGCATATATTTTCCAAAGCTGCACTCTCCCTTGTTTCCCTGATAGCCAATTCCCCATTATTTATTTATTTGCATTTTGTCACATAGCCCTAGCATACTCTGCAGTGCATTATAACTGGAAACCAACACAATTAAACACAAGACTGGGTACCACTAAACAAAGAGGTAAGAGTTCCTTAAATAGGAATTTAATACATGAGGTTAAGTGTTACAGATTGCATAGTAGTCCAGCTAGACGGCAATGGAAAATGTTATTAATGGGGCTATATGAACCAGTCCACAGGAATGTTAACTTGTGTGTCACTAGGTTGTTTGAGGATAAAAAGAGAATAAATATAAAATGTATGTGAACTGTGTCTAGGAGTATAAACCAGGCAGAATTGCCAAGGGAGGATAAGTAGGTAATTGTGAATTTGACAAGCTTGCCTAACGAGGATCATTTTCAAAGGACATTTGAAAGTTTGGGGGCTATGGGAAAGTTTTGTGCTACAGGAGATGGCGCTCACACAGTAGGGGCAGCCAGAGCCAGATTAAGGAGGGGGGGGGGGGGGAGATTAAGGGGCTGTTTGGAGGGAGGGAAAATAGGTTAATTTATTAATTGGGAGTACTAATAATATATTGCTGGGGCTGGGTGGAGTGAAATAGTTGTATTAGTTAATTGTGTATGCTATTAATTTAAGGTCAGGGCTGGTTGGAGAGAAAAGATCTATTTATCAAATGCGAATACTTTAATATATTTTAATGTTGGGGCCCCATTATTAAATGTGGGTGCTATTGATTTAACGCTAGGGGTGGTTGGATTTTTCTAAATTACATGTACATATTTTTTTTCCAAATAGGGCCCCCAACATTCTAGGATCCAGACAAGCAGCAACTAAAGACACCAGCAGCCACAGGTGGTGAAAGAGACAAGAACAGGTAGGAGAGAGCAGGACAATCTGCCAACTGTCCTGAATCTGGTGGGGCAGTCTCAAATTTGGGTGACTGTCTCACTTAGTCAGGATTTTGTCCAACTGCAAGGACAGTTGGGCGGTATGTCCCGCTTTACATCGTACTGCTTGTGAAGGCAGAGCTCTGTGCATCTAACAGTAGTACACACAGTATTGCCTGTGTATTTGTCTAAAATGATAACCATATAACATCAGCCCCCAGCTTAAGTGCCCCGGGCCCCCTAGAGCCTTAATCCAGCTCTGGGGGCAGCATGAAAAAAAACCCAGAAATGGGGACAAGTTATGAGTATAGATAAGTGGTCAGAGCAGAGATTGAGTTGGCAAGAAGTTTTAGACAAGAGAAGAGATGTATGTTGTATGTTTTGTTAATAGCTTTATATATTAGTAGAATTATTTTAGATTGGATGCAGTAAAGTACAGGCAACCAATGTAGGGAGTGACAGTATGAGAATGTTTTACAAGGAAAATTAATATAGCCACTAAACAGATTATAGGGGTGAAAATCTGATTGCATTTTTGTGTAGTATGAAATGCATGTGTATTCTGGAGATCTTAAACAGTCTTTTATTTTTCTTGCCCATGATCCTGTCTTCTCCAATTGATTGCCTCTTTTTCTTGCACCAAGTTCTCTGCCTGCAATGCCAACTCAATCATCCAACAATAGTGTTTTTAATCTGTCTTATTTACTTACTGTATGCCCAGGTCTGAGGTCAGTAGTAAATAGAACAAAAATGATTAACAATTCTGAAAAGTATAGGTGTTAAAACGCTTGCACGAAGAAACAATTTAATACCAAGTTAAAACATATTTATAGCCCATACTTTCTTGTGCAGTAATGATGCCTACATCATTATGTTTTGTGGTAGATTAGATATACTTAGTAACCCACTGTGTTAAGTGAGGGTTTGAAAGGGTTCTATAACAGAAAAATACATTAGAATTTTCTTAGCAAAGTATAGCTACTTATGTTTCACAATAAACAGGATAATGCAGGGTTATTAAACAGATTTAAGAGCAGACTGACTGAGTCTCCAAGGCTCTGGCATATTAAGCTGGAGTGTTTGTGAGAAGGATTTGCATTTTAATTGCCATCATCCTTACTTTTCATCCATTGTGCCAGTAGTAGATTTTTAGGCTTCTTAAGAAACAGGCTCTCCTCAGGTGATGACCTTAATGGTTTTTGTTCTTAATGACAGCTCCTGGTACGTTACACCTGCTTATCCTCAAGCTATTCCTCAGCTGTTTATGTTTGTGGTTTTTAAGCTATCACAATTTTTTTTTTTTTCAGATTCTCATAATGGAGGTGGTTCAGTGAGAAACATGAAATGAGTTTTCTAACTAGTTTTTATAGTTTAGAGCGCAAATTAATGTGAAACCACTCAAAAATGTAAAAGCTTGATATACAGCTTTGGATATATTCCCCATATCACTGCTCGATCCCACCCTGTGACACAGTTTAAGCAAATGGCAAGCGCTACTAAACAGTGACCGTTTACTGCTATAATAGGAAGCAGTCTTAGTGATGTGATTGATTACAATGTTAAGACAAGAGGAGAGTTAAAACAAAATAAAAAGGTATAAAAACAAGGCAGTCTTTAGAACAATAGAGTGCCCCAGGAAATTACTCTTTGATGGTTATAACAATTTTCACAGCATACAATAAGAGGGTTTAAGCCAACTGACCCATAAACAAATGAAACACTAAATGCAAAGAGAATGTCTCTCTCTCTGTAAAAGTTCTAATATAAGAAACACAGAGGGTATTGTACTACATGTGGGCAGCCCTATCCAGCCATCATTCAGATTTCTATCATCCTTTACTGTGAAATAGAGGTGCTAGTCTAAACAATGTGTCCACACCATCATGAAAACAAGAATATTAAGAGACAGTATTACCTTGCATTTAACATTATGGGAGTCTACTATTTTACCTCTAAAATGCTCAGTCTATCACTGATACATTGTCTGCAAATTACATATTTATATTATGTCTCACAAGTAGCAAGTTTCTGCATAGATTGTAGGCATTAAATATTGTCTTGTGCAGAAAAACAACTGTTCATAAAATCTCAAAGAATAAAGTTCCAATTAATTTGCAGGGGGAAAGGCATAAAACAGCCATTAAAATCCATATTGCATGGTATTATAAAATCCACTCTTGGCTCTACAGTTTCCAATTATATTGTACTTAGCTACTCTGTGTTTTCATGTACTTTTAGATGAAAGTCATAAGCAGCAAGAAAACGTCTTACAGACTCAATTTCCCACAAATGACTTTTACAAGAGAATGTTCTCATCTTTTTAGTATTGATTTATTGGGTTTTTAGCTTTATAGTTGGCTGGTACAGTATGCGCTATCGAGCAAGACTCTGTCTTCATAAAAATACAGATCATTCAAGCATGATGAAGGCCCAAAAAGTCACAGTTCACATTTTATTAATTTCTATGTTTGGCTACTCTTTGGGTAAGACTGCAGTTCTTGAAAAACCTCCAAAACAAAGAAAAACAAAGTAAATTCTAATAATTGTTCTAATCTTATAATCCCAATTAAGTTTTTTAGCAGAATATATTTGAATGAAAATTTAGTTGTTTAAAAAGAAATAATTATTTTGGTATATGGTTCAGCAGATGTTACCTTGGGGCCGAATATCATGGACCATTTCGGTTTTATGTGTATTTGATCATTACGTGTTGTGGAATATGATATTATAATATGCTGTATGGGGTAGAAATTACCATTAAAAATAGACAACAAATATGAATTTGAAGCTGGTAAATAATCTTTGTTACCAACTAGAGATAGCACTCCCCCCCCCTTACCAACTAGAGATAGCACTCCCCCCCCCTTACCAACTAGAAATAGCACTCCCCCCCCCCTTACCAACTAGAAATAGCACTCCCCCCTACCCTCACTTTCTTAACGAGGAGGGTTAGTGTTGTGAAGATCCAAAAAGGAGACACATAAAAGCTAGCATTTCAGAGAACATGCTTTGGGGCCCGATTTCTGACAGGTATTATAGATAAAGATTTATTCTTCTGCACTTGGAAAACAGGAGAGTGTATAAAATTAGTGGTGAGGTATAAGATGTGTTGCTTTCTTTTAATGTTAGCTCTTTAACTCTTTGCATGTTTAGAGATGCAGATGTTTTTATACATATAAGCCAGTAGTTTTTGTATTAAAAGCTAAAAGTTATCGTCATGAAATCTAAACAAGTCCACATGTCTTAGACAATGACTACTGACGACAGGGGGTTAACCCTTTGTCTGCTATATAGAAGTGTGTTAGATTGTGCAGAATGTGTGCATTATATTTTTGTGGGGTGCGCCTAAAATCACCCAATTAAAAAATAAAAGCTGGTGTTTTGAGCTGTGAGCTTACTCAATTTTGTACTCTCTGTGATTGATGAAAAAGAGATTCAGCTGTAAAAGTGATTAACAATTTGCAAAAGCATCCAGGGGGATACCAATGCACCAGAAGTGTCTGAGCTAAACAGAAGTGCTTCTTTTGCACATTTTGAAGATTGCAGTAGGGACTCAAGCATACAGTGGTTGCCAATCATACTTTCTACGTCTTTTGCCTTGGTGGGCTCTTGGCTGTGTGGCTAGGTGCCCAAAGGGTTCCGCACATGCGGGTCGGACAACAATTTAATAGTTTATAGACACAAGTGCAGTGCAAAACAGATGTGACAATTGATTGGGTGCCAGGCCGTCTCTAGCTGGGTGCAATAGTTCCACCAAATTAAGTAAATTGAACTCTGCAATTGGTATCACTGGTTCTCATTCTCTCTGCCTAGACAATCACAAACTCTCAGCTTCTTGAATGCAGAAGTTCCATAGACTTCTTGCAGCTAGACCATCTCCACTGTCCTGTGCAACGGACTTCCTTCTCAGGTTATTCCATACAGGTCCTCTGAGGACTTCCAGCCTCGTCCCCCCCTTTTCTCTGCACTGGGTGATATCACTCTGACTGGGTCTCAGAAACTACACAGCCACTCTCAGCTCACCTACCTACTCTAAGACTGCTTCTCTCTCATATATTCCAGCCAGACTCTCCCCACTGTTCCAACACTCAGGGAGCTCTCTCACAGGCTTTATTTTGGGCTGCTGCTTCACTCCTCTGGGAACCGAGCTGATACTCTCTTGCTTTCGAATTGTAACTCAATCTTCTCTCCCCAGCACAGGAATCCCTAAGTCCATATATGAACTGAGTTTACCACATAAATAAAAAATGACTAAGTCCCTGGCGCAAAAAATATATAACAAATCTGAGAGGCAGCTTGCAGCAAAACAATAGGTAACACCAACAACTATATGCTATATATAGAACCAGATATTTGCAGGCAGACGCCAGTCAGGAGATACAATAAAGTCAGAAAGTTCAAAAAAAGTTCAACGAGTCCTATATCCAAAGAATGAATGAGTCTTCTGATAAACTCCACGGAGCTTCATAAATCCTCATAGGTCAGACATACAAAAGAAAAAAAGAGGACAAAACATAGTGCAACAATGTAAACAAAAGTCAAAGGGACAAAGAACACCCTTATAATCTCTGTGTATTGAATAACAAGACTGGATCACCATGTGGATAAGAGGGTTAAGACTTAACCCCTGAGGGGTACACACTCACCAAAAGGTGTACGACTACAAGCCTTTAATATGAATATCGCTCCTTCCATAAAAAGATCCTCCAACATGTAGTCCCACTCATTCATAAAAAGATCCCAGGAGAGAAAAAAACTTCATAGTGTAAAGCCGTATATAAAACATTTATTACAATCAACAATAAAACCAAAATAGCGGCAGCGTCAGGCGGATCCTGACATTGGGGAATAGATGGACCCTTACCGTCCTCAGGGTGGTTAGAAGCGTGTTCAGAGTTGAGCAAATTCCCGGGAATTGCACACAACACACTGCAAAAACATTAATTCCTGTAGTCACGATAGCAGCGTGGTAGCTCAGTGGTTAGCATTTCTACCTCACACCACTGTGTTCATGAATTCCTTTAGGGGGCAGGGCCAAAGTGGAGTGATATGTCGAGCCCGGGCCCCCACACGCCCATCTTCTCCCTGGGATCTCCCGGAGGCCAACACACAAAGTTGGCAAGTACGAGTAAGACTCTCTCATGGCCTCCAAAATTCAAGCATTACCTTAAACTTGCCTAAAGAGGTGACTTTTATCAAATTCCTGTACCACCCTATCAGACTGTATGCTTGTGAACAGGGGCCTCTTACCTCTTTGTCTGTTAACAGCCAGTCTTGTTTTGTTATTGTGTTTGTCACCCACCTGTAAAGAGCTGCAGAGAATGCTAGCGCTATATAAATAATTGTTAATAAATGACACATCATTTATATGATATTTGGCATACCATTACACAAGTTCAAGCATAGTAGTGTCATACAAATGGTTTACTTTTACTTTTAATTTACCAATTACCAGGGGTATGCCATGTGATCACTCGGCCCCATATCCCAATTTGGGTTGCAATGTGCACCCATTTGAAAACCAAAAACTGTGCTCCACTACTCATGCACTGACCCCTTCGCATGCTTAGAAGAGCAGAGCTGGGGACCTTTGGAGCTGATGGACCAGTACAGCTCAACGCTGCTTCGCCAGTAGTCACGCAACTGTAAAATATACTTGTTGCACAATTTGCTGACTTGTAGCTAGTCCAGAGACTGGTGAAGAAAAACACCAGTTAAATGGTTTGTTTTTTTTTGTATTTTACACAAACACCCATTCCACCAAGCAGTAGTCACTGGAATACTTCCCACTGTTTTTCTTTCCTGAAACCAGAACAAAGACCACAACAAAAGCATTTTGGGAACCACTGACCTGAATCTTAAGGATTGCAATTCAGTATAACTAGAATAAGTTTAGGACTGTTAGTTTACATAAAATCTGACTGAAGTTTTTTTTTTAACAACAAAAAAAATAAATCAGTTTGTAGGCGAGTGAAAGAAAACATTATGACACTACAATATTTCAACTCCTTACTTTAAAATTCAAGCAGAAACCATTTCATAAATAACATTTTTAGGCCAAACTCTAAAGGGTGATAATGACATTACTGTAATGTAGCGTATCATCTCAGGGGCAATGTGCAGTGTACTAATATTACAGCTATGTAATCTGCCAGCAGGTTCTAAACCCTAGTAAGAGACAAATTAAGGGAAAGAAGTCTCGTTCTGCAGGATTAATGTGTGTTCTGCGTCTGTATAAGTGGCCAGCTCAAACTATTCCATCCTCATTTGTTGTGGGATATTAGGCACTAAATGAAACATTGGAACCAAACCACTCTGAACTGCTAAATTATCCCAGCAGCTTCAAAGTGTTCTCCTGTATCCTTCATGAAAGAAGTGTACTGCTAAGAGGAAGATACACACAGGCAGAGTATATAGGCACAGATGTAAAGAAAAACAATCCAGAGTGAAAACGGTAAGCATAGGCCAAAACTGCTATACATGGAATAGTAATTTAGACAAATCTAACAATAATACAGCCGGAATAAACCTGCAACATAAAATTTGATACAATAAAAATTAGAAATTCAGCTATCAAATGTTGCCCCTCCTTGCCAGTCTTGTTCTTCCTGCTAATAATATATTAAGCAATATTAAATTTGTTGTTGGTGTGGACTGAAGACTGACATCATGTGATTAAAAAGAGCCAATATCTTTGGAGAAAGAAAGTATATATCCTACAGTGTGATGTCACTGAAAATTTCTCAGGAGCACATGTTGCTGCCGGTACATAGAAGTTCACTTGTACTCAAGTATTAATAACTGTGCAGGAGATGGCTAAACTCCTGCAGTGACCTAAAAAGTTATATTTAGAATCACATTAAATGTAACATCTGCTTACTTCATGTTTGGCTGTTGGATGTATAATTATATATAGGCTTGGGTATAATGGACAGTTTGATTACAATGTTAGCAGGTGTTGGAGATGCTGATAATCTGACACAGTACATAATTTGAACAATCTGAATACAGCATATTTAGTAAAACAGGGATTTAGAGAAGACTTAGAGAACACACTACACAATGTGAACCATTTATGCAAAAAGGGCAATTATACAGGGTGATTCAAAAGTCGCAGTACACCCTTTTATTTCAAAAACTCTACAGGAAATTGGGAAACCTGAATACTCCAGTAAGGTAATCCAATCGGCCCAATTCCTGTAGAGTTTTTGAAATAAAAGGGTGTACTGCGTCTTTTGAATCACCCTGTATTTCTGTGATAATAAAAGATTGCGTGCTATCCATATACATACATGCATGGTTTTTAAAGGGAGAAACAAAAACTGCAGTTTGACACTTCAGTTACAATTGTGAAGCAGCAAAATGAAATGATAGACAAATGAAAGAGGAGATATAAAATATAAGCATGCTAATAAAATACTGTAGCCAGGTTTACACTGCAGATGGAGTTTGTCACTATTTGTTACAGTACATAATAACAGATGATTGCACTAAATTCAAACTTTAATGCAAAAAACCCACAAGCCACATGCAGCAGAGAAGGAAAGAGAAGGTAGGGCTTGAATGCTAGTTTATGGTATAGTTGCCTACCCTCCCAAAATATTCAGGAGACTCCCAAATTTCTCCCTAACAGTGCAGGTTTTCCATATCTCCTTGCTGGAGCACATTGTAATAGATCCACAGGTGGTCCTAATTATGTTACATGCGATCCGGAAATCCTGCACTGTTGGGGAGCCCCGAGTACTGGGTTTGGGAAACCCTGCCATGCCTCTCACAGAAAGACGCAATACACTAGCACTCTCAATAAGCTCACTACCCAATTGCATGATTTGGAAAAACTTCAAAAACAATAGCACTCTCCCAAACGGTGGAAAAAAACAAGCGCAGTCTTTGTTGGTTAAGATGAAAATTTTATGAGAAAGGCGACAAAGCCAACTCTTTACTGGCTAGTATATTAAAAGATCTCCCATATTTCGAGAGGACACTGTGTGAGCTGTAGTGGGGTTGAAGAGGTGGGGTAGATTTAAATTGGTAGGTTAGGCTCTGCCCTTTTTAGTACCCATCATGAATTGGACTGGTGAATATCAGGGCTTTGCTGTGCAAGCATATTATGAGAACAAATGTTCTGTGATAACGACGCAGAGAGCATTCCGAAATGCATCTGTAACATATCAAGTCGGAGTTTGAGGAGAAGTTTACATGCTGATTTAAAATTACAGCCTTACAAAAAAGATGTTGGTTCAAGACTTAAGTGAGGGAGATTATGCCAACTACAGAGCCCTATATGAGAAAATTCTTGAACCCGTATTTTTTTGAGGAAGGTGGTGCAACAGTGACCTCTGACCGTTATGTTGAAATGTTGGAGCCCTTTCTGCGCTCCAAACTGGACAATGCCGATACAGAACATGTGTGGTTTCAACAGGACGGGGCCACAGCTCACACAGCACGACGTTCGCTCGGAGCGTTGATGGAAATGGAGACATTTCGGAAACGTCTTCAGCAATGTATTGCCAACGACGGCCGACATTTGTCTGATATGATTGTTAAAACCCATTAAAACAAAACTGTTTTTGTGTTCTTTTCAGAAATAAATAAAATGTTTTCCTAAATAGTTTTGTTCATTTTTTTATACCCTTTCAAAATGTGGGAGATCTTTATGCCCCACCCTGTATTCCTTACATAACCCAACCTCCTAAATCCTCAAGAGTGCTGACCTTTCAGCTACCCTGTCTTGACAGAGGAGATTTGCATAAAGTGATTCACTTGCACGCATTGTCCCTTAATAAAGACATAACCGAGGAAGAAGATCACTGAAAAAAGTCCACTTCCAAATTTCTGACTTAACAGACCATTTCTGGTATTTCAAATAATAAGGAATCTGCTCCAAATGATTAGAACCATTAGAGCGGTCCTGGCCAACCTGTGGCTCTGCAAGTTAAGCTGAGACTACAAGTCCCAGCTTACTTTCCCAGCTTTTTTCGGGCTATCTACTTAAAGCATGCTGGGGCTTGTAGTTTTACAGAATCTGTAGAGCCACAGTTTGGCCAGGCCTGTATTAGAGCAAAGGCAGCAAGAATCTCTGCAAATTGATACTGACCCCGGTTTAACAGTTGATAAACCTTCAGCCGTAAAATATGTTTTCTACAACGTCGGACCTGCTGATCTGAACAGATTATTTGCAGAGGAGAGGGGAGAGAAAGATTTATACAGTCCCAGTATATTTGTAGGAAGGACTTGTGGTCTATGTGACCACTGATCCATAACTGTTTGGTAAAGGTACGATTACTACTCTGATGCACTAGCTAGCACAAAAGAAAGAAGAACAAAGGGAACACTTTGTGGGACAATACTAACCAATAATTTCTTGAATTATGTCATACGTCTTAATTCTGCCACCAACAGAATGCCGACTATTACAAAAGTAATTGGAGGGTTGCAATGTAAATTGGAAACAATACTGACAAATAGATTCCAAGCTTTCACTCCATAACAGCATTGGACATGTTCCCCTGCAATAAGAAGAAAAACCCACTAACAGAAGTAATCTCTAACCTGTTTGTCTGCTCTGAAGTCACAAAAATGTTGCCTGTTCCTAGAGGACCAACAGTCCACAAAGAAGAGTACTTATTTTAACCTCTCATTCTCTCGAAGTAGAAAAACAATCTTTAACTTAGAACATAAAGTTTGTCATATAAAGTGTGAATGTGAAAGATCTTTTCCAGGTCACATTTGACAGCAAAATCATTATCTACAGTCACCTGTATGTTGCCACTGACAGGGAGACTGATTTTTACTAAAAGCTTCATAAATTTTCAATAAGCTTTGCAAGAAAAGACCTAATGCTGATTTAACTTCTGCCATAGCATCTTGAACAACTTCTACCGAAATCTCGGCAAATAGAATTATAGACATTAAGGCGACTGCCAAGCAACAAGACATACTAACAAACAAACAAACAAACAAACAAACAAACAAACAAAAAACCTCTCAGTGAATTAGTAGATGCCTTTAGCTACTTTTACTGAATAACTTTTTTTTTTCTTTTAACAACCTCATGCAAAGGAGGAAAACAACAGAAGAAACCATCTGGACATCTTATTTTATATATATTACATCCCTCTAATTAGAAACTCAAATAAGGATCAAACTGAAAGGTTTTATGCATAACATTCTCAGCATTTGAAGTCACAACAGAACTTACCTTGTTTAAAGAATAGAAGCTTTTTTTTTTTTTTTTTTTATAAATATAAAAATAGCGTTCCACTTCCACTAAATTTAAGTCTGTAGGCTGACACTTACACAAAACATTGGGTCGCTGCTGGTATTTCTTGTATATGAATCAGGAGGGGTACTCTATAAATCTGGAAATGTCAACTGCAGAGAAGTAAGCAGCCTTTACTACTACTATAACCAGAGATACTTAAACACTTGGTTGAACCACAAGTGCTGCAGGTTGTTGGGCCTTTTAGAAACTGTGGACTTGATTAACTGTCTGCACATCTGCGCAGGAAAACATATAGGATTGTTTAAATATTTGATGTGTGTCCTCACAAGACAACTGCAAGGAAGAGCTCCAACCAAAACCACAATGCCCACAACAAATTATAAAGGCTGGCAAACTAGTGGTTTAACAGTGCATGAAAAAATAAATAGGTCAGACAAGCCATACACAAAATACATCGTAGAATAGGAAAACGCAACCGGAGAAGAACAGTAGAATACTTTTGTCAAACTGCAGAAAGGATGAATGTATCAGTGATTTAGCTGCTTGACATGTAGGAAGCACATTTATATTCATTGATGAACACCTGCCAGGGATAATCAGAGCTATATCAACTATACAAACATTTACAAGTATGTTCATACCATAATGAAAATATCATCAGTCTGTCCTATATTTTGTATTAACTGACATAAATAAACTTACCTGGCACAAGTTCCATGACAATGTAAATTGGCTGCCTTTGAGTACACACTCCAATAAGTTTTACAATATTGACATGGTCATACTGCTTCAGTATTCTGCACAAACAAAACATACCAAAGTACACAGTAAGTGGATAATAAAAAAATGTTTTTTAATCAATATTCCTGAAAATGCATCAGTTCACTAGGAATTAGTGACAACATTATGCACAAAATGGCTTTTTCTGTAGTGCCAGACAATTGTACAAATACAGACAGACATAGCTAGTACAGTAAGAAAAAGAACAAATACACGAGGCAGTTACAAAGAAGTAGCACAGATGAGTAAGAGTAATACTGTAAGGACTTATACAGAATACAGCAAAAGATATGACAAGGACATATGAGGAAGACCGACATGAGACAATAGGTAGAGAGGAAATGACAGCAGGAGCATTGGGATAAAATGGAAAACGTTGGGCAAATAAAAGAGGAGGCAATGGACAAAGCGGTCAAGAGGGGGTTCAATGGGCATACATGAAGATGTGAGTTTTGAGGAAGAGCTTAAAGGATTGTAGGCTGGGGAGAACACACAAGAGTGTAGTGACCGGCTGGGGGTGCACCTTGAAATGAGGTCTGAGATGTTGTATAAGGGAGATGTAGTGGTGAGACCTTTGCAAGTGAGGGTAAGGAGCTTGAACTGAATTCTGAAATGGAGAGAGTGCCAGTGATTTACGTAGAGGAGCAGTGGAAAAGGAGTGAAGCCTCACCATTCTAGATTGACCGAAAATGGGAAGTGTGGGAGTCAGGAAGGCCGGTGAGAAGGAGATTGCAGTAGTCAAGATGAGAATTTATGTGCGTATGGAACAGAATTTTGGTTATTTCTTGAGAGAGGGGGACATGTTTTAGTAATGTTTAGAGGTAGTGGTCACAGAATTTGATGAAGGACTATATATGGGGAATAAAGCAGAGAGAAGCACCACCAATGTAGTGGATACAAGGAACAGGAGAGTGGATATTATCCAGCATTAGGGAAATGTTAGGAAGAATAGGAACATTGGTAGGAGAGATGATGAGCTCGAATTGGCAAAGCCAGTGATGGCTGCTTAGTTAGTGTGTATAGCTCTAAGTGTATAGATACAAGTGTGAAACAAAAAATTTAAACAGCATAATTCGGAGTTATACCGGAGTTACACTGGAGGAAACAGGAGAAGAACATTCTGCCTATTAACTCAGCTTCACAAGGACAACAGTCAGTATTTACCTGAAAATCCATATTCTACCACTGATGTTTTCAACTCACTCTGGCTACAAGCTACATGCAACATGAGGACTGTTTTGGACTCTGATCTCATTTTCCTCTCATCTCATGAAAGTTTGTTCTATTTGTCAGTTTGTTTTCAATGCAAAATCCACTCTGTTTAATCAGACTGCTGTACTACTTGCTCAACCACTCCCTACCCATGATACAGTTATTTCTGTCCCCTATCTCACCACTGTACTTCAATTCTATTTAAGCTTTGTCTCCCTTTACAAGTAGGAAGAAATTATACTGTCTTTCAACCAATCTCCTCTCTCATGAGTCTGCAAAATCTCAGCTACTCAATTACCTGCTCTTTATTATTTTCCATTCAACACTTCCACCCACTCCCCCACATGGCTCCCCACATCATTACTTTATACTATCCAGACATCTAGGAATACACTACATTTGCTGCAGCCTAGCTCTACACTACTTATCTGATTACACTGGACATTGCAATTAGGCAATTCCTTTAATTCCTCATTTTTGCTATTTGACTACTAGTCCCAATGCTTGCCAAAATATTTTTCTTTCTCTCTTTTCATGGCATTATCTTTAGGACTATATCATCCCTCACCCATCCTGCAACACACACCTCTGTCCACATTGCCCCTTCATTACTTCACTCACCTCTAGTGAACACTCATGAACTCTTTTGCTATTTAAATTCAATAACTTTAACAGCCTCACCCTGCCGCCAGAAACTAAAAGGACACACATCTTACAATCATCTTTCCTACCTTTCTTCCTCCCTGCTTCTATTAGCTGGTGATATATCACCTAATCCAGGTCCCCCTCACTTCTCCCACACACATATATCTGAACACTACAGAAATCTGGCAAACCTCAAACACATCACCTGCCTCCCCTCTCTTCCAAAGTCCTTTAGATGTGCCCTTTGGAATGCACGCTCTGTTGTAACAAACTTACCTCCGTACATGATCTCTTCCTCTCATACAACCTCAACCTTCTAGCAATAACAGAAACATGGCTCACGCATTCAGACACTGCCTCACCTGCAGCCCTTTCACATGGTGATCTCCATTTCACCCACCCCCAGACCAGGAGGCAGACAAGGAGGGGGGGTTGGACTACTTCTCTCCCCACAGTGCACATTCACAGTTCTACCAAGTATCCCTTCACTCACATTCACATCTTTTGAAGTACATGCTGTTAGGATTTTTAACCCATACTCTATGCGTGTTGCTGTCATCTATCGCCCCCCTGGTCCACACCAACAATTTCTTGAACACTTCTCTGCATGGCTCCCTCACTTCTTATCTACTGATATCCCCACCATCATCATGGGTGATTTCAACATCCCTATTTCTAATTCACGTTCCAATGCTGCTTCCAAACTACTCTCTCTAACCTCCTCACTTGACCTCTCTCAGTGGATTGAATCTGCTACTCATCAGGATGGCCACTGTCTTGATCTTGTTTTCTCTAGACTATGCTCAGTTTCTAATTTCCTTAACACTCCTTTCCCCCTCTCGGGTCATCACCTTATTAGCTACGCGCTCACCCCCAGTTCTTTACCCTCCCTGGTGTCAAACTCTTCCAAGCCTCCTCGTACCCGCAGGAATATCAACGCTATTGATTTTCAACAGTTTTCCACCTCTCTCCAACACCTTCTCTCCCCAATTTCTACATTCTCCTCCCCTGATCGGGCAGTACCCCATTTTCATCAAACCCTAGCAACTGCTCTGGATCAAGTGGCTCCAGCGACACTACATACTTTGCGTAGAATTCGTTGCCAACCATGGCACACTACAGTAACACGAACTCTACAAAAACTTTCTCGTAAAGCAGAACGTCACTGGCGTAAATCTTGTGCCTCTAATGATTTCATCACATATACCGATATCTACCACTCCTACAGAAATGCTCTGGACACTGCTAAACAAGCATACTACCGATCTCTCATCTATGCTCAGGCTCCTAACCCCAAACGCCTCTTTAACACATTTAACTCTCTTCTGAATCCTCCCGCCCCAAATCCTCCAACTAACATCAGTGCACAGGATCTTGCTTCCTATTTCAAGGACAAAATAGATAAGATCAGGCTTGAAATGGTATCTCCCTTGACAAGCAATCTGCTCAATTCCTTTGTAGCACCCTCTGACACTCTCTCTTCATTTGATCCCACAAATGAAGAGGAAGTTTCTACTCTCTTCTCATCTTCCTACTCTACCTCCTGTCCTCTTGATCCCATTCCCTCACAAATGGGTATGTCCCTGTCTCCTGTGCTCATTCCCCCTCTAACTAAAATCTGTAATCTATCTCTTTCTACTGGTATTTTTCCATCTATATTCAAGCATGCAGTGATTACTCCCATTTTGAAAAAACAGAATTCTGACCCTAACGCTCTCATAAATTACCGCCCCATCTCCCAGCTCCCATGCCCCTCCAAGCTTCTCGAGAGAATTGCCTACACACGCCTCACACACTTTCTTACAGCAAACAACTTATTGGATCCTCTTCAGTCAGGCTTTCGCTCTCAACACTCCACAGAGACTGCGCTGACCAAAGTTATCAATGATTTGATCACTGCAAAAGATAATAACCAATACTCTCTTCTAATTCTCCTGGATCTCTCTGCTGCATTTGACACTGTTGACCACTCTCCCCTCATACAAATGCTGCAATCCCTAGGTCTTGAAGTCACTGTCCTATCCTGGTTCTCATCCTACCTATCTAATCGCTCTTTCAGTGTTAATTTCTCTGGATCCACCTCTGCTCCGCTTCCTTTATCAGTTGGAGTTCCACAAGGCTCAGTCCTAGGTCCTCTGCTATTCTCTATCTACACCACTTCTCTTGGAAAACTAATAAGCTCCTTTGGATTTCAGTATCATCTCTATGCGGATGATACACAAATTTATCTATCCTCTCCTGATCTTTCACCATCTGTGTTGTCTCGCGTTACTGACTGTCTTTCTGCCATTTCATCTTGGATGTCTTCTCGCCAACTCAAACTCAATCTTTCAAAAACTGACTTAATATTCCCACCCAAGAACAGAAGCTTCCTGCCTGACATTTCTATTTCTGTCGATAACATGACCATAAATCCCACCACGCAAGCTCGTTGCCTAGGTGTAATCCTTGATTCACAACTGTCGTTTATTCCCCACATCAACTCTATATCTAAATCATGTTACATACACCTAAAGAACATTTCCAGAATACGCACATATCTGACACAAGACACCACAAAAACATTAATTCATGCACTCATCATCTCCCGCGTCGACTATTGCAATTCCCTCCTTACTGGTCTTCCCAAAGTCAGACCTGAACCCCTACAATCTATTTTGCACGCAGCGGCTAGACTGATTTTCCTTACAAACCGTTATTCTTCTGCTGAGCCACTCTGTCAGTCTCTACATTGGTTGCCTGTATTTCAACGAATCCAATATAAAATTCTTCTACTAACATACAAGGCCATCAACAAAATTGCACCGACATACATTTCCTCACTTGTCTCGAAATATCGCCCTACTCGACACCTCCGTTCTGCACAAGATCTACGTCTCTCCTCCACTCTCATCACATCCTCCCATTCTCGGTTACAGGATTTTTTCCGGGCTGCACCTACTTTGTGGAATTCCCTCCCTCGCACAGTAAGACTTTCCTCTAGTCTTCAAACCTTCAAGCGTTCACTGAAAACCCACCTCTTCAAACAAGGTTATGATATTCCTCAACCATCATCTTAATTTCCCTAGATTACCCTATTGCCATCCTCTACACTGCTAACGCAAGACAACAACCTTCTGACCAACATTGCAACACACACAGCCCACTCAGTACTTTTACCTTTGCAGTCTGGCTGGTCCATTGTGCAATATGATGTAGCACATGCCCTTGTGTTTCTAACTCCCATTGTCCTATAGATTGTAAGCTTTCGAGCAGGGTTCTCTTACCTCTCTGTCTGTATGTATTACCCAGTATTGTCTTATTAATGTTTGTTCCCAATTGCAAAGCGCTACGGAATTTGCTAGCGCTATATAAATAAATGTTGATGATGATGATGAATTTGGATATTCTAAGTTTGAGGAAGCATTGTAGCATCCAGGTAGTGACAGCAGAGAAATGGCTGGATATTTGGGATAGGAAGAGGGTAGAGAGGTCAGGGGAGGAAAGATAGAGATTTGTGTGTTGTCAGCAGATGGTTGGTGAAGCCTGGAGGGAACAGGGTCAAGGGGGCAGGCTGTAGAAGAAGAGGAAGATAGAACAGTGAGGATTTCAGACACAGTTACAGGAGGGTAGGAGCAGAGGACTTGTGGAGGGAGGGGATTCTGGCAAGAACAGATTTTGTTGTGGATTGAGAGAATTTTGCTTTTAAAGAAGGTGGAAAAAGTCAGTGGTGAAAAACAAGGAGGGAAGAGTTGAAGAAAGACACAGAAGAGAATTTACAATAGTGTAGAGGCATCAGGGTTGGTTGGACAGGAAGGAGATAAGGGAGTTACAATAGGTTGTATGGTGAGAGAGGGCAGAATAGTATGAGGAAAGGATGAATTTAAAGTGGATGAAGTCAGCATCAGAGCAGAATTTCTTTCATTGGAGTTTAGATGGGCGAGAGCCCTTTTTGAGGTAGTGAGTAAGAGGGAAATGCCAGAGTAGAATTGAGGTGGCTTGGTCTGCAGTATCAAGTGCTTCAAGAGTGTAAAGAAACCACAGCATTAGGCAGGACAAGCAAGAAATTAGAGTGTGGAGGAGTTCAAGGGAAGCAGATGATTCCAATGCTGCTTAGGCGACACTGTGTTTGCAAGGTGGTAGGGGAACAGCAGCTAAAATGAGAGTAAAAGAAAGTAGACTGTGCTCAGAGAAAGGGGAGGGGAAAGACACAGTTGGATATGTTGGAGATGTCACAAAGATGGGAGATCACTAGATCCAGGGAGTGACCTTCATGGTGGGTGAGATGTTCTCCATTTGGGGAGGCTATAAGAGGAAGTGAGAGTTAAGAGGCAGAAGTAGCAGTAGGGAGTCGGCAAAGATATTGAAAAACCCAATAATGATAGTGAGAAAGTCAAAAAAGAGAAAATGGGAAAGCCAGATGGCAAAGTTATCAAGAAAAAGGGAGGAAGGTCAAGGGGGATAATAAAGAACAGTGATGTGAAGGTCTAGAGGGCGAAAGAGCTGCGTTGAATGAACGCCATAGGAAAAGGCGAGGGATAGCACTGAAGGTGCAGCCAGGAGACCGTAAAACACCTACACCACCTTATTGGCAGTCACCACAAAAGGGAGCATGGAGGAAACAGAGACCCCCATAGGAAAGTGCAGCAGGGGAAGCAGTAACAGAGGGTGATCCATGTTTCCATAAGGGCTAGGAGTCCAAAGTCATGGGAGAGAAAGGGGTCCATGGATGGGTTACAGGTACATTTTAGAACGTACCCATTTTGGACAACCCCTCCTTAATCGAGACCAAAAGAGCTTCTATTGAACAACTATGGAAAGCTCGTAGCTCATTTGCTTTCGAGGAATCAATAAGCAACAACAAGCACTCTGCCTCAAATTATAGTGGGGTTTCCAAAGGGCAATCGCCCCATTTGCTAAACTTCGTAGTTAATTGTGACAACGTAGGAGTTGTTTAAAAGTAGAAAATCCCTTAATGAACAGGCTGAACTAAAAGCTGATAAGATTTCTATAAAGAACACACTTTGTATAATTGTTTTTCTCTGGCTGGCTTTTACTGTTGCTTGCTAAGTAAGATGAAATTAACATGATAAATGGCTAATCTAGTTTCTCACTTTCTGATTACTGCAGGGGAGCACAGATGCATCATTATTTTTGCTTAAAATATGTGAACAAGTAGTATTCTGAGACTTGTCTATAGTACATGAAATAAATAACAGACATAGTTTAGCCCACACTGCGTTAGACAGGCTACAATTAAGAATACCAAACTGCCTGATCCATAACCATTTGAATGCATCCAAACATTCTAAAAGTGCAGAAGTCCTGAAGGCTTACAGTGACTGTCATATACGCTATCATCTCAACTAAACCCACCTGGCTTCAGATAAAAATTTTATTTTCAGTTCCTGAGGAAGATCTTCTTTGCATGTTTTCACAGCAACTGGTGTTTTATCTTTTAATGTCCCCTTGTAAACTTCACCAAAATTTCCCTGCAATAATAAATTAAAATCATAGTCAAGTTAACACCAAAACCAGAGAAAAAGGATAAAAGGCAAAAAGGGCAAACAGAAGAAGAAATAAAAATGTAGATACATTTTTTGGGTATCTTGCTGGGCTTCATCTGAGCAGGAATTGAGAGTGATTTATAAAAAAGACTTCACATTTGCCTAATACAGTCTCAGACATAAAATAATATATACTGGGCATCCATCCATCATAACCTGTTAAATCTTCATTTCCAAAGCAGAACACATAGAAAAGAAATAAAAAATATAATGAAAATAGGATTTCCTATAAAAAATATTAATGTCAGATATCCAAGAACACATATTTGGAGACTGATAAGATGAAATGAATATCAAAAAAACTAATGACCAGAAAATACCTGAATTTAGTGTAGCTGGTGGGTTTGTGGAATAATGTAAAACATACTGCACTGTGTCAAGAAAGCAAATGTTTTAAGGACTGTAAGTATGTATTTTGCTCTGAAACACCATCATTGTTTAAACCCTTAAATTGTACCAAGCCATTTACGATGGCCAATTTATATACTCATGTAAAGATATATTGAACGGTACAAAAGTGTGCAAATTTTTATAAACTGTTTAGCATGTCACTTCACTTTCACCCTGTGTTTTCTTTTTAAATATGTATATGAGTGTATGACACAATGTTCAAGGTGTTTTATACTAGGATCACAGTACCATTTTTTTTATCATTCTCCTGCATGTCTGTGTGCTGGCAGATTTGAAATTCCTAAATGGATGGGGATAGGAAAACCTATAGCCAATCAATTCATTAGAATGATTACAACAAAAAGCATCATAATAGATAAGGATGCCAAGCTTGTAAAGGCAGTGACTTGTTCATATGTGATTAAATGGGGGCATGGCTGCATATGATGGGTAGTGCCAAGAAACAAGAGACACATAGTGAAAGAAGTAGGGTTCCCCCACAACACATATTAGAAATGTGAGGCTCCTGCAAAATTTATGCCAGAAGATTGTATATAGAGATGTGTTTGACACCACAAAGCTCTTCAAACTCACTTGATATAGGTCAGAACAATTAGGCTATGTTAAAGTTTAATAATGTCAACAAAGAGGGTACATTTTTCTCATTCTCAAGCTTAGTCGGCCACATGTAAAAGTTTATAAACCACAGTGCACCCAATACAGCAGAAATAACAAAAACTAAATTCCTTTATAAAATATACATACATCCTTCCTACCATAGCAGCTATACCATATATTTGTCCAGAATGCAATGCATCATCCATCTGACCAATAACCAACACTGTTAGAAACATAACCTTTTGACCAGAACATAATGCACCACCTCTTTGATCTGAAAGCAATGACCTTGCTGTCTTAGTAAAGAGTCATGGGCACCATCCTACAGATTTACTACCTCCAACAGCCAGCTTACTGTGGAGAGTGAAGAGAGCAACATCAGACAGTATTTCCACCAATCTGAAGTCTGCAGTGTGATTGGTAGGAATGCCAGGTGCCTGTTGCCCATCACCCAATCCTGAAAATATCTATGGACGCCGCAATACAGTTTGATCATCGCATTTGAGAACGGCTATACCAGATATCTATATAGAATGCCAAAAAACATTATACTATCCAGTAATCAAAGCAATTGGAACTGCAAAACTCTACAGCAATCACTAGTTTAGGGAGCTCAGACTGAATGGCGGACAAAATTATTTTACTAATTATTAATATTAAACTCACACTTCCCTCACAACTATGTTTGGTTCAAATTCAACTTTATACAAAAATCTCTAGATAAATTAAGATTTAAATATCTCACAATATCCATATAAAAATAAATTTAAGGCACATAACATTTCAATTTTGGACCATTGACCTATATGTACAGACATCTAAAAAACTAAAATATAGTCTGTTCTATGACACAATTTACTTACTTTGCCTAATAATTCTGCAAGAGTAACATCTTCATGATTGAGAATCCATTTTTTATCCTGGAAAAAATACAAATAAAAAAAAATCATAAACTTTCTACATTAGAAATATTTCTTAAACGGGAAAAAACACAGTTAATATTTCAATTAGCAGCATATTGCAGAAACCATGTTAAAAGCTTGTAAAGTATTCTGGCACAACAGGATATTAAAAGTTACCTTGCAGTAAAAAAATTTATAAAAAGGAAATAATATAATTTGTGCTAGTAAAACAAGTAGTTGATTTTAAAATTTGGTTTGGATGGAAAAAAGTCATTTCATTGGCAGATTGATACAGAGCATCAGAGCTAGTGATGTCCCTACAAATATGTTGTCTGCAGTGCCTGCTGTTTGACTTGCTTTAGCTGCCATTAGGGCCTAAACATTTGGGAGAGATTCAACTGTCTAGTAAAGAATGCTTTCTTTTTTTAAAAAAACAAAAAAAAAACAAAACAGAAAACTGTGGTATGTCGGATTAACACTGAGCTAAACATTTTATCTTTACGTTTCAGATTTTAAAATTTGTATTTAAATTTTGGGGTCATGTAAGAATCTGTTTGTCGTTGCTATTTAATTTCCTCAAATACTTCTTCTTTCTAGTGGTTTCAAACCACTTATGGAAGTAGGATCTTAAAATGTATGAAAAAACTGTACTGACAGCATAAAAAAAGTGGACAAAACAAGGCCTTATATTTCTCAGATGAGCAGAATAGGCATATTAAATAATATTAATACAGGGTATTGCATTTCTCCGATATGTGATATGTAATGGGTCATGCCACTGAGTGAGACTAGTAATGGTGTCAGAAGCAATGTGTTTATTACACCTCCAGAAGACAAGGAGAGAACAGTCTTATTGGAAATAACTGTACTGGGACTGTTGAGTGGAAGATAATGCTTGAAGAAACAAAAGCAGAATGCTTGATAAAATAGTCAATCAGTTATGAGAAAATTACTGGTAATGGAAACATGTAAATCCATTTTATCATCATTCAACACAAGAACATTTATACATCATTGATGCAATGTTATTATAGCAAGACAAAAATGTTTTGGTACATGTACTACATACAATCACTACATACAGGCATATACAAAATTCTACATTTGAAATTAGATGATTGATGGCATATACATGAATCTTATGTCGGTACTGCAGTAAACAATTTACATTTGCTCTGCTGTACACTAATACCCCATCATTGCTGAAATAGGTGGCAGTGTTGTATGAACCACCAATTGTTCTTGGGGTTTATATTAACATGCTTAAACACACTCTATATTAAAATGTTCAGCCATTTATGCGAATGTACCCAATACAGTCAGTGTGAACAGAAGTCAGATGAGTTACTTTCTGCAGAGAACTAGAATAATTACAGCAGAATAAAATCTACTTGATAAAAATTGACCTTTCCAACTTAGTGGAGACGGTCTCAGGACAGGAACATGATGTCATTCAATCACATCTCATTTATTGATTTATTATTGCTGTTCCAGTTATGAAACCACCACATCTGGTATTTGCTTTTCAATGAGATGCAATAGACTCTTAATGCCACTTAGGTATTTCAAGCACGAAAAAGAAAAACTACAAAGATGAAGAGATTTTTTACAAAGGCAGCATGAAAGTGCTAGTGAGATGGTAAAACACTGCGCAAGCTATTTATACCTCGCACCAGACGTTACTATAAAGATATGTTACAAGGAGCATGCCTCTAAGGATCAAACCTTGGAGCACTAAGATATCAGATTAAAAGAGGCTAAATGGAAAGTGCAAACAAGACAAGAAAATGCCAAAAAAGGTTATTTCTAAAAGCGGAAGAATGTCAATGTGTGACTTATACTTTAGCCCGTAACTAAGCAGCAACATGAGAAATTTTCCTGTATTTTTTAACATAAATACCATTATAACTACTGCTTTATAATTTGCTAAACAGCTGTAAATTTCAATAGCACTTGTTATATTTAAAAACATAAAATACTTAAATCAGAAAATAAAAAAAACATAGGAAAACATCTAGCTATTCCAGCTACTAAATTAAAACACTACTGGACAATGAAAAATTATAAGGTTGAAATTAAATTCAAGGAGATGTCAGCACACCTTTAATTCATACTCTCCAAATGATAAGTATTATGATTTTTGTTTCTGAAGCCTTGTACAAATTGCATTGAAAACAAATCTATCAAAGTTTTTAAAAATCTAACCTTAATCAAACATAACAAGTACAAAAAGTGATAAACTTAAATAAATACAAACAAATTTACGTAATTACATTTAACTGCTCATGAGAGCTTATATTCTAGACTTTTTTTTTTATTAAAAAAGACCTACATAGCTATGACTTTGCTGTGTAAAATACAAGATAAAGCTATTGGTAATATTTATGTCCCTCCACCTTTTGATATAAAATATATCTGCAAAAATGTGCAGAATGTATGTCTGTCACCATGGTGGAATTCAATGTAATTCCATATAGTGGAGCAGATACATGCACTAGTTCGAGGTACCGTGGCCAAGCAGTGTCAAATAAATTTTGTTCCTTTATGCTTAAAAACATTAGATGTGTCAGACAAGATTTTTCCTGTTTTTCAGTTACTTTTGATTCATTTTCCAGAACTAACTTTGCATATGCTGCTGCCAACATTAGGCCATGTATCTACGTTCCTCCCAAGAGGAATTTCAGACTATGTACCCTCATCAGCATCATTAACGCCATCTGACCTTCGGGAAAAGGGCAATTTAATCCCTTTTGGCTGAGTTTCCCTGTGGTGCAATCTGCACATGTGACATCTATTGATAACTATTTCTCTGTATCTGTCAATATGGTCCATAGATAAATGGTTTGGAATCGCAGCTAAAGCCAGTTTTAGGGGGGAGGGGGGGGGGGGAATAATACGCAGTGTAAACACTTTTATAAAAAAAAAAAAAAAAACCAAACCAATATGGTGAAGTGCAGGGCTATAAAAAAAAAAAGGTACATTGCTGATAAACCGCCAGACAGTAAAGAGGCAGGGCAGAGGCATGTGCAGTGGCTAAAAGTGGACACAGATAAGTACCTTATTCACACAAGATCTAAAATATTTCAGTTTGGAGGTAGAGCATGCAAATGGTTGTCAAGCTGGAACTTTGACTAATATTCTCCCTATCGTAACAATGAAAGATAACACTATAGTTGCTCATAGATCCACTAGAAATCAATATAATGTTAAAAGAGCTTAATAATAACCTATATACTTCCACTGCAAAAGACAAATACATATGTAACATTACATTTCACTCCTCGCACAGAATTATGCTAGATGTTCCAATTAAAACTGAATAAATTCTGGATGCCATTAAATTAAATCCTCTCCGTCTGGAAAATGTACAGAAGAAATGTGTTCGCCTCTCCGTTGCTTTCCCCTTAGAACTTAACCAGAGGTCCCCATCACTATTTGCATTAGCAGCAAAAACGCTATCAATTGAAATTAGGGACAATATAAAAATTAAGGGATAAAGCCTGTGCACTCAAGAAGACAAAATACAAATAAAGGTCTCGGAATCCCTATCAGTGCTCACAATAAGTAATTATAATAAGGGTGTTTACAAATATCTCACATAGCTTGGATAATAACTAAACAAACAACAATCAAGTGTCAGAAAATAACTGGAATCAGAACATTTTCTCATAGATGTATATGGAACCCTTTTACTCAAGACCACAGATTACATTATATGCCAATGATACACTCATATTCCTGAATGACCCCAGATAATTATTGGAAACAGCAAATGCATTCAGTGTAAAAAATTGGGACACTTTTTATATTTCTTATTCTCCAACGATCAATGCCATGCAATACCCACTGATATGGTCCCACTCATCCAGATACTTCAGCATAATGATAACTAGACATTATAATGCCTATAATAAACTAAATAGATACAATTAAATCCAAGATGAATGCCTGGTGACTATTGGCACGGACTCTTAAAATAGAATGCCATTGTTAATATTATTTTCCTTCCTCAATTACTATACTGGTCATGCAACAAGTTACTTGCAACTGAATAATTAAGAAAAGTTAATAACAAAATTCAACAAACATACAAAAAAGAAAAAACAAAAAGTTGGATATATGAAATTTGTTTCACATAGATTGGAGTTTTGTCTACACAATATTCCTGCATCAATTTGGTTGGAGTCCCACATGAATGCTGAATCACTCTAGTCAGCAGCTCATTGCCACTGAAAAAGATCAGCACATAGAGTATTTCCTAAAATACTCTGCTGTGAACATTCCAGATAACCTAAATAGCTATCGATTGATCTATCCAGCCCACGCAAAAGTGGAGACATCCAGGATGACTGGGAAATGACAACCATAAAAAGGTACATAGAACACAATAAGAATATTGAATACAATAAGCTGCTCGGAATCTAGTGAACCTCAAAACTCATTCAGATTAAAACAATAGTTAGAGAATGAGATGGAAAAAATGTGAAAATATGTACAAGAAAGCTGATGTTAAATTTTTGTAAACTAAAAGGCAAAAATGGAAAACAAAAGCATTTCTTTATTAATTGGCAGGATTCACATGCTGTAAACAATACTCATGTTAAAATCACAAGTAGATACAAATTTAATATGTAGAAATAATGTGCACTTTGAAGTTACTCCATATGGATTGGTGGATATATAACATTAAAAGAGATATGCACTCTGACCTGTATGAATGGGCTGAATAAGTCCAAAATGACTTGGTTCCAATAGTCAAATAAAACCTGGTGCCCATTATGACTGACAGGGATAAAGGCACAAATAGTGTCCAGCATCAGTATCCATATTGTCAGAATCAATCAGATGTCCACTTGATGGAATCTGATCAATTCTGACAATCTGGATACTGGTGAATGTAGTGTTAATGTACTACACTGCAGGCAGATGTTAACCTCCTCTCCTGTCTCCTTGAGTAATGAAGCCTTTTCTTCACAATTTTATTTGCATAAAACACAGATAACTAAATCCTACTTAAATAACTGTTTAAACATAACGTATACATAACTTTAATGCTCAGGTCCCTTTAATGACAAAACATTATTTTTCATCACAATTAGTGTATTCCATTTATTCCATTAATGTACTTCGGAATAAGAATTTTTAAAGAGGGAATTACCAGAGATCAATCACATGTAAACATTTTTTGTTAATTAAGCATTTAGCATTTTGGCAGCCGTCAGAAATGGACAGCATGGCAATTTCCTTTCATATAATTAAACACAAATCAAATTACTGTAGATGTTAGTCAGTGCAAGAATTTTATTGCTGATAACCGTCATTTTCTATCAGGGAGAGGCTTGGAGAGAGACTACTTAATTGCATGCATTTTCCCAACTCACTCTGCATATATCCAGAGGTAGTGCAGGATTATACAACACGTGATCAACTTTGTCAAAGCACTTTCAATCTTAAAGCCTTATTGACAAGCGCATGCAAATTAGTCTGTATTAGAGGCAGCTTTGCAAGTTTCCAGTAATTGAACAAAAGTTTGAGAAAAATGCAAATGAGTGTCATATAATCAAAAAGTTCTGGAAGTATATACAACACTTATTTAAAAAGGGATTTTGCTTTTCGATACGGATACTTTCAATTACATTTCTGTAGCTACGGTAAGTTTTAGCTGTAATTAAGACAGAAAATCTAAATCACCATGTGCTGTATCTAGAGCAACATCTGGTATTTTATAAAACTAATAAAAATATGAAGAGGCTTCAGGGATAGTGTTTTCATCTCCCATATAGGATAACTTCTGAGGACTGATTAACTTCTTCTGTTTCTACATATTAGTATTTCCATAAAGTTGAAGCAGCATTACCCACTTATATAGTAAGAGTTCACATAGTGCCCTAGAAGCACCATTCATGGGCAGCATGGTAGCACGTTGTTTAGCATTGCTGTCTCACAGCACTGGGGTCATGAGCTAGTATATTATCCCTGTGTTTGCTTGGATTTCCTTCAGGTGCTCAGGTTTCCTCCCATGAATAAAAAACACACTGTTAAGTTAAAGACTTCTGATAAAATGGACCCCTATGTATGTGTGTGTCAGTAAAGAACAGCGATTAAATAAACACATGACGGACCATGAATTATTCTTTTTGCATTAATAGTCTGTTCATGAAATAGTCTATGTGAACTATCATCCCATTCTCCAGTGGTCAATAATCTCTTCTCACTGTTGTTGTACTTGTAGCAGCCACAACTTAAAGTGAGCATGCTATGGCTACCAAAGCAATGAAAAGGCCAATTTGGCTTATTTAGATCGATAAATCAACAAGTGTGGGCCTCTACTGACCATGAAAGAAGGCCTAAAATGATTATGGTTCATGCAGAATAGTATTGTTCCTCAATGAACCAACCAGTGACTGCTATGTTGTCATAAGTGAGACTTAATGAGCTCAAAAACAAAACAAGCTTGTAGACAGACTGGATACAGATCCATATGTTCAGTGATCAGGTAGTAAAACATCTGGGTTAACATGTGTCCAGCTTCTTACTGCACTGTCCTACCATATTTTAAGTTAAAAATCTCCTCTATTGTTCAAGGTTAGTGTGTTTATGACCAATTCTGGGGATATTATTGAAAACCAATGCAAAAGGAAAAAGTGGCATTGCCCACAGTGACTAAATATTTGCTTTAATCTGTGAGCAACAACGCCTTTTGCTTGCACCAATTTCCATAAGTTTCCTTGAATGATGGTTATAGATGTGAACAGTAGAAATGCAATGCAATTATAACTGGTTATAGATCTGGAATCTAGGAAGAAACATAGGCTGACTTGAACCTTCTAGGCTGGCGATGTCTCAGTCTATGGTCGCAAAATAATCCCTGTGCCAAATTACAACCAAATCAGAACATTATCAGACATATTAGCAAATGCAGTAGGATGTGAAATTGGACTGTAGTCTCATGATGCGCCTTTATGATGCAGTGTAGGATGTGAAATTGGACTGTAGTCTCATGATGCGCCTTTATGATGCAGGGTAGGATGTGAAATTGGACTGTAGTCTCATGATACGCCATTATGATGCAGGGTAGGATGTGAAATTGGACTGTAGTCTCATGATGCGCCTTTATGATGCAGGGTAGGATGTGAAATTGGACTGTAGTCTCATGATGCGCCTTTATGATGCAGGGTAGGATGTGAAATTGGACTGTAGTCTCATGATGCGCCTTTATGATGCAGGGTAGGATGTGAAATTGGACTGTAGTCTCATGATGCGCCTTTATGATGCAGGGTAGGATGTGAAATTGGACTGTAGTCTCATGATGCGCCTTTATGATGCGAAATTGGACTGTAGTCTCATGATACGCCATTATGATGCAGGGTAGGATGTGAAATTGGACTGTAGTCTCATGATGCGCCTTTATGATGCAGGGTAGGATGTGAAATTGGACTGTAGTCTCATGATACGCCATTATGATGCAGGGTAGGATGTGAAATTGGACTGTAGTCTCATGATGCGCCTTTATGATGCAGGGTAGGATGTGAAATTGGACTGTAGTCTCATGATGCGCCTTTATGATGCAGGGTAGGATGTGAAATTGGACTGTAGTCTCATGATGCGCCTTTATGATGCGAAATTGGACTGTAGTCTCATGATACGCCATTATGATGCAGGGTAGGATGTGAAATTGGACTGTAGTCTCATGATGCGCCTTTATGATGCAGGGTAGGATGTGAAATTGGACTGTAGTCTCATGATGCGCCTTTATGATGCAGGGTAGGATGTGAAATTGGACTGTAGTCTCATGATGCGCCTTTATGATGCGAAATTGGACAAGCTGTTGTCAACATTCCAATGATCTAATCAGCAACAGGTTGATGTTAAATCACAAGTAGATACCAATTTAATATGTAGAAAAAATGTGCAAACTAATGGGTCCTCAAACCACAAAAATATGATCACTGGTTTAACTGCAGTAACTCTGATACCCCTGCAGTTCCTTCATATGGAGTGGTGGATAGATATAACATTAAAATAAATATTTAAGTTGATCTGGATATAATACACTGAATAATTCCAAAAAGACTGGGTTCCTGTAGTCAAATGAAACCTGGTGCCTCTTATAGCTGACAGGGACATTAGGAGGGAGTTCTCTGCTCAGGAACAAAGGCACAACTAGAGCCCACTTGAAGGGAGATGGACACAGGTTAACACAATGTTAGTGCACCAAACTGCAGGTAGATGATAGGATACGTCTGTGTTGTACCAAGAGGAGTTGGACAGTTTTCTGTATGAAGTTTCCGCATAGCTATGGGATCTATAATGTAGAATTGATGGGGGTATTTTGGGGAGGGTAATTTGGAGCACCATGTATGAAAAATTCTAAATTACATTTCAAAATGATCCCAGCCTTTCTTGACGCTGTCCCCGACATCTCATTTCTTATTACAGTACTTAGCAGTAATCATCAGATACAGATGGAAACTCTTAGTTATGTCTGAGTCTATGAACGGAATTATAACAAAAAAATGTTGCTTTTTCCCATTAGCTTTTTGAGACTTCATAGATAAGGGTTTCCGGGTAAGGAATTCAATACCTGCACAGTGGATTTCAAAACCCTGTGTAGCAACAATGGGCAAATCGGGTACATAAAAACATTTACACAGTAAAATGCAACAAATAAGATAATAACATCACGCTACATCTCTACTGCAGGAAAACAAAGACCTGGTAAACAACAGTAAATGTACCCAATCACCTTACACTTCTCAACTCTGGTCCTGCAGCAGTAAGTTTAAATTGTGAATCTTTTCTAAAAGACCTGCTCATAACAAGTACCATTCTTGCAGTGCAATAAGTTATTTATTTTTGTTAACTCAGTGGTTGAGTATTTTTTTACTAAGCAGTAAATATATTGTTGTGCAAGAGGCATGCGTGTAGGCATAGAAACAATTATAAGATTATAGAAATTCTGCAACAGAAGAGAAAGAACTTATACATATGGGTCTAGAAACGGCTAGTTAAAAATGTAGAATAAACCTTGTACATTGTCCTCACTTTCTTAGAAGGTTAGAAGCATCTTCATGAACATGTCTCAATGTTTCATTGCATCATAGTGTAACATGTACTTAATGAGTGTTTCCATAGAAGTGCATAATATTTTGCCAAGTGTTACCACATCTGATTGTTGCAAATTGGGCACTTTTGTAAGAAAGTGTATTTGTTCTACATTTAGCTTGAATTTCTTATTTGTACTAGCAGCATCTAAACATGTTTAATAGGCTTTAAAAACAAGAGTATAACACCTAGGCTGGTATTCAATTGCCAGAGAGTTGTTGTTTTTTTACCTTGTTAAGTAATTTTAACGCTGTTTTTTATCATTTTCAAGCGGGCTAACTTTACCCCAATTCAATTCCATCTTTAACGCTCAGTTTTTTTTTTCATGAAACGGTCCTCTTGCGGTCCAGTAGAAGGACTATTGAAAGTATAGGGTGTTCGAGAGGTAGCCGCGTTAAAAGCTATTCAATTGTTTTTTTAACGCGGCACGTTAAACAGGTAAATATGCTGTTTTATCTCGCACCTCTTTGAAGTGTGTTAAAAATAAAAAAACATCTGAAAAGTATTTGAAGTCATGTAATAATGTGAAAAAACGTTAACCTGACGTTTATCACTAATGCCTAACATGTAAAAGATTTTCTTGTGAAAAAATAATGAAATAAAATAAACAAAAATAAATAAAATCACTAACTAAATTATATTTATGTATGTTTTTGGTACAAATATGAATGTAGTATTTTGACATGGTATAGATGATTCTATGGTAAAAAATAGCTCAATTAAAAAATATGCTAAAGAAAGTACTGTAATGTCGATATTATCAATGTGTAATGCAATCTAATGTACGAAAAGGTATGCAAAACCTTTTTTTTGTGTTATACATGACTGCGTTAATACTTCCCTTCACTTCCCTAAAAACTCGCAAACACAATGTTTAACGCGCGGGGCAGCATTCCCTCTATTTTAATTGAATTGCACAAGTTTCCGCGCCGCGCTAACTAAAAACGGTCACTATTGCAGTTAAAAACCCGTGGAAGTATTTTTTTTACGCTGTGGGAAAAAAAATAAAAAAACTCGCCGACAATTGAATACCCCCCCTAAAATTAAAGCCTCTGTATAATTTTTTTCTTCATATTTGGATTTATCTCAAGTATATATGCAAGACTACTAAATGTTACACATTTAAAGTGGCATAGCTGCGGAACAACTTAAAAAGTGTGTTTATGATCCATTACCCACACTGCCAGCAAAAGCATGCAAAAGGGTATAGAAATGGACCCCACATGTTTCATTTAACCCATACCCATTACCACTTGCGGTAGTAAGCGTTTACAAAACATCAGCGCTTTATGGATGCTGTCTGCTCTATTTATCTGTCTTCACTGCCCCCGACCGCAAGTGCCCACGCCAGAGTATAATCAGTGTAAAACACAACCGCACTTTCTCTAGACAGAAGACAATTGCATCAACTGCTTCATGGTTTTCAAAAGCATCACTTTACACCATCCTTCATAAATACCAGACTACCAGGCATCATTTGTCAAAACATGAAGATGTACTGATAGTATGATGAAGCACAAAAGGCGCATTCTACTGAAGCACTTTATGGAAATGACAAATAATCTAACACATAATTTTTTCCCCTCCTGAAGTAACTGGTCTACTTCATATTTAAACAACATCTACAAGATTTTTTTTTCTCATGAATAAAATTAAAAAGCAGCCAAAACTGCAGTGCTCCAAAAAACAAATAAATGAAATGATCTATGGCTCTAGTTAAGGATGCAGAAAACAAAGAGCGAGAAATGTTTAACAAAGTTACAGAGAGAAAAGTATTCAGCATTATAAAACATGAAGAAAGGGGGTGTGTGGTTGAATGACTTGCAGTGTAATATCAATACTATAAACTCCATTAACCACTGACTGGATGCTTTAGTACCCCTTGTAGAGTAGATTAAATTATTATATTTTCGGAAAATGCATAATCCAACGGAATATATATATATGTATATATATGTATATATGTGTCCTCTTAAAGTTTTCTGTGATATCTGGCACAAAGACGTTAGCAGCAGATCCTTTAAGTCCTGTATATTGCAAGGTGGGGCCTCCAAGGCTCAGAGTTGTATTTCCAGCACATCCCACAGATGCTCTATCGGATTGAGATCTGTAGAATATGGAGGACAAGTCGACACCTTGAACTCATGTTCCTCAAACCATTTCTGAGCAATTTTTGCAGTCGGCACATTATCATGCGAAGGAGGCCACTGCCATCAGGAAATACTGATGCCATGTAGGGGTGTACTTGGTAGGTTGTGCATGTAAAAGTAACATCTACAGGAATGCCAGGACCCAAGGTTTCCTAACACAACATTGCACAGAGCATCACACTCCCCATGGTCCAGTTCTGGTGCGCAAATGCCCATTGAAGGCGCTTTCAGTGGTGGGCAGGGGTCAGCATGGGCACTCTGACCGGTCTGTGGCTAAACAACCCAACACGCAGCAAGCTGTGATGCTCTGTGTGTTTTAACACCTACTTATCATAGTCAGCAATAACTTTTTCAGCAATTCATAGTTTTTCTGTGGGATTGGACCAGACAGGCAAAAGAAAGCCTTCGCTCCACACACGGATCAATGAGTCTTGGGCACCCATGACCCTGTAACCTGTTCACCAGTTGTCCTTCCTTGAAGAACTTTTGGTAGGTAGTAACATCTGCATACTGGGAAGATCCTACAAGACCTAGCATTTTGGAGATGCTCTGGCCCAGTCATCTAGTCATCACAATTTGGACCTTGTCAAAGTCGCTCAGATCCTTACATTTGCCCATATTTCCTGCATCCTGGGGGGGGGGGGCATACTTTTTCCACGATTCTTCCCCAAAATACTTTAAGGCAAATAGTACTGCCCTATTTAATTTAACAAGCTAAATATCACAAGTATAGGGTTACTAAAAAGATAAGTACTTAATACAAGGTCTGACATAATGTCCAGGGACAAATGTATGCATTATAGTTTAATTTGTTTTTGCTATTCTTTTACCATCGCAATATAATAAAACAATGTACCTAGGCCTGGTACTACAATTAGGCAGCTGCCTAGAGCGCCAGGCTTTTGAGGCCGCCACTGACGGCTGGTGCCAAGTATTTATGTGATATGCTGCCTTCCAGAAAGAAGAAATTCTCTGGGTTAAGCGCTCTACACAGAGCGCACAAAGCTCATCGGGCATAGACCACACAACCCCCTACCACCCCCAGTTGGCTGCTCACGCTGACACAGCTGTGGAACCCCCGGACTGCAGGGCCAATGTGAAAGTACATAGAGAGGAACTGAGATGTGATCAGTTTCACTCTGACTAATGATTGATCAGCAACAGATAAGTGAGGGAGGCTTTAATATACTTAGTGGGAAGATCATGTTGAAAAGGTTAGGCATAATAATTGGAAAACAATTATGAAGGGTGAGGCTATTATTGATTTTAATAAGCTACTTTTGGGTTAATTTTTAATGTTGGGGGTTAATTAACAACTGGGAGCTTAACACTGATGAAGAGGTTATTATGATGATGAAATTGAATGAATGATTTTGAGGAGAACAGGATGAGGGGATTGATTGATGAAGGGGTTAAAGATTACGAGCAGGGGGTTAATTATGATGATTTAGGGTTATTTATGATGGACCGCTGCTAGGTGCTTGACTCCCAGAATAAAATCTGCCCGATAGCCCCTGCATGTAATGTGTGGCGAGAGACATGGGAGTGGTATTTGTATAATGTGTTGGGTGATATTGAAGTATTGAGTGGGGAGAGGGGTTGATCGTTTGCCTCGTTTACCAAGAATCTTTGCACTGGACCTGAATGTACCCATTCTCCAGTCCTTAGGGTGGAGGTAAAAAAGTGTTGGTGGGGTCATCACAAAGAACACACAGCAGTGTTGAAATGTTCATTTCCTTGCAACTTCCAGACCCTTCCAACATTATGAACACCCCACTCACATGCAGCACTGTATACAGGCCATGGAGAGGGAAGGAAGGAAACAAATTCATGACCACTTTCCCTTGCCCAGGTTCAGGGGATTGAAATGGGATTTGTTGTTTCTTTCATGAACGATTTAGCGGAAACGTAAAATCTATGAATCTGGAGCCTCCACAGTAAAGGAATTTAATAGGAGGATTAGAAAGGACACAATGCATTCTATAACTCTGTGCACTAATTCTGTGTCTGGTTGTTTGTCTTAAGAAAGTGTAGACAAGTCCAAGACAAGAAATGTGGCCTATTTGTTCTTCCAAAACATTTGGATCACCTAATGGTGGTTCCCTTGTTCTTAAAATAGAGGTTGATGAATCCTGGATATTGATGTGTGACCATCAATATTGGAGAAAAATATGTTTCATCACTACCAGGGAAATGATAGGTATTGGATCTTCTGTATGGCAATTCCATAATCCAAAACTAAAAGAAAATAAATCCATATTCATGACTACTGACATAAAAGGCTTATTCAATGGGAAAACAGAACAGCAATGTTTTCATGACTATAAACATTCTACAGAGAATACTGCTGTCAGTGAGCTATATCACTTATCAATACATTTGCAATGATTACTGTATTTGTTCATGTTCTCCAAGGTGTCAAGTCCTTAGTTGTGAACATTACCTACAGAGGGAAAGGTGAGTTTCTTGAAAAGTGCAGTGATCCATGACATGGGAGTACTTCAGTTCAGACAGTTGGGTTGGAGGGACAAATAAGGAATAAAAAAAAGTTTCTAAACCAAAACATAAACCCACAATAAGGCTACTCCTATAATAATCTCTGAGTTATAAGAGTCACTGCGTTAATGTTTATCTCAAACATACCTGTTATCTGACTTATGGATTTCTGCAAGTAAACAAAATAAACACTGAAAATTGTGCCACACTGGTCATACTGCAAGTACATATTAACTTGTTTAAATCAATGTGTCACCCTATGCACAAACCTCAATCAGGTCGGATTTATGCTATTGAATGTGTTGGCATAAACCGAAACGTTGGATTAAATAATGAAATGATTACTTGCAGTAAATAACAGTGCTAATTTGATGCTCTCCAATACACTGAATATTTATATACAGTTTTGTGGACAGAAGGTTACACCTTCACTGAGCAGTCATGCACAACAGATTGCCCAAAAAGTTGTCACTGAAAATATGAAGCAGACGAAGAGAGAATCTTTCCTTTAGTTTATGACCATTCGCAGCATTCTGTTTTGCACATAAGTTAAATACTGTCTGTTTTTTCATGTAGCACACAAATACTTGATAGCTTATTTGTACACTGACATTTAATGTTGATATTTGTGTGCTACATGAAAAAACAGTCAGTATTTAACTTATGTGCAAAACAGAATGCTAATTTGCACCCCTTGCATTGTAACATGGTTTTGTCCAGGAGACTGAAATAAGAAGTTTCTCAAGTTAAGATCCTTAATGAATCAGGCCCAAAGTGCATAATTCCATGCCTGAATTGTGAACTAGCTATTCATCCGTTCACCTGCACACCTGGATTAGTTATATTTAGCCATTTCAGTCTAAAACCCTTTTTTTGTCTCTAATACTAATTATTGATGCACCCTATTGATCGATACGATATTCATTGATTAAATGCTCTTTAACAATGGCTATTAAGGGTAAAAGGGCAGGAGTTTGAGGACAAGTGTCCCTTAAAATAGTTTAGTATATTGTACAGTATGGTGATTACTCTATAGCTGTCCTTTATGAAATGCTTTATATACTCCCATCTCCTGGAACTGCTATTAAAGATAAATGTCAGCATAGCTGAGACACATGAGAACTTGTGCAATCATCAATTAATCAAAGGGTAACAAATTGTGAAAGAAAGTAAAAATGAAATTCAAAAAGGTATTGATTATACTTTTTAGTTACAAAGGTAAAACAAAAAGCATAAAATAGATAGCGGTCATTCACCTATGCAATTGGGAAACCAATTTTATGCTATAAAACTAACATTCATGTAGTTTCATCAGTCGATAAAAATGATAATGATAAAATGTCACAGCAGCACCACAGGGGAGATATAAAGCGAACATACATTGGATACATCACAGGGACAGAACTTTGGTCATTAGACTGAAGGTTCTACTCACAATGTAATGGGAAAAGGGGAGGATTACAAAATTGACTGCAATTGTCATTCTACTTCACCTTAAGTGATAACAGCAGTAAGATCATTGGGAGAAATGTATCGGCACTAAATAATATATTATCAATTGAGAAAAAATATAGATTAATAGGGAGTGCATGCAAGTGAGCTCCCACAGTGGCAGTCTGAACAAGGAACACATGTTACTGAGCAAGGACAGCTTTAATAAGCCCAAATACTTGGTTTACTGTTGCAGTCACTGTGCAGTCTAAAGGAAGGTCTCAGGTAAGCAGCCTCTACCTTCTTTAATAATTGTGTTTATGGCCAGACATTAAAGATGTCAGAAAAAAAAAAAGGAAAATGCACATACATTGTTGATGTGGAAGATGACTTAGCGTAATTATGTAATGAGAGATATAAAGGAAATATATTTTTACATTAAAGAGTGGAATAAACTGATTATAAATTAGAGAATGTGGAAAATCGATGTAGCTGACAAAATGTGACTCCAGAGGAAATTATTGACCTCAGAGCTTACACAGCCCATGTGTTGCAGTAAGAGTTCCCTTTCATACCAAGGATCAATGGATCATAGACTGGAGCCACAGAACCTTACAGAGATATATTTTAAAGTACAGATGGAATTATCCATCATTATTAGAGAAGCTCAGCTCTCCTGGCTAAAGGCCATTTTGGGATCTTTGCAACCCTAAAATTTCCAAATACATTTCGCCATCAACACTAATCAGAGATCAAAAGGTATAATCTGGAACTGAAAAAAATGCAAGAACAGGGCATTAAATATATATATGTGGCAGATTCACTACATCATTTAGAAGAGGATCTCAGGTTCTTTACATTCTTTGTTCATCCGCACTTGAATCTACCAGTCCTGGTCAATCTGCTACCACCATAATATTACCTCCACAGCCGACCTCTCCACAGACTACCACTGGCTTTTACAAGTTTAATTTATAAGCAATAAAACATGCTCAACAGCTAAGAAAAATGACTATTGGATGAATGCTTAAAAGGTACTAAAATATGTTATTTAAAGAAAAAAACCTTATATGGGAATTGCGGCTATAATCAAACTTATTAATTGGATTTGAAAGAGTAAATACTTCCTGCAAACAACTATGAAAATGAAGGCCACAAAGAGTAATTAGTTTTTACAAATTTTAGAAAAGTTTTCATAACAGATAATTATATTATAAATCTATTTGGTAAAAGGTCATCTTAGTTGTTTTCAGTAGTGAGAAATAAAATATTCTCTTATTATAGAAATAAATGCCAATCTGACATAATGGTTTAGGAAATTAGGATAAACAGTTGCAGTGTGTTGTACCTGTGCGTAGAACTGTCATTTTTCTGTACTCATCACAAACCAAATAGGGCTACAAAATTGGATTTCATTATTACATCTGATGTTCCTAAAATGCAAAGCAAAATATGGCAAAATACATTCTGCCTAATGCACTTTATTGCTTTTCTTCCTAAGCTCTTAATGTAATGATTATTCTGTAGAAATCACTGCAATTATAAAGCCATTTATCATTTATAGTCTAAAAGGGAAGTAACAACATAAAAAGAAAATATGCTGCCTGTTCTCAGAATCTGTCACCCCAACTAAAAAAGGAAAAACAACCTGAATACTGTAGTACAGTGATGTAATAGTAACAAGGCATTTTAGTGCAACATTGTTAAAATGCAATTATCAAGATACCACCATACAGAATTTTTTTATTGCTGTATAGTGTCTGAAGACAAACACACTTTCTAAAAAAAATAAAACCACAAACATAACTGATGATTTCAAACAACACAGACATACAAGAAAGAAATATACATTTAACACTGTTTAGCTATGAGATGGTATTTGTCTCATCAAGAATATGTTACCGCAAATCATGACCTGGGGAAAGCAACAAAGGCCTTAGCCCTGGGGCAGCGAATGTGCAGGGGCACAATCTGCTACCTGCACATAATTGTTTTCATGTTTCGCTAATTTTTTTTATTTACTTGGATTGGAACCATGGAAAGGTTAGATGTTGGGGGGAGGTGGAGGGTTAGAAAGAGGCAATGACCGAAGACAGTAAAAAATGATAAATCAGGCCCATACCATTGGGTCCCCAATGTGCGAATAATAAATAAGGATATTGCAGTGGTGGGTGTTTTTTGGGATGAGTGGATCTAGCACTGGAACAAATATGAGCAGAGACTTATCTCATTACCATTAAGAGATGAGGCTTAAAAATATCTTACTAGGCCACTGACGCAGAGTAGGGTTATGGCATCAGACAGCGGGTGGTGCTTCAGATAATAGACAACTTAAAGATCTCAAGGTCAATAAACTTACAGCCAGACAAATACTTCTTGCTGTGCACTTAACTTAAAGAAAATGATGATATCTAAACAATGCTTAAAAAGGTTAATAATGCAGTTAATATGCTCTGGACAAGGTAGACAACCAAATATAAATAGAAATTCCATCACAATTAAACTATGTCATTCTCAACATGACAAAGTCTAGACATATAGGGGGGTATTCAATTGTTAGCGAGATCCCCGGAAAACGAGCGCTCAAAAAATATTACCGTTAATACGGTAATATGCGCGTAAATACCGTTAATACGGTAATTTACTCGCTGGATTTCAGCTGGCAGCTCAGGGAGCTGCGAGATGAAATTCAGCGAGTAATTACCGTATTAACGGTAATATTTTTCGAGCGCTTGTTTTCCAGGGATCTCGCTAACAATTGAATACCCCCCATAGTAGCATAAGCAGCTCACATTGTCCCCAAAAATTCGGACATAACGTGATGAAAACAAAACACTGGCATTATTATGGCTGTAATTAAATCTCCCTTCATTTAAAACATTTCCATGAACAAAAACATGTGTACATGAAAGCTAATGTTTAGATTTAGTAGAAATAACTTGCATTTGTATAAGTCACTGTATAACATACATATGCATTACTGCATTATACATATATCTTTTTATATAAGTTTATCTTTGACTACTATTAAACTTTTATTACAAGTGAGAACTAATTGTATACTTAACTAGCAAAGCAAAATGTTGACATACCTTGATAATAGGATTTAATAGAACCACTCCAGATTTCTTAGTTATAACTTGTTTTGTTGTATAATGATACTCTATAAGTTGTGGAATTTTTGGAAAGCCAGTTCCTTCAAACCTATACTGATTCTGTTTGCAGGAAAAAAAATACAGATTAAAATCTTGAACACTGAAATGTAGAGAAACAAAACTTTAAAAACAACCAAGCATTTATATTTTTACATTTGTGAACTATATAAACAACTTGGCATTTTTTTTTTTTTTTTAAAAAAAAAGCTCTCAAATTCCTCCAAACAAAAGGTGAAATTAACAACAGTATTTGGATTCCACAAATTTGTCTCTGTTAATATACATAATCTTTCTGATTCTGGATTTATTACTGTATATCCTTTAAACCAGAAAATAAAAAGAAATTGCACTGCCAAATTATTGACACCGTAAACTTTATATCGTATCACATCCTTTGGTCAAAATAACTAGGATCAACCGCTTGCTATAGCCATGGATGATCTTCCTGCTGTTCTTTACTGGCAGTTTAGTCCACTAATCTTTTGAAACCTGGTCCCGTTTTCACAGATTAGAAGTGGGTCTTCTCCAAACTGTTATTTTCAGATCTCTCCACTGGTATACTATGGGAATCAGAGCTTGACTCATTGCTGGCCACTTCAGACCAGTCAAGTCCATTCCTGGGTGCTTTTTGAAGTGTGTCTGGGGACTCACAGGAAGACCCAAGACCTTCGATGGAGACACAATTTTCTGATGATATGATATACCAATAAGCACCAATTTGGTCTCATCTGTCCACAGGGCATTCTCCCAGAAGGAATTGGATTGTTCATTTCTGTTTTGGCAAACTCTAGTTTTTACTCTACTCTCTCAGTACTGGAGAGTACTACCATTTAATCCCATTAGATTGATTTGGCGTCGCATGGTGCAGTTGAAACAGTCGTACCATGTGTCTGTAGGTCAGCTTGAACCTTGGCAGTCAACCAAGGTGCTATCTCCACTATTCAAACAATCTTTTGCTGTAATCTATTAAGTTTCTCTTGTGGCCATGTCCAGGGGTGTTGGCTACAATGCCATTGTCCTTAAACTTCCTATTCCTATTAATATTACATATGGTGGAAAGGGGAACATCAAGGTCTCTGGGGATTGATTTGAAGCCTTGAGATTATCCATGATTAGCTACGATCTTCTGTCTGACCTTCTCAGACAATTCTTTGGCTTTCTTTCTTTTCTCTGTGCTCAGCAGACACAGTGAGACAAAACAAGAGAGTGAGGCCTTTTCTCTAGTCAATCTAATTAGTTCTTACTAATAAAATGTGGCAATCATTTTGCCTGGCCCATTTAAGCATTTTTGTGTCTGACTTTTTTTCCCTGTTTTTTGGGTTTTATTCCACTGCAAACCCAAGAAATATATGATATGGGGATACCAAAATATTTTTTCCATTTCAACAATTCCCTAGAAGAAATGGTGCATTACACACATAGATTAAGTGGTCGAAGTGGAAATGTAGAAGTGGTGGTACGGAAAATATAAGCTAATGGAATATGATAGTTTTGCAATCAAAGCAATAGAAGAGGTGGCTGTATACCGTCCCACTTCCACTACTATATAATATTCGTAAATATACTGCATTTGGGAGGACATGTCGGTTGCATAAATGTATAAATGCAAATGGCGCATGCAATGCTGGAAAAACACAATGCTGCTGCAACATTCCAGAGTGTAAGATTACAAGGGAGTATGGTGTTCTTGGAAACAATGGGCCTGATTCGCGTTGGGACATATATGTCCATTTGCATAGTGTATCTTGCATGAAACAGTTCTGCGCATGCTCAGAAATGGACCTTATGACAATAAACGCAACTGCACGCAGTTTATGTCTGAACGCAAATGACACACCTGTCTCCGACTTGAGAAGTGGAAGAGGGGAGGTGGGTGGACTAACACAGGTCATGTACAGTAAGGGTGTTCCAACGCAGATGCGGCCGATTCAAGTCCTGTGTTTCTTGCACGTACGCTTGGTGTCACCCATATCATTTGCACCCAATACATGGCTGGTGTAAATGCTGATTGATAGTGATGACCGACACGGCATAGACTGATTTAAAAAGTACACGTATGCAAGCCACTAAGCTAGCACAAGCCATTTATATGAAAATAAAATAGACTACAGAAACACATTGTATCTACAGTACGCACTGAAAACATCTTTATGTATTTAATGTAAAAAAAATAAAAATCATATAAATGAATATACTGTAAAGAGTTCGTATTTTATTTTATGTTTTCATTTTTTTATTATGTTTTATATTGTACATACGCATGTGCGCATACTGCAGTGTGTTGTGTGTGTCTACGTACAGCAAGTACTGTTTAACCAGAGCGTACTTACACCCAGATTCAAATCAAAACGTATCCCAAGACACGCTTGAATTTGAATACGGTTGGACCTATACACAAGTTCTGTTGTCTTTTTAAAAATCAACTTACATGCAAGTTACATTCTGACTTGAATCAGGCCCAAAGTTTTACATTTTAAGAACCGGATTCATGTGTTTTACTAGTATTAGACTGCACTAGTGCAATACACGAAATGGGCGCCAATGGTATTGAGGCCCAATGTGTGCTTGTGGGGTTAGTTGCCCTTTCATGACAAAACACAGGAAAAGAGATTAAAATACCAGACAGGATATCTGAAGAGCAGAAAAGTATCCATCTAAAATTGGTGTCACTAAATAATAAGGTGAATAGAATGCAATAGGAACCAGTATTTGTTTCGCACAAAATCCACATACAGGCTCATTACAGTTACATAGTAACATTATTACGAGAAAGATGTGCATAAGAACGCGGACAATTTTTATTATCCTCTAAATCATAAGCTTAACAAATCATAGTTGGCTTTTTTAGCTGTATTACTTTCTCTGGAAATGTATATATATATATATACACATACACACACACACACACACACACATATATACATACACACACATATACACACAAATCATTTTATGGTAGTGCTTGGGATGATGCGTATTCCCTGATTATTTAAGAAGCACAGATGAGAGACAAAAAAAGTTGCAATACCAGAAAGCAGTAAAGTTATCAGAATAGTTTATGTCTCTAATAGAAGTCCTTTATACTGCTGGAGAATGCTGGTTTTGTGCCAAATCATTTATCAGATTTTTCTAAGTATATACTTCAGATATGTAGAGAGTTGTAGGGCATTAGTCTTATTAACTGCCCATATTATCTCATTATGCAGGTCTACCACCATAAATATACCAACAGGGGTTGGAATCTTCCTGACAATTCACATTACAAAATTGCTTAAGTTGCTGTTACACACCATCTACAGATTCTAACGTGTCTGAGCAACACAAGGGCAGAAACTCTCCTTACTAGAATTATTAGATTGAAAAATTAGAGCAATATGTGGACTATATGTAAGTGTATTGGTTGTGTCTGCATGCACAATAAAAGAACTGTCAAGTTCTAAAAAGACAATTAAGAAATCTTTTCTTTTCCTTTGGATTATGGACAAGCAGCGGCACTTTTCTTCCAAGTGAGGAAATGACTATAGGTGTGCACGGGCCTATACGGTTTACTGCAAGAATTGTAATTCAGATGCGTGTAAAGTATACAGTTAACCAATTAAATATTGACACAGGCTCTTAAATTGTGGTCATCGGGTCTGGTCTTCCATCTTTAAAAACACCAGAGAAAAACAGTCCGACTCCACTTAATAGTCATATTATATAATAACACAAAGCTATAAAGATTATACACATACAGAGGCCACAATTTTAATTTTATGGAGCAATAAAACCCAAAAGTTAACATTCTCACATAGGTAAATCATATTGTTCTTACAATTACTTTCCAATACAACATTCCTAAAAAAAGATTTGTCCTTATATCAGGGGTAAATTTCCATGAAATTGAATTGGGACACTGAATACATTTTCACTAAAAATGCTAAGTGTCCTTTTAATAAATTTATGCAAAGTAAAGCTGGGTTGCAAACCCCAGAAGAAAATAACTCCTGGTCTCTAGGATTTAATAATTACTGTATTTTAATAATGAATAAAATGAATGATAAATGAGTACTTTCAATACTTAAACTGTAAAAAAAAACTGAATAGGCATTAAGATATTAATCTCAGTGTGAAATTTATATGGCTAACGTGTAGAAATAACAATGTTTTCCATAGACGTACATCAGCAAACTGAATGATAAAATGCCTCCGTTGTGTATCTGAAAACACAGAAAGGACATATTCACCGGGTTTCCCATGGCTCTCTCGCACCAAGAAGTCTCCCTGTTGCTTTAACAGCTCTTGTGCTTCAATTCTTGGAATTGCACCATGGTACCAATCCTGTTCTGACAAAGGTTTCTCGCTGGTTGAAATTACATCAAACACCTGAAAATAAGAAAGCATAGAGAACATTAAACAAAGCATAATCAGTGACTTTTCTTACATAATCTTACATTTTCCTTACAGTTCTTTTCCAAAAATAATTCCATAATTCCATTGCTTGTCTTGATAGGTCTTATGTACAAGTTATGGTAAACATTTCCTTTAATATATAAAATTTTCAAGAACTTCATTAACATTTGTCATAATGGTATTTATGTAGAACACTATCCCTTTTTTTCTATATTGGTATTATGTTGTCTGCAGTGCTGGCACATCAGATCTTCTTACACCCAAGATTAAGGATTATTGGGTAGAATTCCATTATATAAAAATGGAAAAGTTGAATCATTTGGAAACCCCAAGACTCATGTCATTGATTTAGCATTCAATATGAAAAAGAAAACAGGGGATGGCGAGGTGCAAACAGCAATATGCTTGTTCCCAACACAGGTACTGAACGAAAGGAGCGGTTGCTTTGTCCATTCAGCACCTGTGTTAGAAATAAACAGAAAACGTTTTTCCAGCTGTGTTAGTTGGGCACAGGGGTGCTGGTGAGAAAAACTTCATTTGTGATTGTACATATACTTTCACAAAAAGGGTAGTTATTTGTGTTTGCGGTTTCAAAGATATATTATTGCATTGATACCAGACGTGTCAAACTCGTGGCCCAAACGCATATTTTTTGCGGCACCACATTACTATGGGAAAACAAGCAGAATGTGGCTTGCATTTTATTTTATTTCGGTTAAATGACTTATAAATTCACTGAATACGAGACAACAGTTTGTGTGCGTTCAGTCAACCTTCCCCGTCAGTGTCACATGACAAATGTCCGCGCCAATTCCGGTCATCTCCCTCCACTTACGCTGTATGTTGTCGCACGCAGCCAGAACAGTACGCTTTCATAATTCAAGCGAACTGCTTGGTACTTGGTAATCTGTGACTGTTTGTGCTCAAAACATTATCATTATTCGTTTGGTAAGTCTGGTAAATCATTTGGGTTGTCCAAGTACATATATATATGAATAGACATATATGAATATGTATATGACAGTTTGTTTATTGTTCACCAAACACATTACCCGTTTGTGCGGACGATGATTATTTCTTTTCAGTTTTCTTGCAGGCCACACAAGCTTGGACTTTGATTATTTAGCCCAATTGGGGTCTGAGTTTGACGTGTCTGGCTTACATTTATACAATCAGTTCAGGTTTTATTTTTATATATTTTTGTGTATATGGGTTCTGCCATGTTTACACAATAGTGATGAAGAAAAAGGACTACTTCTGATTAGGTGACTCCCAGGGTACTGGTAGTGTGAGGTATAGTTCATATACATATATTAGGTATTAGTGAGTGACCAAATCAATCATAAACCTACCCATAGAACGTTCAATCTAAAAGCAAAATAATAATATTTTAAAAATACCTAGGCTGACACTGGGCCAATATTTTTTGGATTCTCAGTTGAATTTCAGTGAAACGCTGAGGATTCTTGCAATCGGACCTCTAATACCATATATTATAATAAGGGTTTAATTTATTTCACTTCTTCCAAATCACATATCTTCACTTGGTAAAGACAGCACTGCATACAATGTTTGCCCATATGTCTGCTGCTGCATAAAAACAATCAGATATCATTGTCTGATCTTTATGTAGTTTCCTTGTCTTTGGCAGTTTCGTTCCCATCTTTAGATGGATTAGATACCAATGATGTATACTTTAACTGGGACATTTAAGTGAATTTTGCTAAAATGAAAACAATGCCCTTTGTTGTAGCAAGTTTAAGATCTACTGTAGGACATATCATTCTCTAGAGCTAACTTCAATCAGCCTGTCAAAGTATAGACAACTGAACAGCCTTATAGCCGCTGAGGTTTGTTTTGGTGCCTCAGATAATTAAATCCAAGTGAAAATATTACAAAACACTTTTTTTCTTATATGAATGTAGAACAACGAAAAGGTTTTCGAATCTTGGTTTTTTTTTTTATTAAGAAAAATACCTTAGTTTCTTATTGATCTTTGTTGTTGGGAAAACTGGAGTAGTGATCAGATGTTTATATATGGACTATACATTTTTTAAAAAAGAAGTATGGTTTGATCCAAAGCACTGAAAATTATAACAAGAGGATTCTAAAAACAAGCTTGGGACCCAAACTTTACATAAACCATTACATGACAAAGACAACTGAGCATTGTTCTCTAACACTGTCAAATTGTAGTCAAAGACAAATTACCAGGGGCGCATGCAGGGGAGGTTTCTGGTTCTCCAGAAACCCCTCCCCCTCCGCGAAGAACGGGGGCTAAACAGTGCCCCAACATAGCAGCACTGTACTGTACAGCAGCCGCGGCGGTGCTGTATTTTAGTACAATACAACACTACCGCGGACGCTTCTTTGACAGTGCCAAGGCTGCTGTACAATACAGTGCCGCCGAAATGGCCGCATGCGCAGCAGCTCTCTCTATATATATTTTTTCGGGGGGTAACCCCCTTCCTTAAAAATCCTGTGTGCACCCCTGGTTACATATATAATGTGGCACAAATATAAAGAATTATTACTGGGTTCAGGCAGCATATGTTTACTAGTCCTTCTCCCTTTCTCAAAGTTTTGGCTTATGTCACCATTGAGAAGCTTCGGTCCCCAGAAGAAACATATCTTTCTAGGCCATACAGTATTGTTCCCGGCCACCACGCACGTATCGTTTGTAATTAACTGGTGACAAGACGAGGGAGATTTGGGTTTGGGGATGGTCAGCTTCATGGGGGAAACCACTGTGCAATATCACTGCAGACAGAGGATGGATCCTTGTATTCCTAGTCTTGTAACTTTACAACATCTCTTTTAACATACAACACATATTAAGAAATCATTTGGATGAAACGAGCATATCTGCTTTAACCAAAGCATGCACACCTGGCAAATGTATTTTTATTGTAATGGCACGTCTCATTCAATTTCAAATTCCAGTAGCGGGCTTTGTGCACTAATCTAGAAGGACGCTATCACAAATATAAATGCAAACAAAATGTAACACACTACTAACTGTTGCTTTTGAATGAATGATTTCAATGGTCAACACCCATTTTATTGCCAATCGTAATAGAGTGATTTGGGGGTAACTGTGGTGCCGATACTGAATATGACATGGGATTACAAGATTGGCTCTAATTTTTGAATCAATAGGTATCCCACTGAAAAACATAAATATGCAAAAAAATTACTGGTCTGGCAGAGACTACCTACAAATCGTACTGACATTGTCTCAAATCAACAAACGTAAACACATGAAAGACATAATGGCATTATATTTGGTATAATAACAGATAAACATAGACAGCAGACTTGTATAATTACAAGTAATGCACAGTAAAATGCTGTTTGTGTGATTTTCTTTTATTCGGGTTATCAGAACAATCACATTGGAAGTTTCAGCAATAGTCAGCCATCCCGTGTCTGCCCCATCAGCCTTGATACATTTTCTCTATCACTTTTATATTTTGACAAAACCTCTCCCCTCATTCCTCAGTAAAATCACAAAGATTATCCGGAAATCTGTGTAAGTGGCTATGCAGAAAGCATTTATGCTACTAATTACCAGCTCTTCATAAATGTCTGCTTTGTGGTAAGTTCTTGACATAAGTGCACCAGGCAGAAGCTTCAACACCATTTATAAATGTTATGAAATTAGAATCCTTGATAAATTTACAAATTTGATGAACATTAAAGATTCCAGCTTTTAGTTTTTCCATACTTCGTCCAGGGAATGATCTACAGAAGTATTTGAAGCGATCGCCATCTTAGGTGAAGGCCTCAACAAATAATATTGCTACATGGGCTTTGTAGATAAAACACGTTTTATCGTTAATTGACTTTATTCTTACTTGAAACACTCTGTATATACAAATTGTCGCTACAACCACTCCATATACAACATTTTTACACTAATTAAATGTATACAAATGTATTACATGAATGAGAAACAAGAAAAACACAATGGACAACACAAACCGCTCAATTGCCAACTGACTGCAGGTTGGGTGACTGATCACTGATATACAGAGGGAAAATATATCCTAGAATGATCGCGGAGTGAGCACCTAGAACATTCGCGTGTCTCACTTTCTAATCTAGTATGTTCTGGTAGATTCCCATATGTACACGTTATGGCTAAGTTCCATATTAATCGAGGGTATCCATTATCTCAAGAACTAGAGCCAATTTAGAAAAAAAAACTTTCAATTTTGAATTCAGCGCCACAAAATAACCGAAATTCTTTCAAACATCCTTAGCAGCTAAACATTTTTTTTTATTTTTGGGGGCTGTGTTACTAGTATAATCTTTGCATAGATCTTTACGTTTGAGAATGGTCTATGGCTGCTTATTGTGCTTGCAACATTTTCACTGCTTGCTTCTCTGGGTCAAGCTCTCACTTTACTGCTGCTGTTAAGCAAAAAGAATACAACTTCCTGTTGTTAACTGTAGATTATAGCTGGGATGGAGTGGCCAGTGGGAACAATAAAAACACCAAAGAGGAATGTTGTCAGTCTTGCATGCTGAAGAAAACAAAAGGGACACAGAACATTAGTTGACAGCTATGGGGTAAATTGATTTGGGAGATTATGAAATCCGATCAAGTTTCACTGCTGATAATTTACTTTGCAAATCGTTCCCAATTCATTCAAAATAAGGCAGATCACTAAAGTCCACTAGAGACAAAATCTAAACACTGCATGGAACAGTAACAACTGTCACGTATCTACAGACACTTCTAGAAGCTAACAGTGCCTCGGACGCTCATTTCTGGATTCTATCTAGGGAAAATATCTGTGGATGCTCTCTGATGGATTATCACTGGTCCAGAGTACCGTACGCTAGTGTGATCACTGCAATGCCCACACATACCTCCCAACAGTACCGGAGCTTGGACAGAATTGGGAGTGGGGTTTATTTTGAATTGCTTTTGGGATTCTACTGTTGGGAGGTATGCCCAAGTATCTGTGTAAATGGTACTGCAGCTATCCCTGCCTGATTTATCTTATCCCTACAACACAATTCATGGCAGGAGTGGGCTTGATGGGGTTTCAAATGCTTGATTTTGGAACAAAGCAAAAAGAACAAACAAGAAATTGGGACAATAAGGCTGCATCATACACTTTTTTGTAATTGACCTGTTTTACTGCAACTAACAAGTACAGTCACAACGTTTTGCTTATTCATATAGTATAAGATGCTATCTAATAATAAGAAGGCTACTGTTTTATGTGTAAACAGAAGTCTACTATAAAACAGCTGCACAGATTTTTTAAATTCCTATAATTGTATATTCTATCATTTTGGACTGCTCTTCTGGAGGGGTCTGCAATTCCCTGGTCTCCAGAAAGTCGGTAGGTAATCTTTAGGTATCTGGCTTTTATTGTGTGACAACTTTATCATGCTTTAATGGTAAGGTCGTTCAGGAAAAACTTAAAAAGAGTAAAGCTGGATATCACTTTATGCAAACTATAACTAATAATGTTTTTATACACAGACCAAACAGTAAACAGACTGGGAACACGAATGTTCAAATAAGCGGCTGTATATTAAGTAATCAGAGCACACGTAAGCAGTATTGGGGTACTTCTGTGCAACTGAAAGCCCCCTAAATATGCTTGAGGTATAAAAATAATCATCAATTATTTTGTAAGGAATGATGTATTTATTAAAATGCTACAAGAGGAAAATAGTAAACATTTTGCCACATTTGAAAGAGTTGCCAATAAATACTTATGCAAACTCGTCAACGAGAAACTGAAAAAAGCAGATTGACCGGTGGATCAAACTATCAACATTTCCTACTGAAATGCTTCTGTGCCAATGTTCTAGTGTATTGTCACATTCCGCACAGCAAGGGAAACTGTAATTGAAGTTATAAAAGGACGAACTTTACACCTTTTTCTTGCAGTTCTATAGAGAGGTGCATATCTAAGTAAGTGCACTTTGCCCTATGAAACAAAAGGCATCAAATACTCAACAATACCACATTTAAAACAAACCACCCTGATTTTCCACTCACTCATTATTTAAGCCATGAATAAAGCTGAATTGTACATTACAATAGAAGAAAAAGTTTTATTGAATGGGAAAGGGTAAATGTAATGTGCAAGGGGGTTGAACTTTGATGTCACTATCGACTTTTACACAATAAACTTTTTCAGATTTTTCTACCTGCCCAAAATAAGGTTCACTTGTAAATTGCAGAGGTGCCTCCAAAGACTAGACCATCGGTGTCCATCTGGACAATGAAGTTAGGCACACTGGTGCAAAACTAATGACCTAGTTTCTGTAACGTTAGGGTTAGACTAACACGCCTTAATGGAAAACTGGGCAATTTCACATACATGAATGACTAGCAATGGGAGCTTTTCTATTGATAATATTTACTTTAAATGAAAAATAATATGTACAACATGCTAGTATTTCTTTACACTTAATTATTGTAATAATTAAAAATAAGAGGTAATGATAATTACATCTAGCATACATAGGCCATATATTCACAGGGTAATTGAACATACAGTTGTACCAATGCTAAATGAATGAAAGTCTCCTAGACTAGTGGTGAGCATCAAGTAGCCCCTCCTACTAAATGCCCCATCAGTCCTTTTCTGCACTATATGCCCATCAGTCCTTTTCTGCACTATATGCCCCATCAGTCCTTTTCTGCACTATATGCCCCATCAGTCCTTTTCTGCACTATATGCCCCATCAGTCCTTTTCTGCACTATATGCCCCATCAGTCCTTTTCTGCACTATATGCCCCATCAGTCCTTTTCTGCACTATATGCCCCATCAGTCCTTTTCTGCACTATATGCCCCATCAGTCCTTTTCTGCACTATATGCCCCATCAGTCCTTTTCTGCACTATATGCCCCATCAGTCCTTTTCTGCACTATATGCCCCATCAGTCCTTTTCTGCACTATATGCCCCATCAGTCCTTTTCTGCACTATATGCCCCATCAGTCCTTTTCTGCACTATATGCCCCATCAGTCCTTTTCTGCACTATATGCCCCATCAGTCCTTTTCTGCACTATATGCCCCATCAGTCCTTTTCTGCACTATATGCCCCATCAGTCCTTTTCTGCGCTTTATGCCCCATAAGTTCTTTTCTGTGCTTTATGCACCATCAGTCCTTTTCTCTGCTTTATGCACCAAGCTCAACAAACCCAGCTCACTTAATGAAAGCTAGGACAGCAGCTAAAGCTCAGTGGGTCATAGCACAAAGAAGCAACCAACTTCCACACCATGCAGGGAGATCACAAAGCACTAGTAGCAGCACATCCGAGATCAGGAGATAGGACACCACATGGTTTCCTCCCTTTCTCCATGGGAAACCACTGCATTATTCCTGCATGAGAGCGATAACCACCTCTAGACGCTCCCTGATTTAATACCTTGTCCTATTCTAACACAGTCAAACAATATACTGCCTCTAATGTTGTCAGAAAACCTCTCCGATCTTTACCATTCACAAACTCTGCACACTTGTGACTTGCAAGTTTACTGTAAGGGAACACACAGGATTCCAGCCTAAACCTCACACTCACCTCTCTCTCACGCTACTGATTTAGCTGGTCCCTTTCCCAACACAGACACACACTTCTCCGCAACTTCCACCAGCTACATGTATGGCCCGTAGAAAACCTATGATTTAATTACCCAATTGCGCACACTCCGTGCTCTGGTTGCTAAACAGTTAACACTTCACACACTGGTACCTAAAGGGTTAACCCAGCCATGCAATCTCTCTCTTCTAAACAGGTAGTGAATTTGTTTACAGCAGTAAGGACAGCACTAATTAAATTTTAGATTTAAAATACAAAAAGTACAATGCTTACAAGCTATACAAACAATTAATAAACTGGAATACATAAGCAAAACATGTAAGATAAAGGTATTAAATATAATTTGCACCAAGGGAATTGGCTTGCAAGATGTACAGCTTATCAACGATGATTAATTTCCCAAAAAAACTATCAATTTATCCCTTCACAACACAGGCTTTTAAGCCAACTCAAATGGGATGGCATTAAGAGGAGCCGTGTTGATGTTAATGTGATGGCGGAAATGTCCCATGGGTGTCAACCATGGATTGCTCCAAAAAATTCCAAAGCTTTGACCTGTCTTATCTTTTCTCAGATAAATCCCAGAAACATAACTCCCCCTTCAATAAACCAGGCATACCTTTCACACATTTAAATACCAAACATGATGGAAATATAACAATATGAAATATCTTTCCTAAAAACATGTGACTACAGCTGTCCCCCGGTACTGCTAGTACCTATAATTCACAACCCTTGTGCAGTTTTGGCCCCTGAGTACTGTGTAACATCCTGATTTCCCAAAACATGAAATATGAAGGCATTTTCTTTGAAGTTCATATTTCTATATATCTGCATAGACAGCAATTATGTTTTGCCTTTGTCTAAAATTTACACCTACTGGTTATTTTCTTTTTACAATACCTACTTAAAAGAAGTCTACTTTAATTAGGAAACACATGGCTGTGATGTGCATATCTTAATTAGCTTGCTGACACAATGTCTGCTGAACCTAATTACCTCCCACTGGGCTAATTGACCGAATGTTTTATAGGGAAAAAAAACAAAAACTTTTATCTGAGGGGAAATCTTGGTCATTTCTATTTAAAAATATTCTATTTGGGGCACTGATATTTAATATTCTATTTATGACTCACTTACACATGTGAACAAACAATATCTATTATGGGGCACATTAAAAACAACAAGCACAACAGGCTCACAAAAACAAAAGATAGATGGAAGCTGGCGCTATAGGGTGTGTCCTTTTATACCAATAGATGATCACAAAAGTGTTTATTTTTAAGTTCCTCTCTGAAATGGAAAAAAACAAATCATGGTGAAGTATTTCATAATCAAATATATTTAAAACACATCTATGGAAGTGATTTAAAACTTTCCAATATTATCCCTAAAAAGCTGAGATACCATAATAATATGGTATTTTTCCATTTTTTTCACATATGACACTTTAAATCACATAAGGGGGACTTACTGCACTGTAAAACAGTGAGGAACTGAAAGAGAAACTTTTGTTATCATCTACTGGTATATGAGGACACAAGCTATAGCGCAGTCTTCCATTTATCTTTTGTTTTTGTAACTATATGCGGGACCTTTTGTGGATGTGGGGCTCTTGATGAGAAGGGCTGTTAAACAGGTTTTATATTGCACCTATGTATTTCAGTTTTACTTGTATTTTAAAGCACAACAGGTTTACATATGGAAACCTCTATGCAGAATTGCATCGTGCCCGTTTCAGACTCATACCTAACTTTCCAAGGCTGGTGCAAAATCTTGTCAACCAGAAGTAACAGTGAATTGTCAGATTAATATATTAACTTATTATTGAGAGCAAGGGTAATCTGCAGCGCTTTTGAAAGCTAGAAGGCCACACATTAAGCCATTGAAGTGTATCAGGCTGACCATCACTGTACTAGACTGCCAATCTAAATGTTTTAACCAGCCAATCAATCATATACATTGGAAACATAGGAGAAGTGCAGTTGTTTATCTCATCAGGGATCATAGAGCCAGGCAAAAAAAAAAAAAATCCAACTCTATCTTTTAAAACTATTTCCATGTTCCCTGTCCAGTTATGGAATGGAGTCATAACTTCAGAACTCGGGTCTTGAAATATGGGGGCGTGGAGGAGTAATTGAGCAAGAACCATTGAAAACTGTTTTCATTAGCCTTTGTCGAAGGACTAAAACCCACACTCAAAAACAGATGGACTATAAAAGACCCATTTGTGCAAAAAAGAGCCTAGATGACTCCGAGTTAGCCATACGACATGAGGACAATGCATCACAGAATAAGGAAAATATTGCAATCAAATTAATGAATATGTAGATAAAAGCAGCAGAGCATCGTGTAAGATGGCTACCCTACCTAAATATATTATAGCAATTCGGCCAATATTAGAGTGCTAGTATGCTTTAATTGTCAAGGATTGCAAGGGAGTAAAGAAAGCCCCAAAAGCTGAGGCCCTAGACAGAAATGTGTAACAGCTTAGGAAGAGAAGAACAACATTCAGCAATGATGGGAGTTAGCAGTCCCAGAGATATCACAGGACCCGTGTCACAGGAAGAGATTTTAATGTTACTTGAAGTAAAACATCATTTTTAATAGACATTGGGGCTGCTAGATCGATATTAACAGGGAATATAAATGTACCAACAATAGGAACAATTGTTAGTGCAGAAGGAGAATCTAATAAAATCATTCCATTACAGGAAAGTACAAAAATGTTTATTACTTTAAGTCGAATTGAAGCTGAACATTTTTCTTCTTGCAGCAGATGCTCCCGGTAACCTGTTAGAGATCTGCTGTGCAAATTAGATTGTACTGTCTTCTGTGAACCTAATGGGGTTTATCAGCAGATCCCAGATGACCGTATGGACTACAAGATATTTGCAGAAGCCAAAAGAACAACTTGTGCATTACTGGCAACTTAAACATTGGAGAGGCCAGTACAGGACATGCCTGAGAAGTATACCTAAAGCATTGTCCTATGAACTAGGCGCGATGCTACATGTTAACCCAGTTGAAGTAAAGTTGAAACCTGGGGCCTGATTAATTAAGGAAAGTAAAGCAAAAAAAAAAAAAAATAATGAGTAACTTAGAACCTTGGCAACTTATTTTTTTAGCACAAAATGGTCATAAGAGTTCAAAAGTAAAAATTCAATAATGTCAAGAAAAACTCACATACATAGGACACTGCCTCTCACCAGGTAAAAGATACCTACCTTCGAGAAAGGATTAATGCAGTTCAAAAGATGACTATTCCTAGTCCTAGAAATAAGAAGGCTGTGAGGATTTTTGGGTACAGTAGCATACACCAGACAGTGGATTCCAAACCTTTCGTAATTAGCAGCACAATGTATGAATTAAGAAAGGCAGCTGCTTCAGAAACTTTTATTCATACACCTGAGAATACAAACTCCTCTGTATCTTTGAAAGCTGCATTAAATTCTGCGCCTGCTTTAGGATTACCAAATATCAGATAGCATTTAATTTGTTTTGTCATGTGCAGTTGGGTCAATCTACATGAGTTTTCACTCAGAAACATAGTAATGCACAATGACCTGTGGGCTCCTACAGTACACAAATAGAAAACATAGTAAATGCACTACCAATATGTTTAAAATCTACAGCTGTTGCAGCCTTATTGATAGAAAAATCTACAGGCATTTTTTTAGGGTCACCACTGTCAGTTCATGTCCCACATGCAGTAGCAGCACTTCTCACTTGCCAATAGACTAAGCATGTCACTACCGCCGACTGACCAAATGATTACTTGCTTTAATTATCCTTAGCAACGTTAAAATGGTTAAACGCAATATTCTCAACCCAGCTACTCTGTTCCCAGTAGATTAAACTCTGCAGTTTTAGAGAGAGAAATGGGAAGAATTTGAGGGGGTACTGACATTTAAGATCATGAATGGCTTCAATATGTTGAGGAAAACACATTACCTAGACCTGATCTGTCTGAAATTCTGTTACCAACCTCTGATTTGAAGTTATATATTGATGGTAGTTGTCACAAGCAAACAGAAAAAGGATAATTACAGTCAGTATATGGAGTTGTGGATTATAACACCATCTTTTTGGCTACCTCATTACCTCCTCCATACACTGCACAACTGGCTGAATTAAATTCACTAACAAAAGCTTGTGAGTTATTAGCTGAAAGTAAAACTGTAAACTTTTATACAGACTCGCAGTATGCGTTTGGAGTACATTTTGGGGCAATTAGTCATGTAAGAGGTTATTTGACGTCAGAGTTAGCAGATGCTTTGTGACCTAAAGGCAACTGCATAGAATGTCAACTTCACATTACAGGGCATGATGAAGTAACTAAAGAGAATCATAAAACAGATATTGCTGCTGCCCAAATTAAATATAAGAATAAAGGTTTGTTGTTAATATACAAAATGTGTGTCTTTCTGATTAGCAAACATTAACCCGTTTTTGGCCCTGGTTGGGTAGTTTTCTACCAAGCACTTTAATAGTTTCCTAGAATAATGAATGCAGCAAAATAAATATGGCTCTGTGGGGGCCATATCATCACTTCCAGGACTCCTTGTTCTCCTTTACACTGAAGATAGTTCTTAATGACATTGGCTGTATGTTCGTGGTGGTTGTCCTGCTGCAGAATAAATTTGGAACCAATCAGACGCCTCCCTGATGGTACTACATGATGAATAAGTACCTGCCTGTATTTCTCAGCATTGAGGACACCATTAATCCAGACCAAATCCACAACTTCATTTGCTGAAATGCAGCTCCAAACTTGCATGGAACCTCCACCATGCTTCACTGTTACCTGCAGACACTCATTATTGTACCGCTATCTAGCCCTTCAACTAACAAACTGCCTTCTGTTACACTCATCAGTCCAGAGCACCTGCTGCCATTTTTCTGCATTCCAGTTCCTATGTTTTTGTGCATTTTTGAGTTGCTTAGCCTTGTTTTTAGGTTAAAAGTATGTCTTTTTGGGTGCAATTCTTCCAAGAAGAGCACTTCTGGCAGACTTCTCCAAACAGTAAATGGGTGTACCTGGGTCCCGTTGTTTTTTTCCAGTTGCTTGTCTGGTGTAATATTCAAGGTTGACAAAATATTTAAGTGAAATAATATGTAAGATCTACGCAGGGAGCTATATATATTGGATATATTCACCTACTGAGGAATAGAGTGCAGCAAAAGACCTGTATTGCCTTCTACTTTACATGTTTTATTTGTGAAAAAGGGGGGACATCATCATCAGCAAAGCTATTTTATATAGCACCACTAATTCTGCGTCGCTGGTTACAGTCTAACTTCCCTAACACACACACACAGACACACAGAAATAGAGACTAGGGTCAATTTGATAGCAGCCAATTAATCTACCAGTATGTTTTTGGAGTGTGCGAGGAAACCAGAGCACACAGAGGTAACCCAAGCACACACGGGGAAAACATACAAACTCCACACAGATAAAGACATTGTCGGGAATCAATCTGAAGGCCCAGTGCTGTGAGGCAGAAGTGCTAACCACTAAGCCACCATCCTGCCCATCCCTCTGGAGCAGAATTCAGGTAGCAGCCAGTTTGCATTTCTCACTTCTGAGCGTTATCCCAAACTGTAATCTTCTTCTAGTCTTTTTTTTTTTTGAGATGCCACCCTGAAGACATCGACGAACGATTGAGGGATAGAGAGAAAGAAAAATGAAAAAAGAAAACAGAAGAAAAACACCCTTGACATCCGTGGTAAGCGCCCAACTTCAGGCATCTGGAGATTGTCTGCAGGTGAGAGGGATATACAGAGGGGAGGAGACCTTCCTTGGTTTTTAATTAAGTCCTAAATGCCTAGTTCTGGAGCTACCTCTATACCCCATGGTGAAGTAGGGTCCCCCAGATGACATGATATAGAAAGAATGCTGATGGAATCACCAGTGAGAGGAATACAGAACCAAAATGGACCTGTAACCAATCCACAGTGACTGTACTTCGAATTTGCTCTATGACAGCACTTGAGATTTTGGCTACTGCGTGTTTGACTTTCTTATTATAATTAACAACACTAATTTGTGAAATTTCAAATGTAAGCTCCTCCCACACGTTTAGGAGCATCTTAATGTGATATAATCCAGGTAAAAAAGCGGAGACTGTCGATAAAGCAGTATTTCTACATAAAAGTTACTTCACTTGCCACTGAAAGAAGAAACAAACAAACATCTAAGCATGGATACCCCAATAATATGTAGAAGGAAAGCCAAGAAATATTAAAAATCTCCTTGAGAGGATTTTAGAGTACACAAAGCAGACAGAGCTCAGAGTGGTGTCCCAAAGCCTCTCTGCTGGCCATATCGTCCATGTGACTGTGGATGACCTGGTAGTTCATGACACTGTGCTAAAATATAAATCATTAATAGTAGATTGAAGAAACGAACTAGGGAAAAATATTAAATACTGGAGCAAACAAATGACCACCACTAATTTTTTCATGGGATTGTGTCTTTAATTGATTTACTCTGATTCATACAGATGCTGGGCTACTGATGTCAATCAATCCACATTCTACATCTCTGCAAAGCAAGTCTGTCTAGCGGTCAGACACAGTCTGCTTGTTTAGTTAGAGAGGTACCTTCCTTCTAAGCTGGCAACCTGCTGCAGAGGAGGTGGACATATTTAAGTATAAGCAGTCCAAATATTTAATGTATTTTATTCAGTTCAATAATACACTGCCTTGGCTCTAAATTAAATTAAAAACACTTGCTTTATTTTCTTTTTAAACTCATAATAGAAAGTCACTTAAATATTTTTACTTGTGAACATCCAGGGTTATTTGAAAGTCACCTTGGCCTCAAACTTTATAGCTTTGCAGTTTTCTAGTACTTTAAAAGACAGTAACAGTTTCTCTCATGCTGTAACTTTTTTTTTACCCATTTTCATGTCACTGCTTTACAGTTAATTGCTGACTTCACACTGTGCACCTCATTCAGTGCAGCTAAAAAACAGCCCACGGGTTGCATTTCATCTACAAAAAGATTCTTTGCCTTTTGAACATACACAATATTGTGCAGAAGGGCTGGGAGAAATAAGTAAACTGCATAAAAACATAAGCCATCCAACTTAATCCAGTTCTCTTTCATGCAGACATTAGACATTTCCAAGCCTATATTTATTTGCATAATATATTGTCAAATGAATAAAGAAATGTGATAAAAAGTACATAAAATAACCAATGGCTAATAAAAGGAGCATTTAAATTTTGGAGGGTCATGACAGAGACATGGTCGAATCACTTTGTAACACTTTCTCTGGAAACGTGCTAGCACATTTGTAACACTAGGTAGTCCACAACCCCTCTCCCTAAAATACATCCCTGCATTTCCGCACGTGGCAGGTGTATGCAGCAGACATACCTCCCACCGTTCCTAACAGGTAGGACAAAGTCCTGCTTAGCAGATCAGTCCATTAGAGTCCTAACAGTTGGGAGGTATGGGATTTTAAGAATTCTCTTTGAGGCTCATAAATGTGCTCTTCTCTTCTCATGAATGGTCAAACCTTCTAAGTTTTATTTTATGACATTACTAACTAATCCTAATCAAAGGAAGAAGCAATAAAACACTGATAAGACTATAAATCATGCTTTTGTTCAAGACTTTGTTCGATGTGGTCATTATACTATATAACTGCATTGTCCAAGGATTTCCAAGATTGCAAAATAAAAAAAAAACACATTTTTTTTTTAGGCATTTCACCTCCTTACTTCTCCCTAGCTTTACAGTCCCAAGAACCCATTATTCTATGTTGTCAGGCAACCCGATGAAATATGTTCGAGGGACAGACTCTCAAGCATCAATTAGCAGAGCCACCTTTGGCCTTGTCACCATACAGGTAGTGACCACCAACGTGAAAAGGACTATCACCAATTGTTATCCAGCAACATCTTCACACGACCAATACAATTACCCTTCAAAGTCTAAGCACTGTAACTATAAGGGGTTGTGGGGCAGCACTTTGGTTTAGTGGTTAGCACTTCTGCCTTACAGCACTGGGGTCATGAGTTCAATTCCCAACCATGGCCTTATCTGTGTGGAGTTTGTAGGTTTTCCCTGTGTTTGCGTGGGTTTCCTCCGGGTGCTCCGGTTTCCTCCCATACTCCAAAAACATACTGGTAGGTTAACTGGCTGCTTACAAACTGACCCTTGTCTGTGTGTGTATGTATGTATGTATGTTAGGGAATTTAGACTGTAAGCCCCATTGGGGGCAGGGACTGATGTGAGTGAGTTCTCTGTACAGCGCTGCAGAATTAGTGGTGCTATATAAATAAATGATGATCATGATGATGATGAAATAAAGAGGCGAGGTAGACAAAGGCCTCCATTAGGCTAACCAGGTATTTGCCCTCCATCCTTTCATCTGGTACCCCAGCACTTCAGAAGAAGCAGGAATCCCATTTAGCACAAATAAAAATACAATAAATATTTATTCTGATATTCTACTGAATTCAAACCCTATTTTTCAGGGGGGGGGGGGGAAAGCAGAGTACTGACAAGGTGGTATAAAACAAAAATAAGGTCTGGTCTGAACAGTAATGAAATACTGGTAAAAATATGAACGTCATTCACAAAATACAGTAAAATAAATCAAATTCTTATATGTAGTTTAAATGCACAACATTTAAATACAAATTAGATTTTGGTCATAGTAGAACGAGAGAAGTGAGCATAATATATAGAATATGTGATAAAGCCATGTCTAGATGACAAACTAAAATCTAAGAAAGATGGACGTACGTATAAACGTCAATGTCCAGATGGTCAGTTAGTTAGACAGCAAAACTTGCAGTTGCCTATCCATACAATGCATCAAAGTCTTTAACTTCTGCCCTTGGTCACATAAAATAAGCTTGATTTCTCCACTTTGTACAGGAAAGTATAATCCTAGAGTTTGTATAAATATACTATGAAAGTATCATGTAATCTACAACATATTTGATTTGCCTGGGACGAACCTCTAAGCCTGCGATGGGCAACCGGTCCACCTAAAACCCTCCAAGGCATCACCTGCGGCTCCCCAGCTCCTTCCTGCTTTACAACCCATCAGTCTTTTCATCTGTTTTATTGCCCATTGACCTCAACCCTTATGCTCTGCTTTGTGCCCCATTGGGATTCAACCATATTCCCAGCTCTATGTCAACATTTGCATCATGTGACCTCTTTCATACCACAGAGGTAGGTCACACAGCACCAGCAGTACACCTGAGATTAGAAGCTGAGAAACATGCAGTCTGCATCCTTTCCCTGTGGGAGAGAGTTACACTATTCCCGCTGCCCGACTTTTACTTCATTAAAGCATGGTCATTTGGGTAGACCCAGTTATGCAATGGATAGCTGTCTATTTTTGGTTGCACTTACACTTCAGAACAGACATTCTATCATGAGGCACATTTAAAACAACAAGCGCTACATATTGACAGATGGAAACCTCTCTGCAGAACTGTATTGAGTTGTGCCTGCTCCACACTTACACCTAACTTTGAAAGTTTGTGGAAAAATCCGGTCCCATTGAATTGCCAGATTTGTTTGCTACAGCTTATAGCATTTGTTTATCTTACAATATAATTAAAAGAATTTTACTAAACATATTATTTTCATTTATATCGAAGAATAAAAATAATGTGCTGCCCTTTTGAAGATGAGAGGGATACACATGCAACTCTTGAGGTGTATCAGGTTGCCCATCGGTGATCTAAGCTATATTCTCTCACTTGTAGAATACTTTGTGGTTCCTGTGTCTTAGAATAAAAGCTGTGACATTGTAAGGAGGGCGGTGTTTCCAGGTGTCCAACAAACAATGGAAATTAAAAGGACATGAAAACCTGCTGAAATTATTAACTTACAGATGAAGATCCAAGCATTGATTTTGGAGATCGTATAATTCCTGCTATGGAATGACGTAAAGTATCCAATTTCGACACCCTTTCTTTTTTGTCCTGAAAAGTAAAAAGAAAATATTATAGCTATACAAAATCAACTTTCTGAAAATATTTTGTGGCTAAAAATGAAAAAGCATTAACAAAGAAAACACCCATACTCAAGGTCACTAAACTGACTGATATAGACTAAGTCCAAGATGGCCCAAATGGTAATTTTTCTTACAGCCCCTGCCTAGCTGCATTACTTTATTACATTCACTCTCTAAATTACATTCTAATTGCTACATACAGTAACAGACAAGTTAACATTAAAAACAAATACTAAGACTCCTACATCATGTTGAAACCTCAGAATTAAATTTTACATAGGAGCAGTTTTCAAGATTATAAACAGACCATGTATTTCATACATATAAAACAAGTTTCTGAAAATAATTTAATTAGAAAACAAACTAATAATGGCTTTTTTAAATGCTTAGCTCAACAATATTCGCATCACACTAATGGAATTGAAAGCATGCCAAGGTATCCTACAAAATCTAAATCCCATTATCTGTTAATTCATTAGTTGGTAATGTTTGTTAACAGGTGTTTTTAAGGCCAGCAGTTATCAACAAAAAATACATAATAGTAAATCACATGCTATTAAATTATAACGTATAAAAGAAAATGTATTGGTCATCACAGTCAAAATATGAATACCTCCCAACATGCGAGTCCCCAGCAGCAGGATAAGACATGTCTCAGTGGGGGCGTAGCCATATCTGGATGTGGACCTGGCCACGTCCCCAGCAGGCTGCTGTAAAGCGCTAGCCTGCCTATTCGCTACCTCCTTTCCCCCCAACATTACCACCCATGGGACAAGCGTAAAAATTCACTTTTGTATGAAGTTCCAGAAGTTAAGACTATAAGTGCACTTGTACTTGGCTCCTACCGAGGCTGACGTAACATACAGCCAGTGTGCTGTTCATAGGCAACACGCTGCTGGCAGGAGGGAGAACACCTGGTGACCCACTGGGTTGGGTGTATTTTTGGAAACATTCTGCGCTTACTCTCAAACTATGGAATTCCATCCAAACCGTATCTTCAGTTTTTGAGTGGAGTTGTCCTTTACACATATGTAGCCCCACTATTGTAACTTGTATATCTGAAGCATTTACTATGGCAATAAAAACATCTCGCAAACACGAAAACAGCTAAATATTCCCAACAGCTGTTGTTTTTAATACACATTATTTCATATACTATTATTGTTGTTGATTTGTAAGGCACCAGTGTGCACTGCACTGTCACACAGTGGGGTAAACAGAGCATAGATAAAACAGTGGCATACTAGGTAAACAAAATAAATACAAAACTTAAAACAAAGAATACGGAGTGTCCTGCTCGGGAGGCAAATTACAATATAGTGAGATTTATTATCAGATTGTATCTCTACTACACTTTCACCGTTTACACGCTTAAAGATGAAACTAGTTTGTTTAGAACCAATAAGTGCTCTGCTAGCCCTATACCCTGCCAATGTTACATACATTTACGTGTGTAAACCCTACTACTGAAACAAGGATACCCGCAGCTTACTGGTTTGTTGGTTGAAAACGCCTAAAAAGGGAAAATATTCAGATTTTTAAGTAGTATTTGATTTTCCATCAATACTTTTATGATCAGGGCAATTTCATTGCTGGATATTTACTCATGACCATACCAAATCTCACAATTTTAGTATGTGTTTATCAAAACCGATAATAAACCTTTTATATATTGCGTTGTGTAGCCAAACAAATTTCAAATAATTTTTGCTATTAGATATTACTAAAATTTCTTTTTCAGGTACATTGACAAAATATGAAAAAACATTTTTCCATGTTTTATATACATTTTTCCATTTTAAATTTAACACAAAATAAAGGAAAAGGAAAAGAGCAGCTTCTAAATTAGATTAATAACCCTAATTGCCACCAATAGCAAAATAGCTTAAGAGAACAGCAACAATTGGTGAAAACTGCAAGAACAGGTAGGAGGGTACAGAATAGTCTGACCACTGTTGCAAATCTGTCACATAATTCTCCCCCTCCTTTGTCACATATGCTCCCCCATACTCCCTGCTGTTGTCACATACACTAATCAGCCAAAACATTAAAACCACCTGCCTGATATTGTGCAGGCCCCCCCTCGTGCCTCCAAAAATGTCTCTGACCAGTGGAGGCCTCCACAAGAACTATGAAGGTGTCTTGTGGTATCTGGCACCAAGACTTCAGCAGCAGATTCTTTAAGTCCTGTAAGCTGTGAAGTGGGACCTCCTTGGCTCTCACCTGTTCTTCCAGCACATCCAACAAACGCTCAATCAGATAGAGATATGGGGAATTTGGAGGCCAAGTCAACACCTTGAACTCTTTGTCATGGTCCTCAAACCTGGCCGTCCACATGATGTAAAAGGAAACTTGATTCATCAGACCAGGCCACCTTCTTCCATGATCTAGTTCTGGAGCTCACGTGCCGATGGTAGGCGTTTTTGTCTGTGGACAGGGTTCAGCATGGGATTGCGTCTACGCAGCAAACTGCAATTCATTGCGTGTTCTATCACAAACAGCATTAACTTTTTCAGTAATCTGTGCTACAGTAGCTCTTCTGTGGGATTGGACCAGACGGGCTAGCCTTTATTACCCCCACACATCAATGAGCCATGGACTCCCATGACCCTGTCGTCGGTTGAAGAGTTGTCCTTTGGTAGGTACTAACCTGTGCATACTGGGAACACACCACAAGACCTGCCGTCATTGACTCAGTCACCATAATTTGGCCCTTGTCAAAATCGTTCAGATCCTTACGCTTGCCCATTTTTCCTGCTTCCAAAACATCAACTTTAAGAACCGATTATTCAATTGCTGCCTAATATATCCCACCCCTTGACAGCTGCCCTTGTAAAATAATCAATGCTGGCCACTTCACTGGTCAGTGGTTTTAATGTTGTGGCTGATCGGTGTATGTAACAAGGGTTGGGAGCATAAGGTGAGCCAGGGTCAGGAGAGACAAATGTATGGAAGGTAAATGTGAATCTCAACTACATGACCATTATGCATTTGGCCACATAATGCGCATTTAACATGAAGTTGAGACTCTTGAGTGGGTGGATGCACATGGCTTATTACAGCCCAGGAACCAAGAAGATATTAAGCTATCAAGTGTTATATACACATAAATGTTCTCAAGACTAATAAGAATCTGTGGGATTATTTGAATATTGCTGTTCAACACTGGAGCCCGATCTGCCATCAAGCAATGTAGCAGAAGAGAATGGGTGGACAGTTAAGTGTCCAGATGTGTAAAACTGACAGAGGTGCAATCAAACTCAATGCTGTAATTGTAGCTTAAGGTGCTTCTACCAAGTATTAAAACAAGAAAGTATACTTAAATAATCAATTATGGTGTATTTCTATTTGCAATTAAGAACAAGTTGAGTTGTTTTATTTGACGACACAGAGTACTGCGTATTGATCAGTGGTAAAAATTCCTGAATAAATACATGTCGATTTCATGATGTAAGAAATTAATTTGTTAAAGACCAAAGGGATGATCACTTTTTATAGCAATTGTATCACCAAAAAAAATGGCATTTCTGAATTAAAACCCTGCATTAAAGGGGTTTTGCTTTGTCTACAAAGCCTAAAAACCACACAAGTAATCATTTAAGGACATTTTAAGACCTCAATTAAGACTGATCATTGCAGAACTTGTCTCATTAAATCCGACAGATCCACCCCCGTACAAACATGCAAAAATGCATTATCCAGTTCTTCTTAGCGTAAAAAAGCTTTTGTTCTGACTCACTGGGAACTGATAAGAGTAGGGCAGGCGCAAATTTTCTTGAGTTATTTATTACATCATCATCATCACCATTTATTTATATAGCGTCACTAATTCCGCAGCGCTGTACATAGAACCCATTCACATCAGTCCCTGCCCCATTGGGGCTTACAGTCTAAATTCCCTAACGCACACACAGAGAGACAAACTAGGGTCAATTTGATAGCAGCCAATTAACCTACTAGTATGTTTTCGGAATGTGGGAGGAAACCGGAGCACCCTGAGGAAACCCAAGCAAACAAGGGGGCAACATACAAACTCCACACATATAAGGACATAGTTGGGAATCAAACTCATGATCCCAGTGCTGTGAGGTACAAGTGCTGACCACTAACCCACCGTGCTGTGTTAATCATGATAAGGGCAAAAAGTGCAAGAAAATAAAAAAGTAATGTTTTCTTACATTACCATATGCTGACATGTATCCATATGATACCCTCAATGCACAGTGCTCATAATATATATTTTTTGTTTGGTTTATTTTTTTACATTTTTCTAAAACAGGCATTGCTACCTTCCGCCACCTCAACAAATATACAAAATTACATGAATCTCCATATAAGTAAAAAAAAAATAATAAAAAAAAAAAAAATACTCCACATGCTTACACAGCAGAAACAGTTCTGAGTGCTCGTCTTGTAACCACTGTCCAATAATTCTTCCTAAGCACAGTTCAAGCCCTTTAGAGCCAAGGAATCTGCAGAAGCATTGAATGTGCTCTCACAATGTGACTCATAAATTCATGTTAATCTTATGACTGCTGCAGGGAACAGGCAGAGCTGAGCACTACGTGCACCAGCTATACTAAAAAGGTTAATACACCAAAGAACCATCCACATACAGATAAATGGTTTAATTTTCATTTATATCTTAATCTGCAAACAAGCTTCCATTACACATTCACTCTTGTAGAGGACCAAAAAGGTCACGCCTACAGACTTATTTCTCCATAACAGAGCATGTCAATTTTAAATGACTCTCTCTCTCCAATAATAAAACAGCTGCCCTAGCTTCGATTTGCAGGTCAAATGTATTTCACTACATTACATGGCTACTTTTAAAGAAAAGAAAAAAACAGCCTCATATCTAACAAGTGCCTGTATGTGACAGCAAAGATTTCTTTACTGGCCAACAAACTTGGAAGCACAAACTAAACCAGGGCTAAATTTTACATATTTTCAAGCCTGGGTATCCTGTTTGAAACCAATTTTTAGGTATGAATTATTAATATATTTCTTTTCAGCAACTTGACTGTTGGCTGACAATATGCTATTACAACGGTTAGGAAGCACTCCTAATAATCGTATTTAAAATGGTGTTGCAGGTTTTTAGCTGATTGCACAAAATTGCTTCGAAAAGAAGGATCACAGAGACACACAAAGTACGGTTCCCTGTACTATAATATAATATAACCTACCACTAATTTGCCACTTTTTTAAAAAATGGGAAAAAAAATCATGTTGTGTAGAAGAGCTAAAATCAAGTTAAATGAAGGGGATGACAAGAAATAAAAATAAAAAAATATTGCGACAGAAAAAACATAAATTATGAAAAACAAAATATACATGAAAATAAAAGAAGAAAACAAAAATCATAAATCAAACACCCCACAGTGGATAATTTTCACAAGTATAGGCTGATCATACATGTCCTAATACCAAAAAAAAATAAAAATACAAGTTTTGATTCTTCACACACCAGTTTTTGAGGTCATTAAATCTTTGCTTTGAAGTATTAATGACTAATGATCATGCATTCCAGTATATCTTTTTCATCGACATATAAAATCACACAATCCATTCTTTCTATGCGATTGCTATTGTCCTTTCAGCTATTGTACTGCTTAGCAATAACACTTATATATCCTGATTAACGGTGGCTGTTCATTCATTGCACTGTGTTTTTTTGTAACTCTTGGCTTCTAAAAGATTGTCGATGTTCACTGTGTCTAATTAAGAGTCATCTTTTAGAGTTATTGGGAGAAATGTTATCCAACTAATAAGAGGACATAATTTAACATGTTGCTTGTAATACATGTAGTACTGGAATAGGAATAGGTTCTCAAAGTTATACTCAATTTAGATTTGATAAGCAATATACAGTCATACTGTACAAGTTCTGTTACAGAAAATTTACATTAAACTATCTTACCCAAAACTTAGGCTACTAGTGCTTTAAAAGGGATTCATTAGATGTACTGATATTTCTATAACAAGTGTTGAGGATTAACACATTCTACAACTAAAATGCTAATTACAGTACAGCAATCTACATCAAAATATTTAAAGAATGCAAGGATTTTCTCTGAAGAGGACATTCACACATTGAAAATGAATACCAAGTCGCATGGAATATAGTAAATGCAGGTTTAAATGTAAACTTAAAACAAATATATTAAATTACTTACTGCAAAAGTCTGTGGAAGTCGAATAATTGGATGAAGTCATTTTAAATTAATATATATCAATTGTAACAGTTTTACGTGCGATTGCAATTAGTACGCTACGATATACCAGGTTTTATTACTCAATCACATAGGTAAACAAAGCAAATATACTTACATTCACACCTACATTTGTAAATAGTTCACTTTTAGTAAAGCTTCCAATTCTTTTATTATTAAAACTTAGAGATTTATTACATAAAGGTAAACCTGCATTAAAGATATTTATGGTTCAGGTCAGTAGAAATGTATGGCATTTGGTCTTATATTAATTCACATTTCACCAGCAGGAATACAGTATCATCAGAGAAGCGATCGCACATTACGGTCACTGGATATGATTAGTATAAAATTAATTCTCAAAAATACTTTGTCAGGGGGTTAGTTTAAACTGGAATTTTGGGGGTTCCCTGAGGCAAGACACATACACAGCTGTTGGAGTGAGTTGCCCGCACCTTTGGAGAAGCATGGTTGTACTAGACTAAACTGAACCCTGAACCAATGAAGAATGTTTTAGTGTTCTCTTTTAACACAAACTGTATATAAACAGGCGCTGGTCCAGTAACTCTCTCTCACAAAGCAGACTTCAGGATTGAAGAGCAGTTACTGGATCCTGAACGCAACGCATTATATCCGTTATACTTTCTTGCATTTTGTTATATTTTGCTATTTAATATCTTTGAGTGTTGGAACCACATTGATCGCAATGGACAATCTTTATTGGTAACGATAGTTACTGACTTAAGTCTAAAACACTTTTTTTTTTTTTTTTAACTTGTTGGTGGATCGAATAGCAATTTATTAAAGTAACTGTTTTCATTCACACTACATAAAAATGGCTTTGCTTGTTTCAGGTGGAGCTTCAGGTAACAGAACTGGTTTGCCCACTATGGGCGAGCTCAGTATTAAACTGTAAATGGCAATCTTTAAGAATCTAAATGGTGAAAGCAAAGACTTAGTGGTAATCCAAAAGGAGAAACAAACATTTCATAACACTTCCATAGAGTACATGTGAGTGCTCTATAGAAGAGTACATAGGTAACAGGTACTTGTAGCTGAGCAGATATGTGATTGATAAAAGATATTTATATTGGTTATAACAAACTATTAACTCTATTTCAAGTCTGCTCTAGGAAGAGGCTTATTTTCTATTTGAATTTAAAAAAAATCTGATATAAACTAAGCAGTGGGCATTGTATTTTAACATTTACAAATGTGCATACTAACAAAACTATATCTGGTTAATTTATGTGAAAATATAAGAAAGTGAAACTGAGGAATTGATTATATAACACTAACGCTTTCAACTGATCAGACGCATGAAAAAGATACTTCTATTAGCCATAAAAGGCTGTTACATCCATTTCAAGTCTGTTGTTGTAGTTAGCAAGTCCAGTTTATTTCTGAAGCTGACTTACAGGGGTTAACATTGTATTTTAATGTAAACAAAAGCCCACTAGACAGTAAGCGGCGGATGTTGCATTTAAACACTACAGCTACATATATCTACAGACAATACATGGAATTGGATAATTCAGTTTTAAAATATGTTTACTTTCACATTAAATATATGAATTTTAGTTATAAAAATGTGTGTTCGCTATACACAGTAACACCATTTCTCAGGTGGCTACTGATTAATCAGGTAGTGCAGGAAATACCTTCATGGAAAGTGTGTACATATATAATCTCATTGTAGTACCACCATTCTCAGATGTGTACACTGTAACCTAAGAGCTTTTATCTCCTGTAATGTACATGGATGAGACTTAACATATGCTTTGAAGGTAAAAGGAACACTATGAATAGAAGCGGGTCAGGAACATAGGCGCTATATAGCTCATTGGCAAATACTTGCACTTTATCAATACGGTCACTGTTATCATCACTCACCACCTATACAATTAAAGGACACTCAACAACAAACAGAATTACAACTTGATTAGTTTGACTGTTGCCTAATGGAAATTACTGTGACTCTGGCAGGGTACTGCTAAGAGGGTTTGTCACCAGAACAATTATACGGGCTATAGGAGCTTAATGCTGCAATGGGACTTTTAGTTCCTAATCTTCTATGTGATTGACTCTTTGTCTTCAGTGTAGCAGTGGACCCTTGTTGTATACTTGAAGGTGGGGTGTGCCTCAGTACGATTGTACCTGCACCTAGTGTGTTTCAGTGTTGCAAAATATTCTTGAAACATCTTAGAGTATTTAATGTTGTTTAAATAAGTGCATTATATTCAGTCAATCCCATATGTGAATGTCCCCTATTTTACTATATTATATATATATATATATATATATATATATATATATATATATATATATATATATATATATATATATATATATATATATATATATATATATACACACACACACACACACACACATACACACACAATTTTATAGGCTCATACACTTTTCATTACGTTTGAAAAAAAAAACAAAAAAAAACTTCATTGACAAACTGATATGAACAATATTAGTTACATTTTCCATTGGTATCAGATTATTGTCTGTTGCATTCTAATTTGGTTTAAAATTATGTCACATTTTACTCACACTTCTAAAATAGAGCTTTTTATTAGTGTGTAGCAAAATGCTTTTCTGGGGTATGGGCAGCAATTTAACTTCCATTTTGATAAGGTACAAAGATTTTTTCTTTTTCTTTTACAGTCCTTGAATGTCGGTCACAACATTCTTGAGAAGCAGAAGATTAAAGTCAGAAGGCACACGCTGTGAAAGTCAATGAGTATAAGTCATGGAGGAGAAGATGAGATCAAAAACAAAAAAAAGTTTCATTAAATCAATTCAAGAAGAACAGTTAACCTAGCACAGGCCTGTGGAAATGATACTTCTCAGAACAGACTTGTCACCTTTTAAACATATATTCATAATCAGAATTCACTGAACAAAGAAGTAAAAGCTCTCTGAATCTTTATCAAAGAATCTTTCTGCTGCAAGTTACTTATTTATTTTAAATTGTAAGGCAACATAGAACCCGCCTACAATACGGAAGATATTTGCAATCTTTCACGTCCCAGGCAATGTGTTTATAAGTGAGAAAGAAGAGATGGCAGGTAAATGGGAATTAACAAAATTATTCAACATTGGAGTGCACAGGTATGTGAGGGAAGGGGGTGGTGAGAGGAAGATCGGCAGGAGAGAGGGCAACAAGGAGTAAGACAGTGCGAGAGGGGCGACGGGGAAAATACACACCACACAAAACTATTATTTCGAAGGCACCAAGACCCCCTCACTTTTATTTCAGCATAATTATTTTCCCAATCCAGGAAACAAGTCTTATAATTATTGTATATATAGTGCCAAACTATATTATACAGAGAATCAAGCAATGAGATGAGATGTATCCTAATACCTACAATATCACTGAAGTGCATTTGACAAAATAGCAGAAAGGGAAACTGGTGCAAGGTAAAAGTGTAAATTAGGGAGAAAAATGATTTTAATTCAGTACAATTTGACATCAGGTATCCAACACCATCTTTTCACAAACAGGCCACGTACACACTGGTATGTGCAATGTATCCAACACATTATAAAAGATAATCGTGTTACAACGCAAATAATATGCACATACACCGCACTGCATTCACAGGTTTTCAAATGCATTCAATACGTGTTTTTGTTTTATTTGTTTTTTTTACATCTGATTCAGTGACACAACAGGATGCACTGAAATGTAACAAGTCTAAAAACAAAAATCTCACCAAAGTACATATACTTATTAAACACAAATATAAATGGCCTCATTTCGCTACATTATTTTTATTTTCACAGCCTTTTGCATGCTCTAAACATTAGATATGCAGAATTTTAATGCTAGTGCACCTAACAATAAAGGCTGATTCCAGCCTTTAAAAACTTTAATGCTACTTTCATTGCAACTTACTAAAACTTCTAAAACATACTATAACCCTGTAGACTTGATTAGTATTCAAGTAACAGGTACAAAATAGCACCTGCAACTGCAAATAGAGTTTTGCATAGTTGAAGGAGCAGAAGCAGCTGCTTTTTTGGATCCTTGGTCTGGCTGCAATAAATAGATGTTGGGTTGCAGACAGAATGGCTAACACACAGAGTTAGACATGTGTTGGTTTTGTTGCGTAAAATATGTACTTCTGTACTGCACATGCGCAACAAAACTGCATACACATACAATACATCCATATGCAGGTTTGGTAGCTTGTACTTAAAACATCTTACCAGAAGAGGTTTAACTAAGGAATAAAGTGGCGGGTCAGCCAGTAAGGATACAGCAAGGCATGCTCACCTATTTAGAACTGAGGTAGACAGTTATGCATCCACAATAATAAATTATGCCACAATAATTACTTCATAGCTACATTCATACTGCTAATAAACAAACACCAGCAAGGCGAACATGTGACTTGTGAGAAGATAAGTATTTTATCGAGACAACACTCCGGTGGTTTTTCTGTTCACCACGGACTCGCACACATACAAAAACACATCCCATTAGAAGTTGTTGTATTTCTTTCTTTTGTTTGATTGTTTTTTTAGCAAAAAGCATGTGGAATATATTGCCAACCTGGTTCAATAGCGTGAACTGTTCTCTTGTTGGCAGGCTACTTATTAATGTAACTTATGTTACCTCATTCTTGCATTGCTGGTGTCTTGACCCACGCCCGTGCAGTTCCACAATAGATTTTAAACATGTACATTTAGCAAAATGCTTGCGTTTCACTGGATATTGTTTTAAAATTTGGTATATTCTATTACCCTTGATGATCCTGCGGCAATGTTCACAATTAAAGAACACAGGAGAGGCACCAAAATTAAGCAGACATACCCTTGTATCTCACAGAGGCAACTATTTATTAAAACATCTCCACCCTTTCTAACCTTCCTTTCTCAGATATGGTACCATGAAGCACAGGTTTCCTGCCTCTCACTAGTTGGCTATATGGACCTTTTATGAGGGGCCTGTTTGAAGGTGACAGAACGCGAATATCTTAAGGGTGTGTGTGTAGAAATAAAAACAGCACTAATTCCACTATTCTATTTACTCTAATTTGTACACAGAACCCAGATAAATAGTGTAAGATGATATTCTAACATAATATAATGTGTAAGCCATATGATCCATTGACAAAAAAGCTTTGCCACTACCATACCATGCCAAAAATACTGAATGTACTCAACACTTTCCAAACAGATTCCAATTGGGGAATAATGAGCCGAACTACTACAACTACAACAAACTACTACAACTACTACACCAGTCTGCCAGGTACATTGTAAAGATATATTTTCAATCTATTTTTTTGCAGAAAATTGTCCATTTAGCCTTAAACTGAATCCTAACCAGATAACTGCACTATGAGGACAATAATTGGATTTTCTAAAGTCTGTCATTTTACTGCAGTTTTAATTTACAGGTTTTTTTTCATACTCTATTACCAGAACAAGCCAGTGGCATGAATGGAAATTAAGGGACAGATGTCCAGTAAAAAGGAAAAATATTGTACTGAATAATATATAATTTAGAGAAAGCAATTATATTATGCATGTGTGAATCTGATTGATTTGACATACAGGGGAAATGTATAATTAAATGATGACACAGCTACAGTCTTGTTTGCTTTCAAGTGTTACCTTATTGTCAGTCAACCTTAAGAAGAGTAATAAATCCAACAGCAAAAGCCTCTACGGTACTTAAAGGGATACAGAAAAACTTTAGTCGCCTCAAAACACTAAATCTTCAGTACTATTTTTTTATTTTTTTTTTAGCACCTGTAACCCGTTAGGTATAATACATTGACACATGTATTGTGTGTATGTGTTTAAAACATTTCTATGTGAATAACATTTATCTATTGAATTGTTTATTCAGTTAATAGAAAGTCGCATACATAGTAAATTGGGGTTCCATGTACAATTGATGTATATATATATTTATTTGTATAAAAAAGATTTAAGTATTTGGAAAATCGATATTATCTATTAGCACTTATTCTTTCTTACAGTACATAATAGGATATGTATTACATAAACATTGATTTCAATTTTTCTAAGGTATTTTCAAAACTAAATTATTCCTTTTTTGTTTGCCTGATCACATTTTATATATCGCTTTCCTTCATTACTGTAATTGGGATCTACATTGATCAAACTATTTGACTACTATTCAAAATGTTTCTACAGGAGTCTATTCGATATTTAGCTCTGTTGTTGAGTTTTGATTTTCAGTAAGCTTCTTCAGGTTTCACTAGTAAATAATCGTAGATGTTAAGTTATCGAGTGCAGTATTCTTAAGTTGATCTTGATAAACTTGCTCTATGAGCAGCTCTTTCATTATTATGGATTTCTCTATGAAGTCTGTTAACCAAGTTTCTATTGAGTAGCCTGAAACACATATTTTACAGCCATTGCCAGAAATGACTACAATCATAAAAAACAATGTCTTTCTTCATGTTTTGGTCTTGATCTTGTTTTCAAATAGTGTATTTCAAATACAATATGCAAAAGGTTTAACAGTGTGAATAAATCCTGGAGTAAAATTTCAATTGAACATTATTACGGATACATAGAACATATATACCTGCTAAATTGGGAATTTACCAAAGGGCTTATTTAGGTAAACGCAACAAATCTGCTTGACACATAATGCAGACATAATTTTCTGTTGTTCCTGTCCGTGCCATGTATTTCATTGCTGTGTAAGCAGTTCTCTATCCTACACAGTGCATTTTAGAGAATGAACCTGCATTTTTGTTCTGAATAATTCATTTATACTTAATTTTAACATTTTATTTGACTTTATCAAGTCCATAGTATTAATGTAAGAAGATGATCTCAGGATTTAGAATTGCATGTTTTCTAAGGGATTTAAATAAGAATACACTTCAGAGTAGTTGTTTGAGAAAGTTAAAGAAAAAAACAGATGAATTTAATCAAAGGAAAAACAAGTACAGTGCGTCAAAAAATCTTACAAAGATAACAAATATATATAAGTCTTCCAGCGAATTGCTTAAGGCTAATAAAATATACATTTCAGAGAGAATACTTTAATCAATCACATACGTTGGAGAACTAGATAGATATACACTTTATTTAGTATAAGACGTTAAAAGAAACTGTTATGAGTGGAGTTCTTTCCATCAAACAACTATGATGACTTCACGCTGATTGGATTGATTTGAGTAATACTCTGCTGTGCCTTGGAGTAATAAAGCTCCAAGAAAGATCTAATTCAAGTTTGAATAAAGTTCCAGTTTCTAACACTGATCGCTTGATTGCAGGTATTGTATGATTTATAGCGCGTATATGTAAGGAAGGGAAAAAATCTGGGCAACTTATCTCAGCAAACATCAGGAAATATTGAGTTCTCCTCAGTAGACTCCCGAGCAAAAACAGCAGTTACTAGAAAAATGTAGCCTATGGGATGAAAATTCCTATCAATCAGGTCTGACCAGAGACCAGATGTTGCAGTTGCATTCTGTGAACTTATCATGGGAGTCCAGCTTCTAAAGATGAAAATTCAGAGATCCCATTTAGCAAAGGTTCTAAAGTTCTGCATCAGCCTAAGGGCTTGTATTCAAGGTTGTTTGTAGAATTATCTGTGGTACATTTCCCTGTTTTCACATAAAGGCAAATTAAGCTCATTATGAGGATTGCAGTATCAGTATAGATATCAAACATTGGCGGGACCATGAACGCTACACATTTGTGGTCTCCACTGCAATGGATATCCTTACCAAGACCAACACTGACAATGTGGTCCTCACAGCAATCAATCAATTACTATTTTGAGTAATGCTACCACTCATTTCAGCTTTGATGAATACTGCACTGAGTGGTGTAATGTGCATGGCTCTATAAACATCCTGTGACTGTGCAATCAAAATCATCACACTTCAGGTTGGCTGACTGTTTCCTCATCCACTTCCACTGAATGTACCATTATCCAACTGTCTGGTCATTCATTTTAAAGGGCTTTTTCAATATTGAAATATATTATTATATGTTAAGTTATAATAACAAAAAAGATTGAGTATATCTGACCTTGAGAGATTATTTACCACAGAGTACTGGTCGCGTGAGTACCCAATAATGCGTGAGGATCATGAGATGTTGGTCGTGTGGTTTAAGACCAAAATCAGTACAGGAGGTGAAACATGAGCAATGAAGGTACAGAAGCACATGCAAAACAGTAATGATAAGGTAATACGATAATACACGGTAATGACAGTAATTGCAAGGACGCTAATGACAATAATGGCAATAACAGTAGCAATAATAGTAATAGTGGTGTTGTGGGCAGATGAGGCAGTGTGATGTCACTGCTAGAGGGCAGACTGACGTGAGCTGTTGGTCGTATAGTTACTGACCACAATTGATAAGGGTGATGAGACAGGAGTAATGATATAGCAAAATCGGAAGGCAAAGTAGAATAAGCCCAGCGCAATCACCGGTGGGTGTTATAGATGTAGATCTTGATGTCCTCGGTGTGTGTATAGCGATATTATGCAATTACCTGGGTACTGTGGTTAGTTCGCTCATAATGCCATAATTTGAGGATGCTGCAGCTCCCAGATCGGGTCTCCGTGTTTTTAGTATCCAGATGCATGCATCTGGCTGCTGCTCGCGGTGGAGTGGTGGACTATGCCGTCGTGTGTGATGTGGTGCCCCTGTGTAAGCGAAATGCACTCCGTGACGGGTTTCGTCGATATGTACTGGCGCTGCAGGCCGCGCGTGCGCGGTATCCAATGCTCGGAGGAAAAAGTGAATCTACATAGTGAAGTACTGTATGGCGATTTATTTGAAATATCAAAAAACACACTTGCAACGATGTGCTGGAAAAAAGGCAGATACAGCTGGTACAATAGGAGTGTGTGTCTCAGCTCCAACGCGTTTCCTCTAGGACTTTTTATTTTCTGTCATTTTTTTTTTACAAATGGTAGACAGCAGCAGTATTCAACCCTTTCACGCACTGCAACTGCTACCCATTAAATTTAATCATTTAATATTTAAATATTAGCTGCATAGTGTCAGCAATGAATTCCGGTGACAAAACTAAGCATGCATGGGGGGGGGCAGGCCACATAAACTGTCTACAATAAAGCCACAAACGTGGGCCTTTTTGTGGCCCCAGCATGAGGAAGAAGAAGGAAGACAAACAAGAAAATGGATTACCCACTAAAAGGGTATTATTGTTTTTCTTTTAGATGGGTGTTCCTAAGCTTGCAAACAATGTGCTAAATCTGGCCACAAAGTTACAACTTTGTCATGTCTAAATAATACATTGGGGGAAAACACTATTAAATGAGTAAGTTTAAAAACTACACATTAATAGTCCCTTTTCTTACAAATCTTGCTCTGAAGAACAGTGGAGGGAAGACCATAATATGCATAAAACTAATAGATCAGTCACTGGAGGCCCTAATGGCAATTATAATAATTTGCATTTGGTTACCACAGATCTGACAGCAATTGTGTAACATTCAAGTTACATGTAAAGATGCTCATTTAAATACAGCACTTCTTCTTTAGCAAAATCAAAGTCATTGCTGTCTGTTATTAGCCAATCTGTTGCTCAAATAGCACGCTACAGTATTGTCAAATAGCCTTATTTTCAGCAATACTCAAACACCATTCATTGAAACAGGTTTGCTAACTCTATGCATGGTCTATGTTAATCTGATATCATACTGAAATGCTCCTCGTTCTATTACAGAAAAATAAAACATTTTCAGTGCAGAGCAGTGCTAGGGACCACATCATATCATGTACCCAGCAGGAGCGCACCCCGGGGGGAGGGAGTCCAGCCACATCAAGCACACAGTGCCCCAGGCAGAGTCCAGCCTAGGGCACTGTGTGCTTGATGTGGCTGGACTCTGCTCCTGGGACCAGCCACTTTGCAGCTTGTGTGCAGAAAGCTTCTGTCTGCACTGTTCACAGCTTTCTCACCCCAGCTGTGTATCCCCACCCCTCTGTCTCCCACTGCCAGCATGTCTGGTGTGTGCAGCAGCAGGACACAACATACAGCACTAGATGAAGAAGGTGAGTGTAAGCGAGTAAGTGAGCAAGTAGGAGGGGAGGGGGGGTTCTCATGTAACTGTGCTTTCAAAGTAAATGCAGGGATTTTAAAAAAAAAAGTACAAATAGTTCTTTTGTAAACATAGGTTTGGAGGGGCGTTTAATATAAGTGTGGTGGAGGGGGAAAATTCTAATGTAAGTGTGCTGGGTGTAAGTTTTTTTTTTTTTACCATTAATTGGCATATTTGGTGTGGAGAATAGGCACAGTACCTATAAGAGGATGTGGTTCCTACACCATACCATGACAAAGTTGTTTGAAAACATGAAACAACTGTAGGTAATAATGCTCAATATCTACTGGTTATACAGTATATCTACATTTTTATAGAAATTGCTTAGGCTGGATAGCTGTTCATGCGTTTACAACAAGAAAATTGCTCTAATTAGATCAATAAAAGAAAACCCTGTTATGTGATTACTTCATTACGCTTCATAATATCTTTCTCTGTCTGCTGCTCCTACCTATCTTTTGCACATCACCCCACCCTGGCTATCTGCAGATGCCTGGTATTCTCAGTGTATATGGAGTAATCCCTCTGTATGGATCACCATGTTTACACAGGGAGGATTTGGACCGTAAACCTGGTGAAGTAAAGGGCTGTAATGAGTTTATATATTATAGATACATTTCTCCCATTCTCAGGATCAATTTAAAATAATAAAAATCCACAGATGGAGTTAGCATTTGGGGAAAAGCTCCAAAAAGTTAATCATTTTGGTGTGTAATAAATAGGTCCTCTTTGCAATCCCCATTGAGAAAAATGGGGGGTCCTCATGTAAGTGTGCTTTTAATGTAAGTGGGGGGATTTAAAGTACAATAGTTCCTTTGTAAAAATAGGCTTGGAGGGGCTTTTAATATAAGTGTGGGGGAGTGGGGGAAAAGGATTTTAGTGTAAGAGTAGGGAGTGATTTTATATGATGTGGGTGGGGTGTGAAGTTTGTGGGTTAATGGGTCTTTTTATCGAACGTGAATGCCATCAATTTACTGTCTGGGTTGGCGGCTGGGAGGCCTAATTATTAACCGTGGGTGCTTTTGATTTAATATCAGGCTTCTTTGGGGGAGGGAGCCTATGTTTTCACTCACTGCTGGGATTTCAATATCAGGTACCTGTCCTTTTTCCAAACAGGGACTCAACATTCCAGGATCCAGACAAGTGATGCGCTTAGGACATGAGCAGCAGCAACAAGCAGTGAAAGCAGCAAGAACAGATAGGAGAGAGTAGGACAGTCTGACAACTGTCCTGATTCTGATGGGTCAATCCTGAATTTAGGGACCGATACACTAAGTTAGGACTTTGACCCTACTGTATGGACAGTTGGGGAGGTATGTCCAGCTTCACACAGATCTGCTCGTGAAGGGGGAACTGCATGCACTACTGTTAAGCATTGCCCGTGTATATGGATAGGAAGAGCTGGAGAGCAGCCAATCACTGTTTAAAATTATAGCCACACCCCCATGCATGCTGGCCATGCCCACTGGTGGTGTAGCATGGAAACCCCCCTCTATAAATCCTGCATTTGCCCCTAATCAGGGTAAGTAAAACTCGGGGTTATATATAAACATGTTATACTGCACTGTTTTAGATTTGGGAGGAGCTCTTCTTTAAGGTAAATTAGAAATTGTTTACATTTAAGTTAACAGAAGAAGGGCCACGTACATACTATCAAAGACAAAGCTGAACATTTAAAATGTAGATGATGTGTATGTAATACATTAACCAAAACATTTTTAGTCGTTTCTGGAGTCTTTACTATTTAATAGTAAAATTGCATTAATGAAATGTCCATGTTCTTATGAATTATATTTTGCCAACATGGATTTACATTACCTCATAAAACATTACTATGTTTCCACCATCAGTAATCATCTCATAACAGATGGACAATTTCCCTCATTTTCCTACAAATATTCTGCACTCTCTTCTCGCATTACCTTCCACTCAACAGTACCAGTGCATTTATTTCAATGAGACGGCCGTCTCCTTGTCTTGTGGAGGTGTAATAACCAGTGCTTATAACACCGTTATTAGTCTCCCTCAGTGACATGACCCATTTCAGATCACATAGGGGAAAAAAATTATATTCATCTGAAAAATATACAATATAGCTTTGTACATTGCATTGTAAATGTAATTTTAATGACATTGGAAGATACTATTATGATGAGTGGTTTAAAACAATTAGCAAGATAGTCTCTGAGAAAAAATGCATAAAAAGCAGCAGATTTCTGATCTCCCCACTAAACCCAAAAAGATCTGAAGCACGAAGGTAAAATATTGTGTACCGTGGTAACCAGACATTAAACACTTCATTACTGACAACTGAAGCCCTTGTCACATCTATAGGACAGTGTTCTAACATGATCGAACGCAGGACAACAAAACGAGACTGCAGTGTACGAATCAACCATTCCACACAGTGCATTTGGGCTAAGCCGACAGTCATTGTCTGTGTTTAAAGATGTACCGCCCTCCTAATATAGCAACCTGCTACAGAGAGTGTGATGGACATATTTAATAAAGTATAATCTCTCTATCAGGGGCTGGCTGAGGTGGGGGGCCAGGCCGATCCCATAGCGAGCTTCTTGCTTCCCTTCCCCTTTTAAAATGTTCCTAATAGGCTGCTGAGGCCCCCTCAGGGCTAAAACTTGCCAGCTTGCCCCTGCCCTTTATTACAGGTATATATTATTCAGCTTATTATATTATTCAGTCTTTGATCTACTGGATTTTCATGCTCTTTATACTTAAGAGTTATTTTAACAATTCTAAGTCAATAGTAAACTATATTAACCTTGATAATAAATACTTTGTGAGGGAGGGTTACTGTACAACACCATAATCAACCGATGACCTAAGGTAGGGACTGTGTAGACCTACATGACTGTCAGATCAGTGGCAGAATGAGGACAATCCATTCCCAATAGTCTACAGCAATCAAATCCTTAATAATGACAATGACGAGTAAGAGAACAATCACAGAATTAGATAAAGCCGCAGGAATTAACAGGAGAGATAAATTGGTTTCAATGACAGCTGTGAAGGAATAAGTGAGTGATAAAAACAATGAACTGTATAAATATGAACTGGAATGGATTTCAAAAACCACATTACTGACTGATTACTTTCACATTGGGAATGGATTGTCATCATTCTGCCACTGATCTGACAGTCATGTAGGTGGCTGCATATAAAGGTGATTGATAGAATATCAACACTGGGCAATATAAAAGGTCCAGATTACATTAATTTGCCAGTTGACAAATGGTCCAGACAATCGTTTGTGGTGACAGTTTTCTTTTTGACAAACATTTAAGAAAGAAGCTGGTGAGCGTCTTAAGATGATTACAACCTGGACATTCTATTTCTTTGCATTGCTTTTTATCCTTCTTCCCTACAGCAGCGCTCAAAGACAGTTTTTTAAATCTTCTCTTTTTACAACCAGTATAACACAGATGAAATGAAAGTGAAGTCAAGTGAAGAGGTAAAAGGGAGAGATGAAAGCTGCCACTAGCCAGGAAAGGCAGGAATATTACAACCACCCGATGCAGAGATATAGGAAGGGAGAAGAACAAAAATATGCTGAGGGTACAATATGTGGTTCAGCAGAAATCAATGTTCATTTTCAGCCCACTAGTGCTTATTACACATTTCTTTTAATTTTATTATTGTAACATTTATGTTTCTAAATGCAAATATTTAGAAGATTACAAACAAAAAAGGACATTTGTCTCAGCCATTGCCAACTACAAAAGTTACATTTCAAAAGCCCAATGACTTGCAATGGTTTATACTAAGAGTATAATGCAATACCCTTTTTGAATTATAGTTAAAAAGACAAAAAGCTCAACCAAAACAAATGAGGCCCAGCACAGTATTATTGTTATGTTGTCATCATATTGTCCAGAACTGTTCAGAGAATAACCATCCACATCCCTGACCCCTTGGAAAGGAGTCTAAAATCTCCACCACACAAGCTCACGCAGGGGTCTAGTATGAAATTAACACATGTGACCTATTAATCTGGGATAAGGCAATACCTTCAAGTTGTTCACAAGCAGCAGTACAAAATATGTTCACATCATTTAAAGATTACATTAACAAAAAAAAAACAAAGATTAACGTAAAGCAAGTACCACATTTTATAATATATATATATATATATATATATATATATATATATATATATATATATATATTATATAATATATTTATTTACGTATGCACGCTACCAGCGCAGAGAATAGGATATCCTTACATAGAGCTCCACCTAGTGGTAAAGGATCAGATGCCTCACACAAAAACACCAAGGTTGTCTGAACCAACACAGGTTGAGGATTTTTTTTTTTGTAAAATACTTGTTAGAAATATGAGATCAAAAATTATTTTGATTGATGGGACAGTGCATATGTCAAAGACAGGAAGACTTAAATGAAAAAAAAAATACACTTTTGACAACACATATGAAAATTGCAAACCATTGCACAAAACAATGAATACATTTAAAGGCGTCACCTTTAAACATTAGAAATTTAACAAAGAAAAATGAAACTGCATTACAATATCATGCCTTGCTGGCCTGTTCCTAGTATTTGAAACAATAGTGGATTTATCTTCTTTATATGGACTATATGACCAGTGCTGAGCTATTTTTGAAATGAGTGCACCTTCCCTTTGAGATATAGACACACACACACCTATTGAAGGACCTCTGTGTTTTTAAACAGTAGATATAGGTCTAATTTGGACAATATGCAGTCATGCAGCAAAACCCACTTAAAGCTGCACTCCATGAAAAAAAATGGTGTGCTTTTTTTTTTTATGTAAATAACTTTAGAAGGCTATAAAAACAAAAAGTTAGCAATTACCATTTTCTTTTGTTTGTTTCTGCAGGCTGTTATTATGCATTTATGATTCTTCAAAGTTTCCATAGTCATGTGACTACCATAGAAACCAGAGTCACATGACACATGATGCAGTGAGCAGAGAGGTTTTGGAGTACCCCTCCAAGCTCAATCTGCTCTGTGGACTGTAAAATCCCCCCTCCTTTACCAATGACACGTTGAGAGAAGAACATCTGTGTGTTTGTGTGACTAACAGAAATACATATTTGTAATTTCAGAGAGATTTTGAAAAGGAAATAATGACTTGCATGAGGACAACAGTAAAGAAAAAGTATTATCAGATGCATACTTAAAAGATTGTTACTTTGCTGCTTAAAATTAAAAAAAAGGTTATGTGGGATTGCTGCTTTAATATAGAAAGCTAAATCCTTTCTGGTGGCTAGTACAATTCACTGCAGAGGACTATAAAGTAACTTGTTTGCCAATCAATTTTGCTATCTAGCAACCACAATTTGCCCTTTCCAGGTAACATGTATGAAAAAGGATGCCTTTCTGGTGGCTAGTTTACAAAACTGAGGCACATGTGGAGTAAAGCTAAAAAATAAAAGGACTAGTTTTTATCAATATTTAACAAGCAAAGAGCACAAACCCCAATGCATAGCATCTACAGCAATGCTCACAGCAACAGATACACAGGGTGCCATATAATAAAAAAGCTATTTGGTTAATGTGGTTAATATTAGTGATTCAATCCACAAGACTACTTGTAGCCATGTAACTTTCTTCAGTATTTCTACAGGAGTTAAAAAAAATAAAAAAATAAAAAATGTCCCAGAATAAACTCACCATAGAAGTTACAGATCTGGCGTCTTCTTCATAATTTACTACAGGGGGAGGTTCCTTCCCTTCATTCTCCTGAACCTTCTGATCCAGCAGCTCTTTCTGGGCAGATAATTTTGCTTCTGTACATTTGAGGTGTTGAATTGTCTGCTTCAGCTCTTCCAGCGCCTGTCTGCGACTCAGCAAAAGCACAATACTGAAGAAAGGAAAACACAGCTCTTACTACTGGAGACTAAGTTACATAATGTGCTATATCCAGCAGTCCTGTCCTTTTCATTTACCAAGAGTGACACCATGACATTGCAGAAAACAAGTCTATACAGAGGAGAGGAAATCTTTTACTATTATAAACAAAGTATTTACTCTTATACAGAGAAAGAAAACATCTAAAACCATTCTTCTGAATAGACAGCAAACGAACAGCTACAGCAACAACCTGTATGCCCATACAGACATAAACTTTGTCTAAACACAAATAAACTAACCAACAAGAGGAGAATGATTAGCAATTATGATAAGATATAACCCAATGTACAAATGGTTTTGTCTGTATATAGCTTTCCAAAACATTAGAAAATGTATTTAACCAGAGCCGTAACTAGGGTGGTGCGGGCAGTGCCGTCGCCCAGGGCGCAAGCCCAAGGGGGCGCAGCAGCCGCCCGCTACCTTCCCCAGACCGCCGGCACAGTAAAAAAAAAAAAAATAAAATACGTCCTGGTCAATAAAGAAAAAAAAACAAAAAGAAAAAAACCACAGTCACCTGATCTCGCAGCGGCTCCCGGCAGTCTCCTCGCTCCCACTGAATGTCGGGTGTGACGTCATCACGCCCGACGTCATTTTCAGTGAGGATTCAGCGAGGAGCACTGCTGGGGCAGATAGGAGCAGCGGCAGCGCAGCATAGAAGAAAGAAGAACAGAAGAGAACAGAAGAGATAAAGGTGATGTAAAGGTAAGTAAAATAGTTATATTACACAGGTGATGATTAGTGAGCACTCACTAGGAAAGCTAGGGAAGGGATCCGGGATGCTGCCACTGCCTCACTCGGAGACAAGCCTGTTCTCTCCAGTGCAATAAATGTATGTTATAAAAGTATGTGAGGCTAGGCGCAAATGTACCTTCGATATTAACACTTGCTATTCGTCATTAATCTATTCGGGTGGAACTCATTATTCATTTGGACTATGTCTACATATGTGCATCTGTTAAAGTGTTCAAGCAAGTGTTAATATTTAAGGTACATTTAGAAGAGGACCTTATTGAATACAGTCTATCTTTCCCTGTGTATCCATTCCCTCCCCATTTGCGCCTAGCCTCACAAAATTGCTATATTAAGTACATATTGTGTGTGGGCAGGCATTGTATTTATATTATGTGTGTGTGGGCAAGCATTGTATTTGTAGTGTGTGTGGGCACAGGCATTGTATTTGTATTGTGTGTGTGTGTGTGTGTGTGTGCGCGCAGGCATTGTATTTGTATTGTGTGTGTGTGTGTGTGGGCGCAGGCATTGTATTTGTATTGTGTGTGTGTGTGGGCGCAGGCATTGTATTTGTATTGTGTGTGTGTGTGGGCGCAGGCATTGTATTTGTATTGTGTGTGTGTGGGCGCAGGCTTTGTATTGTGTGTGTGTGTGTGTGTGTGTGTGTGTGTGGGCGCAGGCAATGTACTTGTATTGTGTGGGTGCAGGCATTGTATTTGTGTGTATATATATATATATATATATATATATATATATATATATATATATTGAGATAGCTATATGTATATAGATATATATATCATGCATTTGCAAATATGTGTAGCAGAATTCTTTCAGTAAAGTGCTAGCCACACCCCCACATTAGGTTGGCCACACCCACTTGGCAAATGTCACTACCACTTCGATGGGCGGTGCCGGTGCCCTGTCTCGCCCAGGGCACTGAAATGTCTAGTTACGGCACTGTATTTATCACTCCAAATGCAAAACAAAGTCCAACTTGAACATCAGAGCAAGTTTAAAGCCCTTCAACAAACTGTTCACACATAATGATTGTGAGTTTATCCTTTCCATTAGTCTGGGTCTTGGGGGGGGGGGGGGACACAAAAAAGCTAGAGTGTTTGTAATACTTGCTATTGTAAAAAGAAGGTGGATTTACTCTTAAACTTTATACTTAATGTAATAGTGTTTTTTAAATTGTTAGGAGTCTAACAAACTGCTAAACAAAAAAAAGAGAAGTTGAAAGCCACTGGTCGACAAAAAATGGACATGGTAAGGTTAGAAGGTTATTAGGATGAATTTGGGGGGTGGTATGCACCAATGAGGAGCTGGTCTAATCTTGTCTCAATCTTCCCTGGATAAATGTTATTTTACATTACAAAATTTTTATTTTTTTTTTTAAAAAAAAAGGCAGTCTCTTTTGTTAACATTTCATTACAAACATAACCTGCCTGAATGTATCTAACAGGCACCCGATAATGATAAAATCAGAGTCCTCTGCCCGAGGGGAGAAATAATGTGCCGTTATAACCGGCCGACATCAGCAGGTTTAGAATGTACAGACAATGCTAACATTACTATAGAACTGGATGAATAATAATATATTTAACTTAACATTCTATCAACATAAAGTGCTGTTTACATTGGAAAGAGAAAATTTATTTGGGTAGACAAACAAAATTTTAAAAAAATATATGCATTTGTTCAGGTTAAATTGGGTGAAATGCCTCTAGGCCTAATGATATTACTCCTGAGCATAGCGATACGAGTATTATTAGATTTTACCAGACATGTGGCAGTTTATAAACATACAATAGTCAAGAAAGGTGCAGATAGAAAAAAATCATGCTAGCTTCCTTTATATTTTAAATCATTGATGCTGAATGACAAGTGATCAGGACCAACTAAAAAAGAAAAAATAATAATAATACCTTTATAAATGGCTGCAAAAATAGAGTTACTGAAGCAAAAGAAGCTCTAGGAATTTCAGTGTTACTAGTCATAATGCAATTGGAGCAGAGTTATTTGGACAAAAACAAAAAAAATGTGGATACTCATTCCTCTAGTCAGCTGTGACTATTAAAAGGACAAGAACAAACATAACTTTGCAGGAATCAGCGGGTCACTCCTCAGACAACATACTTACTCAGACTTTTTTTCACAAGCGTTAGCAGATTCTTCCATATCTTTCTCTTTTTCAGCCAGGATTTCCTCTTTGCTTAAAAGTGACTGCTGTGTCTGTGCAAGCTCCTCTGATGCCGTTTTTAACCTGTAAAAATAAATAAATTGTGATGTGTTCCTAAGTGGACACAGAGGGCAACACAAGATGAGAAAATCAAGCCAGACGTAAAATCTGTGTCCACAAAAGGCAGCATTTAAACAAAAAACGATAAATCCGGTTTGGTTTTAAACACGGTAGAGAAGCCAATTACACATTTCCTTCTAACAAGGTCTCATACCAAGATGCAATAGATATGATCGAGAACTACATGTAGCTGCTTAATATAAAGCCCCAAACGTTCGTAGCCTGCTACTAAAATTATACCTTGAAATAAACTTGTGTTTTAAACCAAGTAATAATTTATGCCATTGGTCAATCAACTTTAAAATTACCTCCTCATTCTGAATATTTAAACTTTTACAATAATTTAAACCATATACTGCAGTGATGGTTGAGGCGAAGGACTACAATAAAAATATTGATTGATAAAAAAATAAATAAAATATAATCATACATAAACTGGAGGGTCCCTAACCGGGGAAACTCACGGCTCCTTGAAGCCAGGTTACCCGCATTGGCTCACTGGTTAGGGTGATTAGGGGCAATATTTATTAATTAACGCATTTTGAACACGATCCCTTTCAATCCTTATCGCAAAGATAAAGATTGAACTATCTTGAGTAGCTCTTAAAATTCTTCAACAGAAACAACAGTCATGAAAAACTGCTGTTCCTGCAAAAATGAAAACTTCTTTTTTCACTGCCTCTTCTCTCCTGACGACGGGTGTGATCCCCAGCAGCCTTGAAACTCCACGGGTGCATGTGCCGACCCAAAACCTCGGGCAGGCGCACAAACAAATCTGAGGAGGCGCTGGTCAGCTCTGCTCTTGAGATCAGAGCTGAAAAATAACACGTACGTCCTGAGCTGGCGTACATTAAACGTGAACAAGTTCACATTCTTGGAACGTGTTAAATTGCAGAATAGAGCATTCCCCATAGATATCTGTGATATCTGCTGCAATGCACTGTTAATAAATGTGAAAGATACTTAAATGCGCTTCAGTTCTGCCGTTTTCGGGGGATTTTCATGAAAAAAAAAAAAGGAATAATAAAAAGGTCCCTAAACCTCTAACAAGCAGTAATCTGCCCGGGAAACTTACTGCATGGTAAACAGTACATTTCTGTACACACCTCAAGCAAAACAAAATAAAAATACTCAGCTTAATATTAGCATAAAACACACAAAATCTGGGCGCTATGGTGACCTAGGAACTCAAATATTAACCTTCAAACCTAAATAAAGGAAAACTAAAAACAAAAGATACTAAGAGCGCTAGGTAAAACACTTCAATAATGTTTAATACAAATACAACATAGACATGTGCATGTTAAGTGTATATGGCCATAAACACCAAGGGATATATAAACATAACATATAAAATCAAATAACATACAGCTCCCTAATGAGGGAGTATAAAAATGGCAACAGCACTATAAGCAGATTATAGGGCTCATAAAAATCAATCTCAGTTATAGTAATGGAGCAACGATACTGAAGGCAGAAAAAATGCAAAGATGTTCAGTTATATCGATCCATACAGACTCCAGCCCGTGGACGGGGAAAAAAGATCTAATATTCCCCCTCGTGATTAGTCCAATGCACTAATTTATACTGACCATATTATGTCCAGCACAGCTCTGTGTGCAAATGTAGACTGCCAATAATATATTCAGCACAACTTGGTATGCAGGTAGATAGAGTGTTCCAAAAACAGAGATCCAAGTGCTCTATTCTATTAATATAGTCACCTTATCTTTTGATCCAGCCTGTGGAGTTTAACAATGTAAGAGATCCGTTTTTCATATATGCCCAATGTACTAATGAAGAGCTGTCAGTGCTGCTATAATTGTAAAAACCCAGGGGTTCTCGAATGCCAAAAACAGTTGCGATAGAATCCTGCAGCCAGAGGCTTAACGCGTTTCTCGGCTCTAAGGCCGTTTCATCAGAAGCTGAATCCCAATTAGAACTGCCACAGGTATTTATTTCATCAAGGGAATATCAGATGATCTAATTAGTCCCGTCCGCTCGCAAGCGGTCATGTGACCTCTCCTGTTACAGTCACACAATCAGGTTAGATCATTAATCTTATGTGTGGAAACCTGGCGATCCATTTGAAGAAAAGCTCTCCATTCGAAATAAGTGTCTATAATAAAATATATCCACTAACATAAAACTGATGAAATACAATATACTTATTAAAATTAAGAACACGCTATATGCATAATCCGATATTCACAAATATGACATCAGCTTACGATAGTTAAAACCACAATAACTAAAGACTCAATCTCCCCATGTAAATTGTTTTGATGGCAATCTACTATATCAAAACAATAAAGAATAATATTAGAAAAATAAATAATAATAAGATATATTAAGATATAATATATAGTTAGGCTAGAGGGACCTGGGGTTCCCAGGAGGTCTCCCATCCTAGTGCTGACCAGGTCCAGCTGTGCTTAGCTTCCACAAACGTACAGAAACATGGTAATATGACTACAAATGAATTATAGAGAACAAAGTTGAATAAAGAAAATATAACGTAAATAAATATCTAATATAACCAAGATTATATACTTTAGATATATACTTTAGATATATACTTTCCCGACTTCCGTCTATCTAAAGCGTGTCATTATTATTATTATACATGTATTTTTTGGTGTGTTCATTATTATCTGTATTATTATTATTAATAACAATATTACACTTATCTGCAACCCTTCACTTATATAATGTTTATCAATATTATATTTGGTTTAATCTTAGTTATATTAGATATTTATTTACATTATATTTTCTTTATTCAACTTTGTTCTCTATAATTCATTTGTAGTCATATTACCATGTTTCAGTCCGTTTGTGGAAGCCAAGCAGAGCTGGTCAGCAGTAGGATGCGCCATTACTATAACGGAGATCGATTTTTATGAGCCTTAGAATCTGCTTATAGTGCGGTTACCATTTTTACACTCCCTCATTAGGGAGCTGTATGTTATTTGATTTTATATATGTTATGTTTATATATCTCTTGGTGTTAATGGCCATATACACTTAACATTCACATGTCTATGTTGTATTTGTATTAAACATTATTGAAGTGTTTTACCTAGCGCTCTTAGAATCTTTTGTTTACTATTAGCATAGCTAGCAATTGTATTTTGTTAGCCCCTGCCTTGAAAGACAGGTTTTAATCTGACAGAATTCAAGGTGGATTTATCTTTGAAAAAGTCCCAGCTGTGACGAAACGTGTGGAAGAGCCGGATATACAATGTTACAGTCTTTGGAAGTCTTGCCATTATAACATCAACAAGTGTGCCTGGTATATGAAACAACAGTACTCCGCTCTCTGAATCGGGGGACAAGGCTTCCCTAGAGAAACCAGTTTTGATCTGCAGCAGCAGAGGACAGATTCCCCAGATAAAGATGCAGAGGGTGAGAAGACGACTTGCTGCTTTCCTTTCCATATCAGGGGACAAGCTGTTCCCAGAGAGCTTACTGCCATTCTGCTGTAGACAAGTTTAACATCTTCTCCACAGAAACGGAGAGCGATGTGAGCTGGTCTCTCTCTTCCTCTGTTTATCCCCTTTTATTTTCTTCATTGCTTCCACTTTATCGAGAAGATCTAAGGTGACGTGCTCAATAAGAGCTCTGTGATACTACCATCAATTCTGAATATTACATCTATTCATCTTAGGAAGCTAATTCACCTCTATGTGGAATTACATTAACTGACTACGATTATGGGAGATTACTTCCTTTAGTAGAGGTAGTTCACGTCATCATAATTTACAAAGTGCGCTTCCAATGTGTATCATTGTCAACTTTAACCAGCACTCCTTATTATGCAGACCTTGCCATATTATCATATTCATCTTTGTAATGTTGAGAATGTTTTATTGACATTGTGAATTGTACTAATACATCTTTTTAACTTATGTTAGGAGCCTTTTTGTTTGCTTTAGTCTTAAAACTATAAAAAAAAAAAATTTCACCTATGTTACCTGGTGCTCTTCTTGTTCTGGTTTTGAGTAGCTAGCAATTGTATCCATCTGCTGACCTAGTATTACTGTATAGTGTGCTAAGAGCAGAAGCGTTTATTATTTTACTGTTAGGAAAACCAGCTCTTCTGGTAAATGTCAGAGTGGCCAAATTGCCTGTCAGTGACGGAAAGTAACTAGTGCCACATGCTGGCAACCCAAAGAGCTACACGGCATCAGTTTAATAAAGCCAGAAACATTACTGCATGGAACTGTACATCATTACAAGCGTCAACACAGCAGAAGTCTGTTTTATCATGGTGATGCCAGAAAACCTCTATATCATACAACTATAGAAAACAAGGATGAGTAAACCTACTCAATCTGATTATTAGAAACATTTCTTTACTACTTAGTAAACAGACCTCCTAATGTTCTGCAGCGTACAAATAGAGGCCACCTACACATACACATTTATACTGAAAGAAACATTGCATTATTCAACATGTAGTAGCAAAAAAGTGTTTAAAGCCAGACATTATTTTTTTCCCATAAAAACTTCAATAAGCAAAATATCTTACATTGAATTTAAACCGTCTGCTGTGAGGTTGTTCCACATGATCTCATTAGCCTGCAAATTTTCAATTTCTTCCAGTAAAGACAAGTCAAATTCAATATCCTCTTTCTTGGACTCTGGTGACCTATTATAAGAAACACAATTAGAATAAATATACAACAATTTAATTAAACTAGAGAAAACTAGTATATTTGCTTGTTGTGCATATTATAACCATAAATACATTTAAAGATGATTTCTAAGCTGTATAACCTGAATACATGTACTTAGACCATGCGAAACAAGAGCTGGATAAAAAGCACCACCACTGTATGTTCCGTTCATGTGCTATGAAATGTAATTTGCAGACTGACAGTGTGGTGTCAGACAGGTGCTGTAAAACGCTAGCAGATTTCCAGCTTTAGAAGCACTCGCCTAATTATTACAGCATTTCTATCACGGCTGGAAAACCGCAGCACTTTTAAATCTCACAGATTACAATGAGACCTTAACACGCTCAGTAGGATAGGGCATGCTCAGGTAGAATGTTGGTCAGCGGTTTTATTGAGACTAGTCAGAAGGGGGTATTCAATTGTTAGCGCTAACGGAAAAAAAACGAGCGTTCCAAAAATCTTAGCGTTAATACGGTAATTACTCGCAGAATTTCAGCTCGCCGCTCCCTGAAATTCCGCGAGTAAACTACCGTATTAACACTTTTCGCGTGCAATATTACCGTATAACCGGTAATATTTTTTGAGCGCTCGTTTTTTTCCGTTAACGCTAACAATTGAATACCCCCCAGAGTGTTCTAAGAACCGCTCAACATCATTCAAATACAACATTCTTTATATGGAGAAGAAAGCTGTGAATGCTTCAAATGACCTGTCTGCAGCATAATTATCTTTCAGCTATGTGTTATAACACTACAAGATTAGACACCACAAGCCACTCACATACTATTGATTGTAAAGCTGGTATTCCTAGGTATGCAAACTCCAGGGCCTCCTATGCATCATGACTTGTGAGCTATAATTGGAAGGATTTGAATAGACTTCAGTCCATACTGACTGCACACATATCTATATGGAATTTGTATGTTCTCCAGATATTTGTGTGCTTCCACTGCCAATACATAGTGGTTATCTGGAAGAGCGTGCATGTGAAGACGGTTTATACCATAAGCTCCAATTGGACAGAGACTGATGTGAATGATTCATTATCCTCTGGAAAGTGCTTTGTAATATGGCAGCAATACACAAATAAACCATACTCAAAAGAGTGCTGTTTGCAACATGAATTTAAGCACAATTACTGAAGAGAACAAAAGCCCCTCTGTACTTTATTACAACTTAAAGCCACATCAACTACGTACACTACACTAAAATTTATTATATCCATTATACATTTACACCAGCCATCAATCAGGTCATATCTGCTAGTATTTGGCTATTGACAAACCATTACTCATGTTAACAAGCAGTGTAATTCATGCATCCCCAAGAAAAACAATTGGTGTGTGCCCCACTACATAAACAATGCAGACACCATTAAATGTATGTAGCAGCATCCCCAAGGGCTGGTAATCTTGTTATTTTACAGCAAGTCATAACGTGAGCAACTACGAACATAAAATTAGGAAACCTTTATAGTCAAGTGGAGCTTTACAAATCCACCTGGGAAAGCTTAAACTCACTATTAAGGATTTTATTTTTTTTTTATAAAAAAAAACCAAACAAGTTACCTGCTTTTTTCAATGAAGTTTTCATACTCTGTACTTGGATTTATTTCTTGAACACACATCTCAATTTCTTTGTGCACAGCTACAATTTCATCGGACACAAGACTGGTAATTTGACAATATTCATCAAAAATCCCTTTGCTAGGGTGAAAAAAGATAAAACACTTTATACGAGATGATCTGGTGTACAACATGTCCAGAGTACAGGATGCTCCAAACAAAACTCTTCCCACACCACAGTTCATAAAACATGTTACATACAGTACCATGTCTAACTAAATTATGTATGATAATATCTACACCTACCTTAAAGCATGCTCATTTTTTTTATTTTTTTTTAAAGACAAACTAAACAAGGTGGGGAAAACAAAAAAAGAAAACAAAGAAAAAAACAAAACACATGATCAAGAGAAGGCAGCTCATGATTGGTCCTCCCGCTTACAACCCCCCTCTCTCCTCCTCCTCCTCCACCATTTAATGTTGGTTAACAAGATGGATTTGGTGGTTCGAAATAACAAAACCAGTAGAGTCTGAGAAGAACAATGAGCCTGATTTATTAAGGAAAGTTAAGTAAAAAATTAAGTTTTCTTACTCAAGTTTTCTGGACAAAACCATGTTACAAAACAAGGGGTGCAAATTAGTTTATTATTTTGCTCATAAGGAAAATATTGGCTCTTTTTTCATGTAGCGCACAGATACTTGATAGCTTATTTGTTCACTGAAATTTTAAGTTGATCTGCCCCAAACATAAATTTGCCATCACATTTTAAATTTACCTCCCCTTCCAATGCAACATGGTTTTGCCTTACTTGCTTACTTTTGCTTAACTTTCCTTAATGAATCAGGCCCAATGAGATTAGATGCCCCTGGGGCACCGGCTAGGGTGAACCTTAGGGAAGTAATTTCCTAGGTGGTAGCCGAGCTTTAAAAAACAAAACACTAAAAATGTGAAACACAGAAGGCAGATATCCTGCTTAACAGACCTACTGACAAGTCCTTGTGTCTACAGGTTATGCCTTATAAAAACAAAAAGCTAGTGCTTCTCAAAATCAGAAACAACTTGGAAGAAAAGTGGGGAAACAGCATACAAGACATAGTTATTCTATGTTTAAGCTCAAAATAAAAAAATACAAAAATATAAAACATAAGAAACAAGAAATCATGTTGCGTACGCATTGGAAACCTTTCTTACAGGGCTTTGATCATTTCCTCCTGCATGGTCTGTAGAGAATCTAGTAGAAGAGGAAGAGTGGAATCATAGTACTGATTCTGGTGAAGCTGGGCTCCTTTCAGTGCGAGAACATATTGGTTGTGGAGCATGTGAAGCTTCATGGTGGCTTTGTCATACCGCTCTCTGGCTTTTTCTGTCTCTTTTCCTGTATTGCACAAACGAAATCACCACATTAATAAACAGCTGCTTATACTTCTAAACTTACATAACAGTTTATTCCATAAAGAAGGATTCCTGAAGTCAGACAAATACATTCTAAACCTGAATAATTGTACGGTGGTCCAGCTGCAATACATAATGGGAAATCAGTAGGTTTATACAGCATTATTCATCTGCTATATATTCTTTCTCCAGCATACATTCATTACACACTATGCACACAGACTTATAAAGCTCCTCCAAAACTAGAACTCCTCAGCATTCAATGGCCACTCACTGATGCCTGAAATAATAGTTAAACTCTCTGCACAGCAATGAGAACACCTTATTCAAATTACCATTTAACAGAGCTGCTTATCTAGAGGGTCAAAGATTTTATTTTTATTGATTTTTTTTATTATATTTATTTATTTTTACAAACTTAGAACAATGTGCTCAGTACAGACATGAAAGCGTACAATCTTTTAAGTATTACTTTAAAAATAAAATTCCATTTAGTTTGTTAGGGCCCAGCTTCTGATTAGACCACATTTTAGGCAAACTTAATGGAGTAATACAGATAATCCAGAATGGCTCAAAAACTCTCATTCACAACTATCTTATACACTATATCTTTTCCAGGGAGAATTACAGTCCATAAAAATCAGATCTGCAGAAGGCAGGTACTTCTGGATGATTTCACATCTTACTGCAAATGTAAAAGTTGCATTATAAAGTGTGGGGATAATAAAAATAACTTTGTGGCAGTAAAGCGCTCGCCGACAGGTAACCACAGTGTGGTTCCCCTGCTTGAACACAAAGTTAAGCGCAGCTTGAACACTTGTCAAAATAACGATAGACAAACTTGTTTAAACTGTAGATATTTTAACTGCATTTGTCACAGTAATCTACTGATCACCATCCTAATGTGTTCAACTTCCAGTGAAAGCAGCACAAGGCAATATAAAACATGCCTATATTAAATTCACTAGGAGTATCCCATGTACATTACTATCACCAACATAAAAGTACATTACTATATAGCAGCAGTGAGTGGGGCATTCTGAGTTAACAAACATGTAATTACAAAGCGCTACAGAATTTGCTGGCACTTTATAAATAAATGTTGGTGATGACGATGATGTGGTAATAGCAGAAACAAGAACTGAGGGAAAATGCTGATGAAATGGAAGGAAAGCATAAATAAAACCACAACAATTATATTCGTTAATTGACAATTACGTGGGCGCCATTTGAGCACGGTCGGTGCCACAATCTCTGTCGCCAACCTATGCCGTGATCCCTCTATGCCCCCCCCCCCCGCCAACTCCTCTGTCTGTTCATAATATCCACCCTCTGCGCACTTTATGTCACAGCCCTGGTGGGGGCAGCAGCAGGACTCTGTATGCGACCAGGATAAATTGAATCCTCAATGATGGATGGGTAGAGTCAAATGGTGACAATATAATTAACAAATCACAACAGTCCTTTAGAAAATAGTGCTAAATAGTATTATAGGGTTATGTTACCCTTGAAACTTACATTAGGGTTTTTGCTTTTTTATTTTGTTTTCAGCACATCCGTATGTACATAAGCAACATATATAAATAAGATCTGTATAAAATGTGAGCAGTTACATCATCACATCAGCCTACTATACATTTTTAGGATATGATAATGTTCTGTGATGTATAAAACTTGCAAATATAGTTAGTGAACTCTTCAATGACCTCTGACAAACTATTTTTAACAATGAAATGTTATGAAATACTGAACCAAGCACTAGTCACATGACATCTCAAGGAGTAAAACGCACTGAACTCATTGAACCTATGTTCCACACAGCAGATGTGCCACTGTAACCTAAATGAACCATCATTTACAATTAAGCTGGATCATGCATGGATGGTGCTCATCGAATCAGGTAAAATACATTGGTTTACCAAATTAATTCCCTTTTATTTTTATGAAGCACAAGCTGCCGCGGCTACAGTCACACATGGTCTGATTCATCTTCCAGAATCAGCATCGTTTCAACACTGCCACTTCTGCCTTTGCTGGTTTCTAACAGATTGATTTAAATAGCCAAACAAATGGGAGAAAACAGATGAATTATGGCCAACCTCCACCGCACATATTTGTTTTTTGCCAGGAAACACTTTTTGTGAAGGAAATATTTGCAAACACGAAACAAGTCCACTAAAATGTAAAAGCCTAATTAAATGCACAATGATATTCTACTTGTCGCGATTGGCATAATGCTATGAATTATGTCGTTTTCAATATTTAACATGGTTTTGTCAAAGCAATAGTAAAACTGCCCCACCACCTAGGTAAATGTGATACTCTCATACTCCCCCCTCCCTATCCAGGCCCCCGGGGGTTGCACAATGTAGCCGCATGGCTCCTCTATTTCATACAGACACACTCCTCCAGCTCACACTCCCTTCCGTCACCGTGTAAAGATAATCCGCTCAATTGATTTGCTGGATCTATGTTACAGCCACAGAGGAGGCTCCATGCAGACTTTTTTCAACTAGGAGTAGGGGGCACATTAGTAAGTGGCAGTGTCGCTTTTAATAAATACACACAAAAAAAAAAACAAACACAATGATATCTAGAAAATTTTCTTTCATTACATAGTTGATGTTTAAAACTGAATCCTAAAATTAAAAAACGAAAAGAAAAATAAACTACACAGTCTTCTTAAAACCAGAGTAGACATATGCCTGCGCTTGGTTAATCCCATATTATACAAGGGCCCATAAATGCCCTATATGTATATACAACAAAAAGGCAACTGTTGTTAGTGCTCGTCATTAACACTGCGTACTGTGTGTATCTAGCAAAATGAAAATATGAGGTATTGGTTCATATTTTAGTCAAAATATTTAAGCCTGCACAAAAGCATCAATGTTACCTTATTGTATGCAGATCCTACACTGACCTACATGTTTCAAACACCATTAAAATGCATTTAAAATGAGATGCACTCACCTTCCGGGTACAGGGGCCGCTCCCAAAAAGGCCTTAAATAGGCCTGATACACAGTACATGACAAGATCTGATAGGGGCTAGATGTAAGCCCCTATAGCTGGGAGATGAGTACATTCAATTTAACTCATTTTAATGGCATTTGAAGCATATATATTTGCATAGGACCTGCATTCCATAAAATATACTCAAAAACGCCATAATTTGAGAAAAATCTATATTGAAGATTTCTCCTGAGTAAACTTCTAGACCAGGCCTGTCCACCTGTGGCCCTCCAGGTGTTGTGAAACTACAAGCCCCAGCATGCTTTTACAGTAGACAACCAGTTGATAGCTGGAAGGGCATGCTGGGACTTGTAGTTTCACAACATATGGAGGGCCGTAGGTTGGACAGGCCTGTTCTAGACCTTTGTCTTAATGTATAGTTCCTTGATAACGTGGCGGCCACTGCTGCATTGCTTTACAAGTATGATATTTCCTTTTATCTTTCCAGCTCACACGCATTACTGAATACTAATACTTAAGAAAAAGGTTTGATGTGCAGTGAAAATAAGACTTGAAACAATCATTTCATATATTTATGTGAATAATGTAAAATAATTGCAGCACAAGTGCTTCTTCTAAACAAAGGAGTTTCCCATTCAGTTCACATCTCACATAAAAGTGACCCTTTTTAAACCTTACCTTTTGCAACTGCTTCTTTAAATTTCTCCTTTGCTGAGTTCACTTCTTTTGTTAGTTGCCTGTAACTTAACTTCAACTTCTCCAATTCCGTTTTTGTTACCTAATTGTAAAAAAAGAGAAATACCTTTAAAGTTCCTGAACAAACTAAATAAAGTTGAAAAATGTGCTTAGAGTCTATAAACACTTTTTATACACTGCAGAATGCCACTTATGAGTTGTGTACAGGTCCTCCTTTCCCATTTATCTGTACACCTTATCAATTGCATTTCATGTTCCAATCACCCGGCTTAACCATCATACAAACATATCCTCAGTTATCCCCATTTCTCAGCATTCAGGGCGATTTCCCAAACTTGCTGCATTATTCCACATATTGACCATAAACCTAAACTGTTAGTCTCAGAAATTGCGGTTCATAATCTTTATCTCCGACTCTGAATCCAGTGTTCATTACCTACCATCATATCTCGAGGCATTGGAAGTGCAAAGAAAATTATGATGACAATGCGTAGCACTCTCTCTAACATACACTTTGCATAAATCTAATGCCGATATTATGCAGACAGCATAACATTATGCAATTATATATAAAATTAAAGCATAACATTATTTTGACAATGCATAGCCCTCTTTCTAAAATACACTTTACATAATATCAACACTAGCTTTATGCAGAGAATTTGTACTGTAAATTATAATGCTATATATAAAGTCACTGAAACGTTCTTTATATTAGGTCACAGAATACAGATGTACATTGTTTGGGACAAGTTGTATTAATTAAAGGTAAAGTTGTTTGTCTTATTATGAAAGGTGTTTCTTTAAAATTGCCCCACTGCCTAGTAAACATTTGTCCCAAGGCAAACTATGCCTCTAGCTGAAGACACAGAGGCTGACATAATACAGAAGAGGCAATATCATTTTGTTAAAAATCTTTATCTGGCTGTGGAGGTTGGGTGCGAGTGGGAGAACCAATCAAAAGCTACAATCTCTTGATTATTATCGGCCGGGGTGCAAGACGGAGGAGCCAAATAAAAATGGCTGCACGGGGGCTCAGGCTAAGGGGGAAAGGTGACTGCTAGAAGTGAAAGTTGTTGTTTTGTTCTTTGTAAAGAAAACTCCATATGTAGTCAGCTGACCCCATGGCTCTGAATAAGTGCAATTCAACAACTCAACTCTAGGATTGGTGATTACTGACATCACAACTCATTGAAATACATTTTCACGTAAATGCAAAACGTGTATTGTAGTCTAATTTGCATTATATACATGGTTTGTACAATACACATACAGTCTATTCTTTCAAATAAGTAATCTCCAACGCGATGTACAATACAACACAAGGGAATTCTACATGGCATAAAACTGCAGCCTTTATTTTAGGCCAGTTATCAACAAGTCTTTCCATTTCTATCTGCAGTTTTTCTCCTAGAGCATATCTTATGATAGGAGCAAATTATATAATTGTTATACTTTAATAGTACAGTGTTGTACTAGCACAGAAAACCATGAAAGGAGCTAACAATTTGGATGTATGAACCCCATTTAATATAGAAGTGCATTTCATATAACAATCTTCATACACAGGTTTGACAGAAGTCCCCTGTGTTGTTAGCTGTTAACCTATAGATGTAGATTGGACACTAGCTGTTGTTGCCCTAATTTGAAGGGTTCTGTTTACAGCTAAAAGAACCTTCTAGGATCGTCTGTACTTCCACATTGGATAGCCTAACAACTCTTGGACCATCCTATAGCCGCTAATATACTGTGAATTTGTGATTATACAAAAGGTGTGTACTATCTAATCAATAACTATCATTTTCTAGTTGCCGTTTGATATATGTTCTAGAGAATTATTTCCCTACGGGAGGCCTTATTGCATTGATGCACCTATGTTACAAATCTATGATTGGTGCAATATCTTGTATTGATTATATTCTCTGTATACAATGTTTCCTTTTTATTTTTTATTAACCATGAAAATGAAGGAGTTGGCTGTGGCTCGTGGGGGTTAAAGCTGTGGCACTCTGAAGGTTAGTGGTTTCTATGACATACAGCAAGTCTTCATATTATGTTTCCTAGGGGATGCAGTATTAAATTGCTAGAGCCAGAAGTTGATCACAACAGATCAACGTCGTTTCTTAAACAACACATTTGCTCCTGAATCCAGGGCATATGCTCTGCAGCTGGCACCTCTAGGGGCTCTAGGGGAACCCTGCTCCGTCTGCTATTTAATGCCCAGTCTGTGGTTTTCCGCCTGCATACATTCCCCATTCAGCCCATCATAACACTTGATCATATAAGTGGACCGGTCACTGCAGCCAACACCACCAATCATCATAGTAAAATAATTTGTAAAGAGGACATTAACATCCCAATTCACCAACTGGCTACCGGCTGTCACTGCACTACCCACATCGGAAAATGGATTAGCAGGACATGAACAATGAACATAATAGGAGCTCTGTCACTTGTCAAAAACTAACTAAAACTAACCCCCGAATAGAAAAATTACCAGATTCCAAAATTTAATTTTATAGTTACCTAGCAAGTCAATAGTAGTCCTAAACAAATAAATGAAGCTAATCATTGTCATTAGAAAGTGAACCAGTGGCTCTGAAGGATAATTGAAGATATACTGTTGGGACTTCATTCCAAGAATCTACCTTGCACATCTCTGCCTCGATCTGCTGGTGAATACTGTTGTAGCTCTTCTTTACTTGCTGCTTGTCTTTGATCATGACTGTGAGGCGGTGGAGGGGTCCTGCATTTAATTCCTCTGCATGGGTCTTCATAATCTTACTCAACTGTTCAGTCTGATGCACCATGTGCAGCCAAGACTAAAAGTTAACATACAAACCATTAATTCATACTGTTAATTACAAGTAGCTTTATATTGTTCAACATTAACACTGTGAACATTTATTCTTTCAAAAATTATACAGCAATACTATGTTAAGAATCCAAAATATACACTTTAAACCGAGAATTCCAACAAGAAAAACAGAAAATTAATTTTTAATCTCTCTCAAGTAAACACCAGTTTCCAAACTTTACTTAACCGGAGTCCAGTGTTGAGAATATCCCCAGACATCCCGTGCATGCCTGTCACCCCTTCCCCTCGCTCCTGCACCTTCTGGCAGGACACGTTTTGTCAGTGGATAATACTCACACAGTCTAGTAGTGAGGAGCAGCAGACATTACCAACATCCACCAACAACAGATGGAAGCGGGAGAAAGCGGTGATCATGCCCAGAAAGTGAATGTGATTGGTTAAATCTGAACACAACAGCGAGGTTATGAAAGTGTTCATGATATGTAACCAGCGTATTGTAGGTTTATTTGTTTTTCTTACTTTCACTTATTATTAGCAAAAATTGTCTATTTGTTTTCACTTGAATATTGTTGGTTGCATTAAAGGAGGAAAAGGATCAGACATGATTTATCTTGATTTACATCACAAACGCCTGCAATTTTAATAAGCGTGTGTAGACTTTTAATAACCACTGTATATACCAGCGCCTGATTGTGTTGTTAAAAGTGTTCTTATTTGTTTAGCAATCACTATGGTGCACGGACTGATTTTGAGCTCCATAGCTGCTGTGTTTCACAGGCTTGAAGCCAGTTGAAGCCACTTGTGCTTGCAAGTCACCTTTTACACTGAACTACTGTGCGATTGTAGATCCCAAGGAAAAACAATATACTGGGTAAGGAGGATGGATGGCTTAGATAGACAAGACAGAGGTGCCCAAAACATGCAGCAAGCCATACCATAATAATACATTCTGTACTACTTTTTGCTTACATAGTGTCCTGGCTTCCTCCATGCTTTGTACACTTCTGCTAGACTTCTGCTGCCCGACACAAAGTTCACAAATCTACCCGAGACCCAACATATCTATATCATAAGTACTCTGTGAATACGCCCAATTTTATGTATCATCATCATCATCATTTATTTATATAGCGCCAGCAAATTCCGTAGCGCTTTACAATTGGGAACAAACATTGATAAGACAATACTGGGTAATACATAAAGACAGAGAGGTAACAGAACTCTGCTTGCAAGCTTACAATCTATAGTATATATGTATGTATGTATGTATGTATGTATGTATGTATGTATGTTACAAAGAAGATATAAAATGATAAGTGTAAAAATTTACTTTAAAAAAAAAAAAATAAATGGGAGAGAACAGTGAAGTGCAAACGATCAAATCGGATTGGGAGAGAAGGCCTTGCCCTTATGGGTGTGTTTTGTTTCACAGGCACTTGAACAGCCATTAAAACAGTTAATTGAACCCTATAGAAAATCGCAGTGTCAGTCCACCTTAACCGTTCTACGTTGAAGTAACACAACAAGCTCCATTCTTGTTCTGTCAAACATTCTAAAAGTGTCCCTGTGTCCAGGCACCATTTCTTATTTAAAAGCGGTATATCAGCGCCTGAAACTACAGCTCTACAGAAATCTGCAGCTGGCGCGTAGTAAGTACAACCCATAAGAGATCATATTCTCTCTACACCTTTTCTAGTGAGAAAATCTGTGGAGTCTATCTCCCAAAGCCTCGCCTGTCAACTGTGACCATGTGACCACTAAGCTGATGCCTCTGAGGATGTATCAAAGAGAGGTAAATGATGATATATTTTTATAATAATTTTATGAGGTTATTTGTGGACCCATTTCTACTTAATTTTATTTCTTCAGTATGCAAGTCTGTGAAAAGGGCTACTAAAGCCAAAATGTATGGTAGTAGACAACATGTAAGTACTATGGGCCTCCTTCATACTAATCCTTTACACTACATGAACCATCAGCAGTTTGTATTCCAATGAATGGTAATAGCTAAAAGTTTTAGGAAGTGATACCTAGCACAATGGAACAGTCTCAATACATGTGTATTTCATCAAAATATGTGGTGGGGGAAAACCTACTGAGAAATCTACTCTCAAACAAATCCAGTAATGCTTACTACACTGAAAATCACCACATTTTATACCACACCCCCTGATAAAAACTATCCAACGTTTTCTGAAATGAAATGATGTATAAATCAATGATTTCAATGCTTTGTTTTTGCCATAGCACATTCTTTTTCTTCTACTACCATACCTAAGAATACAAACATTTTGCCTAGTGTGATTTCAGACAAAAAGTCAGTTTAAATATCAAGTACTGAACAGAGCATTGGAAAACTGAATCAATTAAGGAGGCACAAGCAAGAAGCTAAAATAAATGCTTCTAGCTCTTACAGAGCTCATCTGAAAAACATGAAGAAAGTATTGCATTTACATTAAAGCTGCATTACCACCTAGGAAAAGATGTTACTAATGTGTACCCCTCCACTTGTGCAGATCGACTTAGTTCACTATGGTTACATGATGGCACTAGGGAGAAAGGGAATGAGTGGGAGGATTAATCACACATCTCTTAACTGCAATTTGTGATTAGATTTCCCACTCATACCTCCCGCCCCCTCCATGTTGTTTGGACAGGCTGTAAAAGGAACGGACAAACCCTCAGAAAACAGCAGCAGGTGAAATAATTTCCTCGATGGTAGGGCAGCTTTAAAAGCCAGACACAACCAATTAGAAGAGGACATGTATTACATAAGGCTTTTGGAATTTCAGGAGGCAAACTTGGCAAAACAAACCCTAAACTAATCAAATCACTCATTTTTTATTTTAAACTCCCCCATCTCTCAGCAAATTTAGGAAAACAAACAAAAAAAGCAATGCAGTAATATATAGAGCAAGCCTTACCTTGGACACAGTGCTAATGTAATCTAGCTGAGAGGCACATTCCTTATCAACTTGGTTACAAAGATTTTGTAGGGTTGAGGCATAATCTTTGTCACTTTTAATTCTCAAAGACAAGAATTTCTTTACAGTTTCCAAAAGACGCAGCTCCCAGTCTTGTAGCTTTAGCAAAGCATCATGTGAGAATTTAAGATCCTTGCCAAACCCCATCTTCACCAAGGCACTTGGAGGGTCTGGTGTTGATAGAGAATTTTCTTTTGGTTAGCACATACCCGGACGTCTGAAAGAAAGCCAGAAGTCTCAATCAGGAAGAGGAACATTTGTGTTTCACTACTGAGTGCATGTGAACAATTCTCAAATAAAGTGGTATAACATATATAAAGTGTTTCATCAGCTCTGTATAGCTTTAACCTCCAATAACTAAGGGAAAATATATGATTTGTTAAATATGTGTTTACCAGTATATTATCTGCTGCAATGCGATTTGTTTTACTGCACACGCACAGTAAAAAAGTGACATTTTATGTTCAACGTAACTTGCACTTGTCACCCCCCTATGCAAGGAAAAACCAATCCTCCAGGGGGCGATATAAGTGCACGTTTCTTACAGTAAGTGTGGCAAGCTCCCTGGAAAGGTATGTTATTACAAAATGGGCCACCAACACCCCCCAAAAAAGAAAAACAATTAGTAACACCAGTGCTTATAGCATGGTCCTGTTAACACTAAGGCAGGAAGACATATAGTGTGAGGTACCCCTCACATGTGGCATCCAACACCAGGCTATGCCTGGATGGTCACACTATAATAGGGAGACCCTAAGTCATGTGTGCCAGTCTCAGCCTGGTCATCACATGGCAGAATTCCCTAGAGGATATCGGGCCTGCAAAAAAAAAAAAAGACAACAATACCACATTTTAGAATGATTTTACTACTTTACATTCATTTGAGCCAATGCTTATCTAAAATGAGGGGGAGGGTCACAAAATGTGTATTACAAAACTGATATGAATATAAAAATGTAACATAGAAATAAAATGTGCCACTCTGTATTTTTTCACATGCATATTCACCTTAAATCCAACTGTTTAGTTGTAGGGCAAAAATAACAATTCTAAGTTCTGTTTTCGGACCACTTGCCAGACACTACATAGACTCCTATAGCTCGGGTGGTTTTAAGAACATTAGAAATGATCTATGAAATTGCTTTGGTTGACAGCTTCAATGTAAGTTGCCCTTTCTTTTAGCTCTTTTTATACTCTTTTTTTACCTACTTTCTTTAATATCATCATCAGTTATTTATATATCGCCACTAATTCTGCAGCGCTGTACAGAGAAATCACTCACATATGTCCCCACCCCATTGGAGCTTACAGGAGAGGGAGAGAGAGGGGGAAGAGAGTAGGGGGTAGAGGGGGGGAGCAGAGAGGGGGTGGGGGAGAGAGAGACTAGGGTCAAACTTGTTTTAAAAGCAGCCAATTAACCTACTAATATGCTTTTGGCGTGTGGGAGGAAACCGGAGCACCCGGAGGAAAGCCACGCAAACACGGGGAGAACAAACTCCACACAGATAAGGCCATGGTCGGGAATCGAACTCATGACCCCAGTGCTGTGAGACAGAAGTGCTGACCTTAACATATAGGATACATTTTGTCTTAAAATTATAATTCAGACCATGCAGTTTATTTTTACTGTAAGCTATATTATACAAATTCCCACACACCAACCTAATGCACCAGATTGTTATTTTTTTTCTAGCATATTTTACAAAATGAAAAAACTACTTGTTGGCTCCTTTTAGCTACAATACTTTTATTCCCCGTATATAAGGTTTCTTTTTTACTTAACTATATTTTATTTTCACAGATCTATATTTAGGGGATAATGCACTGTTTAAATAGCCTATTTCTGAAATGTTTAAATACTTAAAATAGTAAATCCTGGAAACAATTAGCTTATAGATTAGTTATTGTTGAAAGAAAGTGACTGGACATAGGACAAATTGAGGCCGAAGACATTTAGGAAAGTTTGTGTGTACATGTGATCACCATTTCAGGTGTATTATATATCTACCTCATTCTGTCCATTTGTATTTAAGAAAAAACCTTGCACACTTAGCACAAATAACAATGGATCAGTAAGTTACTTGTTCACTTCTCACATTGAATACTCCTGGAATGCAGGAAGAGTAGTTTCTTAAAAGGCTCTGATGTGTAGGATCCTTAAGTGGAGGAGGAGAAACACAAATAAAAGGGACAGTAACATCAAAAGCTTTTATTGCTTAATTGAACCTTACATGGGGAATTTATGTTCCAGATATAATTATGTGCTGTCAGTGTCCTAAGGCGAGCTCAGAGAGGACAGAAACCTCCTGTAGAGCAGAAGGGCAAAAGCTTCTCCTTAATAGTGAACTCTGCAATTACACTAACCAAAACCAATCACAGACTAGCTTAAGACATACAACAAATATATATATATATATATATATATATATCACCTGAAGGGATAGGGAGTCTAAAGATTCCATAAACCCTCTACACTCCACAGTGAATTACGAGTAACCACACAGGCCCACCGAGTACAGCATAACTACCGGTAATAATTTTATAAGGGAGGAAATAAAGTATTCTGTAAACGTAATCAACATTTTTCCTTACAGCTCCATGACAGCACCAACAATATATATCACAGATTAATATATATTGATCTGATGAGCTTCATGATCAGAGGCCACATCTAGGCGTGCCTCGATATTCAGGTGACTGGGCCGCGTTGCAGTCCTAAAACCTACTTTATTGTGGCAGATGCAACTTCATCCAGGAAACAGATATAGCACTTGTAGGGTTTTCTTACAGATTCTTCGAAGGAGTCTCATCCACAGCTTCATAAAGCATACAGATGGCCGGACTGGTGATCTTGATCTTGGATCCGAGAAGAAAATAAAGGGATATGCGCACAACAAGACAGGCAGGGCTATCGCCTGTGATCTATGTGAATGCAATATAACTTTTAGGATGGAAGATGGTTCTGTTTAAAAAAACAAATTAATCACCAGTTCAGGTTCAATGGTAAAAAAAACAACTGTAGACTCTTGAAAGAAATAGACTAGATGTTTTAATATAGCAAACAACAATGATATTAGAGTATTTAGCTGTTAAAAAGAACTCAAGGCTGCAGTATGATCATTTTATCCAGTCCCTCATTAAGAAAGTCTATTAACAGAGAAATGTTAAGACTGTCCCAGCCAATCCTAACACATGCCTGTCTCACAAGCCTGGAATATGACATGTTCACTGCTGTTACGCAGTGCTTAAACTGCCTCACCTGAAAATCCCTTAAATTGAAGTTTAACATTTTGGTTGACAGATGGAGCTGTATCACTTCATGGGTGTAGCCCTGGTCACTGAAATAAGAGATTCTTGTTGGCTTGAAAGTTCAATGCTTCTCGCTCTGCCAATTGCATTAGCTGAGAGAACCACACAGCGGTGCTATCAATATGACCCCATGCCGTTACTTCCATTATCTTCTTCAGGACTCTCAGGTATGAGCTAATGAATTATTCCATTTCTGTGATAGTGCATCCACCCTATCTTTTCTGCGGGTTAGGCATTAGTATTTGATAACATTTTTCACTAGGGCAAAAGGACCTATTTCGTAAAATCCCCTTTTCGTGGTTATCCTAATAAATACGAATTTGTCCAACTAAATTTCCATTTGGCATATCATTCATATTAAATCACCCCTTTTCAAATAAAATTCTTTTTGCTCAGAGTTTCATCAATATAGGGCTTTTTGGTACCTCCGGGCTTGCTCTGATTAGCGACGGTGTTGTTTAAAAAGAAAGCATCTCTGCGGATAATCTGAATTTGGACCTCACGTCAGCTGTTCAAATTTCAGCGCAAAAGTGACATTCTAGCAAGATATGAAAGTACCGCAGCCTTAACTGTTATGTTTACTGACTACGCTAAAGGATTTACTAGTTTTTTTAGGACTGGCAAAGAAAAGATCACCAATTCTTGAGGAGTTTGTTTAATTGTTATTATTTAATCTTATGATTATTAACAAAAACCATGTTACATGAGAATGAAAGGTCGGAAACATGTTCCTGTAAACACAGCCATAGTATATGGGCCTCTTACTAGGGACTGAGCAACCACATTACTTTAGTTTTCTATTGTTCTAGAGCTCAATGTGTAAGCGCTGATGTAGAAATAAAGAATCCTATTAAAAGTAATATTCAAATTAATTTTGATAACCATATTAAAATGGCAGCAGTTAAAGATGGTTAACAAAATATAAGCTCTTGTGGGCAGCGTCCTCTACACCGTTAGTCTTCTGTTTGTCTCTCTGTTACATTGTATGCTGCATACAGTATGCTGTAATGTTGTACTTTTGTCTAGGTATTATCTGGTTTTCTATTAGTATTCTATTTACATATTATTTCTATATGTATTTGTTTTGCATTGACGTACCCTTCGGTCTGCGTGAGCAGGGGGACCAGAGCCGGATTAACCTGAGGGCTTTCTGGGCTAATGCCCAGGGGCCTCGGGCAGCTGAGGGCCCTAGCAAAGATTTTAATATTTTATTATTATTCTGTGCGGTTTCCTCTATATCGAGTCAGGGGCCTACTGATTAGGTATATTAATTCAATATTACTGGGGGACCCCAAAAACATCAGATTGGATATAAGTGGCTTGACAAATGGGGGCCTCAGAGTACCCCTAAGCTCAGGGGCCTACAATGTCTTAATCCGGTCCTGGGGACACATCACAAGCTACAATCTATTTTCCCAAGGCCTCTAAATTGGGGAACAAGCCACTTAGAATAATATTTTTGAATGCAGCTTTAAGTATTGTATCTGTTCTGTACTGTGTCTCCATATGCTCTACTCCTATACAAGAAAAAAATGTACACATGTAGATATATTCATTAACTATCAAACTCATTTATACCCAGACACTGACAGAGGCTGGACTAGAGAAACAGTCCTCAAATGAGGGGATGTGTTTGTAGGTAAAATACAGCATATTTCAGCAGTAAAATTCATAGAAATATTGTGTTTTTAAGAAAGCTATATTTCTCTTCAACTGAAGTTATCCATGATGGTCATAACAAACCAACACGGGTGCACTTTATTATTTGGGCTCAGGAAGCCTACGATATGAAAGTTATGCTGTTGATACATACATACAGCACAGCAAGAATCATCATTTGTTGTGTCTCAGTGCACATTGTTCCACAGACATTCCCAGCTGGAGTCAGTACTAAGAATGTGTAGACCCATTCTTGGCATAATAAAATGTAATAGATCTATCCACAATGCTCACAAATAGGTAATCTAGAAGTCAACTACATCTATAAATGGAAATAAAAATAGATCAAGCAACACATAACTATTACTAGGTTAAAAAATACATATTAAGTTCTCTAAATGGAAGACTATATTTTCTATTTTCAGACACTCTATCATTGCCTAAATATATATTTCAGGAATTGAAACCAGAATTAAATATTAACAAAATAAATGTGTAGATAAGTAAATGGTTGATAAGGAGAAAAACTGTCTGCAAGTAGTTATGCACAGGCTACATGTGAACTAGGGATCTCTGAACGTAGTGCTGAATAATAAGGAGTATGGTTAGTATAAAAATGCAGCATAGAGCTGGGCCTCAGGACAGCTGGCTACATGACTGCCTGTGAGCATTTACTTAGAGCTCTGCGCAGACCAATATAAGGAATGCAGAGAATCTGTCGATTTTTCTTTCAGGTTTCAAGCTGCCAGAACCCAGGATATATATTTTATTTTATGGACAAACATGGATTACAGATGAAGAACCTGGATGTTGGTGAGTATACAGGGGTGTTTTTTATTTATTTCAAATACAAACGAGGGTTGTGTTTTATTTATATTTTGTTTTCATACACTACTATTTGGGGGTTTTTTTTTGTTTTGTTTTTTATTTAAGTCTTAATGTTTTATTTTTATATTGTTACTATGCTGTATACTGTATTGTGCCGACTGGTCCGACGTGTATTATGTACTGTATTGTGCTGGCTGCCGGTGACATGGCCATTTGATTGTAAACAATCACAATGTCGCCATTTTAACCACATAAAACTACTGAACCTGTCAACATTTTGGTGTCGGCAGATCGTTCCCAAACGGAAACGGCAATAGAAAGTTGATACAGAGATAAATACACTAAGGTTATACAAAATAACAAAATAACTGTTGCGTTATTTTGAGCATTTTCTATTATTGATCAATGTCTTTCTCTCTCTCCAATAATAAATATATTATAAATATATTATATATATATTAATAAATAAATATAATATATATATATATATATATATATATATATATATATATATATATATATATATATATATATATATATATATATATATATATACACACACACACAAGTTAACCCGTGCATGATACTCATGCATTCTAGTCAAATCAAGCCACTTAAGGTCTTAAAAAGGTTCTTGTCATGCATTTGGGCCTAGCCCAGGCCTCCTCAGGGGAAGATCGTTACTTCCCGACGCAAGCACCCTTTTTAATGTGTGTTCATGAGGTAAAATTACCTCACGAAAATGAGTTTGACCCCTCAACTCGTAAATTTAGCCTTTACTACCCCTCCCATGGGGGGAAGGGGGGATGATGGAAGTTAACTGACTTGACTATTCTAATTTTTTTGTCAAATAATGTCAGTATACCAAATTTCAGGTCAATTGGATGAGCCCTTTCTGAGAAAATAGTTTTTTCCACACACACACACTAACGCACGCCTCTACACATGTGTGTTCATGAGGTAAAATTACCTCACGAAAATGAGTTTGAGCCCTACCAAATTTCAGCCCTTTTTGAATTTTTTTCCCCACACACTCTAAGAATTTAGTAGGTCAGTGTATAACTCTGCCCAGCAGGTGGCGCTGCAACTTGTTTTTTTTTTTTTTACACACACACAGACAGACGCCACTAAGCATTTATATATTAGATATCTATCCAGTGGTGATAAAAATCCATGTTAATCTTATTATTCCTATGACTTATCCTTTTTCCTCATGAGAGGGTGATATCCTCCCAAAATTTCACGTGTCACAGGTGTGGAAAAGAAGACAGAACGTGTATATAGTGAAGCATTTCTCAATAACTATACAAATATATATATAAAAAAAAATTCAAGCCAGTGACATAAAATTATGTGACACCACAACCCTTTGCGAGTACACTTACTCTCAAGATCACAACAACACATCTATCACCACAAATGGTAGCAAGTCTTTGGAGGAAACCCCTTTAGGAAAATATGCTTACTCAATTGCAAATGTGTGTGTATGTTAGGGAATTTAGACTGTAAGCTCCAATGAGGCAGGGACTGATGTGAATGAGTTCTCTGTACAGCGCTACGGAATTAGTGACGCTATATAAATAAATAGATCATGATGATGATGTATCGGGTCAGTCAGAAACCATAATCATCCATTCATTTGTCAAATTCCAAATGTTGAATCCAAAAATGCTCACATATATGGAATAGAAAAAAAAAAGAGGCATATAGTGCATTACCTCTAAAAACAATATTATGTATAAGAACAACTAAAAAGCAAAAAGAAAAAATAAGAACATCAACATGCAGGTATGGTGTCTCTTAGATCACATTGGGGTATTCTCCCAGCCTATCAAATTTTGTACATCTTATTCGCATATAACAGTTTCACTATGTGATGAGGGATAGGGCCGATGGAGATCTTTAAGATGATGAGGAGACCGTAGACAACGCATTTCAACCTGTAGAGGTCTTTTTCATATATATTTCTAGACATCAATATAAAATCACTTGGGGGCACTGGGTCACCATATTCGGCCAGTACGGCCTGTATACATTGTTACATTGAATCTACTAATGTCTAGAATTGTGCAGGAGGGGTGCAGCACCATTCTTACACAAGAATGTCACTCAATTCAGGTCTGATGATGGTGGTGGTGGAAAACGCTGTCTGTATTTGTTCCAGTATATCCCATCAATGCACGATTGGGCTCAGATCTGATGACAGAGCCACAACATATGGATAACCATCATGTTCATCAAATGATTAGACAGCTGAACGAGCTCTGTGAATGGGAACATTATCATCCTGGAAGACACCCTCTCTTTCAGAAAAAGAAATGCTGTAACATAAAGGCCATTCACTCAGTAACATTAAGAGAATGTGGCCCACAAGATCATGGTACAATAAGAACCCTGCATTGTTCTAAACAAGCACTTGGACTATAGAGTTTTTTTAGATAGGTGTAAAACGTGTGTTAATCAGTATTGGGAGTGATAATACATTGGACCATATCACCTTCCTCCACTGTGCTCTTCGCAAAACACTGAAACTCACAACCGTACATTACCAAATGTGATGAGCAGTTTGTGCACTGTAACCCAACTCAGATGTTCTGCTCCGCGATGTTCTCAATTTATCATTTTTTTTATTAAACTGACTGTAGGTTTACATTTATAGTCATGCAATTGTTCGCCTGTTTTGCCAGCCCGGTAGGATGAACTATCTTGGTCAAGGAAGCTCCTCCCAGCCAAACATGCCCAACAGGTCTACATGGTAGACTTAATTCAGGGCATTTGGACAGTCTAGCATTTCTATACAAGATTTTGGAATCATATCCAAATAAATGGATAAGCCACACCTGTGTGAAAGCCCTTGCTTTCAATATGCTTAATGTCCCTCGTTTCATCAGGTGTTTCCTTTTTAAGTCTACTACCGGTATATGTACAGTAATTGCAGATTTCTCGTTTCTGTAAGGAGTACAAATGATTAGGGTGCAATGAGGGTGAAACACAGTGACAGGCATCCTGATATACTTCAGGAGCCGCATGGGAGTCCCTCTAACGTTCAAAGGGCCACACATTACCATCAATCTCTGTAATAAGTTAAAGCAATGCATTTAATCAAAGAAACAGACACAGATCTGCATTATCATAGCAGTAGGCATTTTGAAAAATAATTTTAAGTTATAACCTACAAATCTGACAATAAAGCAGATAGGAGGTGGGAGCCACATGGGGATGCTGTCCCACTGTATTGAGGTATTGAGTGTGGTCCATCAGATAAAAGAAACCTTTTGAAGGGTACAAATCGCACCACTCCAAGCTGTACTGGTAGCGCATATGTTTCCCAGCAGGTGAAGTCACAGGCATATATGCTTAAACATGATCAGATAATAGTCTGGGCTTTCAACATCCTCTTCCCTTTATAATACAAAAGTACTATTTTATTATTTTATCGAGAAGCGTTAAAATTGTGGTTGGAAAATGTTTTGTGATTAACTACACTTAACATTGCAGGGAAGCTTAGAGATACGTTCATTAGCACATCATAAACACTATTTAAAAAGTGATGGTAGTATACTCTGAATGCAAGGAAAAAGTGAATGTTTTGAGCTAAGTAAGCTGAACTAGTGTTTTTGGGTCTTTTTTTGAGGGGTGGTGAGGTTGCTTTTTAATGCACAGCATATGAGCACAAATTACAACCTTGCATAGCCCAAATAATGCAAAATGATGCATCTGTTAACAGCATAAAACTGGACTGCTATGGTATTGCCATCCTTCATGTTAGACTAAGGTAGAACAATAGGTGGCTGGCTTTTGTTTTAAACCAAGCATGATGATTACACAAACAAAAAAACAACTACTTACATCTTCCCACTCCCCAGATGCTGTATTGTGGTCTACAACTAAATCCAGTTATCTGCAGTCACTGGTGTTTTATGCCCTTTGTCTAAAAACAAAAAACAAAAAACACAAGTTAGGACTCAATGAAAAATATTAACCATATTACAAAGGTCTGTAATTAAGTTACTGCTACATCATTGCAGGAATTATCGGACCACTTGCAGAACACATGTTTTAACAAACATTTTTTTCCTAAAGGGAAAATTATGAATTTTGTTGTACAAATATCTTCTAATACAGACCAACTACTGGAGTGTCACAGTAAGGATGCTATTGTATGCTTAAGAATATCTTTACATTTTCATGTTAGCTGGGACTGACAAGCATGAAATCAAATATTTCCAGGTAAATTCAGGTGTTTTTTTAGATTATGCCATTTACTAAACAATCTAAAACGGAAAAGTGGAGGTGTCGCCCACAGCAACCAATCAGATTCTAGCTAGTATTTAGCTGGTACATTCTAGTGCAGTGATGGGCAAACTGATACACTCCAAGGGCCCCACGGGTGGCCCGCTATCTTTCAACAGGTCCGCATATAAACCCTCAGTAATAAGTTAAACTAATATATTTAATCAAAGAGAAACCTATCTTTTACGACATATCACCAGGTATTGTGAACAAGTCTTACAAGATGCATTAAACAAATCTGCCATTAAGGCAGAAAGGAGCTGGGGCCAAAGGTGAAGCTATGGAGGGCTGCCTGTTGGCCACCACTGTTCTAAAAACTGATTACATGAATCTGATTGGCTGCTAAGGGCCACGCCTTGTTTTCACAAGCTTTAGTAAATCTACTCTAAAGCCTTCTTCCCCAAGTGCCATGCTTGGGAACCACCAGGGGTCCACTTTTGGAACAGAGCTATGGAAGCCATCCAAAGTTTTAACACTTTAAATGATGATGATGAACATCCTAAATATACTGATCAGTGTATTTATTAAAACGCCTTCAGAGATGTGGCCCCATAGAAATGATAAGTACTAGATTCAGCAGTATCTCTGGAACTAGGATGTCCCAGTCATGGGACATCTATATTTCTGCCAATTGGGAGGAAAATTAAGCTCTTTCAATAGAAAAAAAAAAAAAAAAAGAAAGCTGAACAATTAGCTTTGTGCTAATAATATAAACAACTATATGAGTTGTATCCTAGTATTTTACACAACTTGATTTGTTAACAATTGTTACTGTAACCTTTCTGGACTGCTTCCTCCATTTATTTTCCCAGACAACAATTACACCATCCCCTTCCCTAAATATCTTTTAAACTTCTCTAAACTTAAAATAACTTTGCGTACAAACTGCAATAATCTGCAAACATATCCACATGGGGACAGAACTTATTTTTATGTAAATTACACAATATTATACAGTGTGAGAGACAAAGAATAGTTTTGTTAACAACAGATTACATCATGTAAACTGTATACAGTACCTAGTGCATTCATTTCCTTGCATGCTGAAGCTGGAGTATTCAGGGCCAGGAGCAACTTCAGGCTGCTGGAGAAAAAATCCTGTTTGCATGGAATTCCTTTCTGCAGACAGAAGAATGCATGTGTCAGTAACATCCGCTTCAAAAAATTTTGCTTGGGGCTATGCATTCACAATACAAGGAACTCAGTACACTGATGAGGGATGTGAGGGAAAATGCACCAGACCACATGAGGCTCTGAACTGTCATTTTAACAAAATATTTAGATTTAAAATTAAATAAATAAATAAAAAGGTGTGGTACGGTCTAGATCATTCTTTCATACCCTATTTTCATCTCCATGATCGTTCTTTACAAGGCTTAAGGTAAAAAATAATGAAAGTGGTACATAGAACGCTGCTGGAATTAAATCATAAAGTATCATATGGTCCTTAAGACCTCTCTGTTCATCGGTTTTACATAATTTATTACAAACTACAATATAAAAATGCTTTAACCCAGTTATTAACTATCAAATGACGGCCAAGACTAACTACCTAGCCTAGATAAATCTTAATTCCCTGGATCCGATTTCTGAGCAATTAGCTGTGGCCTTTTATTTTATTGTGAAAGTCTAGGTTAAGGGATTTATATATTGTGCTACCTGATGATGGGAGAGGAGGCTTTGTATGTGTTTGTATTTAAACCAAACACCTGACATTTCTGTGTCTCCTCAGTAACTTGTGGTTATTATTGTCATGGCATTGTGAAAGTCAAATAATTGGATGAAGTTGTTTCAAATTAATAACCATTGGTTTAATTAGCTTTATTCGAATAATACGCTACGGTGTGGAAGGACATAATACGGTAATACGCAATAACACTAGAGAGCACTTCTACATACATTTACACTCACACATTCATTTGTAAATAGTTCACCTTAATGAAGTTTCAGCACATACTCTTTTATAATCAAATGTAATAAATTTAATAGTTTAAAATAATAAAGTTAAAACCACTGTATTGATAACTAAGGTTCAGGATAGGGGAAACGTATCATGTTTAGTGTCATGCTAATCCACTTTTTATTATCAGACATCCGCTAAAATTAGCTAAGTGATCGCACCCTGTGTATGCTAGTTATGGATGATAAAGGGTTAATGCTCAGAATGATATTGTTTTTGTAATGCTAAAAGACGAGTTTGAACCAGTATTTCGTCAGGAAGACACGTAGGCAGCTGTTGGAGAGTTACCCCCACCCTTGGAGGGCATTCTTTGAACCGACCTATGACCTGCATTGTACTGGATTGTCCTAAATCCTGAACCAATTGAAAAATGCCATGACATCACTACTGCTTTTTATGTACCACAAACTGTATATAAACCAGGCACTGAGACCATCATTCTGTCTACTTTGACCACAGGCTTCAGAACTGAATAACTGTATGCTGGATCCAGTGCGCTGCGTATGTATTGGCTGCACTTTATTTTATCTATTTTATCTTACTTCTGTCACTTGCAAACTAAGGCTGGGTACACACTGGAGCATTTTCGTCTAATAATGGGGCAAATCAGCTGATATACCACCATTCGGTCAGATATCATGTGAGTGTGTATAGTGCCACGATGATCTAAAGTCGTCCCAAAGTACCGATCATCGTTTCATTTGGTTGGTCGTACTCAATATTTTCCGACCAATCACGTAGTGTGTATGCACTCATGCTCACGATCGCCATAGAGTTTACAGAGTCGTGTTCTTTTCAGCCGATGCCAGCAATGAATGTCCCCGTGAATAAATGTAGAAAGTGTTGTAGAAGGAATAATTCATTTGTTCGTTCTGAGACCAAATGTTTAGTTTTAGACTCACAGAAGCTAACGAAATTCGTTAGGTCATGTGGATAGCTATAACAAGGCGGTTTTAATCATTGTGACAATGCGACAAGAATGAATGAATTAATATTGTGCTGTCATTCTCCGAAGACTAGAGGACCAGATGAAGTACCAGATGAAAAGCACAGATCTGAAGATAAATAGTGTCAGTGTGTATGCATAAATCGCCAGACTGATCAGACTTTCAGTTGTAGGTACAATCGTTTGAAATAACACGTCGGTGGAAAAATCTTCAGTGTGTAATTAGCTTAACACCGAAACGAAGATAATTTGTGAGGAAATGGAGTCTTCAGCAATAACAATGTTGCTCCTGTGAAACATGACAATGTGCAAGTGGAGTTATACCCTAGCCCAGTGGTCACAGGGGTGCCGTAGCAAGGACTGGTGGTAAGCAAGGCGGGGCATTACTTGCTAATTATTTTTGCTAAGGGGTGCCTTGAAAACAATTTGGAGACCCGAAGGGTGCCTCCAACTGAGAAAGTTTGGGATTCACTGCCCTAGCCCAATGGCCTTAACTCATGACTGTCAGATGTCCTCTTTGCCCTGCTCTAGCACCAGCGACTCTGCAGCTTAACTTCATTGCAGAAAGCATAAAACAGATGTGTAATTTCTCTACATTTGTAGCATATGAGAGTCTTTTATGTTTGTTTGTTTTTAGTAAATGTAAGTTCCTTTATTTTGTGTGAAAGGACACACACCACACAGACAGGCAACAATAGCAAATGGAACAAAAACAAATTGGTGTTTGGTCAGTAAAAGGTTAGCTATGTAACTGCAAAGCAAGAGACAGTACGGTAAGTATTTGTACTGACAAAAATAATTAATTATAGAAGGAATGATATCCCCTTTAATCATTAATTTTAAGAACAAAACACATACACAACATTTAACGGATCCTGTTTTACCACATACTTCAAATGGGTAATTTGTCTGACAAATATACAAGGGGATTTTTTTTCCTGTTACTGTATTTGTTCTTGTCACAACAACACAGGCAAGGTGGTCTTGCCAATCCCCATCAACCACCACTGTGTCTTTACGTATTAAGTGAATCTGCGGTAAGACCAAGTGGTTGTGTTTGTTTGTTTTATAGAAAAAAGTTTACATGTATACAGCAACAATTGTTTTCTTTCAAATTTAACTCTGAGACATCCCTTCAAAACACATATAGGTAGGGGGGTGTACCCACAATGCTTGTGACTTTGGATTTAGGGATATTTTACATATCTAAAACCTACCAACATTACATTTAAACATGATCCCTATATTTCCCCACACTGCCTCTGGCATTCTGCCCATCATTACCTTGTGTAGTAGAGCTAATCATAGTGTCAGTATGGAGGAGGCATTTACTGATCGTATGATTGACCTTATCACAGAACAGCAGGAAAACAAACTACTTTTCAAACTTGTTTTTCAAACTTTTTGGATAACAGGTTCTAGATAAAAGATCCCACATCTCTATACCTGCAAACTGTGTTTCACTGCTCACTTAAAGTCACATGTCTCAAAACTCTCTCTTCATGCTGGCCTATCCTACCACCTCTTGACCATCACCTCTTCTTCCTTTGCCCACCATATCCATTTTATCCCACTTGCTTCTACTGTCTCTCACCACCCCTCCTTCTAGAATGTAAGTCCCTCTACCCATAGTCTCATGTCTGTCTAAGTTCATCTCCCTTGCACTCATCTGTGCAACTGTCTCATGTAATTGTGATTTACTGTATTAGTTAAGTCCCATCTCTATCTGTAGGATTGCCTGGTGCTACGGAAACTGTGGCACCTTATAAATAATTAAATAATAACATCCCATAGATTGTAAAGATGCGGACAGGGTCTTTTAACCCCTCTGTCTGTCTGTATTACTCAGTATTGTTTTATTACGGTGTGTGTTCCCAATTGTAGAGAGCTACAGAATTTGCTGGCGCTATATAAATAAATAAATGATGATGATGATGAGGATAACATTTGGATAAACATAGATACAAACAGGTCTTACCCAATAATATTATAATCTTACAATTATTAGGCATTTACAGTTGTATTTCCCAAACACAAAAAGATGCATGTATTAGAGATGCTCAGGCTCGGTTTCCCGAGCACCGAATATACCCGAACTTTCCAGATCCGAGTACCGAGCCAAGCTCAGTACCCTTCGCGCTTTTTCAGAATTGAAAACAAGGCAAAACATCACCGTTACGTCGTCGGATTTCGCGATTTTTGGATTCCTTTTTAAGATCCAACATAACGGTAGGTGGGAGGGAGGATGGTCCCAAGGACGATTCCATCTTGCCCCATTTTTCTTTTCTGCCACTGCTGTGTGCCAATGTGTCCTAGATGTGGTTGGATCTGCCGTGTGTGCCATTGCTCTGTCGCTTACCATCCAGCCAGGTCGCTGCAGTATTTGTCCGAAAGTGTATGAAAATAATAATGTGATCTGTGAGGTGGTCAAAACTGACTGCAAATGACTTGAAATTAGTGTTATTGAATTTAAGAATAATGTAGGAACAAAAACAAAACAAAAAAAGAGCGAAATTATGTGAATTTAGCATATTTTAGGATTTTTTCTAAAAAAATCTAAAACCAAAACCCACGAGGGCAGTTTTGCCAAAACCAAAACACGAAGCTAATCCAGATCCAAAACCAATATACGGGGGTCAGTGAGCATCTCTAGTATGTATACACAAAACAAGGGCCTGTTCTTTCCAAGATAATCTAACAAAAACTTAACATGCCCTTCAATCATTGCATTGCTTCTCCACTATAAGACTGCACAGACCAGCAAACTTTTTTATTAACCTTTGAAATAGATTATATCTATAGCTATACAGAGTACCTTGGTAGTTCAGCTGCAATCACTCCTTACTTAGGCTGGGTACACACTACAAAACTTCCCAACGGATGTGTTATATACAACGACTTTACCTATTATATATTAGTATTCATAGCTACTTTATGCATGGTTTTCATTTACATACGTCAACAATTAAGCCCTGTGTACATATACTCTATCTGTGCCGCCTAATAGTACTAATTTTATGCTTCTGACCAGTGAAAATACAGTAGTCATTTACCAAGTATAATTGTATTGACACCAAATTCAAGTATATTTGCTTTGCTTCAACCTGACTACCTGGCAGATTTTCATTTTCGTTTTAGTTTTCAAAGTAGCCCTTTCTGTCACTATAAAATACATGTGTATATTGTAAACTAATCTCTGCTATAAAATAGCATTGTATTCATGTGTTCATTAATTTACATAGAAAGGCTATTTTGTTCTTCTTTGCCACCTCACCCTAACTCTAATGATTAGTAGGAAATAAGAAAATCATTCTTCTAATAGCAAACTTGAAGTTTAGGCTTTCTAATTATAAGCATGGTATGGGAAGACAGCACATCAGTGGATAGAAGTAGTAGACAATATATACATCCCAGTTATAAATATTGGTTAATGCTGGGGACACCAGCATGGGACCCTCATAGTGATACTATTCAGTGAGGTGGGTTATAGATAAAAAAAAACAATAGTTAAAGCTCCCCTTTAAAATATCCATGGATCCTGCAGTTTTGTGTCTTTGAGAGGCCATAGAACTCCTAGGTAACCACGATAATACAATGTGGTCAAGTTGAAAAGTTATATAAAAAAAAAAAATAAACCAGAAAGGTAAAACATAAAAACATGTTTGTGCACCAAAAGATATAATGAACTGGAAATACACAAAGAGCTTTAGTATGCCCCATTATAGATATTGACATCTTCTACTGATCGTTAAGGAACGTAAAAGTCGATGTGATATATTATGCATAAACTCGCTCTGCGCATGCCCATAAACTAACAATACCACAGAGAACACAAGAACATCCAATTCATCTTCGAGTGCAAAAGACCCTTACAATAGCCAACGATCTTATGGGTGGAACAGGGAGGGGAATGGACGTATACACATAGTCAATCTACAGTAAGGGTGTGCCAAGCTCAGGTGTACGCAGCAAAGCCCGATTGAAGCTTTTAGGCATCTCAAACGTACATGTTTTTCTGTTGTATCACTTGCACCAGCTGCAGCTCTGGTGTAAGTGCTGATTACTAGTGAGGATGGCTGTGTATACAAGCTAGAACATGTCTGCAATCATGAGCAACTGTATAAATTATAAAATATATATTATTTTGTTATTAATGACTATATTATTAACAGGTGACATTAAACTATTTATTTTTTCTGTACGTTTTTTATGACTTAATATTCCACATATGTACTGGATGTATCCTGCAGCGTATTGTCTTGTCGTATTGTTAGAGCAGAGCGCACCTAGACCCGTATTCATCAACCCACGTATCTTTACATCAGCTCCCTGTTGAATACTGATATGCGTATACCCGATTTACATGCATTTTTAAATAATAGTTTTTATTAAAGTTTTTGGGTTATAGGGTGCAGAAAATAAACAATAAAATGGGGAGGGGAGAAGGGAAGGCGAGAGGAAAGTAAGCAGGATAAAGGGCAGTACATACAAATCTAAACAAAAAAAAACAATACTTTTTTTTTTTTTAAAAAACCACAATACGTTGGTGTCTTCTTGGTGAATCAGGACCCTTGAGAGCATGCACTCTTGCCACCACCTGAGAAGAACACAGCACAATACAAGCTGTGCCCATCTATACAACTTTCCATATTACAAGACACTTAACACCCGCTTTTGCTTGTACTTATATTTCTAAATAGTTCTTGCCAAAGCTTGCATAATTGCAAACATGTGGAAAATATATTTTCTATGCACAAACAAAGAAGTATATAAATGATATCCATGTCTCTCAAAGGCAAAAGAAACACATATATAATTAGGATGATAATGCTTTAAAACCCTTTTCTGCGTTCTTGTTTCTCAACCAATAAATTAAACCTTACCCTTTCTTCTGTATTCAGTTAATAAACAAGGATTGTAAACCATACTATGCTCAACGTTTAAGTACAGTACTACAATCATTAACCAGCAGCTGTTCTTTAAAAAAGGTATATACACTGTGAAAAACACCCAGATACAGCGGACAAGCCAAAAACCATGTTTTTCATTTAAAGCTAGTAACTGATGATAGTTTAATAATGAGAGTAAAATAGTAGGCTGGTCCCTGCAGTATTACATCATTAAAAGATTATAACAGACTTCACCCAATCTAGAATTACCTAATCCACCCAAATCAAGTGCTAAAGTGAAAATAAAATTAACTGGTGCATAACGCAAACAAGTTCCTTAGCATTTGCATACTACATTTGAACACGGTTTCTATATAACATTCCAGAGCTCAACCAATATGGCTTTTGCCCACTGCACTGTGCAGGGACACCCCTTTCAAATGTCACTAGTAACATAACTGATAAGCCCATTGTAGATCCTCCTAACTACTTGTTCTAAATAGATCACTTGCTTTTGACACAATAAACCATATATTACAGGTAGTGCCCATTCCCTTAAACTGGGTACACACTACAGGTTTTTACCAGATTATCATGCCAATCACACAATAATCGACTATTCGGTCCGATATTGCATAAGTGTGTATACTCCCCTGATCATGTTTTATTGTACCAAAGCACATTGTATCATTTAATTTGATTTTATAACCGGACTAAAAATCTCTATAAACAATGTCGGGCAAATTCTGCAGAGTGTCAGCACTCACGACCAGCAGTGTAGGCAGATCTACATAGAGTTTACAGAATCACAATCTTTTCAACAGATGGTTATGACAGATGAAGGGCACAGATCTGAAGGTAAGTGTGTACACATGAATCTGCTGATCTGGACTTTCAGTCATTGGTAAAATAGGTAAAGATATTGCATCAAGGAAAATTTTCTGTAGCGTGTACCCAGCTTCACTTACATAGCTCTTACCTGATTTTTGTTCTACAGTAAGATTCTAACTAGCCATTCCTACACAATGGTCAGTTAAAGTATAAGGCTTAGCCCTAATCTGCTTTCTTGGCAGCATATCATCATATGGGTTACAGTATCACAGACTAGTAAAGGGACCTGGGGGAGAAGGGTAGTTAGTCTAAGAGTGGGCCCTAAGATCTACCAGGTAACTACTTCGGTTCCGTGAGTAGAACTGGAACAGAAAAAAAGTGCTATCTAGGTGGTATCAGTGTTCCAGTCTCCCTGCCAAAGTGCTCCAGCTATTGTGATCCCCCTCCCCATATGGTGGGAGTATGTAAAAATATTGCCATTGTGGAAAGCGGTGATCTCCTCATCTACAAAGTTTATGGGAGATAATGTTCCAGATAACCATAGCTCTTTACCTAATACCAATGTCCCATTATAAAACATCCGTCCAAAAGTATCTAAACAATGCAACAAAGGCAGTAATAAAGTGCCCCCCCAGTTCTCCCCAACCGGAGATACTCCTCTTCTCCATCCTTGAAAGAGTGCTTTTCTAGGCTACATTATTACACAGTATGAATGATTATACTCATCATCTGCAGATCAACTTAATGTATTATGTGAAATCTGATGCAGGTGGCTGGAATTTAAAGCTAAAGTGAAATACTTTACAAACTGTAAGTGACCTCTAGGATTAGAGAATCGACAACCTGGATTTTTAACATTTTAATCTGCTTGTCTAAGCGACCTGAAACAGTATAACCCCCTCTTATGGCACCCTCATGGACTGGACCCTATGGCCTCTTAGGCCCTATTTTCTTTCCAACATCCCCCGTTCCCTATCTCCTGCCCACTTCTCTAGCCCCTCCATTGTTTTGTTAAGTTCTTATACATACAGGGTTAAGTCTTGCAGACAGCAAGAAGCTGCTGAGCAGCTAAGGTTGCAATACCCGCCCTTACCTCTAAGTTGTCACCTATAACACTACAGAAGTCACAAAAGGTGACAAGGATGCTTATCCTCTTCATAAGCACTACTATTTTATATATTTCCATTGTGTTTGTGTATATGTAGCATTTGTGTAAAATTTTAAACCATTGCACCAAGTTTTGTTTGCTTTTAATCATTGTCACTATTGATAAAAGCTTCAGAACTTTCTATGTGAGTGCAGATAACATGTCTATCAAGAGACTATAGTAGTCTAAGAATTCACATGCTCCTTCCTTCCTTATTTATTACAACAGAACCTGTCAGGAAACTCTATTCTCAGGTTTTCACTTTGTTGAAACAATGTTCATGTATTCTGAAAAAGATTTAAAAGCATTTATACACTTTTGCAGATGTATTTAAAATATATCCTGTATTGAAGTATAACCGAACAGTCTCTTTTGCCAATAAAATAATTTGCAATAATAAGCTAGATACACTCTCTAGTATGTTGTATTTAGTAAGTGCTTGGAGGTGAAGTTATCCTCTGCATTGATGGAGCAGGAATCACACAGGAACGTGTATACAAAGTCAGCAGTCGCACTGCACAACTCAAACTGCTTCAAATTCTATACTGCTACAAAACAAAGTTGTGTGTTTTTATCATTATGCAACAAAACATGAATATGTTTGCAAATTATCTTGACATCTTTAAGGTTTAAGACCTCACAGCTGTTTCCCACGTTGCTTTCTGTAAACGTAAGAAAAAAACATTGTGCACAAAATATGGTAAGTAGAAATGGGGCTGACTACAGTACAAATTCTCAAAATAAGGAGAGTTCTGAATAGTCCTTACAGGATAGAAACAAACATGGTACAATAATATAATTTAGAAGTCAATGTATCTGGAATGTTTTTAAAATTTCAATAATCATTGACCTTAAAACGGCCAAATGACATATCCTCCAAATAGTCAACATGTCCAAGATAGTTGTATTTTTCCACAAATGTTTTCCGCAGATTTTCATTCATTTATCAAGATTTCCTTAATTGAAACGCGTCGGAAAGGGGCGGTGATCAAGAGGTGGACTTAACCAGCCGGCTACCCGATCTATTGAAAGGGATTAGTTTTTTTCTACACACTTATTTCCATCCTATATGCGATCCCATACCAGAGAGATTGACACAATATATCAGAAGTTCTTTATTGTGCCTTTCTAAACCACGTTGATTCGAGATCTTCCTCTTGTAAGTTTGATATCAAATGGGTTTTATTCATATCACATGGTGTCCTAAGTAAAAGGCCATATACACACTGGTGTCCACGGGTTTTACATCATTCCAATTAACATGCATGTTACGCTATGATGTGACTCTGGTTTATTTTTATGTATGAACATCTGCAGAAAAGACTTGTGGAAAAATACAGCTATCCTGGACATGTTGACTATTTGGAGGATATGTCATTTGGCCGTTTTAAGGTCAATGATTATTGAAATTTTATAAACATTACAGATACATTGACTTTTAAATTATATTACTGCACCATGTTTGTCCTATAAGGACTATTCAGAACTCTCCTTATTTTGAGAATTTGTACGGTAGCTAGCGCCATATCTACTTACCATATTTTGTACACATAATTTCTTTACATACTTGGATGGATTGTATGTAGGTTAGTAGTGGACAGCTCTAACTCATTAGCACGGACACACCTAAATTGCTTTTGTAAGAAAAAACATGGCTTTTCTTTACCACTGTGTTGTAAATAACTGTTGAGATGCACAGGCCACAATATATACTGCAGACATTTTCTTTAAACATTTTGCAATTGTATTTTAGATTATTATGTGTTAAAGTACTAGCTTTCATTTTATTTGCTGTAAATAAGAGAAATGATAAAAGTATGCCATAACAGCATACATCAGTAGGAATGTTTCTATGCTTCACAAAAGCAAATGGAATGGTCAACTTAACATAAGGAATGTACAAACGGTAAGCAATATTTTAGATCAACTAGTAAAGATAATTTGCTGTTGAGCAGTCAGTACCATATTATGTGTGAAATACACCAATTACAAATGGTAAACTACACTCACCCAATATGATACTACTAATCATCAGCAGCAGCTATTTATATAGCACCACCAATTACACAGCTCTGTACAGAGAACTCACATCAGTCCTTGCCCCTCTGGAGCTTACAATCTAAATTCCTTAACATGCATATACTATCAAATTGATCCGTGTGTGTGTCTGTGTGTGTTAGGGAATTTAGACTGTAAGCCCCAATGGAGCAGGGACTGATGTGAGCGAGTTCTCTGTACAGCGCTGCGGATTAGTGGCGCTATATAAATAAATGGTGATGATGATGATATATACACACACACAGTAGGGTCAATTTTGATAGCAGCCAATTAACCAACTAGTATATTTTTGGCACATGGGAGGAAACTAGAGCACCAGAAGGAAACCCATGCAAACAGAGGTAGAACATACAAACTGCAATAAATAATAATAATCATAATAATAATGCTAATACAAAATTATATTAACTTCTTCAATTGCTCCTCTGTTATAAATGTTATCCTGTGGTGAACATTTGACAAGAACCACTACCAGGTGCATCCAACAAACCACCCCAAGAGAAGTAGTTATTGGTAACCGAAACTTAAACAGGATCTATGTCCAGAACTAATTCCTAAATCTGGGACTAACCCTGCAAATCAGAGACAGCAGCCAACTATGTACTTACAAGGGGTGTTTGAAGGTTAATTCCTAGCACCATTCACACTGTACTAATGTCTACAAGGGAGGGGGTCACTGTACTGGTCTATGACACTTTATATATATGTCAGATGCGGGTGGTAACAGGAGCCCTGTCTACATGCTAAGACAGATCACCACTGCTCCATGATGAACAATCCATCTCCCTCCCCGGGCCGACACCACATTTCCCATCAGCCGCCGCTTCCCGACACCTCCCTTCAAGCCTTATGGAAAACCTGGACATAACTCCCTCTTCCCTCCGCCCCCTCCAGCTTTCCGGTACCTTCAGCCCAGTGACACCACACCACCCGGAACCTCCGATACCACCGACAACAGGGACCCCGTCAGGCCGCGCGTCACCGGACCGTCGGCGTCACCGCTCCAGCCAATGGAGCACCGGGATAGAGGAGGAGACCGGGCACGTAACAGCCAATCACGGGAGCCGGAGGAAGTCATTCAGTGTCCAGCGAGGAAGGGATGGACGGTTGGGTCATGTGACCGCTGGATGTGTAAACATGGAATACTGGTCCTCCTGCACCAGCTCTGGTCAGTGGCACTGTGCGGCATACAGCCTCTGAGAGAGGGGTGTATCTGACTATAGGAGCTTGTTAGCGAGCTGTTCTCATGGGTTTGTTTCGGTATTATAGGAGAGGCATTTCTGCCTAGTCTTGTAGGGATACAAACCAAGGCGTTCATTGCTGATGCTTTATGTAAGATTGTATCGTCACATCAATCAGGGCCAGTGCTAGCTTGTCTGGCGCCTCCCTGCAAAAAATTAAATTTGTGCCTTCCTGTTTTATCAATTATTTGTTCATTCACTAATGCTTTACTTCTTTTAATACAAATCATAATAAAACTCTAATAAAGAGAGTAATATAAATACATACATTAAACAGTGAAAATGTATTGCTATAGGAATAATATACATGAAGAATGTGCATTTTTTTGTAATAAAATGTTCCAATTTTGGCCAATTTGGTGAGAAGTATAGAAGAAGAAAAAAAACGCCCCCTTCTTCACACTGTGCCCTCCTTCATTTCATCACACTATACCCCCTTCATCACACTATGCCCCATCATACTTGGAGCAACACAGTGGCCTAGTGGTTAGCACTTCTGCCTCAGCACTGGGGTTATTAGTTCAATTCCTGACCATGGCCTTATCTGTGTGAAGTTTTTATGCTGTCACCCGTGTTTGCGTGGGTTTCCTCCGGGTGCTCCGGTTTCCTCCCACACTCCAATAACATACTAGTAGGCTAATTTGCTGCTATCAAAATTGACCATAATGTCTCTCTTTCCCTCTGTCTGTGTATATGGTTAGGGAATTTAGACTGTAAGCTCCAATGGGGCAGGGACTCTGTACAGCGCCACAGAATTAGTGGTGCTATATGTATAGCTGATTATGTGTATTGCATATGTCTCCTTGCATAATTAGATACAGGTGTCGCCAGTTCTCAGTGGTAATTTGACTATTTCCTGTCAAGTAAGCTCTCCTCAGGTAATCCTTCCCAAAGCCTATTCGGACTTCTTGGACGTCTTCAGCAAAGTTGCCGCAGAACAGCTACCTCCTCAGCGTCCTTGGGATTGCCCCATCGATCTGGTCCCAGGAAAAAGTATACCTAGGGGTAAAATCTTTGCGTTGTGATTACCAGAGACTCAAGCTATGTCGGAGTACATTTCAGAGAATCTCGAAATGTTTCATCCGGAAATCCTTTTCCTCGGCTGCCGCAGAATTATTTTTTTTTTAAAAAAAAAGGACGGTTATTGATTATTATATTATTATTATCGATTATTATAAGCTCAATGCCATGATGGTGAAGAATTGATATCCACTCCCGCTTATTCCCGAATTATTCGACCACATCCGTGGTGTGCAAATCTTCACTAAACTGAACCTTGGGGGTTCTTATAACTAGAGATATTCAATGACCCCCGTGTTCTGGTTTTGGTTTTCGGATCTGAATTAACTTCGTGTTTTGGTTTTGGCAAAACCGCCCTCGTGTGTTTTGGTTTTGATTTTGGATCTGTATTTTTTAGAAAAATTGATAAAATATGCTAAAATCACATCATTTTGCTCTTTTTTTTTGTTACTACATTATTATTAACCTCAATAACACTAATTTCAAGTCATTTGCAGTCAATTTTGACCACCTCACAGGTCACAATATTTTATATATATATACAATATAAAAGTTTGCATAATTAAAGTAGCACATGATCTACTCACAACGAAGTGAAAGGGTTAAAACTCATCCTGCTTGACTTCTCTGCATCCTTCAACACAGTTGACAAACATCTTCCCCCTATTACTCTAACCTCCCTTGAATTTCACTGTTGTGTTCATATATTATTCACCCCCTTACCTTTCTAAATGCTTATTCATTGTCTTTACTTCTGGTAATCCTGCCCTCCATTCACTCTATCTGGTGGGGTTTCGCAAGGCTTTGATATCGGCCCTCAGTGTTCTCTCAGTTAACTAATATGCTCCTTTGGCCTTCACTACCACCTCCATGCAGATGGCACCCAAGTCTACCTCTTTTCACCTGACCTCTCTCCTTCTCTTTAATCCTGTTAGTCTAACTGCCTCTCTAAAATCAGCATTTGGATGTCCAATTCTATCTGAAGCTCATGTCTAAAACTGAGCTTATCATATTTCCTCCTCTCAGTGTCACTATCCACCTCTACTCTCCCTCATTGTTCACATCAAGCTCTCCCAAGTCACCCAAGCCTCCCCTGCCATGACGTCAGCCTCGATTCCACCCCCAGCTTTACTCCTCACATCCAGTCTCTCATCCTGTCATGATGCCTGTTGTTCCGAAACATTGCCAGAATATGCCTCCCTAATGTACTGCAACCATCTCCAATCTGGCTTTCCACTCATCTATCTATGCCAGCTGCTATCCATCCTAAACGCCTCATGGAGACTAATGTTCCTCTTTTGCCACACCACATCCACTGAATTAAACTGCTGGTTTGAAAAAGTGGATGTTGCCTGTAGCAATCAATCCGATTCCAGTTCTCATTTATTAAGTACATTCTACAAAATGACAGATATAACTGATTGGTTGCTATAGACAACATCTCCACTTTTTCAAACCAGCAGTTTAGTAAATATACCCCAAGCAGCTTTCATCAGAACATTTGGTATGAAAGCCAGATATTCTTACAGGATTTTTCGATCTGTATATAACCTTCCCACATCCTGGTCTCCCTGTGCCTGAAGGCATGACATTTATAAGAACTTCCCAATAGTAATTGGTGTTTATGATACCAGTTTATATCCAAACAAAACACAATGGACACAATATTATACTTTAAATGAACTTTATTGCACATTCACAAAACAAATAATATACTATTTCTATAACACTTTTCATAGCTACAACACTGTAAATGGCATTTGAAAATATCTGAACATACTCAATAAAATAGTTGAAAAAAGAATTCCCCCAAAGCTCCCTCTTTTAAATCAATAGATGTAATCTTCTTTCTCTATACTTCTCTTTCATGTGCTTAATTGTCTTGAGCAGTTGTGAGTATAGATGGAGATGAAAAAACTGTATCACGCGCCCTAGAACATGTATCAATTTTCCTTGAAGTATGTACCAGTTATCCTTGTAGTACGGTGCTCGCCAGGTCCTTTTGCTGCTTTTCCTTGAAGTCTCTTAGTAAAATAAAAACTCCCCCCAAGCCCCTATGTATCTCTTCAGTAGACTCTTAAATTCTTAAATCAAGAGGGATTATTTTCCTTCTCTCTCTATACTTACCCTTCCTGTGCTTAAATGTTTTGAGCAGTTGTGGTTGTACTTGGAGATGAAAAAACTGTATCACGCGCATTAGAACATGTATCAATTTTCCTTGAAGTATGTACCCGTTATCCTTGTAGCTTGTTGTTCAGCCTGGTCCTTTTGCTGCTTTTCTTTGTAGTCCCTGTTAGTAAAATAAAAACTCCCCCAAAGTCCTTATGTATCTCTTCAGTAGACTCTTAAATAAAGAGGGAATATATTTCTTCTTTCTCTATACTTACCCTTCCTGTGCTTAAATGTTTTGATCAGTTGTGGTTGTACTTGGAGATGAAAGAACTGTATCACCGGCCCTAGAACATGTATCAGTTTTCCTTGTAGTATGTACCCGTTATCCTTGTAGACTGTTGTTCAGCCTGGTCCTTTTGCTGCTTTTCTTTGTAGCCCCTGTTAGTAAAATAATAACTCCCCCCAAAATCATTGTTTTTCTTTTCAGTACTCTTAAATCAAGAGGGAATATCTTTCTTCTTTCTCTATATACACCCAGCTGCTGGACCCCTTTAAAAACACTCCTGCCCTTATTGTCTAATACCGTTTCCTCTCTTCCACCTCCGCCATCTGCACACGTCTAACCTATCCCTCTTTTCCACCTCTCACACCCTCCTACCTCTACAACCTCCCGCCTCCCACCAGTTCCCACACTACCTCCCTACTCTTCTCACCCCGCCCCCCACCACCTCCCTCCCCTTCTCACTCCGCCCCCACTAACACCTCCCTCCCCTTCTCGCCTCACCCCCCACCAACACCTCCCTCCCCTTTTCCCCAGCCCCCCACTTACACCTCCCTCCCCTTCTCGCCTCACCCCCACCAACACCTCCCTCCCCTTCTCACCCCGCCCCCCACTAACACCTCCCTCCCCTTCTTACCTCACCCCCCACCAACACCTCCCTCCCCTTCTCACCTCACCCCCCACTAACACCTCCCTCCCCTTCTCACCCCGCCCCCCACCAACACCTCCCTCCCCTTCTCACCTCACCCCCCACTAACACCTCCCTCCCCTTCTCACCTCACCCCCCACCAACACCTCCCTCCCCTTCTCGCCTCACCCCCCACTAACACCTCCCTCCCCTTCTCGCCTCACCCCCCACCAACACTTCCCTCCCCTTTTCCCCAGCCCCCCACTTACACCTCCCTCCCCTTCTCACCCTGACCCCCACCAACACCTCCCCCCCCTTCTAGCCCCGCTCACCAAACCTCATCCTATGTTCAGTAACTGCTGCAGAGTAACCTCCTCCTTTCCTCAGAGCCTTCAGGCTGGCAGGTCCTGCTGCTTTCATCCTGTAGTGAGAGATGTCTTGTGATCAGAAACTTCCCTTTATATAGGCCAGTGCTTACCATGTAACAATGGCTGTCCTTATGTCAGACATTTGTGATGAAATGGGTGTGGCTGGTGGGTGTGGCAAACATCTTACTTGTCATATGGGTGGGGCTGCTTGAGGTGAGCCCCACCCAAATATGTAAGAATAAGTTATAGGCTCTTTTCATTGGATAAGGAAGCAGGGAGGGACTAAACGTAGTTCCTGCACCAGAATGTAAGACTGCACCTTAAAGCAGAAATACCACATAGGTTGTGTTTTTTTAAAGGTACCTTAACATAATCCATCTGGAAAAACATGTACATTGTATTTCTTACATTAAAAACTTTCAGAAATTGTTATATTAATATGGTCTTTGTATTGAAATGGCAGGTGGTGGTTTTCCCTTATTGACAGGGGCGGGCTGGCCTGGGGGGCAGGGGGGCATCGGTCCCCCGGGCCGCTCATTTTCACTGCTGTTAGGGCCGGGAGGCCGGCCGGCCGCCCCCCTTGGAGTCAATTTTGGCTGCATTTTAACGGCGGCCGTATCCCATGACACGGGATGCGGCCGCGTCAGCGCACAGGCGGCCGCATCACATGACACGCGATGCGGCTGCCTGAGCGCCCCCTGGGCTGAACTCTGCCAGCCCGCGCCTGCTTATTGACCTTTTCCTTAATTCGCATTGCAGCTGCTCACCTCTCTGTATTATATACATAGACATCCCTTCTGATTGACTGTTCGTTTATTGACCCTTTTCTCGAACAGCAAATAGTGAGCAAATAGAGTCTAATAAAGAGGGGTAAACGAGGGCTGTTGGCTGAATTTTTATTGTCGTGAGTCTAATAGAAATGTAAACAAGCTGCCAGGATACCAGGTACATGCTTCAAGGATAATTGATACATTTTTCATTTCCAACTACAACCACAAATCCTCAAAACATTTAAGCACAGGAAGGGTAACTATAGAGAAAGAAAAGTTGGGAGTAGTCTAGGACGAAGGAGGGAGCGTCTTTGTGGGTGGGAGACAAAGTTCATTGGGACAGGCTGGGGGAAGACGAGTGTGAAGAGATTAGAAGCACTGAAAGGGGAGTCAATGGGGATTTTGAAATCTAATAAAGAGGTAATAAAGAGGTAAACAACCTGACTGAACTACAAGAATAACAGGTACACACTTCACGGATAATTTATACATTTTCTAGTCCTCGTGATACAATTTTGAACTTCAACTACAGCTCTTCAAAACATTTAAGCACAGGAAGGACAAGTATAGAGAAAGAAGAAAGATATTCCCTCATGAGTTCAAAGTCTATTAAATAAGTAAACATTGGCTTTGGTGGAATTTTATTTAATTAACAGAACCTACAAGGATAAGTAGCAATAAGACCTGACTGAAGAACAAGCTACAAGGATAACGGGTACATACATCAAGGATAATTTATACCGCTTTCATACTGCCGCCCCGGCAATATCCCGGGTTTTTCAAGCCGGGTTTTTGCCGGATCTCGGAGCGTCCCAGCTCATAAACACCATTCATACTGCACCTCGGACCCGGGAATTTCCCGGGTTGACCCCATTCATACTGCACAAGTCTGTGCCCTGGCAATTTGTGGGAGTCATCACCAGAGCAGTTTTCATTGGCTGAAAAATGGTGATGTCATTGAAAGGTGACTGGTTTTTTGAGGTGGCACTTTTTCAGTGAAATAAAAGCAATTTTCTCCAACAAACTCCGATTCTGCTTCAGCTTGATCTGCACTCCACCATCCACCATTTCTCCTAAACTCCTTCTCGAATCTTCCACGGGCTCCCACTGATGACATCATCCTCCAGAGACAGGCAGACAGCCAATCAGCTTGTTTTGTGTTTAACACGGGTTGAAAAACCCGGGTTGCACCTTTCATAGTGCAGGCAACCCGGGTCCGACCCGGGAATTACCCCTCGATAAATCCCGGGTTGAAGACCCGGGTTTTTAGACCCGGGATTTTTGACTTGTACCATTCATACTGCACCAAGACCCGGGTCGTTTGAGCTCGCCCCGGCAAAAACCCGGGATTTTGGTGCAGTATGAATGGGGTATTACGCATTTTCTAGGGTTCATGACACATTTTTCTTCTTCAACCACATCTCAAAACATTTAAGTACAGGAAGGGTAAGTATAGAGAAAAGATGTTTTCTATTGATTTAAGAGTCTAATAAAAAGGTAAATGAGGACTTTAGGCAGAAATTTTTCCCCACTTTTTATAGAACTTAAAATATTTACAAAAGGAAACATTAGAAGAACAGTTGCAATGTACAAGTACCGACAAGTTTCCAGACAACAGGAGGTTCAAGATGTGAATGAGGTAAAAACGAAAAGTAAAACGTAATTTAAAGGATTGTAACTTAGATAGGTTTTACAGAAATATTATATGTTGTTTGTATTGTGAACCTATTCAATAAAATCAATTTAAAGTATTATATTAAGTCCATTATCATCATCACCATTTATTTATATAGTGCCACTGATTCCGCAGCGCTGTACAGAGAACTCAGTCACATCAGTCCCATTATGTTTTTCTTTAGGCATTAAGTGGTATCATACTGTACAGACCAATTACTATTGGGCAGACATTTAAGTGTCATGTTTTGAGGTACAGGGAGATCAGTATGCCTTGAAAGTTATTTATAGATTGGAAGATCCTGTAAGAATATTCAAGTTTCACAACAACTAGTCTGATGAAAGCAGCACAGTAATTTTTTTAGGTGAACCAATAGTGTATTGCTATAACTTTCCTAGAATTTGAAGACTTTCTGGGTATGTTTTTCTTTTGAAGAGATGCCTCCACACAGTCTACTCTTATAATGACGAGAGATAAAAAGATCAAGTACGGGGGGTGCTCTGGATCGACATGTAGAGAATGTATTTTTTAGTTGCTATTGTTGCTATTGATATTATTATGCTTTTTCACACCAAAAATGGCCCACTTGCCTCCAAATCTTCAAGCGCTGCCTGAAAGAGGCAATTGGAACTCCATTTGTACCAACTCTTGCTTCATCTCAAAATGTTCAAGTCACATTGAAGCCAAATTCAACATGCTATACAGGTGGTAACTTGACCTTCTCACACTACACGTAGTTTACAATCCTTCTCCCGCTGTTCAATCTAGACACCCCAAAGTAATGATGAAAATGAAAAGTTCTTCAATAACTAGTGGGGACACAAAAGGTTATCTTAAAACATTATGTAATATCTACCGCCGAGCGGAAATTTAAAATAAATATAGAAGCTGGCACTGGCTTGGACTACATAACCCAGAGTCCTCGGTGGCCAGAAAGATATTGCGCAATCGCACTAAAACTGAAAAGGGAATGAGTCAGTTACAGTAGAGTTCACCAATCTTGCGCGTTCCTGTGTCCTGTTCCTTGTTTCTGCGTGTTGCTATTTGGATTCTGACCTCCGGCTTGTTCGTGACTTCTCCTTTGCTTTGTGATTCGGTACTGCATTGTCCGCTAGGATCCTGACCTCAGCTACTCTGGATAATTCTTCAGGGATTTCCCTTTGTACCTCACGACCACTGACTTATACTCGGTACTCCTGCCGTCCTGTGTACACTCCATTGCACTGCTAGTTAACTGGGAGAACCGTGACCTGCGCACTTCACGCAGCCAAGTCCATACCTCCTTGCGGGGGTCCCTGGTGAATACCGGAGGTGTGTTAGACTCTGCGTCTCTCAGTCTAGTTTTGTCAATATCAGTTAGTGGCAACTTCAGTACTATAATCGTGTCAACGAATTTGAGCTGCTAGGAGCAACTCTTGCAAACAAATAGAGAAATGCAAGTAGAGACATGGGAATAGAGATGGAATGTTGGGGGAGAGATCCCCCTTGCTGACCTACTAATGATGTCATACACCAGACACTGTATTAACACAATCCCCCTATCACACAGGAGCAAAGACATTTCAGGCCGCCCCATTCATATACCTTTTGGCCACTATCACTCTACATACTGAATCCCATCATGGGAAGCCAATCTGTTTCCCCACCAGCTTACAGGACTTCTAAACCTATAAGTAACACAAGTATGCTACAGGGTACAGGGAGTCTGTCACCATTGGAAAACAGTTAACATTTCCATTATGAACAGATGTGACCCCGTCTTTTTTTTAGTTTAGAGTTTTTATATGGTTCATGTAATCTGTTTAGTTTCTATTTTAATTAAAAATATATATAAAAAAAAAAAGAGTGTTTGTTTTACTAACTATCATATACTGTCCACGCAGAACTTGAACTATAGCTTCACAGGTCCCTGGTATAATCAAACCCAGACCTTAAGGTGAAATTGCTGTGGTGTATTTGAGATCAGCCATTGTCCTTTCATTGGGCAAAAATCTCAGGATAGCAACCAGTCTCTATTCTGCAGATATGACTCTCCTTAAATGGGTGTCCTCCTTCTGGATGAGGGGGTTACGGGCTGGAGCAGCTCCTGGAATGGGCTCATTCATACTCAGGAAATTGCCAAAGTCATCAGGGTTGTTGTCCCGTATCTCCTGCAGCAGGGTCATATGAGAAAACGAGTCTCTTCTCTGGAACCACTCTTTGGTCCACCAGGTACGAATCTTTCTCCTTCTTTCCCTCCAGGTCTGTGCTTGCGGGGTTCTTGTCATAGCAAATAGCAAAAGACTATGCGTTTGCTGGTGTTAACTCTGTATATTATATTAAAATAAATAATAAGTGTGCAGTTGCAAACGAACGTACATTAAATAATGTAGACATAATATCAAATATTCAAGTAAGGGAACACTTGGGAAACAGTGTATCTGTGCTTCACCCAGAACAAGTGTATGGTGGCTGCCAAAGATAGGGACTGTGTCAGGAGGGGGTCCCCAACCCTCCAGATAGAAATCAGAAAGTAAGTATAGCTCAGGGTAAGAACCCCCAGCTTTCCAAGGCGCCTGTGTGGAGGATGTATTTGACCAAAATACACCAGATTTTTTGCTCCTGGCATAAGTTCTTTCTTGCTGGCCCCATTCACCTCCAGGACTAGTCACATGATTACTCGATTCATATGCCATCATTGCCCTGAACTATCTTTCCTATGAATAATAATTGAGCATGTGATACACTTATATACTGTTATATTTATTTTTTATTGTACCAGTAACTTATCTTGGTGCACTAAGAACTTTGTTTGTTATTGTTATTTATTGTTATCTACAAGAAAATGATTTGACAATAACCCTTACTGGTATTTTTTGTTCAAATACATCCTAAACACAGGCGCCTTGGAAAGCTGGGGGTTCTTACCCTGAGCTATACTTACTTTCTGATGTAAATTGTTTAAGTCTGAAGGGTCTGAGGAGTCCTTCCGTAGGTACAAGGAATGTAATAAAACGTGCAATAAAGGAAATTCGATTGGCGACTAAATTAGAAAATGAAAAACAAGTTTCAAAAGAGAGTAAGATTAACTCCCAAAATTTTTTTAAGTATATAAATGGCAAACAGATTAAAAAAATATAATATAGGACCCTTAAGAAGTGAGATGGGTGAATTGATATATGATGATAAGGGAAAAACAGAGGTATTAAACACTTTCTTTTCTTCAGTACTTACTAGAGAGGAGCAAAGCGTGGGAATAATACATAAAAACAGAAATGAAACTGTACCGTTAATTAATACTTGGCTGACAAAGGATGAAGTCGTAAGGCGCCTGAAGAATATTAAGATAAATAAACTCCAGGTCCAAATGGCATACACCCACGGGTTCTTATGAAGCTAAACTCAGAAATAGCTAGCTAATTTTCAGAGATTCCATCTCATCAGGCTCAGTACCAAGGGACTGGCGAATAGCCGATGTGGTTCCGTTGTTTAAAAAGGGGATTAGATCACAACCAGGGAATTATAGACCTGTAAGCCTGACATCAATAGTAGGGAAACTACTGGAAGATATTTTAAGGTATAGTATTCAGGATTACTTTGTGCGCAATAAGATTATTAGGAGAAACCAAGGTTCCGTGCTGGGGCCACTCCTTTTTAATATATTTATTAATGACCTTGATGAGTTAGAGAGTAAAGGTTCCAATTTTTGCAGATGACACTAAATTCTGTAAGGTAATAAAATCAAATCAAGATGTAGTTTCTCCATAGAGGGATTTAAATAAGCTGGAGGATTGGCGGCCAAATAGAATATCAGGTTAAACATGGATAAATGTAATGTTGTGCATTTAGGGATCAAAAACAAGCACGCAATCTATAAATTAAATGGGATTAATTTAGGGGAATCTAATGGAAAAGGATTTGGGAGTGCTCGTAGACAGTAGACTTAGCAATAGTGCTCAATGTCAAGCAGCAGCTGCAAGGGCAAATAAAGTATTAGCATGCATAAAAAGGGGCATAGATGTAAGGGAAGACAGTGTAATTTTGCCACTGTATAAATCATTGGTAAGACCTCATCTTGAATATGCAGTACAGTTCTGGACACCAATCTATAAAAATGATATTTTGGACTAGAAAGGGTTCAGAGAAGGGCGACAAAATTGATAAAGGGCATGGAGTCATTAACTTATGAGAAATGGTTAGCAAGTTTAGGCATGTTTACTCTAGCAAAGAGGCATCTAAGAGGGGATATGATTACTATGTACATATATATTAAGGGTCAATACAGAGAACTTTCATGGGAACTTTTTACCCCAAGGACTATACACAGGACACGTGGTCACCCCCTAAGGTTAGAGGAGAGGAAGTTTTACAACCAGCAAAGGAAAGGGATCTTTACAGTAAGGGCAGTCAAGATATGGAATTTACTGCCAGGAAAGGATGTGATGGCAGATTCATTTGATATGTTTAAGAAAAGGTTAGACAAATTTTTAGAGGAAAAATGTATCCAGGGATACGACCGTTAATTAAAATAAAGGATAGTAGTGGATACAGGGAAAAAATTGGGTCTGGAGGGATTTTTCCCAATTGAAACAGATTGGTGGTTGCTTAATCTGGGGCAAGTTTCAAATATAAGTGGGGGATTGCAGGAGATCCAAAATAAGTTGAACTTGATGAACTGGTGTCTTTTTTCAAACTCATCAACTGTACACGAAGTTGTGTTATAGAATGAATGATGATGATGTATTTCCTTTTCCTGAATCTGAGTTTGTGGTAGTTGTTCAGCCATTTATTGAAATTTCTTAGGCATATCGCTACAGGGACGCTACATATCGTTTTAGTGTGTATGAAATCCACATTTTTTGAGATGACACTATGCCTGACAAAAATCACTGGCTGGACGTTTAGTTGTTTATAAATCATTTAAAACATGTAGAGTGTGTACGTATGGATCCACCGACCAATCGAAACATCAGTGGTAGGTACAATCGTTGTAGATAACACATTGGTCGAAAAAATCTGTAGTGTGTACCCAGCTTAATAGGCTGTACAACGTATTAAGTATTGCTATGTGACTGGATCATATGGCCCACTAAGCACTTCTTACCCTTGCTGCCTGGCTGGACCATTATGCAATATGTAGCTCTTAACCTCATATATCAAACTTTCATTGTCCTATAGATTATAAGCTTGCAGAAAGGGCACTCTTACCTCTCTGTCTGTATTACCCAATATTGTTTTATTATTGTGTTTATTCCCAACTGTAAACCGTTACGGAATATGCTGCTGCTATATGAATGTTAATAATAATAATTGATGTTTTTCAAATCAAAGTAAGTGTAGTTTACCAGTATACTCATCTATAGGACAGTATTGCTAAGCAGTATCACAGCATCCTAGTCCAGGTAACATTGGATAAAGAAGACCAGGTGCTCGAACACCTCCGGAGATTTCTCAGAATAGACACAACTCTACTAGAATCAGGGTTAATGCTGTATCCTGTAAACCAGCTTAGTTTTATGTTCTGGGTTTGTTATATCCTTATTAATGCATCAAATATTTCTATACGAGATACTAGGAAATGAGTTTAGTTATTATTTAAGTAGCATTTATAAAACCACAAAATTCAGTAAATATTTACAGTATTTATTTGAGCAAAAATATTGATTGTCTATTTTTTCTTTAGCCATCCACAAAATACCTTTTATGGGTTAAAAACACCATCTACATGCAACTTTTCTTAAATATCCTCATAAAAATCGATTTGCCAGCCCTCGCCTAGAATACATAACACACAGGTCTGAAAGAGAACCTTGTCAGGTAGATGAAACTAGGGAAAATAATGAAGAACAACCCAATGCTGCTGCTGCTGCTGGTGATAGAGCCCGGTGTTCACAGAGGAAATTATACAGAACACCTCCAGTCAGCAGTGTGTATTCTAAGCTTTCGGAAAACCCTCTGTACAACTGTCTGTGAATTACTGAAGCTAAAAGAATAATTTACTCAGCTTTGTCAGAAAGAGCCGAGTGCTCTCCTGGGAACTGCAGGGTTTACCCCCTATACACACTGAATGCTTATCAGTAATTTTTTGAACTAGTTTTAGTAGAAGCCTAAGCTTTAAGTCACTAAATAAAAGGGACTCCCTGATACTTAGTATTTCCTCTTCAGATAGCAATTCAGATAAGCACTTAAAAAATAATAAAATCCTAACAACATGTGGGCAGGAAAACATCTGCGGATACAAATGTAATTAATTAATGTTGATAGGGGTTTTATGATTATCCTGGAGTTAACCATTTTGAAGAGGGGTTCATTCATGATTAGGGGGGTGGTATTATGAGGCAGTCACAAAAATGCTCTTTGTATTATATGGGGTCACTAGGATGGTATCTGTATTGCAGTCACAAGAATGCTTTGTGTATTGTATGGCGGTCATAGGAATGCTCTCTGTATGGTATGACGGACACTTGGATGCTCTTTATATTGTATGTGTGTGTATATGTGTATATATATATATATATATATATATATATATATATATAAATATTTATTTATTTAGTGTGATGGTGATAAGGGGGCACAATGTGATAAATGGCACAGTATGATAAAGGGGAAACTGTGATGGAGGGCACAGTGTGATGAAGGGACAGTGTGATACAGATGGTACCATTACAATTATATTTCAATTTGTTTCAGTAAGTTTTATTTTAATAACCAATTCATTTTTTATACAGCTAGCATGTGATAGCTGCATTTAAAGTACTTTGATTCTATGGAGGCTCATTACATCCTTACAACGCCAGAACGTGAAGAATGGGGAGGAAAGGTGTTTCAGGGCGGTCTAGAACTTGTAAAGCACTAGCCACGCCCCCACAGTAGGTTGACCACGCCCACTCGACAATTGTCACTCCCACTTAGATGGGGGGGCGCCGGTGCCCTGTCCAGCCCAGGTCTAGTTACGGCACTGCACACTGTACCTGACCAGATATACTAGGTAGCAGTTCTAAAATATTATAGTGCAGACTCACACTCACAACCTAACCCAATGCACTTCAAAACAGTAATTATACATTGCATACCCACAAAACACACAATTGTCACAAAGCAATTGCATTATTTCCTATCATCAAGTATTAGTTCAGAATTTACTTAACCACGTTTTTGTGCTTGTTCAGATTTTGCTTGATCCACATTACAAAAGAACATAATCAAACAAATCATGCTACAAATAGTACAGGCAGTAAAATCATCAGCAAATATAAAACACCAACCTCTTTATTACTGTATGTCAATCTAAACACATCATTCTAAATACTCTTGTTTATTTGGCATGTATTCAAAAATGCTTAATGATTTGTTTCTGATATAACACACTGCATAACAACAATAATAATAATAATAATAATAATAAGTGGCAAAAAAGAAGTGGCATTTTTTCACTGCTGTGCCTCTTATTTGTCATTCTAAGAACCCACTACTACTACTGCATCACTGAAAGACATTTTTAGTCCAGTTTAAAAATGAAATAATACGATGTGCCTTGAAGCAATAATCGTTCATCTTTGCAGCGTACACACTGATGCGATATCGCACCAACCGGACGTTTATCATTTGATTGGCCCGATAATAGGCTGAGAACGCTGTAGTATGTACTCAGCTTAACCCTATCTGTCTTCATTAGAGCTGTTGACTTACAAGGTACAGATCAAGTACAGAGTATAAATGGTGAATTCAGTGGTTAGATATACATCAGTCATTCGGAACAGAATGACAGCAAACTATCAATATTTCCATCTTTCTAGTACTTTGGAAAATGTAAATATCAAAGTATCAAACTTTGATGAAACTCATACAATTCCTGTTTTTACAATTTTTTCATTATAGCATGACTACAGATAAAGAGCTTACAAGCATTTCTTTTTATGTACATAAATTAAATAATTTAGAGCAGTATTGTGGCGTAGTGGTTAGCACTTCTGCCTCACAGCCCTGGGGTCATGAGTTTGATTCCCAACCATGGCCTTAGCTGTGTGGAATTTGTATGCATGTTTGCGTGGGTTTCCTCAGCAGTCCAAAATCATACTAGTAGGTTAATTGGCTGCTATCAAAATTGACCCTAATCTCTCTTTTTCTGTCTGTGTGTGTGTGTATGTTAGGGAATTTAAACTGTAAGCTCAAATGGGGCAGGGACTGATGTGAATGAGTTCTCTGTACAGCGCTGCGGAATTAGTGTCTCTAAATAAATAGCTAATGATGATACATATATACAGCAAGAACGCTCACAGGGGACATTTCCATTAAATGTTTCTAAAACATACTGGTAGTTTAAATTGCTGCAATCAAAATTAACTCAGATTTTTGTGTTATGAAATTCTGACTGCATAACTCCATGTATGCAAGCTGTTGTAATAATCACAAGTTCAGTATGTAGGCTGTAATAATAAGCACAAGTCAATATGTAGGCTTTGGTAATAAGCAAGAGTTTGTATGCAGGATAATAAGCATAATTCAATATGCAAGCGGTGATGTGAAAAACAAGTTAGCAAAATAAGCTCCAATATAAAAGCTATAATAATAGACACTATCCGTTTCAGCAGTACAGCATGTAGAATGAGTGGTGCAAAGACAAATGGCCTGATTAATCAAGGGGCGTAAACAGCGATTTTGTGCGTATCATCTGCAAAATCACTCTGCACAGAACCAGAGCATACACTACAGAACGCAGCCATGTTAAATTCATCTTTGAATGCAAAGGACACTTGGTACAGCCTACAATTTCAGGGAGGGAAGGGGCATTTGCCCGTAGTCAATGTACAGTAAGGGCGTGGCCAGCGTTGAACTGTCCCGCTGGGGTGCCGGGGTATTCTACAGTGGGCCCAACTTCATTGATAGGGCGGAACAGCGGGCAGCTGTTTTTGTTCTTTGATGTGTGGGGGGGGGGGATGCAGGCTGCAGAGGGTGGGGAGGGAGGAAAGTGCTCACAAACTTTGGTGGTCAGTGGACAGCAACAGGCAGCCAATCGTTAGGCTGCCTGTTGCTGTATGGAGTCCCACATTGCTGTGTGGCAGACAGGAATTCTCTCTTCAGTTCCTGCCTGCCTGATGTGAGAAGTGACGCTGGCCAGAGCAGCTAAAGGTAAGTGGGGGGGGGGCTGTCTATCTATACTAAACTATAGGGAGGGAGGGGGGCTATATTAAACCATAGGGGGGTCTGACTATACTAAACTATAGGAAGGGGGGGCTATCCTAAATTATAGTGGGAGCTGCCTACACTAAACTAGAGGGAGGGGAGCTATATTAAACCATAGGGGGGATCTGCCTATACTAAACTATAGGAAGGGTGCTGCCTATGCTAAACTATAGGGCGGAGGCTGCCTATGCTAAACTATAGGGGGGATGACTGTACTAAACTATAGGGGGGCTGCCTATACTAAATTATAGGGAAGGGGGCTGGCTATAACTAAACTATAGGGAGGGGGGCTGACTATGCTGAGCTATAGGGAGGAGGCTGCCTATGCTAAACTATAGGGAGGGGGTCTGCACAGAGAAAACTATAGGGGAGCTACAGAGAAAACTATTGGGGGGCTGCACAAAGAAAACAATAGGGAGGGGGGCTGCTATAATGTGTGAGGGAATGGGGGGCTGTCTTAATAGTACATGGGTGGAAGGTAGGCTATTCATTTAAGGGTGGAGTTTAGGTGGGGGCTATTTATTTAATGGATGCTATTTTATTTGTAGGGTGATAGTGGGGCAATTTAATTTATTGGTGGGGCCTATTAAATTAAGATGGGGTGATGGGACCTTTAATTTAATGCTGGGGTGGTTTGGGTCTGTAATACCGCTTTCATACTGCTGCCCCGGCAATATCCCGGGTATTTGAACCCAGGATAGTGCTGGGGGACAGAGGCTTCCACGGAGAGAAATTCACGGGTAGACCCTGTTCATACTGAATACGGGTCTGCCCAGGTCTCCATGGAAACATCACAAGAGGAGCTCTGATTGGCTCCTCTTGTGATGTGTTTTTTTGTTTCTTTTTTCATCTTTATAATTGTGTTTGGTGAGACCCAGTTTGAAAAACCCGGGTCTCACCATTCATAGTGTAGGCGACCCGGGTTCGGACCCGGGAATTACCCCACCAAAATTCCTGGGTCATCAGACCTGACACCATTCATACTGCGCCTCGATCCTGGTCATATGGGCTTGACCCGGCAAAAACCCGGATTTTTGGCGCAGTATGAATGAGGTATTATTGAATGTGGGGCTCATTTTGGGAAGGAGTGCTCCATTGCTGGTTATAGCAGTGTGCTGGGGGATTTTTCTCTGTGTTTGTTCCTTTTAGGATAACCCCACCCTTTCAAGCACCTGCTATGAACCTATAAATTGATTGAGCAACTTCCACTTTTGTATTATTTATTAAATGTGAATATTAATTATATAATGTCGGGAATGGTCAAGAGAAATGTTTGTATTAAACGTAAATGCTATTAATTTATTGCTGGGGCTGTTTAGAGGGAGGGTAATAGTTTTATTTATTAAATAGGATTACTATTAATTTAATGTTGGGTTTGGTTGGAGGGAAATAGATCTATTTTTTTAAATGTGAGTTTTGTTACTTTAATGTTGAGGCTGGAGAGAGGTTATTAAATGTGGGTGCTGTTGATTTGGTGCCGGGCATGGTCAGAGTTTTCTAAATTTCATGTACCCATTTTTTTTTCCAATGGGGCTTCAAAGGATCCAGACAAGCAGCAACTGATCTAAAGACACCCGCAGCCACAAGTGGTGAAAGTGACAAGACAGGTAGGAGAGAGCAGTACAGTCTGACAACTGTCCTGAATCTGGTGGGGCAGTCCTGAATTTGGGTGACTGTCTCGCTTAGTCAGGATTTGGTCCGACTATAAGGACAGTTGGGAGGTATGTCCCACTTCACACTGTACTACTCGTGAAGGCAGATCTGTGTGCATCTAACAGTAGTGCACACAGTTTTGCCTGTGTATTTGTCTAAAATTTGCCTAAAATGATAATAAATGTCTGACGTGCACCAGGCACCCCAACACCCCCTTTGGAGTGGGTCCCATTCATTGGATTCCCCGGTGGTGGGTTCTTATTGCCCGTGCCATACTTGAGCGCACACAGCAGCTGAGATGTAATGGAATAGTTGGATCTAATACTAATCACGATTAACACTGGCTTAGCAGAGGTGTGAAGTCTAACAAACTCCCCGGTGTTCACCAAGAACCACTGCAAGGTGGAATGGGCTTAGCTGCCGGGAGCCGCAGGTCGTGGTCCCCTGGTTCGTCTTGTGATGTAGTACTGACAGGGGGGAGCGAGCAGATAGGAGAGTAGTCGGTCAGCCGGGACTGGTACACAAACGAACACCTCATTTATACACCTGTAAAAATCTAATAGGTGTTTATGTTTCTTCAATTGAGGTCAATGGAGAGGCACTATTAAGAGTATATTAGGAATTGATCTGAATCATCATATCCCTTATCCCTTCAAATACACTCCCAAAAATGTCTGTCTGGAAATACTATTAGAGAGGGTGAGGTACAATAAAACTATGCTGATAAATCTCTCTCTACTGTCCAGTGTAAGGATAGCCTTATTATTCCTGTCTTTTTGCGAATGGGATCTTTTACAGCTTCTCAATCTTCACTTCTTGATTCCAGAGTTGCGGGTAACTTTATCTCAGCCGCTTTGGTAAAGAGGTAATGTGGGGTCCCCTAAGGTTAAGTGTTTAAACACTTAACAGAACATTACCGCTTTAAATTTTGCTTGACAGACGTCGAGTGATGTCAGGAAGCAGAGGCAGTCAGTTCTCCAATCGGAAAGCCTTGCTGTCGTTATGCTGCTGTCTTTGGGCATCTCCAGCGGCGTCTTCAAGGTAAGTGTAATTATTTTCAAGTCGATTTTCTATTCTTACGTTTTTTTTTGGAGGCATGACAGGTGTCTGAACGGTGGTAATCGTAAAAATGATTACCACCGATTAGAGGACAGATCAGATTTAACAGGAGATAATGGCATATATTAAAAAACGAATAAGATAATATAATTAATCAATTAATTTGAATTATATTTTAAAATGTTCCCTAATTTCATTAGATTGAACTTCCCATCTTTGCTTACAATATTTGCCTTTATTACTTCATTAGACACGGAGGGTTGTTCAACATATATCAGCTTGTGTAGCGTAGATTGCAAAAATTTGATCTGTGTATTCCCACAAAATAATCTGCTTATGCTTATGCAGAGTTGTAGATATCCACACTTGCCCCAGCCTTGCCTTGTAGTCAGGTAAGGGAAGGGCCTGATGGGAGAGGGAAGGGACCTTCTTATGTAGGCCAAGTACAGTATGGGAGTATTCATCGAATTGTGAGCCGATACAGACCTGAACAGAGACGCAGATATGACTTTCACAGATACGCTGATGATGATGAAGATGCCAGCACTTGCTAACCTCTTCTGATTGGCTGATTGTGACTTCACCTCTGAAGCTGCCGAGTGCTTTCTTCGTTGATTGTGCATATACTGTAGAATTTTTTGTATGTATTTAAAACAAAATGTTACTTTCATTTGTACCTGAAGAGCTATATGATATAAAGCCTAATAGCAAATGCGGTTTTCTCCATGAAAACAAACTTTTACAAAGCTTTGTTGTCCTTATGACCTGGTTATGTGTATGTGGGTGTAAGCATGCCTGCTGTAAACCTGGTGCATATGTTACAGACGCAGACCTGGATACATCTAGAGTTGCCTATGACTAGTCAAATAAAATACTTTTTGTTTGCGCATTTTTGGGCCGTAGTTTACGCCTAAGTTGCTTTTAACTCTGCTTCAGGCCCAGAGATGTGAATAAAATACAATCCCTATATATTTTACCTACATTAGAGGCTCCATTGTAGAGGTAAATCATGTCCCCCATCAGTGCTATGAATGTGGGACAAAAAAATCTTTTTCCATCAGGAAACTGGATCTCTTCTAACCATGAGAGAATGTGGTGTCAGGAAATGAATCACAATTCATGGGAAATAAACAAGAATAACTCTATAGTAAAGTGGTTGGCATGAATGGATAAACAGAAAGTAGTTTATAGCATAAAACAAACACCTTACACTGATTATTACTTATATTACTATACATATATACTTATACATCCTGATTCTTTGCCTTGAATCTTTGAGCCTCCTGGACCTATTAACACACAAGAATCAATGCTAATTTGGTAAATGTCACTGTCAAAAATTTAGAACTAAACTATATCCTCTTCCCTCAACTGCATTTGCTCCCACCATAAAGGAAGATGCGAGAAAAGTAATGGTTAGCTCACGTATCTATTTTTGTTAAGCATAGTAAAAATGAATCAGCTCTCAGTAGCTTACTGCTTTATCTTGCAACAGCTAACAACTGGATTTCCTGTTCCTCCGCGAATGCATATAAATAGTGCACAATATATTGTTTCCAACCGACATATACTTTAGGTTGAAGCAAAATATATAAATGAATTGTTTGTTGACTTTTTACTCCCCATGTTTTTAGTGGCATTACCCAACTTCATGAAAACTCATATTGCTTTACTCCTATTTAATTCTGTTTATCATTAGATGTTTTATATTGTTTGTGTTTATTATAAATTGGAAAAAAAAAATATGTAATATAGTCAATGCAGGATTATCAGGAAGGCAACATAGGTGTCCACCTAAGCAATGATAGATCTCGGACAATCTCAAGGCTCAGGAATCACAAAACAGGTTCATGTGCTGATAATGTTCAGGAATTGATCTGGATAAACATTTTTAACTATATGGGAGTAACAGCATGCTCAGTATAAAGAGGCTGATGCAGAGTGGGATATATATCAGTTTGTCGACCATATCTTGCATGAAATCGATATGAAATGGAGCTATGTAGACCAGCATGTATCTGACATTTACACCCATCTTTTACTGGAGAGGCGGAACGTATGAGGGAAGGGGTGTTCTAATGTTGGACAAGTACAGTAAAAGTGTGTTCATGCATATGTGGCACATGCAGACTGACAGAAATAAGCATATGCACTTGTTAAGCAGTGTATATTTTGCACCAGCTATAGGGCAGGTACATATACATGCTGACGATCATGACTTGTCTTAAACCAGGTGCACGTGCTGCTTATCCAGAGGAATATCAGGATGCATATAGCTCTACATTTAAGCAAAAATTTGCTATTTTTCTGTAACGCCCCCTGCAGGGAAAACAGGGACAGACGCAACACAAAAGAACTTACCTTCAAAACGATGGTTACCTCCGGTCCGCTTCCGATATCCCAGCTGCGATCCAATCCCAGCAGATCAGCAGCCGCAACCCTTGTCAACTCCAACCATGTCCCTCTACGGAAAAGACGGAGATTACGGCCGTGCCTACCAGGTAAGGGCTGTCCGAGAATACGGCAAAGAACGAGGACACGGTCAGTCCAAGCTTACTTGCCGCCCCCTCACTTTGTTCTTGCCAAGACGCGGGGGACTACAGGCACTTAAGACCAAGACTAGTCCGAGGACTAATCCCGCCTCAAGTACCTCACACACCTGCCGGTGAGGGCCTAACCGAAAGGGGAATCGAGCGTAATACTCATCGGGACACTCCCACTTCCGATCCGGTTCTCCTGCACCTTCCCGACACCTGCGGATGACAAGGACACACAGCCTCCCTCTGCACTGTCAGTGAGACTAAGATGGCACCCACAGAACTGGACTGACTACAACAGTGACCCGACCCTAACAACGTTCTAATGGTCGGCAACGCAACTAAGTCAAACCACTATGACTAACTAGGTGTGGTGCACTAACGGAACTGCTCACTTACACACTACGGGGAACACCAGCCGGTGTTCACGGACTAAACCGGAGGGCGGTTCCTAACCCCCTCACCCAGGTCGTACCAAGAAGCTGCCTTCTTGCTATGGGGTCACCCACAGACCCTAAGGACCGGTTCTTTAAGCCCGGCTGAGGCTCAGTGGAACAGCACACTAACCCGCGGGCCGACTGCCGCACGGAACAGCCGATCGAACTGAACCGCCCGACTGCCTGTACTCGGGTATCTCACACGTGTCCCTACGTCCGGAACCACAGGTCCACCTGCACGGAACCGGCCTTGAGGACCCTCAATCAGAACCACGGCCGCCCCTGAAACTGCCTCAAGGTGTGCTGCACTGCCACCAACTCACTCAGCCACCCCCTCTGGGTACCAGTGTGACCCCGGGGACCTAAGGGACAGGAAAACTACGTGTGTTCTCCCCTGACTATGTGTATGCTGGTAACTACACTTGTCCCCACAGCACGGGTTAGCACAGAACAACACAGGAACAAGAGCCTACCTTTAATGGGGGCCTGACGTCTTGCCCCTGGACACAATTACGTAACACACCCAAAATACTGTAATTCCACAATACCCGCCGCACAGACAGAATACAATATACAGTACTTTATAAGCTACTTACCAGAGCACACCGCTGTTAGCCAACCAGTCGGTTGCTACAGCACCACAGGAGCCTCCGCTCTACTGTACTTCCTAACTACGTGTGCTCACCTCACACAGGACCGCGCCTACACTCACGAGGCTCCCACGCCTCTATCTCACCACCTCCAGGGCCTTCTGCCCTTCACACCATGGGCCTCTTGCCCAGTTGCACACAGAGCCTTGTGCTCTGATTAATGGGCCTCAGCCCCCTCTCTACCTCAGGGCTCTGAGCCCACTAACTAGGGCCTTGTGCCCTGCTACCTAGGGGTCCTAGCCCCTGCCTACCGAGGCCTGTGGCCTCCCTAGCTATCTACTAGGGCCTTGTGCCCTTTATAGCTTACGGGCTACAAGCCCCTACACAGGCCCTGTGGCCTTCCTATGGCCACTAGGCCACTAACTGCCTAAGGGCCTTGTGCCCTTGTACCTGGGGCTCTCACGCCCTCTCTCACTAACAGGGGCTTGTCCCCTTTATCAAAATGGCCTACTAGCCCACTAACTTTATCGGGGCCTAGTGCCCAAGTTCCTGGGCCTTGTGCCCCTAATTCTCCGCGCCAACGGGCCTTGTGCCGACCGTGGCCCCGGGCCTAGTGCCCGAATTTAACGCTGAGTCAACTTACCTGCTCTGCGCAGGAATCTCAGCTTGCCACGCCGTCTTCCGCTTCTTTCTCCGGGTCTTCCAGACCCTCCAGCCGGTGGCGCCTCTTCTCCTCTTCGGCGCTGAATCTGCTGTTGCTGCTGGGGCGGGGGCGCTCTCAGCCCTTACAAGGGCTCCCCGCCGACGATCTCTGCCGCTTCTGGTCTTCTTCCTCGCTGGACGTCCCCCACGACGTCTTTCTCTCTCCGCCGCCGGACTCTTTCTCCCAAAGTCGCGCCGGCGCCAATCTTTTAAATGGCCGGGCGCGAGCCGCGATTGGCTCTCGCATCCGGCCGCTGATTGGCCAGCGGGGAAAGATGAGCCCTGATTGGCTCATCCTTTCCCCGCGCACGGGACCGGCAGGAAAGAAGCCACGATACTCACCGCTGGATCGCTGGACGGGTGAGTACTTCTCCTCTTCTTTCTTCCTGCTGGGCACCATCAGGGACCTCTTCAGCCCCTCCAGGGGCACAGCGCTGGCAGAGATCTTCGCCCTCTTCACGGGCACGGCTCCAGAGGCATCTTCTGTCCCTCCAGGGACACAGCGCTGGCGGGGGTCTTCACCGGAGACACCTCCACATTTCTGCACTTTTTTTTGAGTTACGAGTAATTTACTCCCATTTTGCCTTCAACTCTGCATCAGCCCCAAAGTCTCCATGTAATTTAAAGTAAGTGAAAATGAAGAAATGAGGGGTGCACCATACATTTAAGGACTTTAGCCAATGTTTATTAGCAGATTAACCGAAAGGTATAAACCCTCTCCATTAATATGAGAAATTCAAATTCAATGTTGAAATTACAAACTGCATTTACTGAATTAGATGTTTCCAAAACTATGCTCGTGTTTTGGTTTTGATTTGGGCAAAACCCAGGCTGTCACACAAAAAGCAGATTGGATGTTGCCTACTTGCTGCGTGTGGCAGTGCTCAATCTGGAGCTGCGACATCTGACGCACTCCTGATATTCACCAGGGACCCCCGCAAGGAGATTTGGATTTTGCTGCAAGGAACGCACAGGTCACGGTTCTCCAGAACAGCTACCAGCTAAGTAATAGGTAATAGAGTGGTCAGGCAGTCTGGGTCAGAGCCGTGGAGGATGTGCAGTACCAAATCAGGATCTAAAGGGAAGGTCAAAGACAAGCCAGAAGTCAAAACCACAAGGAGGTTACAGAGCCAAAGGATAACGGAAAGAGTTATCGCAAGGGGAAGCTAAGGTCAAATTCATTATTAAATGTCAGCACACAGGGAAACAGGATCGCTGGAGCACAGGGGGCCCTAATACTGATATCTCCCTTTCATTGCACACAGAGGCAGGCTGGGTTGGGTGGCAGAGGGGCATCTGCCTTCAGGCCGGTTACCTTGGGCTGGGTCACTGGGCCACCTGTAATTTTTCCCCCTCTAAAATGTTCTTAACAGGCTGCTGAGTCGAGTCTTCATCGGCTAAATTTTGCCAGCCCTCCCCTGATTGTTCCCAAATTTCCTTCACATGTTCAGACTTACTGCCTGATTCACTAAGGAAAGTTACAGGTTACATTTTTATATAAATAAAAATGGTGGCAGAGAGACCCATGCGAGTCAGCTAACAACTAATAGCAAAACCAAACAATGGAAGGTCAGATTGCCATTACAACACTGGTCCCAGGATATAATCCTTTACAATGTTACAGCTTCCTAGTAACTGTCATAAGCTTTTAGAACCAGCACTTATAGCGGTCGCCTTTCCCGTAGAGTTGGACGCATTCACAGGTAGTCGGATTCCACCAGGACTTAACCAATGTAGTAAAAGCTTATGAGCAGGAACTGGTAGCACAGTTATGTTAGACATTAGAAAATGATGCGCATTCTACAATCTTTACATAGCGAATCACAGAAAGGTCTGTTCCTTGTGAGAACTATCAGGAATGGCATCAACTAAGATAGCAAAGTATTTTGCAATTCTAACGTCACCAACAATTGTTTCTTATAAGAATGACCAACACAGCTCAATAAACTCGTTTTGTATGCGCGTTGCTAGGGAATGAACTTGTAGGCGTTTTTGGCTTTCTTGTGATCCATGTACAAGTTTAACATGCCTCGATAAATCCGGGTCATATGTGCTGATAAGCTTGGTTATACCTAGAAAGTTTCCATTATTACAGTCACCATTGCGAGAACTGGAACCAAGGAATGCTAACCACTGCTCAGAAATATAAAGAACCATATGCAGGATGTGCTCAAAAATTTGTTTCAATAATTAGCTTCCATAGTGACTTCGGTAAAGAGTAAATTGTCAATTGAAGATTCAATATGAGTATTGCTCAGAAGGCTGACTTCCATGTCACATGATTTCCTTTGTGCAGCGTTGAACTCTCGTGTGATGGTATTCGGTCGTACAATTTTTTCCAACCTCTACTAAAGGTCCGTCTGGATCAAGTAGTTAAAACCTAAGCGTTTGCTGCATTTTTATTAAAAATGAAGCAAGGTGCACAGTGGAGAACTTGTTTTGCTACACTCCAGCATAACCGGTCTCGTGAGCAAGGCTTTTCTTAAGTAGAAGATAAGGGAAAGCATGCTTACTAGTGTCAAGTGGCATGTTATTTGGTATTTCAAAACTGGGAATCTTAAGAAATGTCTTTGAAATGAGTTTCAGCAGAAATTAATTATAGCTCTTCTGGTTCTCTGCGTTCTTGCAGTAGAATTTCTGGATTGTAAACTGGATCTTCTGCTGCTTGCCTCGGTGTTGGCGGACTCTGTGGGATCGCTGTTGGCACATGCCCTTCCCAACAAATGTCTACATTCGCATGTTGAACTTCAGCCTCAGACATTGAATTTGGAGCAAAATTGTTATTTTTTTGCATCTGCGGTGGTTTGGCTGCTTTCTCTTTCAACTGGGTTTGAACCTGAAGTTCCTGACCTTGAAGCACTTGTTGTTGAAGCACTACTGGTGATTTAAAAAATGAAATTATTGGCCTTAACTTTTAGATTCAGCTTCCTTTGATTGTTGCCGTCACCCCACTTTTAAATTTCCTCGACCACATCGTATGGTTTCTCTTAGAATTCTCTTAGAATTCTGAAACATCAATTGTATAAAAATGACTTATTGTTATTTGTAATTGAAATTGCAGTTATAAATTTCTGGAAACCACACATATGCATGGGGGCTAAAGGCTTTATGTCAGATTAGCTCCTCCCCCCACAGCTCACACTGCCCCATTACACCTAACACTGCTCCCCTCATTGCTCCTATTGTTCCCCTCACACCTCAAACTGCTCCCCTCATGCCCTTAACCTTTTCCAGCACTCCAAATCATTTCTCCCACTACCCTAATTTATGCCAGCATCTCATCCCCCCCCCCACACACACACACACACACTTACTCTAATTCTACCCCAGCAACCACACTTACTTCAGAAAATAATGAGTCTTCCTGGCTGCAGCTCTTCCTCCTCCCAGTGAGTCTGACAGCTGCTGCTCAGTCTGTGTAGCCCCGCCTCCATGCTCAGACGTCACTCTCCCTCCCTCTTCTCTCCTAAAGTTCTTTCAGCCCTGCGGGAGCAGGAAGGAGACTGCAGAGAATGAGCCGAGCATACCATTTATAAAAACATTGCAGTGGGCACTCAGCAAATGGACATTGTGGCGGCAGACATTTCTGCCCCCAGGGCCGCCTGCGCTCGCTCTAGGGCACCGGCCGCAACACCCTAGTTATGGCCCTGTTACCTAATTTATGCTGTTTACCCTTTAAAGTGTTCAGTTGTTCACATATAAGAATCAATACATGCATGGGCATTGTAATAATAAAAAAATGATGAAATTAACTAACACGCCAATTCTGCAATTCCTCAAGTAAACGTTGACCAACAGTTCAGTCCAGTTTCCTAATTATGAACAAATTATTCCCTTGCGAAGTTGTGAGTCACTCACCCTGGCAAATCTCAAGGACAAGTAACGTTCTCATGTGTCTGTGTGAATAGATGCATCATGCCCAGAGAGCAATAAGCACCACTGCGTATTGTGCCAATTTAGCCAATTAACATGTAGGTAATATATATAAAAAGGGCAGAACACAAAAACAATAAGTTGGAAAATTTTGAGGCCCCCAGCCAGTCGGAGGCTGAGGGAAATTTCCCCCCTAGTCCCCCCCCCCCCTCTGATAGGGCCTGATTATGCATATTTACATGTTTGGGAAGGGCAACTATTGGCCTGTCTGTTTTACATATTTCTTACATGTCACTAATAGAACATATACATATTATTTATATGAATTCTATATTTATATACATGGGTCTTGGGGACCACTTCCGTTGCAAGTCTCGGGCAGTCCCCTTTACCTCGGGGTTCCAGGAAGTTTCCACTGGGGGAATGATTTTTCAACCCTCCGCCCCATAAATATTTACGATTCCCTTGGTTTGATTCAGAAGGGCAGTATTATGGTACAAAGCATATAAGTAAAACAAGGTAATGAAAGCCATGCTCTTGGCAACCGAAGAATACTCTGTCAATGTATTGTGTGCCTAATCTTTGAATTTTTTTTAATATGTGTGCATGCCACCTTCATCTCTCAGCATCCTTATTTATTTAAATAGTGGCAGCAAATTAGGTAGCTCTTTACAATTGGATATCTACTTGTCTAAATATTTAGTGATGCCTCAGTCCATCTACTGACATTGGACTGTTACTGTCTCTTCACTCTCCATAATACCTACTGTATAAAGTTTTAAATTTAGTGTGTGCGTTTCAACATTTTTATCTCTTGCACCTTACACTCATTGTGTTTGTTTAATTAATCCAATGGGATTGAGTTGCATGGCAGATGACATTTTTTGGGGGGCCGCTGAAATGTTCTACATGAGGTCAATGAATGTTGAAAATGCTCAGAAAACATCCTCACACACAAACTCACTTTTTTAAAAACAGATTTCACTGAATGACCCTTCCAAAATTGACAAGCATTGAAAAATAGAAAAGATTAGAATATAATAATATATAGCATTTGTTTGGGGTGTGCAGCTGCATGTGGACTGTCACAAACACCCTTTTTTAAATATAGATTTCACTGAATGACCCTTTCAAAATGTACAAGTAATAAAAAATAGAAAAGATTAGAATATAATAATATATAGTCTTTTCAACTGCTGCTGAATTTCACACGCAAGCACCCAGTTTTTTTGAAAATTATTTCAGTTGTCACTACCCCACACAAGATTACTTTCACTTGAAAAACTTTCAATTTTAAAAGAAAGAAATCTGTTTGTTTTTTGGATTCTGCTGTTTATAGTCTAACAGCAAAAGCACTGTTTTTCTCAAATAAATATACTAGTTAGTTTAGAATGAATGCTATCTAACTCTACTATTATACATATGTAATACAATGTATTAACAACCACCAGTAGCCACTAGTCTGTGTAAAGTCTATTTAAGATTGAAAATAAAAGCAATTGATCAGCAAACTATTGTAGCTGACTATTCTCTACAGAACTGCTTTACAATAATGACACAATTCTATTGCTTTCCTGTGTCCCTGGTTCACACTGAACGCTATTTTATGAGCAGAACACGGCAACTAACCTCCTCACTATACGTTGTCTGTTCTAAAATGGCACTTGAGAAAACGAGGGAGCACCGTATATACAAAAGATGGCGATCCAAAACATGCAAGAGTTTAGCAAAAAATCCCCAAAATTATGTTCTGTCTTATTTTGAGATCAGAGTTTGTTGGGAGAAACCGACTCATGGCTCAGTTTCACTCGGATCCCCAACGTTGCATTTTGTCAGATTTCACATAATCCAAACTGCTCATCTCTAATAGATATGTTTATTATTTGTCACGAATCACCCTAGGAGTTGAGTTATAATAACCTGTTCTTAACGAGAGCTTCACCTATAGCAACCCCCTTTCACAAAGAACCAGATAGGTTTGCTGGTACTCGGTTGTCCCCAGGACTTATTCTTGAGTAGTGATAACTCAACTCCAGTAGGTAAGCACCACAGAGGACTTGGCAGTGGGATGCTGAGCAGAGATACTGTATCTATGGTAACTAGGAAGCAGGATACACCTGGACCAGATTAAGCATGAACACTGAGATAGCAACAGGATGCAGTACCAACCTCCACCAGTATAACATATTAGCAGTGTGGAGTAGAGGATGGTGTAGTACCAGCTGTGGCCTGTGGAGCTAGAGAGCAACACAGTGTCAGGGAAAATGCCGGAGCAAGATAGAGCAGTAAATCTGTACTGTGAAACACTGCTGACACAGGTGAGTTTGATGGAGCGGATAGCTGGCACCACGATCCTGCGGCTGGGAGGTGATTTCTCAGATGAAAAGGCAGAGTCGGAATCCAGGCAGAGGTCACAATGGGTATCAATCAGGAAAACTGTCAGACTATGCACAGAAACAGGAGCAAAGAGAAGCAAGCGTGCGAATGTTATAACAAAGGCAGAGTGAAGCTGAGGGGAGACCCTTTACAGGAATAAAACTACTTGCTTGGTAAATCTGTCTGCAATTATGAATATGATATCACAGCCAGCAGAGGGAGGTAACTGTGTATATAAGGTCCATATAAATTAATATTCAAGAACCTGAAGGAAGAGGTAGCAGATATAAGAAACCAGGTGAACAAGCATGACGTATATTTTTTTTTTATGAAATAAGTTTTTATTGGGTTTAGAAAACACAGACAGGTATTAAATGCAAATCAAACACAATGGCATGGTAGGCTATTGACAATGAAAGACTGACATCATGGCACCAGGCCAGAATATGCTTGAAGACCCTGAAAAGGGATGCGCCAAACCATACATATAGCTGTTGAGCACCTCCTAACATGAAACACGCAGACAAAGACAAAGGGAAAAAGGGGGAAAAGGTAACCATTGGGGGGGGGGCAGCAAAGCATGACGTATATTATTCCTGTCTCAAGTGGAAAATGATGCACCATATTATATTACTGTGTGTTGGATATCTGGCCACCAATAGACTCCTAGGTGACCAGTAGTTTGTTGCTATGGACAACACAAACAATTAATTGAATTCTCTATCTGGTCCCCTCATTTATTACGTTCTGACATTCCCATCCTTGTCATTATAGCAAATGGCACAGTACACACAAGGTGTACATATTAGTAACCATAAGAAAGTCTATGAGCAAAAGTCCCACAAAAGAAAGAGCATTGTAAAAAATCAATATTAAACAAAAACAAAACATAAAAGACTCACCACGGAGATATATAACAAATATATATTGAAACTTGCTGATTCACACTTGTCGGAATAGTGGTAATCGGTAATCCGATTACCACCGCAAAAAAGGACACATTTGTGTTTATTTTTCATACTTATGTCTACTACAATGTTCTATATATAGTTCTGATAAATGAACAAATACATTATTTGAAGGGGGAATATGCAAAATAATTACTGTTACTCGTGTGGGAAAAATACCAGATGCAAGTAGCTGAAAATATGATAAATATAGCTTCCCCATAGTTATTTTTAGTTTTAGAGCTGTGTTCATGTATGGCCAAGTTTAATCTGAGTTCCCACTCTCTGCTTCCTATCTCTTCTAGTTCACTTGAGAAATGAATATTTTACACCAAGCATTATTTTCTGAAATGTTTCTATGATAAATTGATGCAGCTGCCACCAGAGCTAAAGAGTCAGCTTCACTCCATACAACTCCAGACATTGTTTATATCGGCTGTCTTTGAGTTCTGCATGGCTTACATTTGATATAGCCACATGGAACTTTTCTGTGTGGAAGAAGTGTACAGTAGAAAAGCCCTGTGCTGCAATGTAAACATTTACATACAAAGTAATAATAATATTACTAACCCTGAAAAGTGAAATTCATCAAAACAGGTGGTTTTACTACTAACTATAATGCTGCGTTACTAAAATTTCAGAGATGGTAAAAACTGCTTATAAAAGTAAAAAAACACGTGAGGCGTGCCAAGCTATTTTATTTATACAAATACTGTACACCTCTTTGTTGCATAGCACTATTTGGCCACTTTTAGACATTAGTGGGCTCAGGGATAATGTCACATTGAAGGGCCCCATACACATTTGCAAAATATGAGGAATAACATACGACTATCAAGATAAAAATATTTGTACAAATTATGCCTTGTAACATTTTGCTTTTAACATTTTTAATATTGGTTGGTTTATGGTTAGGACTGATCATCATCATCTATTTATATAGCGCCCCTAATTCTGCAGCGCTGTGCAGAGAACTTACTCACATCTGTTCCTACCTCATTGGAGCTTACAGTCTAAATTCCCTAACATATACACACAGACTGCTATGGCCATCAGTGCGTCATAAACTTGTAGAACTAGCGGAAGAGGTCTTAACCTATAATAGCAGCCGCCTTTCCCATAGAGACTGGTTATGCTCACAGGTACTCGGATGCCCCAGGTTTTACACTCAATGTAGTACAAGTTTATGGTCACACAGCGGCACACAGGAACGGGAGGTAATACACGGAGTAGGGACAGGCCAGAAGTCTGCGGACTGGACAGAGATGATAATGTCTGACTGGCCTGACAGAGCACAGGCGGAGACGTCAGGTACAAGCAGGGTCAGGGCCACAGGCAAAGGTTCGGAGTCCGGGTACAGGCAGAAGGCCAGAGCCACAGGCAAAGGTTCAGAGTCCGGGTCAGGCAGAAAGGTCAGGGCAACAGGCAAAGGTCCAGAGTCCAGGAAACAGGCAGAGGTCATATACAGAAGTCAATCCAAAAGGTTTTCACCAAGCACAGCGCAGCGCAGCAGCAGCAGGTTAGCTAACAGGAAACTGGACGCTATAACTATCAGAGAGGCTAAGCCCTCCCTGCCTTAAATACTTTGATGGACAAATCAGAAAGGAGGACGACAGGGCTGACAATCAGCCTCAGGAGGCTGCTAATTAATTACTAGCATAGGTAATATCATAAACCAGGAACATGTACAAATATATAAATGAACAAATTAAAATCATATGAGAGCTCCCCCTGGAATTGGAGGATGTCCCTACACCCTCCTACTCTATGCCACAAAGATAACCCCAAAGAAAAATAACTAATGCATGTGCCCGGCTACTACATCACGCCAGGATGCGGCCTACCGCCGCGGCTCGTGACACAGACACAAAGAGAGAGACACATAAGAGTCAATTTGATAGCAGCCAATTAACCTACTAGTATGTTGAGTGTAGGAAGAAACCAGAGCACCCGGAGGAAACCCACGCAAACCAACAGCAAAAATGGGGAGAACATACAAACTCGACACAGATATTGCACATTGCACATCTTTTCTCAGAGTGATATAAATGTCCAATACAAGGTATTATAAAAATATATTCTTTATTACCAGATGTCACAACTCGTGTAAGACTGGATTTTACCTGCTTGTGTTTGCACAGCTCTAGTGTGCGCTGCGGAGTCAAACACGCATCCAGTATTCTCCAGGGACTCCGCAAAGAGGTATGGGTTTTGCTGCAGATGACGCGCAGATTGCGGTCCTTCTAATGAGCCGCCAGCAAGATACAGGAAATAGAGAGTGGTCAGCGGGTCAGCAACGTTTGGACAGCAGAGGTACACGGGAGTATCCAGGAGGAGTGGTCTAAGGCAAGTCGGGTCGGTAACATTCGGGCAGCAGCAATACACAAGGAGAATCAGAAGGAGTGGTCAGGAACAAGCGGAGGACAATACCAGGTAAGCCAAAAAGAGGAGTAACCAGAATAATAGTCAGGAGTAAGCCAAAATTATACACTGGAGATCAATCACAGGACACACAGAAAACGCTGGAGATTGGGGGACACAATGCCCTAATCCAATCACCAGCATCAGCGGCGCGGCGCCATCGAGCGCCGCCATAGCTTCCAATAACGTCTTGTTGCCTAGCAACAAGACGCGCATGCGCAGAAGTTCTGGTGGGAAAGCCGTAAGTATCACATCTGGTTGCCCAGTGGGACACCTGAAAGGTGCCCGTCCCAGGACAGAAGAGGGACGGCGCCTGACACCAGACTTCTGCTGCAATTTCAGCCTTTCAAGGTTAAAAACATTACTTTTGAATCTCTCTGTGTTATATCCGATACCAATAGTGATGTGTGCTTACCCCATATAGGTGAAAATCGAGCATGTAGAAACAACCAAGCCTCTGCAAAGAAAGATATTCAGTAGATAGCAAAACAGTCTCTTCAATACTCGGATGGAGTAGCGCACCTGGTCACGGATCCCCACTACCACCAACGCGTTTCACATTAACTCTTTGTCAAGGAGTGGGGGTTTCAATGTCAGTTCCAGTTTTAAATACCCTGGGATCAATCCTATGCTTTCAATTACATTATAGAAAGCATAACAACAAAAACGCAATATAAAAGTCTAACAATTATACATAAAACGTCTATTTTCTAAACTTAAAAACACCCTGAAGACATCTTAGTTATACAATAAAATGGATCGGAGTCATCAGTGCCACAGCTGGATTTGATCTATTAATCACCATTTCCATTTACGGATATAAAGCTTTCATATGATCACATAAAGGAATTAAAAGCATATTCAGCCAAGACACATATAGATCAAATTATACTAGTTTAGAAAATGGGAACGTTATTCCTTTTAAAAAATAAAAACCGAATAAATTGTGAAAGCTAAAACACAATAATCTTTTTTATCTAGGACTTGAACTCTGGCCTTCTTATGTCAATAATCTTTTAAAATTAGCTAGAAAGAGATAGATAAGCATCTCTGAGGAGTCTTTTTGGTATGGAGAGAATGTGGACCTGATCAGCCAAGCCGAACAAGCAGAGGTGAGAACTCAGTCCCTGTGAACATTCTAGATCTCAGGACATCCTTAGCTCACTTCAAAAGCCCTGTGACATTTGGGAGATCAATCTGTCCTTATTGACAGCTAAACTCCAAAGGTTGGGGGTGAGAGCTATGGAAAAAGGTTTAAAATCTTCTGATTTAGACATCACGTTGTGCATTTTCATGAGGGAGTCTATCAAGACTGAAATGTCTCATATTTCTCTATTGTGTTCCCTCACACACACACACCAAGGGCTAGATTTATTAAACTGCGGGATTGAAAAAGTGGAGATGTTGCCTATAGCAACCAATCAGATTCTAGCTATCATTTATTTAGTACATTCTACAAAATGACAGCTAGAATCTGATTGGTTGCTATACGCAACATCTCCACTTTTTCAAACCCGCAGTTTAGTAAATATACCCGCAAGTCTTAATTAGTAAGTAGTGACTGGTTTTATTTCCTATTTTATTTTCTGGAACTTATTTGTGAAACTTATTGTATGTCTTGTTATAAACATTTCTGTAACTAAGCAATGGAAAAAAATTCAGATTAAATAAATGTAATCTAGTGTGTTCTCCGTGATTCTTTGTGAACTTACGAAGCCACATGTGTATGTGATTTAAGTGTGAAACATTAATAAGTGGTTTTGGTGAACGTAAGGACACCATAATAAATCCTTTGTGGTGGCAGAAAAGGTGTATTCATTGTTAAGTGACTAAGGTGACGTCAGTCATGGCCAGCTGTTCAGATTGCTGTAACTGGGACAGTCTGGGTGTTCGTGACAGAAGACATACCTTCATTGAAACTATCTAAAGCTTGTTTTTATCATTGATTTTAAGTAGAGTTTGTGCAGGGGGCATGGAGGTTTGTGCAAATGTTAGTTTTATTGCAGGGTTGGTGTAGAACGTGCTGATGGGTAGGGCCTAATAGCTGCAAAATAAAAAAAAACACAAATTACAAAATACAAAATGTACACAATCGGTAGAATGCACCTTTACAGAGCATTTCACCATTTTTACATCTATAAAAGCAAATATTTTATCTCTTCTCTCCCTCATCATAAATCTTAAATAATTATTAGCAGAGGAATTACACAAATCAATGGTAGATGTCAAAATTTAACTTGTAACAAATAATAGGCGCTAATGTATTGATTGCCTTTCTAAAAAAGATTTTTCTCTTCCTGATACCGATGGCCCCAATGTTGTAGCTAACTATGGATAGAGCATACAGAGCCCTGAGCTCTGAGACCACACAATGTACTGGACTCCCAAAGACATCATGGTACTGTCACTCACCGGACCGTGAGTGCTTCTGCGCTGGTGCGTGGTTCTCTAGCCTTCCTGCCGGCGCCTGTCCTGAGCCGCGGCCGTCCGCCATCTTGATGGACTGCGCATGCGCAGCATCCAAGAACTCTTATGACCTTTGCTTTTAATCTAATTGGTGGATCAGGCACCTCTCCCTATTTAAGGCACCTGTGCTCATTACATCGTTGCCTAATCTTGAGTCTCATTCCCTGTGAGTCTCTGAAGGTGTCTCCTGTGTCCTGCTCTTGCTTCAGTTTCCTGCTGATTACCTGCTCTACTCATCGGTGGTTCCCATACCTGCTACTGACTTCTGTATCCTGCTCGTGTCCTGAGCTGTCTACTGGATTACCTGCTCCGCTCATCAGCGGTTCTCATACCCGCTACTGACTCTTGTATCCTGCTCGTGTCCTCAGCTGTCTGTTGGATTACCTGCTCTGCTCACCCACTTCAGCCGTTCAGCGCTCCTGCTGTGCCTGCATATCCTCGTGGACAAGCTTCTCTACTCAGCAGCGGTATCCATACCCGCTATAGACTATTAGCTGATACGCTGCATATCTGCTTTGTACAAGCATCTCTACTCAGCAGCGGTATACATACCGCCATAGACTATTAGCTATAACGCTGCATATCTGTTTGGAGCAAGTTCCTCTGTGCTCTCATTGTATTCATACAATTATTGACTCTATTCATTCCTCCACTTATCCTCACCTGGACAAGTCCTCACCTCCTCGCAGTGGTACAACTTGCTGTCCGCAGACCACTGACGCCTCCTCTCCCTACCTGCACCTGGAAAAGTCTTCTCATCACAGCAGTGGTACAACTTTCTATACGCAGACCACTGACTTCCCGCTACCTACCTGCACCTGGACAAGTCTTCCCTACACAGTGGTGGTACAACTTGCTTAACGCAGAACACTGACTTCCCCGCTACCTACCTGCACCTGGACAAGTCTTCCCATCACAGCAGTGGTACAACTTGCTATCCGCAGACCACTGACTCTTCCATTACCTTCCTTCACCTGCTCACGTCCAACCTGCTCTCCTTGGTTGAAACCTGCCTTCCACTATAGCTGCAAGTCGCTGACTCATCTACCAGTATAGCTGCAAGTCGCTGACTCATCTACCAGTATAGCTGCAAGTCACTGACTATCATCAATTCCATTGGCATCCTCTCTCCATCTGCTGTTATATACGTTCCACTATTCACCCTGCTGCCAGAGGACCGCTGTGCAAACTCCGCCCCTCTGGGAAGCATAGTCAACTGGTGAATCCTGGGCAGAACTCCTAGTGCCCGTGACAGTAAGATCAGACCATGACAGACCCAGGATCGGAACCAACAGCTAAAGAGATGCTGCAGTACCTGGTTACTCGGATTGAATAACAAGATGTTCGACAGCAACAGTTGTTCCAATGTTGTCAGGCTTTAGCCTCCCGAGGAATCCCTGAAAAAAATGTAGCAGCTACTGTTGACCCTCCAGTACCTTCTTCTTCTCCCCCAGTGCCATCCCAGGTGTCTACCGCTTCCACGCTCCACCTGCCTACTCCTTCTAAGTATGATGGAGACCCCAAAACCTGTAGGGGTTTTCTTAACCAATGTTCCATTCATTTTGAACTCCAACCACATAACTTTTCTACTCATCGTTCCAAAGTGGCCTATCTCATCTCTTTGTTTTCGGGAGAGGCTCTCGCATGGGCCTCCCTTCTGTGGGAAAGAAATTACCCCTTATTGGAGGATAGTGCCATGTTTATTTCTACGTTTCGAAGAATTTTTGACAAACCTGGTCGTGTTGTCTCTGCGGCTTCCAATATTCTCCGGCTACGTCAAGGATCTCGGTCTGCAGCTCAGTACGTCATCCAATTTCGGATTCTTGCCTCCGAGCTCCAATGGAACACTGAGGCGCTGATAGCTGCCTTCTGGCAGGGGCTTGCCGACAAGATCAAAGACGCACTGACCTCACAAGAGTTACCTTCCTCCTTGGACGATTTGATTTCTCTATGCCATTGTGTAGACATGAGATTTCGTGAGAGAGATTCCGAAAGAGTAATTTCCTCCAAAGCGCCTGTTGGCTCAGTATCCCAAGTTCGCCATCTTCCACCTCCAGTAGAACCCATGGAGGTAGGACGCTCTAAACTAACATCTGAAGAGAGGGAGCGACGAGTGAAGAATAGACTCTGTATCTATTGAGCTGACACTACTCACATGCTGAACTCATGCCCTAGAAGGTCGGGAAATGCCAGGCCCTAACCAGTTCTGGAGAGGTAAGGTTAGGGTCCCTGGAGTCCTCTCTAAATTCTATGGATGCTAAAATCTGTGCTTTTGATGTTACCATTTCCTTTGCCACCAAATCGTTTTTGTCTCAAGCACTTCTGGATTCTGGAGCTGCTGGAAACTTTATATCTAGTTCTCTAGTGAATCAATGATCCCTACCAGTGATTCCTTTAAAAGCACCTGTAGCGGTCACCGCTATCAATGGTTCATGCATAATTAATGGACTCATCACTCAATGTACAGCTCCATTGACCCTTCAAATTGGAGTCTTACACCAAGAGAAAATTTCCTTGTTGGTCCTTCCTGTTACCACCAGTCCCATCGTACTTGGCCTTCCATGGCTTCAACTTCATTCTCCTCAGATTGACTGGAACACTCCTCAAGTCACTTTCTGGGGTCTGGATTGTCATCATAGATGTTTGTCTCAAGTCGTTCCATTCAAAATAAATCAGTATGCTTCCTTCGCGGATGTGTTCGATAAGATCCAGTCTGAACGCCTTCCTCCTCATTTGGCGTGGGATTGTCCGATTGACTTACAACCTGGCAAGAACCATCCTAGGGGTCGTGTGTATCCACTCTTGCTACCAGAAACCCAAGCAACTTCTGAGTATATCAAGGAGAACCTCCAGCGAGGATTTATCCGACCTTCCACTTCTCCCGCTGGAGTGGGGTTCTTTTTTGTGAAGAAGAAGGATGGATCATTATGACCCTGTATAGACTATCGTGGTCTCAATGTCATTACTATCAAAAATCGGTACCATATTCCACTAATTACCGAGCTCTTTGATCGCATTAAGGGAGCCCGGATATTCACCAAACTTGATCTTCTAGGCGCCTATAATTTAATCCGGATCAAGTCTGGAGACGAATGGAAGACAGCTTTTAACACCAGGGATGGGCACCATGAATATCTAGTTATGCCCTTCGGGTTGTGTAACGCCCCCGCTGTCTTCCAGGGTTGCGTGAATGAGATCTTCCGGGACTTGTTGTATGTCTGTGTCGTCGTCTACCTGGACGACATATTAATCTTTTCTCAGGATCTGCCCACTCATCATCAACATGTGGCAGAGGTCCTTTCCAGACTCCGGAGAAACTCTTTATTCTGCAAGTTAGAAAAATGTTCCTTTGAGCTATCCCAGATTCCATTCTTAGGATATATTGTGTCCGGAGTTGGTCTAAAGATGGATCCTGAAAAGGTGAACGCTGTACTACGTTGGCCCCACCCAACTACTCTCAGAGCAATCCAACGCTTTTTAGGTTTTGCAAACTACTACAGACGTTTCATTCAAGGTTTTTCCTCCATCGCTTCTCCAATAGTGGCTCTGACCAGGAAAGGAGCTAACACTAAACAATGGTCCTCCGAGGCCCTTCAAGCTTTCCAGTTCCTCAAGAAGTCCTTCTCCTCCGCTCCTGTTCTTCGACAGCCTGACGTGACCCTTCCTTTCTTTTTGGAAGGAGACGCCTCTAATGTTGGCCTAGGGGCCATACTATCTCAAAAATCGGAGCAACAAAAACTCCATCCTTGTGCCTACTACTCTCGAGGTCTTCTACCTGCGGAGAGAAATTACACTATCGGGGACAAGGAGTTGTTGGCCATAAAAGCAGCATTAGAGGAGTGGAGATATCTGCTGGAGGGAGCTCGTCATCCTGTTACTATTTTTACGGATCACAAAAACCTGTTATATTTGCAGTCAGCCCAATGTTTGAATCCTCGTCAAGCAAGATGGTCACTTTTCTTTTTCCGGTTTGAGCTTATCATAACCTTCAAACCAGCTTCCAAGAATCGAAAAGCAGACGCCTTATCTCGGGCGTTTGTGGCGTCCTCTGACGCTGAAGATTGTCCTAATCATCCCATATTGGATCCCAAATGTGTGACTCTGGCCACTTCCTCCACCAAGGTGCTACCATTTGGGAGAACCCTTGTGCCTCCATCTCTATGTAAAAAAATATTATCGTGGTATCATTCTTCACGCTTTTCTGGACATTCGGGTGAACGCAAGACGTTAGAAGTCCTTTCTCGAAGCTACTGGTGGCCCTCTATGAGGAGAGATGTCAAAGAATTTGTGGCCGTGTGTGAGGTGTGTTCCCAGTTTAAAACCCCCTGCAGAACACCGGCGGGATTACTTCAACCACTACCCATTCCTTCCAAGCCTTGGACCCATATTAGTATGGACTTTATCACCGATCTTCCTCCTAGTAAAAAGTGCAATACCATCTGGGTAGTGGTGGATAGATTTTCGAAAATAGCACATTTTGTTCCTTTGACCGGTTTACCTTCCTCGTCTACTCTGGCTGACCATTTTATCAAGGAGATCTTCCGAATTCATGGATGTCCATCTGAGATTGTTTTGGATAGAGGAGTACAGTTCGTCTCCAGATTCTGGCGAGCCCTTTGCAAGACCTTGGGTATCCGATTGTCACTATCATCCTCCTACCATCCTCAATCAAATGGACAGACCGAGAGAGTCAACCAAGATCTTGAGACTTTCATAAGGATGTTCTCTTCAGCCAACCAAGACAACTGGGTAGATTTACTTCCATGGGCTGAATTCGCCCATAACAATATGTATCATGAGTCATCTTCAAAAAGTCCATTCTTTGTGGTATACGGTCACCATCCGTCTTTCCCAGAATTTCCGGCCCTCCCTCCCACCCAAGTTCCTGCAGTGGAGAGTGTATGTCAGAGTTTCAAAAATATCTGATCTCAAGTTAATTCCTGCCTGAAGAAGACATCTGCCAAATACAAGTGTTTTGCTGATAAAAAGAGGCGAGCTATTCCACCACTTAAAATTGGAGACCGCGTATGGCTTTCTACCAAAAATATTCGCCTGAAGGTTCCGTCCATGAAGTTCGCTCCCCGTTTCATTGGTCCCCCGTTTCATTGGTCCATACAAGATCACTCAGGTGATAAATCCAGTGTGCTTCAAACTACTATTACCTAAGAACCTTCGTATCTCCAACGCCTTCCATGTGTCATTACTCAAGCCTCTTATCATCAACCGTTTCTCTGTTCCTCCTTCAGCACCTCGGCCAGTACAAGTTCATCAAGAGGAAGAGTTTGAAATTACTCATATTTTAGATGCTAAAATTTTTGCGAGGAGTTCTTCGCTTTCTTGTGCATTGGAAGGGCTTTGGTCCAGAGGAGCGTTCTTGGATCCGCGCAGATGATCTCAATGCTCCAGCTCTTCTAAAAAGATTTTATTCCAAGTATCCGGGCAAACCCGGCTCCAAGTGTTCTGTGCCCACCTTTGAAAGGTGGGGTACTGTCTCTGCGCTGGTGCGTGGTTCTCTAGCCTTCCTGCCGGCGCCTGTCCTGAGCCGCGGCCGTCCGCCATCTTGATGTACTGCGCATGCGCAGCATCCAAGAACTCTTATGACCTTTGCTTTTAATCTAATTGGTGGATCAGGCACCTCTCCCTATTTAAGGCACCTGTGCTCATTACATCGTTGCCTGATCTTGAGTCTCATTCCCTGTGAGTCTCTGAAGGTGTCTCCTGTGTCCTGCTCGTGTCTTCAGTTTGCTGCTGATTACCTGCTCTACTCATCGGTGGTTCCCATACCTGCTACTGACTTCTGTATCCTGCTCGTGTCCTGAGCTGTCTGCTGGATTACCTGCTCCGCTCATCAGCGGTTCTCATACCCGCTACTGACTCTTGTATTCTGCTCGTGTCCTCAGCTGTCTGTTGGATTACCTGCTTCAGCCGTTCAGCGCTCCTGCTGTGCCTGCATATCCTCGTGGACAAGCTTCTCTACTCATCAGCGGTATGCTTACTTGTTATTGACTTTCAACCGTTACCTTGTACAAGCTTCTCTACTCAGCAGCGGTATCCATACCCGCTATAGACTATTAGCTGATATGCTGCATATCCGCTTTGTACAAGCCTCTCTACTCAGCAGCGGTATACATACCGCCATAGACTATTAGCTATAACGCTGCATATCTGTTTGGAGCAAGTTCCTCTGCGCTCTCATTGTATTCATACAATTATTGACTCTATTCATTACTCCACTTATCCTCACCTGGACAAGTCCTCACCTCCTCGCAGTGGTACAACTTGCTGTCCGCAGACCACTGACGCCTCCTCTCCCTACCTGCACCTGGACAAGTCTTCTCATCACAGGAGTGGTACAACTTGCTATACGTAGACCACTGACTTCCCGCTACCTACCTGCACCTGGACAAGTCTTCCCTACACAGCGGTGGTACAACTTGCTGAACACAGACCACTGACTTCCCCGCTACCTACCTGCACCTGGACAAGTCTTCCCATCACAGCAGTGGTACAACTTGCTATCCGCAGACCACTGACTCTCCCATTACCTTCCTTCACCTGCTCACATCCACCCTGCTCTCCGTGGTTGAAACCTGCCTTCCACTATAGCTGCAAGTCGCTGACTCATCTACCAGTATAGCTGCAAGTCGCTGACTCATCTACCAGTATAGCTGCAAGTCACTGACTATCATCAATTCCATTGGCATCCTCTCTCTATCTGCTGTTATATACGTTCCACTATTCACCCTGCTGCCAGAGGACCGCTGTGCAAACTCCGCCCCTCTGGTAAGCATAGTCAACTGATGAATCCTGGGCAGAACTCCTAGTGCCCGTGACAGGTACACATGCACTCATACAAATTAAAAAAATAAATATTATCAGCCTGTCGCAAAATATGTCTAGAATATACTTTGAAACATATAACATTCAGTTAAACCAAAGTCTACCTCTGATAACCATTGCTAAAAGGAAATATTTTAAAGATATCATGCAGGCCCTTAGAGATAAAAACATAATATACACTACACTGCTATCCGTTCATTCCTTATAAATATTATGCACCTCTGCCATTAAGAATCTTAAGAATAACTATCAATCAATTGTACTATAAGGGACCTAGGAACTATAAAAATAATAATATCTTCCTCACAACCTCCTCTCCTGTTTCAGATGCTATTTCATCTCTGGAGCTGGTCTGACTCACCAGACTGGGAAATGTTGTTTAGCCAGACAAGTTCTGCAAATACAATTTTAATGACAACTTAAAATATATTAGTTGCTGCCTTGTCTCTGCCGTCTCATAGTATACATTTATATAGCATGGCAAGATGTTTAATTGTTTCATATTCTTGACATTTTCATTTGCTCTCGTCATGTTTTCTAGGTAGATAGTGAAGAGGATATGTACTTTTCTAGAGCTCATAAAACTATTGTAAACCGCACCATTAGAGGAGGCAAACATGCCATCTAGATATAATGTATACACCTCTGTTATATTGTATTGGAATTTTATATTTTTTCTAGATCATGTGCTGCTTCTCTAAACATAGATGATTTAGTTTTAGTTCTTTGTTTATGTTAACAATGAACCTTCCCTAATGTATTTATATTGCCAGTATAGTTTTCCATGTTAAACTTTCATGATGGTCTGAGACTTCTATAAAACTTAATATAAACACTTATATAGTGATCCTGACTGTCTAGACATACAGTTCTTATGCTAAACACTTCTCCATAAGGCGGCCAAGAGCATGACTTTGGCTATACCCTTCTCACCATTTCCATTGCTTTACATTGATGGACTTAGGTTTCAAACTGAGAGAAACAAGTAGTTTGTAAAAGGGCCTGTGGTAGCGCCTCACATGCGCACGCTGTCCTCTTATTCTGTTCTCAGATACACTCGCTATAAAACTCACACTTTTATGCACCTTTCTTTACACAATGTTGCCTTACTCAGTCTTTTGATCACACTAAATAACACTTAAGCTTTAGAGAATTATTTATCCAATAACCACTGTATCTCAGCAGTACTTCACAGTATATATTCGTTATAAATAATCAATACTCACAACATATGTATGTATTTCAATCAAAGTATTTTACTCTTAACACAGAAAAGCTTGTAATCATTGTTCACACATATATCATAACGTTGTTCAACACCACATATATATCAATATAAAATTAACCCTAGGTTCACCACCTTTATTCCTTACACTATCCTAGCTTTACATATGTATCCTTGATAAGAATTAGTATTTATAATATTGATTTAACTATCATAGGTATCAAACAATATATGAATTTAAATAGTCAAATCAACATTACAAACACACACACACACACACACACACACACACATATATATATATATATATATATATATATATATATATATATATATATATATATATATATTGTGGCAAGAGCCCGCTACTGCGAAAGCACACGCGAACAACTTCTTCCTTTTTATGTAGTTTTATTGTCAGGATGGTAAATGTTTTGACACCATACAGATTTCACAGCAATTCTTGGAGACCCTAAACTCTAGCTAGACATAGCTCAGCTCTCTCAAGACCAGCCAGCTTCCCCAGCGTTAGTCTCAGTGCACAAATGACACAAACAAGCTTTTATGCATGATACTCCTCCCCCAGCCCTAGCTTGATGGGCAGGTGACACACCCACCTTCTCTTTAAGAGAAAACGCCCATCAATGGCTCTGTTTGCACTAACAGACACACCCTGTCTGTTTGCTGAGAGGAAATCATGTAAGTTAACCAAACTTAAACTATTGCTTTTCATACATAAGTCTTTACATTCAATCTAGGTGCATTACTGCACAAATGTTTTACTCTACTTCCATGCTTTCTCTGCATATTGCCAGCTAAATGCCTCCTTTTGTTACAATATATATATCTATATATCTATATATATATATATTTATATATATATATATATATATATATATATATTTATATTTATATATATATAATTATCAATGATACTTACCAAATCCTTGTATCCTGGATCCAATTCTTTATCTGCACTGTAGGGAACATTCCTGTAGTATAGAATCCTTTTCAGTAGCGTAGTGTAGGTTTTCTGTACAGTGGTTCCCAAACTTTTTCAGTTCGCGACACCCTTAGAGTCTCCATAATTTTTTTCAAGGCACCTCTCCAAAATTATTACCGTACAGTCCTGTTTTATAAGCAGTTGGTCAAAATAATGTAATAAGTATTTAGGTCAGGACAGAAATACTTAGTAAGTTGTTTGCAAAAATAACACACATAAATCCAATAGAAAAGAATATTTTTATATATTTTTTTCAATTATATTTCTGTCAAAGAATAATTTAAAGCTAATATTAAGAGGAATAAGAGCAAACAAAATAAAACATGTACAAAAATCATCACACTGTGCCCATTCATGATCGCACTGTGCCCTCCTTCATTCACACACTCTGTGCCCCCCTTCACCCACACACTCTGTGCCCCCCTTCATCCACACACTCTGTGCCCTCCTTCATCCACACACTCTGTGCCCCCCTTCATCCACACACTCTGTGCCCCCCTTCATCCACACACTCTGTGCCCCCCTTCATCCACACACTCTGTGCCCCTTCATCCACACACTCTGTGCCCCTTCATCCACACACTCTGTGCCTCTTCATTCTCACTCTGACCCTCCTTCATTATTTTGCTCCTCCATTGCTGTTTCCTATCACCTTTTCCCCTCCCCTTTCTTTACTTACCATACTTGGACTTCTTTCTTCTATCTTTTCTTCTTCTTCTTCTTTCTCACCTGTGACAGCGCCGTGGCACCACTGGGAGCCGCGGCGCACACTTTGGGAACCGCCGGTATAGTGTATTCCTATCCTTTGCTGTAGTGTAGTGCAGTATAATATATATTTTCTATACTGTAGTGTAATATATATTTTCTGTAGTGTAGTGTGTCCCTATTAACCCTTTTCTGTAGTTTAGTGTATGTTTTCTGTAGTGTAGTGTAATGCTCGTTGTCCAGGGGCAGGCAGGCAGAGAGTGAGAGAGAGGGGGAGTCCTGGGTCTGGCTTTTATAGTCCAGACCCGGAAACTCCCAGCCTCCACAGCGGCAACATGTGTGTGGTGATTCACCACACAGACATGGACCTTGTGTGTGGGTCAGAAGAGTCTTAAGGTGACGTAGAAGGGAGGATGTTCCAAGGTGGCCAAGATCCTTACCACTGCTTATTGCAGCTTTACATAAGCTACTTATGGCAATACAATTTTTGTCCGGATTGGGATAGAAATAATTCCAGACTGAAGAGGTCAATTTTTTGGTCTTCTGCTCAGGCATGACGATGGGCTTTTTCGTTCCATTGACAACAACTGTTTCCCCCCCTGGTGTCTCATTTAAGATAACCACATCAGCATCCTCCTCTTCAAGTTCCTCCTCAGCGCCAGCTACATCAATATCCTCCTCCCGGTGTACAACATTGACACCTTCATTATCCAAATCTGTAACTGCACTGTGGGTGATCCTTCCAGCATATGCAGAGGGCGTGCTGCAAATGGTGGAAGGAGCCACCTCTTCCCGTACAGTGATGGGAAGGTCAGGCTTCGCAACCACCAACACCCTTGGACTCGCCTTGGGGATTTGTGATGCCATGTCTTTAGAAGGTAGAGTTGTTTGCTGTGTTGTTGATGACAGCTTAACTCTCTTAAATTTTTTAGAGGGGGGGGGTGGAGGGCTTTGATCGTTGTGTGAAGCTGAACCACTAGTCATGAACACGGGCCAGGGCCTAAGCCGTTCCTTGCCACTCCGTGACGTAAATGGCATATTGGCAAGTTTACGTTTCTCCTCAGATGATTTTAATTTCGGGTTTTTTTTATCATTTTAGTGACCTTTGGCTTTTTGGATTAAACATGTTATGTGCGTATTGTCGCTAACCAATAACGATTGTCGAACCTCGATTTGTGTTTCCAACGCACAAAGATTTATTCGCAAATAGTAGAATAATATGCTCAAGCGAAGTGATAATAAATACAGCCGTTACTTATCGCAGGCGCTCTGGATCCAGTGTGCAGTCATTCAATCCTGAAGTCTGGGGACAAGATGTCTGAACACTAGATGTGAAGCTGCTGCTTATATACACACAGAAATACAGTAATACAATGAAGATGGTATAGGTTGCATCTATTGGTCCAGGTCTCAGGAAGGTCCAAGGGGTTGTCAATCATTGGCTAGTTCATCCTAAGGAATCCAAAGGAGGGGGTCATCTCTCCAGGGGGTATGCTCGTCTCTTCCCGCCAAGATTCCTTAGTCTTAAGTAGTTCATAATTCCCTATCATTCATAACTTGTGTAGGAAATGTAAAGAGGTTTATTATGATACCACTCATGATATGATTCCTTCAACCTGTTCCGTATATATCTCTAATATGCATGTAACTTTAATATAACATATAAATACTACTATATTTCGACATAACTGACTATGTGTTGCAACTACCAATAATGTGTACTATTTTATAAGTATGCGCATTTGTGCGAATGTATGGTAAAAGACCAATTACTGTTGCTGCCACGTGTAGTGGATGCGTATGCCCTTTCACGCCGTAGCGTGCCCTTGTACGTCGTAGCGTACCGTACGCATCTTTTCAGACAAAGACAACCAAGTTTGCTCGACTTTAATTGAAATGACTTTATCCAATTTGCTGACTTCGACAAACATGCCCTCTACTATGAAATTGGGCATCGGCCTTGGCAGACGACGTTGATGGCATTTCATCGTCTATGTCATGACTAGTGGCAGCAGCTTCAGCATTAGGAGGAAGTGGTTCTTGACCTTTCCCTACTTTATCCTCCAAATTTTTGTTCTCCATTATATGCAGCACAAGAGACCATACCCCTAAACCACACACACTCGCGTAGTTATTATATTGCAGTACCAATGGACTTATACTGCAGGATCAGTGAACGTAGTTATTATATTGCAGTACCATTGGACTTATACTGCAGGATCAGTGAACGTAGTTATTATATTGCAGTACCAATGGACTTATACTGCAGGATCAGTGATTGTAGTTATTATATTGCAGTACCAACGGACTTATACTGCAGGATCAGTGAACGTAGTTATTATATTGCAGTACCAACGGACTTATACTGCAGGATCAGTGAACGTAGTTATTATATTGCAGTACCAACGGACTTACACTGCAGGATCAGTGAACGTAGTTATTATATTGCAGTACCAATTGATTTATACTGCAGGATCAGTGAACTTCTATAGCAGTACCACTGTACTGGACACAGGACAGCACCACTGGAATAATGGCAGCACCACCACTGGACTGAGCAGGACAGAGCACAGGACAGCACCACTGGACTGAGCAGGACAAAGCACAGGACACCACCACTGGACTGAGCAGGACAGAGTACAGGACAGCACCACTGGACTGAGCAGGACAGAGCACAGGACACCACCATTGGACTGACCAGGACAGAACCACAGGAATGAGCAGGACAGAGGACACCACTAACACACCCTCCCTCTTCCCTGATCAATGCCCGAGTGAAGATGGCGGCGGCAAGCGGGGAATATAAAGAATCCAAATCTCGCGAGATCCGACAGCGGGATTATGACGAAAAGCCTCGTTTTGAGTTTTGCGATCGGCCGGAATACCCGAACAGTGCTCGGATTGGGCTCAGATCCGCACTGTTCTGGGGTGTTCGGATTTAGAAAATCCGAGCCCGCTCATCCTTAGTTGCTATTTACAAAGCAACCAGCTGAATCAATGAGGCTCTGGCTGCTTGGGAGGAGAGGACAATACTATTGTTGTTAGGCAACTAGTCCTAGACATCCTGTACATACACAAGACTTAGTACAATATACAGCTGCGTAAAAAGGAGAAATGCTGGTAACAGATCGGACATATCAGGGCACACTTTACCACTGGCTGAGAGGGAAAGGATGCCGATTATAGATATGACATGTAGCGGTGATCAGTAAAATCAAATATACAAACATATAACGTAATAATTTAAAGCCATCAACATGTTATATCACATCCCTTCAATACAAGCTGTGATATAACTAATCTTGTAATGCCCACTACCTTCAACATTCAATTAACATTGCCCTCTCTCACCCCAGATATTTACTCTCAATATTAGATCCCTTGCTTTATAGATCAGAATGAACCCTAATATCACTGGTGTGACTCTTGGAGGCTTGGAGGATTGCTGGGACTCAGCAAAGCATTATTGGAACTCGATTTTAAATTTACATAAGAACATTTCATCATAAAATACCTTCGGATCTACCTAAGCATTCCCTACCATTACATGCACAATGTAAATTACCCTGCATTCATTAAATTAATTAAACTGTATGTGTTGTGGTGGCCTTTGCTATATATCTATTGGATTGGAAAGATAAATGTGATAAAAATACAGGTAATAAAAGTTAATGCTCTTCAATGACTTCTTAATCTATTTCAAACCTTATATGTTAATGTTTCAGACTCAGCTCTCTAACCCAATGTGTGGAACTACTTCTATTCCTAATCCTTGCTATCTTGAGGAACTACAGAAAAAATTACTTAGTTGGCTTCTATAAATATCGCAAATTAGACATTTTATACAGTACCAACTGCAACACAATCCGAATGTCTATGCACAGACTCACCAGAATATTTCCCTGGGAGCCTGAGAGAAATAACTTAATTCTATTATTAATCATTACCTCTGGGAAGACATGTGGCCATAAGATAAATATCTATAAAAAGTACAGTAGGTGGTTCTTGGTCTCCACAAAGCTTCAAAGCAGCTGCAACAAAGATATTGACATATGTTGGAGACATACAGTATATCTGTATACATTATATCTATTTGTCTTATTTCATCTTATTTGTATGTTTTTTTATTTAGTTGCAACTGTCACAGGCACCATGATATATTTTTGGAGTGCAGACTCTAGTCTACCAATACCACAAATTCTTTTGGAAGGACACTGATGAGGTGCAGCCCACCATGTCAGTGCTAGAATATTTCACTTGATCTACTATTTGCTCTTTAATGCAACACATTGCTTTTGATTTTACAGAGTTCACCATAAATTTAGGTTAAGACTATCTAATATGTTACCAATGTAAATGCAATTAATATAATATATTTCAATACACAGACTGACTTCAAGATTAAATTATATATTCAAATTAAAATTAAAATAAAAAAATAAAATTAATATTACAATCTAGATCTCATTATCTATTTCAGAGTGAACAATACAATTTCTCTTTCGCCCCCTCCTGTTCTACGCAATCTTTGTCAGTGATAGATGTTATTCTGGACTCCTGAAAAGCCTGCTCTCTGAGATTCTTCAATTACCTTTTTCTCTTGAGGGGGGACACCGGAGCAATGAAATGCGTGGGTCTTGAATAAAGGGAACAGGACAGGGGCTTGTTCACCTGAAGTCTTGAGGGACGGTCATGCAAGCCTGTTCCTCTGGACTGGGACTTTAATTCATTAATTTGGTAGCAGTGGTTTTGTTATGGTGCTGATAGTTACAGGTCTGGTAGTCAGAGCAGGCCTGTACACGACCAGATGCTGAGTCTACTAGGTTCAGAAAAAGGAGGCAAGACACGATGTAGTTCTTCAATACTTCAATGATTGATAAAACATATATATATATATATATATATATATATATATATATATATATGCAGATGATGATATGCAGATGTCAATTAGCCACGGCGGAGCGTGACAAGGTGATAAACACAATAGCAGTCTATTCACAGCACAGATGATAATATGCAGGTGTCCAATAGCCACGGCGGAGTGTGACAAGGTGATAACCATAATAGCAGTCTTGTTATATGCACATGAACAGACTTGCAGCAGGCTGTGAATCAGTAGAGGCACAATAGAGAGAAAACAAAGTCTTTGTAATATGCACAAGATGATACTTGCAGCAGGGGAGTCCCAGTAGAAGTGCTCCAGCACTAGGTAGAGAACTGAAACTCATACACAGGAAAGACACAGGGTCAGGATACACAGGAGTCCAAGGAATCAGGCTAGCAACAAGTTGCACTGACAGTGAGCAGATGTCAGTGCTGAGTTTAAATAGAGCAGTTTAGAGTGACCCGCCATGAGGGTGAGTCATGTGATGCACAGAAAAACAGAGCAGAAAGGGAAAGTAATAAAACCTGGTCAGGATTGTTACAGGTTTATGCAAGGTACTATGTCACCCGTCTGGGCTGTTATGCTAGGAAGGGGTCATCTTGCCCAGCGTAGTAATGCAATGCTCATCTGTGGCAATCAGTTTTGAGATATGGATAAAAATAGTGCCCATCTCCTTTACAATGTTAGGTATCACACTGTACAGTCATGGCCAAAAGTTTTGAGAATGACACAAATATTGGTTTTCAAAAAGTTTGCTGTTTCAGTGTTTTTAGACCTTTTTGTCAGATGTTGCTATGGTAAACTGAAGTAAAATTACAAGCATTTCATGAGTGTCAAAGGCTTTTAGTGACAATTAAGTTTATGCAAAGAGTTAATATTTGCAGTGTTGACCCTTCTTTCTGAAGACCTCTGCAATTCGCCCTGGCATGCTGTCAATTAACTTCTGGGCCACATACTGACTGATTTGCCGCCCATTCTTGCCTAATCAATGCCTGGAGTTTGTCAGAGTTTGTAGGTTTTTGTATATCCACCTGCTTCTTGAGGATTGACCATAAATTCTCAATGGGATTAAGGTCTGGGGAGTTTCATGGCCATGGACCTAAAATTTCGATGTTTTGATCCCCAAGCCACTTAGTTATCACTTTTGCCTTATGGAAAGGTGCTCCATCATACCTGAAAAGGCATTGTTTGTTAACAAACTGTTCTTGGATGGTTGGGAGATGTTGCTCTTGGAGGATGTTTTGGTATCATTCTTTATTCATGGCTGTGTTCTTAGGCAAGATTCAAAATTGTGAGTGAGCCCACTCCCTTTGTTTGAGAAGCAACGCCACACATGAATGGTTTCAGGATGCTTTACTGTTGGCATGACACATGGTACCGGATGGTACCGCTCACCTTTCCTTCTCCGACCAATAGTTTTTCCAGATGCCCCAAACAATCTGAAATGGGGATTCATCAGAGAAAACGACTTTACCCCAGTCCTCAGCAGTCCAATCCCTGTACCTTTTGCAGAATATCAGTCTGTCCCTGATGTTTTTCTTGTAGAGAAGTGGCTTCTTTGCTGGCCTTCCTGACACCTCTCTTCACCTCACTGTGCGTGCAGATGCAATCACACCTGCCTGCTGCCATTCCTGAGCAAGCTCTGCACTGGTGGTGCCCCGATCCCGAGCTGAATCAACTTTAGGAGACGGTCGTGGCATTTGCTGGACGTTCTTGGGCGCCCTGAAGCCTTCTTCACAACTATCGAACCTCTCTCCTTGAAGTTCTTGATGATACGATAAATGGTTGATTTAGATGCAATCTTACTAGCAGCAATATCCTTGCTTGTGAAGCCCTTTTTGTGCAAAGCAATGATGACTGCAAGTGTTTACTTGCAGATAACTATGGTTAACAGAAGAAGAACAATGATTTCAAGCACCACCCTCCTTTTAAAGCTTCCAGTTTGTTATTCTAACTCAATCAGCATGACAGAGTGATCTTCAGCCTTGTCCTCGTCAACACTCTCACTTGTGTTAAAGAGAGAATCACTGACCTGATGTCAGCTGGTCTTTTTGTGGCAGGGCTGAAATGCAGTGGAAATGTTGTTTTTGGATAAAGTTCATTGTCATGGCAAAGAGGGACTTTGCAATTAATTGCAATTCATCTGATTACTCTTCATGACATTCTAGAGTATATGCAAATTGCCATAATAAAAACTGAGGCAGCAGACTTTGAGAAATATAATATTTGTGTCATTCTCAAAGCTTTTGGCCATGACTGTACTTTAAAATAAAAGCACAGTAAACATAGCTACAGAATATAAATCCCAGTTGATAGTGTAAAACAAATGGTGCTTACATTCTAGTAAACCTGTAGCTTAATCCTGGAGAACTAGTAAAGCCATTATTAATTTTATTGTACATGTTCATTAAGTCTCTGCTCATTAATGACACTAGGGAAGGATAATAAAGAAAGACCATTATTTCCGTTCACATGGATCCATCTCAAACAAATAGTCATAGCTTGGGATTTTACCCTGTTCAAGTTTTCTTAACTTGGATTTAAAGTATTTGTGTGTGAGCTGCCATGCATTGAAATCAATGAAGTAAGTCAACACTCAATATTTTTATCCTATTTGAGAAAGTGTTTACTTTTATCTTCAAAGTTTCAGTCAAGAAGTTTTAAGTAAAAATAAGCTGCTTAACTCCTTACTTGCAGTTGTTTTTATAGGAGGCAGAAAGCAAGTCCTTATATACCCAATAAACACATCACATCCACCTGTAATATTACATAGAGGGAAATGAGGATCTATGTTAAATGGAGTTCATTGTTAGGACATCTTTATATGCCATTGATTTTGGCTTAGATGAGTAAAAAAACTGATGTTACTATGAGGAAGTGGGAAAAGTTTGGGCTGCTAGTGTGGATTTAAAAACTGGTCCATAAGAGGTCTAACTAGGCTGCATCTTCAGGTGATGTGCTATACTTAGATGTGCCCGCTCCTGCTGTACATAACTTACACTGGAACACCCCCGATCCACCTCCCCAGGGGGAGAGGGCTGCAAGTGCATGTTATGTTTAACTCAAAATTCTGCATGTGCCGTAAATCAAAGCAAACTGTTGTGGCCCACAGTTGGACCAACTCTCAATATCAGGCTCTAAGTGCCTCTTCCCACAGTTACTGTGAGGAGCTTTGCTAAAAAAAAAAAAATAATTAGAATGGGAGCGGTGGTTGAAATGTGTGTTTCAATAGATTGTAAGTATAGTCTTCCACAGTGAATAGATCCCATAACTGTGCTGTCTAGCAGGATACCTGACCCCTATCCACCCAAAGCATTTGCTTGGTTAGCCAAAAAACCCACCTGATCCAACAAACCATACCCACTTTACCGTAAAGCCACATCCAATTTGGTTGGTCAAATCCCTTTCAGGTTCCGTGAATCTCACAATTTGCCCCGATGCTAATGTAAGGTAATTATAATGTTACCTGAATTCATATCTCTCTTTATCTTTCTACGTACCTGTATAGATTGAATTAAGGTAGACTAGAATGTGCTTGTCTGGTTAATGGTCCTTTAAATTATGTCTTTTGGGCTTGCACGGACAAAATGAAACATTTATGACTTTGAATATCTGCTTCCCAATACGGACAGGTCAGCTACAAATTCAAGGGCTCATGCAGCAATTTCTACGCTTATGGCTTAACATCCAATTAAAATTTGATTTTGTAATTCAATGTACAAATTACCCCTAATTTCTTTACAAGCGCCTGATATTAAAAATTCAAAAGAAATGCAAAGCTTGCATAGACTGCAGTAAATGGTATGTTACATTCTCTGCTATTTATATACCATAGATATTGGTCACATATCACAAAATCCCCTACATAAATAACAAATACAATGTATGTAACCTTTAAAGACTAAAATTAGAGGTATTAATAACGCCCTAAAAAGCAAATATATAAAATAGTGCAAGAAGAGAATGATAATATTTTTAAAAGAATATGATCATTCCATATATACTATATAATTAAAAGCCAAAGTTCACCTGTAGCAACTTTTATTTTTTAAGAAAACAGGCAAGATGCTGGTTACATACTTTCCACACTCCAAGGATAAAAACTGAGAAAAAAAATCGCCACTTTACTGGTTCACCCAAGCCCTACCCAATTTTGTTCAAAGCCATGCACCCAATCAGCATACCATGCCCTATTGCACACTGAAGATCGTGACTCCTTAATATTATGTGATAGTGTATTTTATTACAATTTAAACCATTTTCACTCAGTACAGCCTTTAAAGAACAGATCACAGAGAAGATAAAATTGTTTGTTCATTGGGTGTATTAATATTAAGCTTGTTCATTTGATACAATATTCCCACATGAGTTTGAAGGGCCTATTCATTGTAAGCTTGCGAGCAGGGCCCTCTAACCTCTTTGTCTGTTGGTATTACTCAGTATTATCTTATTACTGTGTTTGCTCCTGATCGTAAAGGGCTATGGAATTTGCTGGCGCCATATAAATAAATGTTGATGATGATGAAGGGCATCTTGCCTCACTACTCTGTGTTGTTGGACAACCATTCCACTATCTAACTTCCCACCTGCCCCCATTCACCCTTCTCACATCATGACCCTTCCTGTCACATGCAACCCTGCCCTGGTTAACCTAATCACACAAGTGCACTCTTATAAGATACACATATTCTTCTCCTGAAATACCCAGGTGCTGCAGGGGCAAATGCAGGATTTGTAGAGAGGGGTTTCCATGCCACCAGTTGGCGTGGCCAGTATGCTTTGGGGCGTGGCTATAATTTTAGATAGTGCTTGGCTGCTCTCCAACTCTTCCTATCCCCATCATATACATGGACAATTTCGAGCAGAGCTGTGTGAAGCGGGACATACCTCCCAACTGTCCCAACAATCAGGACAAAGTCCTGACTGAGTGTGTCAGAACAGTTGACAGACTGTCCTGCTTTTTCCTACCTGTTCTTGCTGCTTTCAATACATGTTTGGAAGAGATGGCTGTGAACAGTAACAATCTGCACACAAGCTACAAAGTGGCTGGTCCCGAGGCAGGGTCCAGCCACCTCAAGCATACAGTACCCTAAACTGGGAGGAGGGGTTTCCAGGCACTATGAAACCCCCCTGGGGGTGCCTCCTGTCTCTATGAAGTTCAAAACGGTGGCCACATTGAAGTTCTCCAGTGAATGATGAAGCTCCCTTTGACATTGCTAGGCTAGTTGAAAATACACACAATTGTGGGCTGTTGTACATTGTATACTTGGTCTGATTGTTATTGCCAGCTGTATCTAGGCAGCAAGCCAGGGATGTGGATGGAGAAAATAATTCATTATTTTAGCAAATACTTTTCATTTTGGGCATATTAACCTTTATTTGTGTGTATAACGCATCTATTGTTTTTCTATATTTTTATGTATAGATTTTGCTTATATATTGTGTTATATAGATTTTTATCATAAACTGGGAATAGTCCTAAAAATGTGCTAATGTTCTATAAATAATGGTTTATTTAAGAACTTACACTTTCATTTTTTACCTAAATTATTGTATATTTAGTTAGAATGATGATACTATAACAACAGCTATTATTTTACAGCTGTAGCCGCCTTTCTTTCTTTCCAGGTACTTATGATTATGATACGCTACTCTTCTTAGCTAGCTCTGGTCAGATACTGCCATCTGCTGGTTATCTTTTAAAACATCAAAGATTTCTACAACATTACCATTATTATTTTGCTCATTTATTCGTAAAAAAATAAATATTTCCTGCAGCTATATAGAATTACATTTAACTGGAGTTTTTAAAAGATGAAGTTAAACTAAGAAATTCTTTTACAGTAGACATAGGTGTTTCTGTGTAAAGTAATGTTGTAGTTTGTCTAACACTAAAGAGGTGACACACAAAACTATACTGTATATAACAGTAAAAAAAAGTAAAACAAACATAGATTATTACATAAACAGAGACATACACTTTTTAGAATTTTCACCTCTTAAATTTAGATTTAGAAGTGGTAGTGAACGGACATCATAGCACAAGCAATAGGTATAATAAAGTAAAATAATAATGATTTTTGACCTACTGAATTTTTAGTCAGCTGACACAGTTATAGGACTTGTGACAGAAATCTCATCTTTTACTGACTATATCACTGAACCAATGGCGGAACTACCATTGGTACAGCAGGTGCAGTGCACCAGGGCCCAGGGAGATAATGGGGCCCGCTGCATGGCCCCAGCTTCCTCCTCCCCGCCTACCTGCACTGGGGCCCACAGTTTTGCCTCTGCACTAAACATTGTCCTAATTACCATCATCTGCAACCAGGAGGACAGCATACCTGTCTGCATTGCAACAGTCACCTACAAGAATAATTTGTGCTTTAAGAGACTTTCCAAATTATCTTTTTGTTTTCATATTTGCAATTAGCTATGAAGCTAATGAATGTCATAAGTGGTCCAAGTTTAGGCCCCCCTAATGTCCGATATGTTGAGTATTGGCAGTTTTATCCTAATCATAATTGCATCTACCCTTTACCTTTGTTGTCTGTCTCCTTCTACCTCCCTAAGAGGATCGTGTGACACTAGTTATATTAGTTATTGAAACAAGAAATGCTTATAATGACCTCATTGTATTACAGATTTAAGATGTTTAATGATTAATTGCAACTCACATATACATTGACATATTGCTGGTTAGTCAAATTTGCTTAAATTGCAATAGCTAAGCAGGAGTGTGTAGATATTTTTGAATATAGGGGTAGATATTAGATGTGAGGGCCAGATTGAAAAGTTAGGAAGGGACAGGAGATAGGTCTATGCGATTGGTAACCGTACTAATGGATCTTTTGATCCAATGATTAGGACTTCTAAATTGTTATATACGGATTGTTATGGGCACCAATCATTTGTGGTGAGGAAGGTTAGGGGTGATTTTTTTGAACAAAATAGGGGACTTGAAAGAGTTAACTTGGTTTGTTCAGAAAAATATTGTTGAGGGTTCAGGCCTACAGCTTTGCAAGTCACAATAGGCTTTGGTTTTATTAATAAGTTTCAAGGACATGCAAGAACTGCAACTATGATTTGTAACAGTTATGTCCAGTTTCACTGGACACGTATATCTTTCTTTGTTCTTTGTAATATTTGCTGATGTTGGATTTTGTGATGTTGCACAGTGCTAAAATTCTACGTGACTAAAACATTATATATAGATGATAATTTGTTTTGATAAACTCAAAGCATATATTACACACCACCTGTCCGTGTAATTATTGTCTCTTCGGCCGTTATGATATATCTTATCTGATCAACTGGTCTAATGCGTTACAGGTGATTATAAATCATTATATATAAATGGAAAATACCAACGTTGAGAAGTTCTTTCTACTGCGTTTGATATATATACCAATCACTACAACATGGAAACCACTGACAAGTGAAGTGAATAGCATTAACATGTTCTTTCTACTGATTAAACATTGATATATAATGTGAACAAAACACTGGAATAGTATTTTTGGACAGGTACGTTTATCCAGGTTTCTGATCTACATTTCAAAACCCCCAGGGAGATATAACTGCAAAAATAAAGGGAGATAGTTTTGTGTGGGAAGGGGCTTCCAAAAGAGTGTCTCTGGCCAGTAAATGGAGATAGAAGGGCGGGCTCCATTTACAAGGAGCTTCTGATCTCCCATTCTGACAGCAGACTGAGGCGTGAGGTGTGTTTAAAAGGATGTCAGATCAGTCTCAGTCTCTGTTCTGCCTGGGGGAAGGGACTGTAGAATCTCTAAAAGAGAAAGCCCTATAGTAAGAGAAATGCTGATATTGGTTGTGAGTAAAATATATGTGCTGGAACTTCTTAAGTTTTTGTTTAGTGTGATAGCCAGGAACGACGTGCGTTTAGTTAGTCCCGGGAAGCAAAGTGTTTATTTTGAAGTTTTTCTTCTTTTTGTTCTGGTCAATAGAAATGGCTGAGGGCAGTTCTACCAAAACCTTGGACTTCTTTGCTGCTGTACACTACCATCTATCCCTACAGATGGCACCTGTTTCAATAACCCGGTTACAAATTTATAGCTTGGATTTAATGATATAATGATTAGTATCTAAATTAATTGAATTACCGATATGTGACCCATATTTAACACCATGTTGTTTACAACCATTGCATTGGTCTTCTCTGTATGTGATGATTATTAAATAAAATCTAATAGACATTTTAAGAAAAAACACTTTAAAATATTACAGTGAGATTACATGTTAGACTAAATCAGCTGTTTGCATAAGGCAAATGCTGCATAGAAAAAACATTACTGTCAGGTTTGGGTTTGTCTCAAAGAGCACAAGAGATAGGAATATCAATATTGAGAGAAATAAATATGCGTCATCCGTCAGCAGCAAACATTTTAAAACTCATAACAGTGTGCTGCCCACTATGGAAGTGATATCATTTTTAGGTATTATATCCCCTGCAGAGTGAAGTAAAGATAGGTAGGTGCTTTCATAAATACTGTATATCTGATTGCCACTATGATTTTAACAAATTTATTTGTTTTTTGTTATAGTCTAATTTGTATTCTGTTTGGATTTTAGGACATCTAGCGGTGAAGCCACAGAATACAGTTTGAATTTTATATAGATATAGATACAAAGGGCCTCATTTACAATTTTTGTAAGTATGCAAACAGAGTACATCTGGGAGCTTTCTGATTTTCAAATTGTATCTCTTTATATGCTATATATACGGGTATGATAATTTATATATGGGCGTGATACTTTTTATGTACAGATCTAAAAATAACAACCTTGGTATCTGCCCTTGGCCCTAAGTATTTGTGTATGTGACTCAGGATTGATGTACTCGATGTGAGCTAGCAGAGATGACCCTCTGTCATATTCTTCTAAAATAACACCAACAGATTGTACCTAGGAAGCGTACAAATAGGAGCAGGACAGGGAGAGGGGCAGTATTTGGACTTGAGCTGGAGGAACGCGATTGTAGGGGCCCATGAAATATTTTGTTCTAGCGCGCCACTGAAGCGTATGCCTCACTCTTCAGGAGGAGTAGGGCCGGGGCACCCAGCAAAAGATGTAGCATTAGTTGACCCATGCACCTCCCCCCAGATGAAAATAGACCCACAGGCCCAGGGCCTATGTAACTTATTATTTTTATTTTATTTTACACCTGTGCTGTTATTGGGTAGGGAATGGGGCGCTCTGTCAGTGGGGCCCACAGGGATTTCCCCAATATCCCAGTGGGGCCAGTCTGATCCTGGGGAGTGGTAACTATAGTGCCAGAATTTAGAAAGCAACATGTCATGATATGGCCCTATTTGGACCAACATCCTTGTGGTATGGAGTTTGAAGCACGTTGTCAATAGCAGAAAAACTCATGTGATAGCCTTTCTGCAAACGCATGTGTAATAGAGTGTGCTTCTGAAGCAGTGCTCATGAAGAGGGAAAGAAGCAGAGACCCAGAATAGACAGCTCTGGAGTTGGCCAGGAGGCAAAGAGAAGAAGAAGACTTTACTCACCCCTGTGCTTAGCCAAGTCCACTCCCCCCGCAGTGATCCTCGGCATTCGTGACAGCAAATTGGTTTGCTGTCAGTCAATCAGTGGCCAGGATAGTGGGTCAAGCGTGGTTCACCGTTGGCCATTTGAATTTGGCACCACGGCAAGCAAATCATGGCTCACCACATCGCCCTGTCCTGCCCCTTGCACTGGTCTAGTCAGACCATTGCAGGCGACTCAAGAGACAAGAGCAGCGCAGGAGCGCAAAGAAAAAAGAGAGACGTGAGTGCTTGAATAGAAGGGACCATCTTCAAGCAACAGGAGAGGACAGTACAGTATTGAACAGAAGAAGAGGCGCCGCGCAATGGAAGAACTGGAGAAGAAGGAAACGGCAGGGAGGAGGACTGTTTCCTGCACGGTGCAGATAAGTATGTTTTATTTCTGCCACTGATACTAATGTCTAGCACAAGGCCCGTGTGCACAATTTTGGGCACTAGGACCGTGCAGCATTCATTAGATTTTTAAAATATACATTTTTGGGCACAATATTTCATGATAAAAAGCCTGTGCTTCATATTATCAGGCTTAACATGGGGGCCATAGTTATTCAAGCTAAGAGCCTGTGCCCCAAGATAACTAGCCTAGTAAAAGGGGCACTATTCAGGTATAGCCTGTGGCCATATACATATCTCAGGCACTAGGTCTGTGGGGACAATTTAGGCGCTAGACTTGTCAACAGTAGGAGATCAGCCCATGATTAGAGAGAGTGCGTCCAGGCTGTCAACGCCATCTTAGTCCCCATTTTTCTGCTCAAATTTCCGGAGGCCATTTTGTAGTGGTTATTTAGAACCTGTAATTTTCCTGTGTCCTGCATTTCTGCACCCTCTGATCAGGCCCCCATTAGAGGTAGGCTAGGGATGGTCACTATTGTTTTATTGTACTGGTTAAGTGATTGCATTTTCTCGTTGGTATTGTTTGCTGTGTATTGCTGTTCTCCCCTATCCACACTATTGTGTGTTTTTGTGAGTGTGGGGAGGTGTTTGTTCTGCTTGCCCCCACAGCTGTTGAGAGAGATATAGTAAAAGTATTTCAGGTGAGTTATCCCTGTCTTTCTTGTTTGTCCTTGTGTGTCTTATGCTTGTTTCTTGCTGGGCAATATTGGCCACGGTTACAGAAAGGAAGCTCTGAATTCGGTGAGATGTTAAGGAATCCCTGCAAGGGCAATTGGTACCCATCATCTCATCTTATCCCATCACAAAATATAAAGTTTTGTGGGCTCCAGATAAATACCATACAAAACAAGGTGTTTCTGTCAGATGAAAGATGTTTCAAAATCCAGCACACTACATATGTTTGCTTAGCAGCCGAGAGGCTGGCAAAGGATCCAGAGGATTATCACTCCAGAAATGTAATAAACACATGCAAAGAAGCCTGGTATTCACTGCCACCAGGACTGATTAAGGCGAAGGTGAATGTTAAATCGCATCCCCCCCCTCCCTATAAAAAAGGTCTAGGTCCACTCGTGGTCCCTAGCAAATCAACTTCATACTTATTACAAGACATTAATAAAGAAGGGAACTCAACTGTTGGGAATGTTTTATTCCACCATAGGAATAACCTTCTGGACAAAATGGCACATGGATAGTATCTAACTGGAACTACTAGATTGGTAGGATCATAGGCAGCTTTCTCTGGATCATACCATCACATTCTCAAAAACCACCAAGAAGTTTCTCAAGTGGTGGCAAAATTCAAAATTAACGGCAAGGGGGTATCTCTTTTAGAACCAGAGTGGACAGTACTTACAATGGACTCCTGTGCCACAGGCTGGAGAGCCCACCTTCTGGTACAAATAGTGAAAAGATCTCTAAAATGCTTCATATAAATGTCTTAGAAATGAGAGCAGTAGGGAACAATTTCATTCTCAATTAAAAGATAGGCACCTCAGAATATTCTCAGACAACAAGCTGGTGGTGGCCTTCAGAAACTGTCAGTAGATGTGCTGACAGTTCCATGGACATTCCATCTTGGTTATGTCTTCCCTGCCTTTCGTCACTCACATTCTAAAAAAGATCAGAAAAGAGAAAGCATTGGATAATTGGATAATTTTGGACAAATTATCTATGGTTTTCGGTAGCCTGTGAAATGCTCCAAGGCCCACCACTACGTCTTCGCCCAGATCAGCTGAACCAAGACCCGATTCTTCACACAAATCTGTAACTTTGATGGCAATAATGTTGAGAGGATGCTGCTCATAAAGAAAGGAGTCTCAGAGCCTGTGATCAACACTTTTGCAAGCAAAGAAGAACTCTTCAATAATGTATTATAGAATTTGGAAAAAGTTTATCACATGATCTAAGAACAAGTTCAATCCAAATCCTGCAACTATTACAAATGTCCTTGACTTCCTTCAGGATGGTTTCAGCAAGAGTCTTGCCCTATCTACAATCAAGGTACAAAGCATTGTTGGCCCTGTTTGAACCACTAAAAGAGGTTTCTCTGAGATGGATTACACTAATAGTAGTGTTCCTGGTGGCAGCTAGTTCTGCACGCAGAATGTGAATATTAAAGGCACTGTGGTGTAAGGAACCTTTTCTAAATATCTATGTGGATAAAGTGGTACTTAAGGCCAACCCAAAATTTCTGATGAAGGTAGTGTCTGTATTTTACATTAATCACAAAGTTGTGCTGTCAGATTTTGTCCCCTACCTAATGATTTAAAGGAAAGAAATCTGCACTTGTTGGACTTGGTCAGAGCAATATCCATTTATTTACCTAGGACAGAAGGATTTAAAAGCATGGAACAACTTTTTGTGATTCCTACTGGTCCTTGGAGTGGGTGTGCTCCTTCTATACAAGCCATTTGCATATGGATTAAAGAGGTCTTATTATTATCCTTTTATAGGGCGCCACAAATGGTTGCAGCGTCGTATTAGTGGGAGAACAACAAAACAGTACATGGTATTACAGGACATTACAGTAAACATATATAATAAGATGAGATTAGAGATGTAGGGAGCAGTGTTGGAGAGGTCTTTGTAAGTGAGGGTGAGGAGATTGTAAAGGATTCTGTAGGGGAAAAGGAGCCATTGTAAAGTTTGGCAGTGGGGAGGAAGAAGTGGAGCGTCAAGAGAGAAAAATAAGTCTTGCTGCAGTTATGTATAGATTGAAGAGGAGCAAGATGGGAGCAGAGGAGTCCTGTAAGGAGAAGGCTACAGTAATCAAGGTGAGAAATGATCACTAAATGGATAAGAGATTCTGATCCACTCTCTTGGCTGTCTGCCTACCTGGACCTCCGAGTACTCCACCATGCAGACCACTACACTTTCTCTACCTGCTGATCATCTGCTGCCTCCTGACTAACCTGAAGTCCTATACAAAAGTGGAAGCTGCTCAAATCAATTTATAGGCCATAACAGGTGCTGAAAGGGTGGGGTTATCCTGCAAGGAACATACACACAACATTTTTTCCCCCAGCACACTGCTATAGCCAGCAACAGATCTGCCATTTCTACTGTAGATAAAAATGCAAAAGTCTTTGTTGCACACATTTGCAAATGTATGTTTAAGCCATCCTGCCACGCCAAGGCGCTTTTGCATATAGGATGGTCCTACTCTAAACAATGAGAGTCCCTATATTTGGGCCATACATATGTGTTTTTAAATTGAGAGCTAACTTACCAAAGAGGTACCCCAGAAGCCTCCAAATAGCAATCCAATGTCAGCACTCCCCCTCAGCTACTGACACCAACATGCCTCTCAGACAAATACAAAAGTGGAAGCTGCTCAAATCAATTTATAGGCCATAACAGGTGCTGAAAGGGTGGGGTTATCCTGCAAGGAACATACACACAACATTTTTTCCCCCAGCACACTGCTATAGCCAGCAACAGATCTGCCATTTCTACTGTAGATAAAAATGCAAAAGTCTTTGTTGCACACATTTGCAAATGTATGTTTAAGCCATCCTGCCACGCCAAGGCGCTTTTGCATATAGGATGGTCCTACTCTAAACAATGAGAGTCCCTATATTTGGGCCATACATATGTGTTTTTAAATTGAGAGCTAACTTACCAAAGAGGTACCCCAGAAGCCTCCAAATAGCAATCCAATGTCAGCACTCCCCCTCAGCTACTGACACCAACATGCCTCTCAGACAAATACAAAAGTGGAAGCTGCTCAAATCAATTTATAGGCCATAACAGGTGCTGAAAGGGTGGGGTTATCCTGCAAGGAACATACACACAACATTTTTTCCCCCAGCACACTGCTATAGCCAGCAACAGATCTGCCATTTCTACTGTAAATAAAAATGCAAAAGTCTTTGTTGCACACATTTGCAAATGTATGTTTAAGCCATCCTGCCACGCCAAGGCGCTTTTGCATATAGGATGGTCCTACTCTAAACAATGAGAGTCCCTATATTTGGGCCATACATATGTGTTTTTAAATTGAGAGCTAACTTACCAAAGAGGTACCCCAGAAGCCTCCAAATAGCAATCCAATGTCAGCACTCCCCCTCAGCTACTGACACCAACATGCCTCTCAGACAAATACAAAAGTGGAAGCTGCTCAAATCAATTTATAGGCCATAACAGGTGCTGAAAGGGTGGGGTTATCCTGCAAGGAACATACACACAACATTTTTTCCCCCAGCACACTGCTATAGCCAGCAACAGATCTGCCATTTCTACTGTAGATAAAAATGCAAAAGTCTTTGTTGCACACATTTGCAAATGTATGTTTAAGCCATCCTGCCACGCCAAGGCGCTTTTGCATATAGGATGGTCCTACTCTAAACAATGAGAGTCCCTATATTTGGGCCATACATATGTGTTTTTAAATTGAGAGCTAACTTACCAAAGAGGTACCCCAGAAGCCTCCAAATAGCAATCCAATGTCAGCACTCCCCCTCAGCTACTGACACCAACATGCCTCTCAGACAAATACAAAAGTGGAAGCTGCTCAAATCAATTTATAGGCCATAACAGGTGCTGAAAGGGTGGGGTTATCCTGCAAGGAACATACACACAACATTTTTTCCCCCAGCACACTGCTATAGCCAGCAACAGATCTGCCATTTCTACTGTAGATAAAAATGCAAAAGTCTTTGTTGCACACATTTGCAAATGTATGTTTAAGCCATCCTGCCACGCCAAGGCGCTTTTGCATATAGGATGGTCCTACTCTAAACAATGAGAGTCCCTATATTTGGGCCATACATATGTGTTTTTAAATTGAGAGCTAACTTACCAAAGAGGTACCCCAGAAGCCTCCAAATAGCAATCCAATGTCAGCACTCCCCCTCAGCTACTGACACCAACATGCCTCTCAGACAAATACAAAAGTGGAAGCTGCTCAAATCAATTTATAGGCCATAACAGGTGCTGAAAGGGTGGGGTTATCCTGCAAGGAACATACACACAACATTTTTTCCCCCAGCACACTGCTATAGCCAGCAACAGATCTGCCATTTCTACTGTAGATAAAAATGCAAAAGTCTTTGTTGCACACATTTGCAAATGTATGTTTAAGCCATCCTGCCACGCCAAGGCGCTTTTGCATATAGGATGGTCCTACTCTAAACAATGAGAGTCCCTATATTTGGGCCATACATATGTGTTTTTAAATTGAGAGCTAACTTACCAAAGAGGTACCCCAGAAGCCTCCAAATAGCAATCCAATGTCAGCACTCCCCCTCAGCTACTGACACCAACATGCCTCTCAGACAAATACAAAAGTGGAAGCTGCTCAAATCAATTTATAGGCCATAACAGGTGCTGAAAGGGTGGGGTTATCCTGCAAGGAACATACACACAACATTTTTTCCCCCAGCACACTGCTATAGCCAGCAACAGATCTGCCATTTCTACTGTAGATAAAAATGCAAAAGTCTTTGTTGCACACATTTGCAAATGTATGTTTAAGCCATCCTGCCACGCCAAGGCGCTTTTGCATATAGGATGGTCCTACTCTAAACAATGAGAGTCCCTATATTTGGGCCATACATATGTGTTTTTAAATTGAGAGCTAACTTACCAAAGAGGTACCCCAGAAGCCTCCAAATAGCAATCCAATGTCAGCACTCCCCCTCAGCTACTGACACCAACATGCCTCTCAGACAAATACAAAAGTGGAAGCTGCTCAAATCAATTTATAGGCCATAACAGGTGCTGAAAGGGTGGGGTTATCCTGCAAGGAACATACACACAACATTTTTTCCCCCAGCACACTGCTATAGCCAGCAACAGATCTGCCATTTCTACTGTAGATAAAAATGCAAAAGTCTTTGTTGCACACATTTGCAAATGTATGTTTAAGCCATCCTGCCACGCCAAGGCGCTTTTGCATATAGGATGGTCCTACTCTAAACAATGAGAGTCCCTATATTTGGGCCATACATATGTGTTTTTAAATTGAGAGCTAACTTACCAAAGAGGTACCCCAGAAGCCTCCAAATAGCAATCCAATGTCAGCACTCCCCCTCAGCTACTGACACCAACATGCCTCTCAGACAAATACAAAAGTGGAAGCTGCTCAAATCAATTTATAGGCCATAACAGGTGCTGAAAGGGTGGGGTTATCCTGCAAGGAACATACACACAACATTTTTTCCCCCAGCACACTGCTATAGCCAGCAACAGATCTGCCATTTCTACTGTAGATAAAAATGCAAAAGTCTTTGTTGCACACATTTGCAAATGTATGTTTAAGCCATCCTGCCACGCCAAGGCGCTAACCTGAAGTCCTGACACCCGTGACTCCTCTGGTGCTTCCTACCTCCTGAGTAACCTAGAGTCCTGACACCTGTGACTCCTCTGGTGCCTCTTGAGTAACCTGGAGTCCTGACACCTGTGACTCTTCTGGTGCCTCCTGAATAACCTGGAGTGTAGTCATCCACGGTTCATCCGGTGGCTTGTGCCTCTTGAATAAACCAGGTATCTTGACACCCGTGGTTTATCCTGCTTCTCCAGTCTCTGAACCAGACCTTGTTATCCGGCTTCTCAGCACTGCCTCTTTTGAACTGTATTACTATTGACCATTCTCTGGATCTGTGGCTTCCTGAGTTATCCATGCTATAACTGGCATACCCTCTTGACTTGTACTTATTGCCTTACCATTTATTGCATCTTAAAGCTGTGTAACCTGTTATAAATAAACCACTTTGATCCACTCTCTCAGTTGTCTTCATATTGGGAATTATGATGCAAGGGACTGATGAGATAGTGAGTGGGAGAAGAGGTTCATTGTAAGAGGCCAAAGCAGGAAGAAAGCACAAGAAGTTTGATTGATACCGGGTCAGAAGGGTTGTCAATGGGGATGTCAAAGTCAACCGTCATGATGGATGAGTGGTCTGGGGAGAGGTAGTGAGGGAGCCAAGCTACAAACTTATCAAGAAGTTGGGAAGTTGGTCGGTAAATGATTGAGACACAGAGATGGAAGGGGAAGAAGAGACAGATAGAGTGGACCTCAAAGGAGGAGAATGAAAGGCAGGGCTCGGGAGATAACACAGAAGGTACAAATGTGTGAAAGGATGCCCACCCCACCATCCAAACAGTCATCAGGTTTGAGAGAGTGGGTGAGGGAGAGGACTCCATATAAGAGAGCAGTGGAGGAGAGGCGGGTTTTGATGATGGCAAGAAGTTTAAGAAAGTTGGAGATGAAAAAGACATGGATAGAGGGCAGTTTATTACAGATGCATCTGGCATTCCAGAGAGCACTGGTGAAAGGGAGAGAGGGAAGTGGGGAAATGTGGATGAAAATGACAGCAATGTTTATGTGAGTGGGTGCACTGGATCTGGGAAGCAGGTGAGGGCAGGGGGTGAGGAGACATGGTGTGAGACTAGGGAGGAGAGGGTGGAAGGAAAGAAGGGGAGAGGAGCGATTAATGAGTGAGGTGAAGAACCTGGAAGAACCGGAAGGCTCCAAGATGAATAGGGACTCATGAACTGGGAAATTGGAAATCTGGAGGTCCAACATATCTCGGCCAATGCTGCAGCCTGAATCAGAAGTGGTGACCCTAGTGGATGGTTGGGACATCAGTCCAAGAAAGTCTCACTAGGGCCATGATTAAATAAGGACCCAGGAGGCCAAGGAAGCAAGGAACCAGGATATACAGATTGCAGATTTAACGGTGGGAAGTGGTGGACAGGCCGAACCGTATTGGTACCGGACCATAGCCTTCAGAGGAAAATGATTGAGCCGGTGGATAGTGGTGGCTTGACCAGGGGTTGGTCATGGACAGCAAAGCAGGGCCTAGGCTACTCCAGCAGAATAGGTGATCACCTTATCACTTGCACTATTTTATGGTAATATGATGTTATTTGCAATTATAGTTTGCAGTGAATTGATACAATAGGAAGATATTGATCACTTCAACACATATATTATTATTTGTATATCCAACAGAATATAGATGATAACACAAAGAATTAAAACATTTTCACTTCAATCACAGGAATACTCATATCATGAACATCATGATAGACTAATTTTTGTGTGGGAATTTGGTATCCATATTAGTTAGAGAAAAATAGTAAGCAATGGTAGAAACATTGGGGACACTGCCGTCTAAACCAAATTATAATGTATGATAAACTCTCCTTTTCCCTATACAGTTAACTTGTGATATATAAATATAACATCATTACCAATGAATTCTATTATTTGAGACTGTGAATTTACGATGCAATCATAGTATAAACATAATCGTTGCTCATTGATTGAAAAGAACCAATCATAAGAGGGGAAGGGCGAGTTCTTAACCATGTTTGAAAGGTGATAGATAATACAAATTGTCTATCACACTCTTGGTGTAGCAGCCGTTGCAGGAATGCAATTGGTTGCTATAAAAACGTCACAGTAGGGGCTTTTAAACTGACTATAAAAGACCAATCAATGGACTACCTCAGGTTGCCTTGAAAAACATAATGTAGCGAAATGCGTGTTGGCTTTTGCCTTGCTATGTATCCACTCCTGACCATAAATAATTTATTACATCTCAAGCCATAATATTAACTCAATATTGTATACACATCTAGCAATCCAATTTTCTTTAGCATGGCTATTAAATTTGTATGAATGGACAACCTGATGTATGAATGAAACAACGTACTGAATAGGATAAGTTATTTAAGGGTATTCTCTTAATGGCATTACAGAGTTGATTAGAATCCTCCAGAATTAATACATAATCAATAGCTCAAGGATCTAAGAGTAATGAAGCAAGGAAGTGAACAACTAATATCCCTATAATTAATGGAGAGACTATATGGAGAGAATTAATAGAATCTAATTCATAACAGGAGTTTAAAACTATTCCTGCATTACGTAACCAACTGCAAATAAAATCTGTCTATATGAAAATAATATCATCATCATCATCAACATTTATTTATATAGCGCCAGCAAATTCCGTAGCGCTTTACAATTTGGAACAAACACTGATAAGACAATATTGGGTAATACATACAGACAGAGAGGTAAGAAAACTCTGCTCGCAAGCTTACAATCTATAGGACAATGGGAGTTAGAAACACAAGGGCACGTGCTACATCATATTGCACAATGGACTAGCTAGAACGAGAAGGTAAAAGTATTGAGTGGGCTGTGTGTGTTGCAATGTTGGTCAGAGGGTTGTTGTCTTGCGTTAGCAGTGTAGAGGATGGTAATAGGGTAATCTAGGGAAATTAAGATGGTGGTTGAGGAATATCATAACCTTGTCTGAAAAAGTGGGTTTTCAGTGAACGCTTGAAAGTTTGAAGACTAGAGGAAAGTCTTATTGTGCGTGGGAGGGAATTCCACAAATTGGGTGCAGCCCGGAAAAAATCCTGTAACCGAGAATGGGAGGATGTGATGAGAGTGGAGGAGAGACGTAGATCTTGTGCAGAACGGAGGTGACGAGTACGGAGATATTTTGAGATAAGTGAGGAGATATATGTCGGTGCAATTTTGTTGACGGCCTTATATGTTAGTAGAAGAATTTTATATTGGATTCGTTGATATACAGGCAGCCAATGTAGAGACTGACAGAGTGGCTCAGCAGAGGAATAACGGTTAGTAAGGAAAATCAATCTAGCCGCTGCGTGCAAAATAGATTGTAGGGGTTCAGGTCTGACTTTGGGAAGACCAGTAAGGAGGGAATTGCAATAGTAGATGCGGGAGATGATGAGTGCATGAATTAATGTTTTTGCGGTGTCTTGTGTCAGATATGTGCGTATTCTGGAAATGTTCTTTAGGTGTATGTAACATGATTTAGATATAGAGTTGATGTGGGGAATAAACGATAAATAATAGGAATTATAATCTGATTAAATGCCGGAGGTGCATTTTCCCTATGTGAAGTGTATGGAATTTTAGACTAATGATATATATTGCATAAATAACAGGAGATTACATTTTGCAGTACATACTGTTTCTTCTTAAATTAATGATACACAGAAGTGAGGCTTACCAGTTTATCACTGCTATTTTTAAAAAAAAGCACATTTTTGTACAATCACTTTCATTGTTTTTAAATATTTCACTACCCATAATGATTCAGTAACAGATCTAAATGATCCTTTTTAGTGAAAACTAATAAAAGTTGTAATTTTATTATAAATCCAATCACAGAGTGCCCCAATTAAAACATGTTTTCTTCTTCCTCTTCTTGCCTTAATTGGAGTGCAATTAAAACAATTTGTTACTATGAGATCATCAATTGTAGGCAGTGGCATAGTTAGATGGCCTGGTGCAAAATCTGAGCTGGAGCTCCTGCACATCTTACCATCTCTAATAACACCCAACAAACAGACATTTTCCTGTGCCGCCTTCCTTTGTAAAGGACTAACAAATCAGAAGACTCCTCCTACCACTAAGCAGGTCATGCTGGCGCTTCTGTGAGTCATAGCTTGGGTCCCACGGCCTTTTAGCAATTACTGCTGCTTCTGACTCTATTGCAATGCCAATGATTGTGGGAGTGTTTTGTATTTGCGGAAGCACATTCAAAAAAAATTAACTGAAGGTCTCTACTGGAACTTTATCTAGTAGCATTTTTTCACACTGCAACCCTTTCAGATTTATTTGACACAAAACACATTCATATCACTTCCTCTGCATTTCTATAGCTGTGAAATAATATCTGACTGTTTAACTATTACCTTGTAAGGTCAATTGTACTGTGAGGATGCGCCCAGCGGGGAACTTACCTGAGTGGCAGGTAAGTCTTCTTCTTTTCTTCTAGGGTCCCCAGGTGCTGGTGACAGCAAATTGGAAGCAATTAGCTGCCAGCCAGTCAGTGACTGGGACGGTTAGCCACTCAGGGCTCACCTCAGGCCATCTGAAATTTTGGCACAACGTTTATTACATAGCATCCCGTGCTGCATGGTTTCAGTCTGTTGGCGACAGGCAAGTGAAGAAGAGCTCCAGAGAGAACAAAAAGACGGACAGAAGAGAGAAGACACCGGAAAGAAGAAGATGGACAGAGGATGGAAGATGCCGGTCTGAAGAAGGAAGATGCCGAGTTCAAATTATAAGACAGCTAAGCAAGGAAGACGGACAGTGGCAGTGCGGTGAGGACTGCGACAGCCAGCGAACATTAGGACGGTGAGGAGACCAGCGGTGACTGCTGAAACTAAGAAAGTCCTTCGGGCGAACCTCTTCCAGGTGCATGCCTACACTCTGTATTTTCCTACATTTTGCACATTTGGGCAAAAGGCCCTTGCAGACACTTTGTGGAGCCTTAGAAATAAAAGATAATAATAGTATAATAATTTGTCTCATTTCAGGCCTAGCCCGCAAACCAATTTCAGACTTTGCCTGTGCTCACAACTAATTTCAGGCTTAGCCTGTGGCCCAAGTATTTGCAGGATTAACCTGTAGGTACCAGTTGAAGTAAAGGATTAGTCTGTGGTAAGTTAGGAGGTTCCCTGCCATTTGAGACCTCCCGTGGTGTGTCCCCATTGTACTGTATTTAGGTAGCCATTGTCTGGTGGTCACTTTATTGTATTGTATTGTATTCTTGTGTGGTATTTTCCCTTCCAGGGTCCAGAAGTTAGGTCCCCATTAAGGGTAGGCTTTTGGTATCCGTTATTCCCTATTGTCTTATTTTTGTATTGGTATTTTTGAACTGTGGGGTATGAGCTATGGCAGTACACTAAACCTAGTGCTAGGAGTTTATAGTTACACAGCATCTGGTCACGTAGTTTAGCTGTTAGGACCAGGGAACTGTTTTGTTGTTTTTGTAGCTAGCACTAATGTGGGAGATACATATTAGCCCGATAGACAGCATTGTGGGTGGGCCGACTTGTGAGCTTCCCCTTTTTTCTAGACACCGATTCTGGAAGTACTGACAACCATCAGAGCTGATGTTGATTAACTGATGAGTATCATTGTGCGATTATCACTTTCTCTTGGTGGGGCCCTCACCAAGATATTGATGAGTGGGATACTTCCAGGTCTGGAATTTCTGAAGCCCTGTGCCCAGGACCAGTCCAAATCGAGGTGTCGGCAATAGGAGCAGAGTCAGGGTCTCTACTTCTGGTAATTACAGTGTTTTTTTTTCTAGACAGACGTGGTGTGGTAGCGATAGTTCTGGGAGGAGGAGTGTGACAGATGGGTGGTCCACTTGTATCAGGTAAGGCTCGTTACAGTACTCTCACTGAGATTAATATGTTGGCAAAAAAACAATATATCTCATGAATATTTTGTTGTATGCTCTCTTTGTGGCACACTATAAATAAAGTATAATAATGAATACAGATCTAAAGAAAAGCAAGTATATCCTGTAAGCCAATGGATAAATATACAGCAAAATGACTGTAATAAACAATATATAAATATCTTGTAAGCTTGTCTTGAAAAAAATAACCATTAGTCTTATAAAAAGTATCACAAAATGCTGTGGTTCTTCATTACAATTGGAGTAATACAGCTATAACCACATTTTACTACGAGTTCTGATAATACATATACTGTATATTTTTGAAACCAGAAGGTGGCGCTACCTCTAAGGGCCATCACTTTTAAACACTGAACCAGTTTTCTAGTTCTAGGAAGTGGAAGCAGCGACCATTTTGAAAGAGGGCACGTATCACTAACACTATGTGCACTTGTCGCACACCTCGCTATACAAATCCTTACGTCTACCATCAACAAATATGACTGATCCCAGGCCTGCACATCTCTATGATGATGGGAAATAGTCGGAGGGACGCACAGCGGCGCACACACTCTGTCCAATAGCAGCATTAGTACTGTGCGTGACGTCCTGTGTTTTGATGATGGTAGAGCGGCGGTAACGGGGAAAGGAATATACAGCAAGTCTGAGCCCGGACTGTGCCCGCGTACACAGCACCTCCACGAGCTGCACGTCCTTTATGGGCAGCCTGCTCTGCAAGCAGCGCAGCGGCCACACACCTCACAGACCCGAGAGCCGGAGGAAGAAGCTACAGCGCGGGGACTGCTTCTTCCGTGCACCGTGCATGCTCTGCTTCATCGTGCACAACCACCGCAGGGAGCGTCCGAGCAGTCAGCCCACTTCCCCCGACCTGCCTGCAGCGCGTACTGCTGCCCAGGACTGTGCCCGCCTGCTGCTGCTGTGCCCTGTGGAGCTGAGTGCCTGGCAGGACCGGAGGCGCAGTCTCCTGTGCACAGGATATTTGAGGGGACCAGAGTTCCGCACCGTTACTTCCCCGCAGCCCTGCTGTAGCAATCTGGCCGCTGACATGGTGTGCAAACGGAAAAACTGCGGGGGAAACCAAAAGCCTCGCACCCCGTGCAAGCTGCCCCGCTGTGCACCTGCCAGGGAGCAAGCACACTCCCCTTCTGGAGATCCCCCAGACTCCTGTGTAGAGAAGCAGACACAACATTGCTCAGAGGGTCAAGCACAACATCCCTTTCCTGGAGGTCTAACTCACCCATTAGCAGAAGAGCAGGCTCCCCACTTTTCTGGGAGTCAGTCACCCCCATGTTCAAATGAAGAGCAGCTTAATGGGGATTCTGCAACACTTTCCACAGAGGGGTCTGTATACCAGCTTACTGGGGATCCTACACAGTCCTGTACAGAAGAACTTACACACCAGCTTACTGGGGACCCAGCCATACCCTTCCCAGAGGAAGAGACACAACCCCTAACCTCGGATAATTTACAACAAAACACAGTACAACAAGGACATGCTCTTTCTGATGAGTCAGACCCCCAGAACGACAAAGTCCTGTGTTGCACTTCATCTTGCTTGGACTCCTCATACTTGCTGCCAACACCTTTGCAGGTTCAACCACAGTGTCTAAGCTGCCGCATCAGGGAAGCTGATCCTGAAAACCACAACGTGGAGACTGATGTGGCTATTCCTTGTGAACAGTTTCATATTAATCAGCTTCCTCCATCCTTATTGCTGAAGGTGAGAGGAGGTCACAGGATGACTCAATGCTGTCAGATGAAATGTCATATCACTATTTGCATCTTTCTTGTTGAGTTACAACTAACATAATTTTTGGCGAACCATTGGCAGAGATAAGAGGGCCTCACGAGCCAATCCTTACTCTTGGTTCAAGTGACAGGACATACGTAGTGGCCAAAGTGGATGTGATCTGGCCCCTTGGGCAGAGTGGCTGGTTCACTGTCTGCATTACTGTCAGTGCAGTTAGAAAATAACACACACACACACACACACACACGCCTGCTGAGAATGGTGATCGCAGACATTTTAAAAGTAATTTTAGAGAATTGCAAATTAATTTTTGTTTCACAGAGTTGCAGGAAATCTGAATGGTTATGGTTCTTTACATTGCAGACTATTCTAAGACACTTCATTGAGCTGCATTCCACAATCTCCCAGTCTCCTATACTGGCAACAACAGTACTGTTAATAGCACTACACACAAAAGACCGGGGGGGAATGGATTCAGCAGTCATTCTAGTAGTAAAAAATATGGCTGTAATCATCACTCTGAATAAAATTATTTTTAAGAAGAAACTTAAATAGAAGGAGAAAAGCGATTATTCATTGATTGTTTTTATCAATGATAAAAAATGGTGTGGTGTTACTACTTACATTTTTGTAAAGTTGAAATTGGTATGAGAATAGGAAGCCTATCATTTTATATGCTCCACAACATAAATGGAAAGGAATCCTACCATGTTTTATATCTTTGCAAAGGTGTTAAACTTGAGCTGGAGACACATTGACTTGTCTGAATAAAATGTTTATCCAGTAACTTATCTTTTTCACATTTTATTTTTAACTTGTTTGTTATAGTTATGTTGACCACTTAAATTGCACTTGTCAGGGTTAAATATCCTGGGCTGATACCAAATCTTCATGAAGATGTTTAGCTAGCTATCTACGACTGATGAAATAAACTGATAAGCCAGAGAAACGCACAAAATCTAAAGCTGGTTGCACACCACTGTGTGTTCAGATGATTATTGGGCCAATCACACGATAGGCGCCCGCTCGGTCTGATATTGCAGTAGTGTGTAAGCTGCAACAATGAACGATCATCGTTCCAAAGCACATTGTATCGTTTAATTTCAACATTTAACTTGATGTTCTTGCATTCCTGCTGCTGTTCCTTACTTTATGTTCGAACAATCTGATCAGCTTTTAGCCCACAGAGCAGCCCACTAGTGCAGCTAAAGCTTATTTAAATACTCCAGCTATAAGCAAGATTTCATCAACGATACATTTTAAAAACCGTTTTTACCCAACATTTAGAAACATATTTTTTTTTCTTACTAAAGAATTACTTAAAGTGAACCAATACCCTGAGTAGGTTTATGATTTTATCTTGCACCTCGTCAGAGACATGGATAAGACTCTCGCTAGTGACTTCCATTATGTTTTTACAGAGAAACTTAAGGGACTAATGGCACAGACTTTTTTTTTTTTTTACCTCCTTCCCATGTTATTATACATACGCATCGCCAACAAGTGGTCTTCCCCCACACATTCTGCGACTTTTCTTTTTTTTTTTTAAATAACTGAAGCCTGATTTGCTTGCTCCAAATCACCCTGTTCAGTATTGTCAGTGTGCAGAGGGGCTTTGATCTTTGGACCCTCTCCAAAATTAGAAGGGCTCCTGTTACTCTCTGGAGCCATTAGTACCCTAGGGTGAAGGGGTCTTCAGGGCCACCTTTGCTGGAAGGCTCGGATAAACACAAAGCGTTCACAGGAAACTGGATTTTACATCTCCCCTACTGAAGGAGAGAACATCCAAAACTCGGGGAACAGGCTTCCCATGAGTATCTCAGCCAAGACCCTAAAAAATGGCTGATTTACACAAAAAAAAGAAAGAAAAAGTTCTTGGTGCATAAGTGCTAGTGATTAGTAATAATTAAAGGGACTGATGACCCCAGGTCTTACTGCCTGATGTGTAAACATTTATTCCTTGTCTGGCCATAAGGCCAGGACAGAAATGAAGGTGTTGCAGGTAGTGCATTGTGTAAAGTGCTTTACTCATTCAGCGAATATCCTACACATGCTGGGCCTCATCCATGGTGCTACTGGCTGCCCCGTGCTGTACCAAGGATTTCTTTCCTTCAGTTACTGGCCATTGATCATTACACACAGTATTCAGGCTGTGTGGTTGTAGTATGGAAACTGGTGGCACTAAATGAATGTTAGTGGATCTAATAAAGGCTGGCTTATCAGTCATTATACACTTTACATTGGGTCTATTAGTGTTGATAATAGGTTAGACTTATTGAACTACCGTACTCCAGATCTCCAGTGGATAAAATATGTAAAAAACAAAAAATCTTACCCTTGGTTTTGGTCCTATATAAAATAATGTATAAAAACATTTTTGGTTAAATTAATGGGGTTGTTTCAATATCAAGATCTTTTCATCCCCCCACATCATTAGCAATTATGTTCTTTGCATATTGCACTTTACACTACATTTATTTTAATTTTATAACCAAAATAAGTCATTATCTGTCCTGAAAAAATATTATAAAACTCACTTGGATAGAAGTAAAAAAATATTTAAAAGTTACTTCCAGTGGACCAGATAAATAAATATTGGAAATTTGGTGGTGTTATTGAGGTACACTTTTTGAATAAAGGGGAATATATGTTTGTTTTTTTTCCCCACAGAAAATATGCTTTGGCTAAACATGTTGCAGACATGTATAACACATTGGCGTAGTGCATAAATACACATACCTTAATCTTTCGTAACAACCTGTGTGAATGTGCCCAACCCTAGTATTGTAACAGCAGAACACAACAGTTAGAAAGGAAGATGTTATACACTTATTGCAAACGTTTGTTATTTATCACACCCAGCTAGGCCACAATAGCTCACACTTTCCAAATCATAGTTGATATTTTTTAGTGATCCAGTCATGGGAGCAGAAAGATGAAAAAATGCTGCAAAACATACCTAGTGTATTAGTTAGAAAAAAACGTTATCGCTATGTTTGATATGACAAAAGAGAGATCCTCTTTCTTCATAGCAAATATGGTAAGAACTTTCTTTAATGCCATGTGTCTAGAAAATCGCACGCTACAACTAACAAGTGTAGTATAAGCGATATGCACAATATACTGTGCAGCACCTTATACTTCCCCTTGGCACCATACAGCCCCATGAGACCAACCTGAGTACTCTCCTCCCACTCTGGGATCTGCAGCTCCTGCAAAACCAACCAGGAGATTTTGTCCCCAGTCTTTACAGACCTGTCTGCTCACACTGCTAATACAAAGCATAGGTCCCATCTACAATGGCTTTTCTATGAGCATGCTCCATTTACCTGTTGTGGGAAGAATATAAAATATATACTTTTTGGGACCTGTATTGGGCCATGCACCATAGGTACTGCTACCTGAATTTAAATGCACTTTATAATTATTTTTTTAATGAGGAGGTAAGGTATGTATTAAATAGAGAGAGTACCTTTGTCTTTCGCAGTTCTCCAAACAGATTAAATCTTTCTATTCTCTCGATATAGATAAAAAATGGTATTACAATGCTATGGGAGCTGTCATTCTGATTTTTGAGCCAAGATAAAATGAAATATACATGGACTCTAGTGGAGCCCTGCCCAAAATGACAGTATTTGCTGGAGAATTACTAGGCTGACCCCTCCCCACCCCATGTGGTATTGACAAAGAAATAGTAACAACAGGGATATACAAGTATACCAGTAATTGACAAAATAAGCAATTAACTAGTTCTAGCATGTCCTGCAGTCTTTAAGTGTTGACTGCCCGATAGTCCAGTTTAGATAGGATTCAAAGCTCTTGTCCGTGAACCAGATAATCTCATGAATGGCCATTTTACAATAACATGTAAAGTTACTTGCAATGGTAACAGTATCAAGGACTTATAAGAAAATGGGACAGAACAAATTGTAGTCTGACTGCTTTCTTAATCTTCATAGGAAATATGTTGCCATCAAATAAATCAACTTGGCAATAATTACTAAAAAAGGTGATCCCCGTGGAGAAAAGGAATTACGCTACGGAAACGGAATTAAAGTTACTTATTTGTGTTGATAAATGTAGGCTCCTTTCAAGCCTTACACTTGGGCAGCTTGTTATACCAGTGTAATAACGCATTGTGTACCCTGTGTAGCATCTTTTGGCAACAGAAAATACATTAGAAATGGCTATGCAAATTATCAGTTCTAACGTAATATTATGTCTAAGCAGGGTTGGACTAATCCCAGGAGCACGGCTGCTAATATTAAAATTACTACTGTCATCTGCCATTTTTAAAAAATGCTTTCTATTAATGCATGCACGTCTTCCCTGGTTCCTTATAATATTCTGTTTGCTTCTAGATTTGACTGACTGTCATTATTTTATCCACCTTTGTTCAGAGTTTGCCTACATACACTGCACACCATAATGATGACATACCAGCAATCAAACAGCATGTTATTGCCCCAAAGCTCAACATATTACCAGTCCGGAAGTCTTATAATTCCAAGCATTATATCCAAGATATAGCATGCAGTGGCCAGCAGCAGTTTTAAACAGAAAATGTATTGCTATATGATCACAGGTTTCATTCATTTAGTAAAATGCTCTTCTTGGGTGGTCTTTGGGCATCAGTCACATCCATCATAAGGCTTTCTCTAACATTAACACCTCATTAAACCCTCTGCGCACAGTCTGCTCCACGTTCTCTGGTTAGAGAACACAAACTGGTCCTGATATTGCTTAAAGTCTCTGTTACATACAGTACAACACCATTGACTATCCACCTGTGGCTGTCCCAAGGAGTAGTTGTCATTGATTTATTTTGCTGCACTTTGAGTTAAGTGGTTTAAGTTACTTGTAGAACTTTACAGTTTATCCTTGTTAGTAACATCACTGTTGATTGGATTGCCTGACACATTGGAGTGCTTCCATGGAATATAACTTGTGGCCCTATTGCCATATTTATGTATATTGAAGCAGTGGAGATTACTCAGATACACATATATGCAGTACAACAAAATGACACAATCTACACAAGTGAAGGAGCAAGACCAGGAAAGAGGATTAGTGTTACTATGAAATATAAATGATGGAAGACTAGGGCCAGATGCACTAATTTAAGACTGGATAGATCACATCATATTTATGATTCTTAATGTGCCTCCGCTGCCCTGGTGTCTGTCCTCCACCTGCTGGACACTGCATGGGTGGAATAAAACCGTTTGTATGCACTAGCCCTAGGGTTTCAGTTCCATTTCTCTTTCCTGCAAAACCCACACTGCAAGAGAATCACTATGAGACACAGTAATCAGGGATCAATGTGTAAGTTCCAGAGATCGCAGATTGTATGAAATCTGCATCCAGATTTGTTTTTTTGTGAAATGGTAATTGCTTATCTGTTTGTTTTGTTTTATTTATATTTTAACTTATTTACATATAAAAATATAGATACCAATGTGTTTTGTTTTGTTTGTTTTTTTAACAAAGATGGAAGATCTGGTGAACAGGAAATTATTGAAATGTTCTCTTTTTTTTTTTTCTCACAGATATTTTCTCACTTATCATTGAATGAACGTTGCCTTGCTGCATCTCTTGTCTGTAAATACTGGCATGACCTCTGCTTAGACTTTCAATTTTGGAAACAGTTGGATCTCAGCAGTCGTGAGCAGGTACAATCATACAAGCAAGAGTACAATTGTTTTTATACCTGTTTTACTGTAGAATGAAGCACTGGTAAGTAAAGAAAGTTGTAGCAGTCCTTCAGATAAAACACATTTTGAGAGTCGTCGTTTGCTGGCACCTATTATTATCCTCCTATGCCTGGTGTTTCACGTTGCTGTATAGAGGTTCACTGGTGACTGCACAATTCTGTTGTAGATTCATGCACGGTGGCTTAGTGGTTAGCACTTCTGCGTGGGTTTCCTACCACACTCAGTGTAATATCAATATTATAAACTCCATTAACCACTGACTGGATGCTTTAGCACCCCTTATTGAGTAGACCGATATTAATATTTCGGCGAATGCATGCTCAAAGGACTAGATATAGATATAGAGATAAATAAATGCACTTGGCGCTTCACTGGATATCTGATACAAATAAATTAAAATTCATATGAAGGTAAATCCCATATGTACATGTGGCAGCACTGCTTCAAAATTGGTAGGTTAGTCTAGAAAATGGTGTCAGAAGTAGATATGAAGTAGGCGCCTTCTTTAGATAGACATATTCAAATAATATGCGTACCAGAAAGATGATCGTAATAGACACTTCAAAGGTTGTGTTGAATTGATGATTCTTCTAGGTATCGGTGTCCTCTCAAGAACGTCCGGGAAGATCAGGTACTCTCACGAAAGAAACAGAAAAAAAAAATCACATAATAGTGTAATATTGTTTTAAAATTGGTAGATCTTTCTTAAATAAAACACTCTGCAATCAATCTGCGTACCAAAAGAATATAAATGTAGGCTTATCTGTATTATATTGTATCTTCTATCACAGGCACTGGATCTTTCAGCAGTTGTTATATATGATCCTTAATTATCAATATGTTGCAAGTCTGTCCTCGATCATTCATATTTATATTATATATCCCTTGGAGCGTGCATTTGCCGAAAATTTAATTATATGGTGTGTGTATTATAGATATAGATTTAGAGATAGATATATATGTGTATATATAGATAAATTTTATATATATATATATATTACACAGACACACACACTATGGCCTTATCTGTGTATGTTCTCCCCATGTTTTCGTGGGATTCCTTCCACACTCCAAAAACATACTGGTAGGTTAATTGGCTGCTATTAAATTGAACTTGGTCTCTCGGTCTGTGTGTATTTTAGGGAATGTAGACTGTAAGTTCCAATGCGGCAGGGACTGATGTGAGGGAGTTCTCTGTATAGTGCTGCGGAATTAGTGGCCCTTTATAAATAGCTGATGTATAAGATGGAGAGAGACCAGGGGCTTACTTAAGCTTGGTACACACTACACGGTTTTCGTCCAATAATCGGCTAAATCAGCCGACATACGACCGCTCGTTCAAAAGTCGGGTCAGTGTGTGCAGTGACACGATGGTCTAAAGTCTGGCCAAATGGGCGATTATCGTCTCATTTGGTTGGTCGGTACCGTTTAATATTTTCGTTCCAATCTCGTTTCCATTGTGTAGTGTGTATAAACTTCCGACCGATCCACAACAGTGAGTACGAAATTACAGTCATTGCTCACGACAACATGGATGTAAAAAGTTGCTAAAGGGACGTCCGCTCTTCCCTTTATCGTCCTAAACAAGCCTAGTGTGTATGCAGTCCATGGACTGAGCGATCGGACCATCGATCGCATGTAAAATCGATCGGCATAAAAAGTTGGTGGAATAGTCTGTAGTGTGTACCCAGCTTTAGACTTGCCCCAGATATTGTGACCTTCATGTCCCTTTTAAAACCCAAGGATGGTGATGCGGATTAATCATTTGTAAATAACGGCACATTTATTTAAAGCAAGTGTTCACAATATTGTCTGCTCGCTGGAATTGCTCATTTGTATGGATCTCATTTCAGATACTTAGAATTCTGAGCAATTGTTTACTCTGTTCATGCAGTTAATTACCACTTGTAAACTATGATGAAGAATGACTTGTTTATACAAGCAAGCCTCTTTTTAACTGCTAAAACAGCCTAAACATAAATTACTCCTGTCAGATGTCCCCTTCCATAGCAAAGGAGGAAATGCTGCTCAGTTTTTACAAAACGGTTTTGCTATCTTGGATTTAGTTTAGATTTGAGAAAAAAAATAGAAACCTCAAAACTAAAGTTTTATTTGAAAAGGATGTATTTATAAAACAAAAAGGTTTGCTAGCTTCTAATGATACCAATGGCGTTATCCATACAAAATCTCATACACACTTCATGGTGCTGGATATATTACAATAGGTCACTCGCCAGTGCAAAATCTAAATTAGAAACCATCTGTACACACCAGACTGTTGGATGTGGGGTGTTCTGTTCATCATTGTAATGTGTTATCCCACATTTGTAAGGAACGTGTTTTTTATATACAAGTGTACATTTATACCTATTAGAAACGCCACCCCCGAATGTCTCTTCCATGTTCTATGTACTGTTTTGTATTCCTTGTCCTACAAGTGTCCGGTTACAAATATAAACATCTGTGTAGACATAATTACAATGGGTTCAGTGGTAACTATACTGGATATAAATGTGCTCTTGTGTAAGTGATGTGATTGTTCTGGATGAACGTGGGGTATACCAATAAAAAGTTGACTAGAACACACAGCAAGCGTATGGTGTGCACCATAAGCTTCATATTTGGACAACAGTGATGCCTGAATTAGGGGTACTAATCTACCCACCCCTTCACAAGCTACGTGCATTGTGAGGAAGCCAATCACACATCTTGACAAAGAATGTGACTTTCCTTGGGGATATTGTAAATTGTAATATGTGATAAGAGTCTCCATGGAAATGTTAATAATTGCACATTTAAATGGGGAATTACTAAGCGAGAGAATGGAGCTATCTTTTGCATTCAAACTTGAAAAAAAAACATGAATTTGTCACAGTCCAGTCCACAATATTAACATCCGTGTTCATATACTTCCTTGTTATATGGTCTCTTGCTGTGGATGCTATAGATTCATGCTGGGGAGCATGCAGATTCTATGCAGAACCTGTGGAGGTGAGGATTTTACACAGGCAGAGGCATGAAAGCCGTTGTGGTCTGTGTTGGTATTATAATGATGCTATGTAAAGTTATTTTGTAGTGTACGTATGGTTTCTGTTGCTTTGCGCATTTACCGTTTGTGTTTATTTTTCTCTTTCTAGTTTTCCTTAAATAATTGATGATTTTCTTTACAGGTGAGAGATGGCTTACTAGAAAGAATTGCTTCCAGATGCTGGAAGATTTCAGAATTTAACATTTCAGACTGTCTAAATGTGACAGATGGCGGGATCTGCATGTTCGCCCAGAAGTGTTCAGGCCTGGTGAAATACACTGCGTACCGGTGTAAGCAGCTGTCTGACTTGTCGCTCATCTCCCTGGCCACCCATTGCCTTTCTCTGCAGAAAGTTCATGTTGGGAATCAGGACCGACTCACAGACGAGGCTCTGAAACAGGTGTGATCACTTTATATTTAGACATCATGCTTTAACTTTACAATACTGTTATGTCTAAAAGAGGATTTCTATTTATACTCCTTGTATGTATTTTTTTTCCCAACCCAGGTACCTGCTCAGGTAGAATCTGTTGTATTTGTTAGGTTGGTATAGATTGGCTCAGGCAACACTGAACCATAGTGTCTGCCAATGTTCAGACAGGATACCTTCTTCTAAACAGATATTCTGGCCTATATCATTAGCAGAACTGCAACTTTGGAGTCGTTCTATAATCAGCCCATTTTCATTACCATTGTTTTTCTGTCCTCTTTCTTGTCTGGACACATGCTTTTTGTTACGGCTAGTGGCTCCCGACATAAACTTTTAGAACATATCGTAAGAGGTCTTCACCTATAGCAGCTTTCTTTCCCGAGGAGCTAGTTACACTCGCAGTTACTCTGAGGCACCCAGGTCTTAACTCTAGCGTAGTAAAAGTTTATGTCCGGCTACTGTAGTGCAGAGGTAGGAAGCAAATAACCAGAACTTGACAGGAAGATATCAGGTATAGGCCAAAGGTCGTGTGTCAGTAGCAAGCAGTTTACTCTGGGCCAGGCCAAAAGGTTATGGCAGGTGTAGCAAGCAGGGAGAATCCAATAAGACAAAGCCAAAGGTCAGGAGCAATCTGAGTTCGAGCAGGGTCCAGAAACAAGTCAGGGGTCACATCAGAGATCAATCAGAATTCGGGCAGGGTATCCACAGGAAGCTGGAGCAGGTCAACTAATGTGTGGCACAAAACACAATAACCGGAAGGGAGACTAAGCCCTCCCTGCCTTAAATACATGAATGGACCAGTCGCAAAGAGGGCACTCAGGCTGCAATAAATATCCTCAGAAGGCTGTTAATTAATATTACTATACTACGTGTGCGCACCTGGCTGTCAGACAGCTTGCCAAGTGCAAAGACAGTGCAGATTGCATCCCAGTTGCCCTGGCAATGGCCGGGACGCTGAGGCTGGATGTGACGTCCTGGCTGTTCCCCTGGCAGCCAGAAGGGGAGACAGACAAGTCACCACGGCTTGTTACCCTTAGAGCTTTCATTGGAATGTAATGTAAGGTATTTTCATAAATGTACCTAATTCTGTGAGATCTATCTACATAATATTTTTGGTAGTTACTATCCAAGATAAACAAAAAAGATGGATTACATGAACACATTTCACTGCAATAAAACTATTTGTTAACATTTGTGGGTCACAATAGCTTTGTGTCAAGGCTCGCCAATTGTAAAATTTAGGATGCGTCGGCGCGGACAGAACACGGTATTCGTGGTAGGAGAGCGGTTCCCACTTTAGCCTAAGAGTCCATGCTCTGAACAAAGCAAGGATCGGAATAGATACTTTAGTAGGGAGTGGAAGCGCATGCTCAGTGTAGCCGCGATGTCCTTTTATAACATAGTCTTTCCTCTCTAAATGGCTCTGTAATGGGGCAATTTTATATATCTACCACTGCAAAAAGTCTCTTATCAGCTGAAGGCTTTTGGTTCCAGCTCTGATGCCAGTCCATAAGCAGAATGTAACCTAATCACAGAGTCAGTCAGTCAGGAATCTCCTTAGTGGTCACGTGACGCCAATGGATGAAGGGGGTTGGCGTTTGTGCTATGAAAGAGCAGTCTGAGAAGAGTTACAAAGCCTCTCTCTTCACTGCATCATAAACCATGTAACTCTGGATGCCATGACACTTGGCAAACTATAAATCATTAATAACAGCTTGAAGTAAAAGTTAAAAACTTCTTGGGGTAAATTTATCAAGCTGCGGGTTTGAAAAAGTGGAGATGTTCCCTATAGCAACCAGTCAGATTGTACTAAATAGAAGATAACTAGAATCTGATTAGTTGTTACAGGCAACATCCCCACTGTTTCAAACCCGTAGCTGGATAAATTTATCCACATGTGTCTTCTTACAGGTGATCATTGATGTGTAAAGAAAAATGTACAATTATTTATGGATTGCCGTTTAAAGCAATTTCTGTTTGTATAAGATAGCATAACATTATCTTTATTAGGCATGAAAATAATACTTAGACATGGGTTCAGTTAAAGACTAAAGCCACTTACAAGTTGAATGAATCTTTACTATTGGATGTGATTTAAATAGAATGAGTTTATTGTATTGACTTTTCTGTTCCATCCTGCAAAGTATATTAACTTTATCGTCCTGGTTTCCTTCTGTGCTTTTTAATTTTAAATGTATATAGTATAAATCATAGTGGTTTATATTATGTGCTTTCTGGGCACCAGGTAGTGTTGGTATGCTCTCTGCATAGGAGTCCAGAGAGCAGCCTTGTGTTGTATCCCAATCAACAAAAATCAGCAACATCAAATTGGTAAGATGAAGGCACAGCTAAATTGAACAGAATCATGCTGGAATTATAAAGGTGGTCATAAGCCTTCAGGTTCCTTACCGGGAATAGTGTTCCCATCTGTTTCGTTCTTATAAGTGGGTCTGATATATTAGAGTAGGCATGGTGTTTTAACACAGATTCTGGGTCAGGGAAGTGCATAATGTCTGCATAGTACAGATAGATGTTTCTCTGCTGATGGACTCTGCAGCCTGTTTGAATGTACCGAGTGTAAATAGAATGTGCTGAACCTTGTGTATTAATGCATTTCTTTATGCTGATGACCCTTTTCTACAGTTGGGTTCCCGGTGCAGAGATTTGAGAGATATACATTTCGGACAATGCTACAAGATCTCTGACGAAGGAATGATCGTTATAGCCAAAGGGTGTCCAAAGCTGCAGAAAATTTACATGCAAGAAAACAAACTAGTAAGTGCTTTTCAAAATTCCCAAGTCGCTTAATTTGCTTCAGGTTACACTGCAGCTTTAAAATCCTTTTCTTTTAGAATTGGTCTCTTGTAAAATTTCATGTCTGAAAGTATTTTATGGATATGTACAGTTTGTTGTCTTTGCCTCCTTGTAAAAAGACAAGTAACTTGTTAGATGCTACTAATGAGCTTTTTCCACTAGCGGAGTTTGATACCCACAGTGTGTAATTTACAGGTCCTAATTTTACTTTTAGATTGCTGACATTTTATTCCCATTATAGCACAGTACTGACTTTTTGGTGAGGGGAGTTTTGCAGTTGTTGTCATGCTTATAATGGGATAGTAATATGTTTATCTGCTGCGTCAGACCATGAATGTCTGTACACAAGCAGTAGTCTAAACGTACAGAAGTGTGCTGCTGTCCTCTTTTAATGTGATTATTGCACAGACAGTACGAACGCACTCTGTGGCAATATAATGCTCTTACAACAGATTGTGGTGTAGTGACCTTATTGTCAAAAGTAGCACAGGTGACTGCCTGGCTTAATGATCACTGTCCATCATTTCAACATAATTATAGTAGCTTCTCAGATGGTTAAGCCCATATAAAGTTTACTATTTACTTGTACTTCCTGGGTAAAGATAAAATGTAAATTGTAACTGTTTTTCACAGTTCATTTTATCTGGGAACATATTGTGTAAGTAACCTTCATTACAGGCGTTCTGAAGTTCTAATTATATACAGTCTGCTGGTAGTACTGTGTGTGGTATTAGGACAACTGCACTCATAGGGCTCACCATAGACCTGTTGATCTTACTGCTATACTACAGAGAGACCAGGTTTGACCATACACTTATATACACCTATACATGTGACTAAACAGAGACTTTCTGCCATTAGGCGGCTGGATAAACAACTGGACCTGACAGCATTGTTCCTTCTTCCGCATGATGACTCTGTACACAGATAGATGTGGTCCAACCACATTTACCTTCTGTCTTGTCCAACATTTGATCAGATGTTGGTCGACATTGGCAGTCTCTCAATACCTAGACACACTACGATATACCACCAGTAATGTTTAAAACTGCTTAATTGGCTGCCGAAATTGCTGAATGTAGGATCTCCTTAAATGCCAAATGCCTCCATTTTGACCAATGTATGGGTTTAGCAATCGGGCTGAGTGACTGTATGTTTTTGTTTTTTTTTGTTGTGTTTTTGTTCTGTGTGTGTGTGTGTGTGTGTGTGTGTGTGTGTACATGTAATCTTTTGGGTTGTAGAAAAGGTGGAGGGAACACTGGGTGAGGGGGAATTCGAGGTGGATAATGTGCCAAAGAAGATGCTGTCATTGGGTCACACACAGTCCCATAAGTCTGGGAGTCTGTTTGTCCAGCTTGTGTTGAAGTACATGTTGGATGTTTCTCCTCTGTGTGTGGCTGACAGGTTACAGCATCCTGCAGTAAATTATAAGTGAGTGTCCTCTGAACTGGGTTTCTGATATTAAGTGTTGGCAAAATCAGTTCCTAGATATGTGGGTGCAAGTGTGGATGTCTAATCCCATTGTGTTGTGAATAGTGGGGCAATCTGTAAACGCATCAGAACGCATACAGTATTCCTGATGAAGCTGTAGGGTGGCACCTCCTCTAGCGATCTTCTCAGTTCCTCACCTAACCTGGTCCTCTCTGGTATATTGGTCCGGACAGCTAATGCTATATTTACCACAATATTTAACAGTGCTGACTTGCAGTCTGTGTAGGGACGCTTATACTACTTGTAACTAAAAAGTGGTATAACCCCCACCTTATATCTTTGTATCAGCTTAACTTGCATGGGTGGTAAAACAGTGGTATAGAGAAACCCCTGTCTTAGTCCTTGTCCATTTTTAGATGAGAAGTTTCCATGGTATCTACTGGCCTAAGCTTACATTGTAGCTAGTAGTACAGAACTACACCGTCAGGTGTGCTACAGCTTAAACAGTAAAACCACTGAGGTACAGCGTTCTACTGCCAATATTGTAGGTTTGCGGCTAAAAACAAGGTTTAATGAAAGCCAGTTATTTGACAGTGACCATGTCCTTGAATGGGTTAATAGTATAACTTTGGTATTTCTGTAAATCAAATATATCCTTGTTAACAGAATTAATTCTAGCACTTAATTGAAAAATAAGAAAACTTCTTTCTCAGGATTGATTGCATTTCAAGACTGTACATGCAGTCAGATTTAATCCTGAAACTGTGAATCAAAGTAACTGCTATTGGTGGGTTCCAGTGTAACACGTTCTGCTTTACAAATAGCTGTCACCCGCTGCTGCTCAAATGATTTCTTCCTGTCTTCTGCATAGTTACTGGCCCAAACTTTATTTTTCTTTTTTCGTATGTGTTTTCTTTGCCTTTTTATCTACAGGACACAAAGGTTTCTTAAAAAGATGTGGTTATTTTTCAGTTACATATATTGAACAACACAGTGCAGTAAGTGCATAAAATACTGTATACTTTTATAAATGAATATGTGTATCTGATCTTATGTATTGGCTCTATCATTATTAATGTTGGTGACACTGATTTATGCTAGGAAGTGTATGTTTGCTCTCTCCTTGCATGTGGTCATAATATACTTGTGTCCTAGAGCACTGAAACATCATGCTGCTCTCTCCTATTACACCCATGATTCTCTCCATCTTCACATTAGTCACACACAGGAGAAAGTGCATGTCAGGTTTATGGGGGCTCGCCATATTTACTATTGTTATTATTATTATTATTATTATTATCGTAGATTTGTAAGGCTACACAGTGTTCCGCAGCGCTGTACAGTAGGGAAGACAGACATACATAAAACAGGGACATACCTAAAACAAGGACTTACAATTCAGACAAAATAAATGCATATGTGAAAACAAAGGGTATGGAGGACCCTGCTCATTAGGGAGCTTACATTCTAAATGTAAGAGGGCACAAATGAAACGAGTGTGGCTTAGAGTAGAGATTGGGACAGCTGTGAGGGTTTGTTAGTGTGAATAGTATCATCATGGATAAGGTAAGATTTAAAATAAAGAGATGGGTTTTTAGAGAACGTCTAAAGATTTTAGGGTTGTGGGAAAGCCTGATTGGATGTAGGAGGGAGACGAGACAAGGCGCAGGTCTGAGATAGATCTAAGAGTTCTGGAGGGGAGAGTATTTTGATAAGAGTTTTGAGGTGTATGAAGGGGTGGTAGTGTTGAGGGCTTTGTAGGTAAAAGTGAGTAATTTGAATTGGATCCTGGAGGACACAGGGAGCCAGTGTACAGATTTACAAAGTGATGAAGCTTATGTGAGCAGTGAGAGAGGAAGATCAGTCTTGCAGCAACATTTAGGATGGATTGAAGTGTGGGTATATGGGTGTCTGGAATGCCAGATAGCAGGAGGTTGCAGTAGTCAAGACGGGAGATAATGAGAGAGTGGATAAGAGGTTAGGTAGCATCTTGGCAATGTTTTTAAGGTGGAATAGAAGGACCTGGAGAGAGTCTGGATGTGAGGAATAAAGCATAGGGCGGACTCAAGTGTGACACCAAGGCAGCTGGCTTGGGAGACTGAGGAAATTGTAGTGTTATTGACAGTGATGGATATTTGAGGGGAGGTGGTGATTCTGGCAGGAGGGAAGATAATAAGCCCTGTTTTGGATATATTAAGCTAGCGTTGGGACTTCTATGGCGATAGCTAAAACACAGTTGGTTACACGAGATGCAGAAGGAGAGAGGTCAGGGGAAGAGATATAGATTTGGGTGTCATCAGCGTAGAGGTGGTATTGGAGACTGAATGAGTGAATTAGTGCTCCCAAGAGAAGAGGGTGTACATTGAAAAAGTAAAGGGCCAAGAACAGAGCCTTGTGGGACCCCAACAGATAGTGGGAGTGGAGGGGAGGATGTGCCAGAGGTAGAAACACTAAAGGAGCGGTTTGATAGGTAGGAAGTGAACCAGGAAAGAACTGTGTCACAAAGACCAATGTAGTGAAGGGTGTGTAAGAGAAGAGGGTCATCAACATTATTAAAGGGGGAAGAGAGGTCCAGTTTCAGTGGAATGGTGGGGACAGAAGCCTGATTGCAGAGATTTGAGAATGGAGTGAGATGAAAGTGAGACAGGCGTGTGTACATTAATTGCTCTAGTAGTTTAGAGGCAAAGGGGAGGAGGGAAATAGGGTGGTAGTTAGAGAGAGGCTGAATGGATAGATGGTTTCTTTAGAATTGGTGAGATGAGCGCATGTTTAAAGGAGGATGGAAATGTTGTGTCCGTGGAAAAGAGACTAGTTATAGAGGTGAGGTTGGCATGCAGTGAAGGAGTAGGCGTGTAGATGTTGGGAGGGAATAGGATTGATATAACAGGTTGTAGGGTGAGATCATATGAGTGTAGAGACTTTGGGCAGCACGGTGGTTTAGTGGTTAGCACTTCTGTCTCAAAGCGCTGGGGTCATGAGTTTGATTTCCAATCATGGCCTTATCTGTGTGGAGTTTGTGTGTTCTCCCCGTGTTTGTGTGGGTTTCCTCCAGGTGCTCTGGTTTCCTCCCACACTCCAAAAACATTCTAATAGGTTAATTGGCTGCTATCAAAATTGACCATAGTATTTCTCTCTGTCTTTGTGTCTGTGTGTGTGTATGTTAAGGAATTTAGACTGAAGGCTCCAATGGGGCAGGGACTAATGTGAGTGAGTTCTCTGTACAGCGCTGCAGAATTAGTGGCGCTATATAAATAGCTGCTGCTGATGACTATGTCTTTAGTTACTGAAGAGAATGAAATAATGGTGAGTTGGTGAGTTTAGGTGAAGGTGGGTAGAGTGGGTGCAGAGTGTGGAATTTGACATGAGAAAATAGCTTGTTGAATGGTGTTGATTTTGTCTTTGAAGTAGATGGAAAAGTCATGGGCTGGGGGAGGAGGTGCAGGTGGGCAGAGAATTGAGTTGAAGGTGACAAAGAGGCGACATGGGTTAGAAGAAGGGGTAGATATTAGAGAATTGAAGAATGTTTTGCAATTTATAGGGCAGTGCTTTAAGATGAAAGGATGAATTTATAGTGGAGGAAATCGGGGTACTGACGAGATTTCCTTCAGTGGCGTTCTGCAGTGCGGGAGCACTTTGCAGGTAGCGGGTCTGTTTCTTGTGCCATGGTTGGGGTTTGGTTCGTTGGAGACTGTATGTGGTAGCTGGAGCTGCAATGTCTAGGACTGAAGTGCTTTGTTGCAGGACAATGCAGACATAGGGGAAAATAGTCGTTTTAGTGAAGATTAGAAGTGGATTGGGTTAAGAGTACTTATGTGTCAGTATATACATGTGGATTTGGGTGTAGGGGGGGAGTGTGTGAGGTAAGGTGAGGCTGAAGGAATGGAAGTTGTGTTTAGAGAAGGGAATGCTAAATTGATGAAACTAGAGATGGAGCAGTAGCGGGAGAAGACAAGGTCAAGGGTGTGTCCATCACAGTGGGTGGGAGATGAAGTCCACTAGGAGAGACCAAAAGAGGAAGAAAGTGAAAGAAGTTTAGTGGTAGAAGAGACAGTGGGATTATCAATGGGAATGTTGAAATCACTTAGTATGAGAATAGGCAGGTCAAAGGATAGGAAATAAGTGAGCCAGGCCGTAATGTTGTCAAGAAATTGGGAAACTGGACCTGGAGGGCAATAAAATGACAGCAACTCAAAGGTGGAGAGGATAATATAGATGGATAATGTGGACTTCAAATGAGGAGAATGAGAGTAAGGATTCAGAGGGTATGACTTAGAAGATGCAGCTTGGAGACAGTAGAATGTCTTCTCCCACCACCTTGTCAGTATCTGGGGTATGGCTGAGGGAGTGTCCCCCATAGGACAGAGCTGCAGGGGATGTAGTGTCAGAGGAGGTGAGCCAAGTTTCAGTAATGGCAACCGCGTTCTCTCCAGAAAATTTTACCAGCCGGGTGGCATCAAAAAGTAGCCGGGTGGGGGCCTTTGCTCAAATTAAATGTTGAAATCCTAACCTTATATTGTTTTAACCTCTAGATTAACATTTTATACAAGTTAACCCGTGCATGATACTCATGCATTCTAGTCAAATCAAGCTACTTAAGGTGTTAAAAAGGTTCTTGTCATGCATTTGGGGCTAGGCCAGGCCTCCTCAGGGAAAGAGCGTTACTTCCCAACGTAAGCGCCCTTTTTTAACGTGGTTTTGTCCACATGTCACCACCTCATCATTCTTCTCCATCACCTCATCCTTCATCTTCATCGCCACATCCTTAATCTCCATCGTCTTACTGTTCTAAAACCTCTCGATACACAACGTTTCTGCTAAACACCTTATCCTTGCAATTCTATTTGCCTTTCTTTCCTGCTCTCGCATCTGGTCATTCTGACTCTCTCTTAAGTGTCTCATTGCAATTCTATTTGCCTCTCTTTCCTGCTCTCGCATATCTTCACTCTGACTCTTTCTTGATTTGCACATTTGGGCAGTTTTCGCCCTTCGCCTCTATTCTTTATTTGCATATTTTTTTGACCTCCCCATTTAAATAAGAATAAAAAAATAAAAATAAGATAATGAATTTGTTTGCTATTGTTTGATAGTGAGGGCTATAGAAGTTGGATTGTGGTTTATATTTTGCGGACTTATTAGTACAGCGTGAGTAGTAATTTTTGCCGACTTGTTAGGAAGGCGTGAGTAGTAATAGTAGGTGTTTGGCAAATTGTTAGGAAGGCGGGTAGTACAGTAATGATGTCCATGCATATGGTGCTTTCATCAGGTTTCTTCACTGTGTTAGGTATACTACGCATGTGTGTTCATGAGGTAAAATTACCTCACGAAAAAGAGTTTGAGCCCTTTACTACCCCTCCCACAGGGGGAAGGGGGGGATGATGGAAGTTAACTGATTTCACTATTATAATTTTTTTTGTCAAGTATTGTCAGTATACCAAATTTCAGGTCAATTGGATGAGCCCTTTCTGAGAAAATAGTTTTTTCCGCACACACACTCCGCTAGGCTTATATATATTAGATATTCTCTTCTTCTTAGAGGCCCAGTCGTCTGCAGCTTTTTCATAATCAAAGGCTATAGGATCTGTTCCCTAATAAATCAGCATCAGATTGTGCTCTCCCTTATGCAATTCCTTAAACAGGTTTTAATTTGTTTTAGAGTAGAAAATCATGTGCCCAGATACTGCACAAATGCTATTTGGACAATAATAATTTTTCAAGTAGCCAGATAATCCACAAATGCTGGCTGTACATAAAAGACCCCCCAAGTAAGAATCACTGTCTTTAAGGTTTACCAGCAAATGAACTGGCAAACGCACACTTTCTTTTATACAGGTGCCCTCCCCCTTCCCCTGAAGTTTGACAACCCCCTCGTGACACGATATTGACACTCCACCTGTGATCCCATATTGACACCCCCCCCTCGGTTTCCCATATTCACATACACACACACTCCCCCACCCCCTGCAAAAATATCCTGCCACCCGGCACCTGGTACTCGCTACTCACTGTGACGAGTCGACCGACAGACAGTGACTCTTGCCGCCTGGCACTCGTGATGCGACCGAAAGTTGCGCTGACCTTACACATCACATGAGTGCCAACCAGCAAGGGTCACTGCCTGTCACATGGCGTAGTGAGTGCATTGTGCCAGGCGGCAGGGTATTTTTTCCGGGTGGAGCGCCTGACAAATAAAACGTGGAGAGAACACTGAGCAAGGGGATTTAGAAATGAATAAATAATGAATGGATGTAAGTTTGTTACAAACCGATCTGGTGTTCCATAGCGCACAGGAGAAGGGAAGAGAGGGTAGTGGAGATATGTGGATAAGGTTTGCAAGGACAAGGTGAGTGGAAAGGATTGGGATGGAGCGAGCAATGTGAACGGAGAATGGGGATTGTATGGGGTCCAGGGTTAGGTGAGATGTCGCCAACAGCCATGAGAAGGAGCAGGGTGAGGAAGAGGACATGCTAGGAGGATTTGTGGGTGTATTTGTATTTATGTAGACTGGTGAGTGTGGTGGGTGCAGGTGACAAAACAGTTCATGTGTGCAGACTAGGGAGGAGGGAAGTAGTGAGGGGGTAATAATTATAGTGGAGGGAGAAATAGGTTGGTGGAGAGAGAAGAGAAGTTTGGGGAGAAGTGTGACGATAGTAAATAGGAGACAGTGTAAATTGAGTAGGTGCATGATGTAGAGATGTGAATGAATGTGTATTACCTGGGGTAGGTAATGAGAGAGTGGAAAGAAACAATTGACCCGAATGGGGCAGGGCAAGGGAAGAGGTGAAGGGTACTTTACTGCCTCCTGGCAGGGGCGAATGGAGTAGGCAGTAGGCTCTGACACGACGAAGTCCAGGATACTAATGGTTGGCTGCAGAGGGTCCAGCAGCCAAACAGAGATGGTAACAGCAAACACAACTGAGCTCAGACGGTAGCTGAACAGATAATCATCATCATCATTTATTTATATAGCGCCAGCAGATTCCGTAGCGCTTTACAATTGTGAACAAACATTAATAAAACAATACTGGGTAATACATACAGACAGAGAGGTAAGAGGGCCCTGCTCACAAGCTTACAATCCAACAGATGAAGAAACAGCAATGACAGAGCTCTGTGAGTCCTACAGCTGCATAGAGATGGTAGTTCAGTAGATCTTTCGGTATGAAGTCGATCCTCAGCGCTGCTGTGACGTTTGCCAACAGTATTCAGAAATATCCAAAGCTATACTAATTAGTTATTTCTTTCACCTTTTTATGTTGTAATTTCCTCATTGAACACACTAATGTGTTCTTATGTTAATCTTCTGTCCATTGTACGTTTAGTTGCTTACTTTTTTTTATTTTTTTTATAATACTTAATGCACACAGTTCTCTAAGTTGGCTGTGCCCAAGTGCGTAGTGGGGAAGGTATTTAGCACCTGTCCTGTTTGTTGTTTACCTGTAAACTGGGTCCTCCATTAAGAAGATATAGTTTTTATATTTACTGTTTTTTTTTTTTTTTACTTTTTTATTTTATTTTTTTAGCAAAAAAAAATCTATTCACCTTCTATCCATTTTCAGAAGAGCCTCTGCTTCTTTCCTGATGGCACCAGCTGAGGTTACTGTGTAGGTCTTCTTCATAGTAACACGGCAAAGAGATCACTTATCTGCAGAAACTACAGACTGCTCCAACTGCTTATAGTGCTGCAAGTGGTCCCTGATAGTGCTATACAGGTACTTCTGTATACTGATCCCAGCTCTATAGATAATATCCTGAGATTAAACATTTAATAAAACAAAAATAGATTTCTCCACCGTGCTCAAAAAACCCCAAATGATTTGCAGATAACTTAATGACTCCATTAATTGTCCTTTTGTTCTGCTCCTGTAATAAACCAATTTTTATTACTTGAAGATTTGTCTCCTCTAGGTGGCAGTATAGTATCAGATTGTGGTTATTTGCCTTAAATATTACTTGAGAACATTCAATAAATGAGGTTTTTTTTTTGTTTAACTTTATTTGTTATCATTTTTATAGGCAATCTATATGTTTGCTAACAATATAAATCATCTCTACAAACATATGCTTGCATTGAAGATTTAAAAAAAAATAAAAAAAAAAAAATTAAATGAAAAATAATATAACTACGGTATGTATGATGCTGCAATTTGCTCATTACTGGTAGAAGAAAGGACATGTTGATTTATTTGTGTGTGGACATAAAAGCTTCTGTTTCCAGTGATTTGTGACTAACCGTTTTGCTACATTAAGCATCTGTGGGGCCAGTTCATCTTCATATCTTTTAAGACCTTGAATCTATAGGCCCAAGAGAGAGGACAAGGCCTCTAAGAATCACATGCACCATCCATGCCCTGTCTTACCTCATAGTAAAATATAGCATGCAACAGTCATAGAGAGAATCACTGCCTACCTAATAAAAGTCCTAAGTTTGTGGGGACGTTGGTTTCTATTTACACAGTCCGGAACCTTCCGTGGGCTCTTCTACCTATTTCAAATTATAGGTATAGGTATATTATCCTTTTTTGTTCTAGCAAGTATCTAACCACCAGTCACCCCTTGCCACGTACACACCCTCCCACGCCATATCTTCCCCTGCACCCTGTCTGTCCTTAGTAACATCCACTCAAACCAGTTATTTTTGGTTTACCATCAATATACTATGAATGTTATATTATAAAATTGTAAAATGGATCTAGGTTTCCAGTACAACTGCATTGTGTCATTTGTAAATGTTCATATATTGTAATGCACCCGTATTTCTCCTTTCAACTGGAATAAACTATTTATTTTAAAACAACGAAAATGGAAATTCCCATTACACCCATGATTCTCTCCATTTTCACATTAGTCACACACAGGGGAAAGTGCTGTATATTGGGTTCAAGAGTGCTCATCACATTCACTTTTATAGTAATTGGTTAATTATTTCTGTCACGTTTTTGTGTTCTGGTTTCCTCATTAAACACCCCAGTAAATGATAGATTTTTGTCCATTGTACATTTAGTCGTTTATTTTCCTCCTGTTTTAAAATGCTTAACTCTATACTGCACACAGTTCTCTAAGTTGGTCACACAACTGTGTGATATGTGAAAGGTATTCAGCTTGTTACCTGCTGTTGTACACTGGGTCCTCCACTTAGAACATAGTTTTTTTTACTTACTGTTTTTTGCTTGTTTCTTTTATTGTACAAAAAATCCATTCACCGTCTATCGTCTATTTTCAGTAAATTCAGCAAAACGTGTTAAGTGCCTAATGTCAGAAATGCTGTTGGTGTGACTGTCTATGGCCACACAAATGTCTTGACGGTTACTGTTATTGAGTATGTGCAGTAAAGCAAGTATATTTTCTTCAGAAATTAAAGGGAGCTTGTACCATGTATAATCATATACTTTCTCTGTAGAATCTCTCTCATATTTTGTTAAAAGTTTGCAGACTTGTATTTAACCTGTTTGAGCTTCCCCTTGGCAGATCACTTCATTTGTTTGCAGAACACATGTGCAAACAGGACTGTATATCTGGTCTCTGTGCGTCAGGGAAAACCTGCAATTCTTAAGGTCACTGTTAATGATAATTTAAGAATATAGGTGTTTGTGAGTGCTGAGAGTTCCATATGGCTTCTGTAGTGCTAGGGCCATTAGGATGGTGCATTGGCTGATCAGGGGATAGTACTATGTATGAGTTTTGTCAGGAAGTCGGTATTTATTCATGTATTCAATGTGTGCTAACGTCTCTATCACTGTAAAAATCTTGAGGTCTATATAATAAGCATAGTGACCAATCCTGGAATGTTTTGTCGCATTCACTTCCCCAACTGAGGTGACCCATGTTGCTACTGCCTACATTTGTCAGTCTTATTCAGGAGCTCATCACTACAGAAAACAGGAGAACACTGGCACTATTCCAACCTCTGTTCTTCGTGTAAAGTCTTAGGGCCTGATTCTTTAGGGAACGTGAGCCCCGTTGTGTGCTGTATTTTGCATGAAATTGATCTGCGCATTCTCAGATACTAATTTTACTGCAGTGACGCAAGTGCATCCAACTCAAATGTAAATGACCCTTCTGGCAGCCTACGTTGTGAGGGAGGAAACGGGCGTGTGCATTTGGCAGTGTACGGTAAGGGCACATCCTTCTGGTTCAAGCTCCGTGATGACTGATATATATGTATGGCAGAACATGTTTTATGTTAAGATCAACTGTAAAAATCCTTTTTTTATGTACAGTCGACATGTACAAATTCTTGATATATGTATTTATAATTTTTTTTGGGGTGTTTTTATTAATGATTATAGTATTTTTTTCCCCCCATGAGATCTGATGGGACTTTATATTGCACATATGCATTGTTCATATCCTGTAGTGTGTTGTGCTGTATAGCAAGAGTGTACTTGTACCCATGTTCATATGTAAACATCTCTTGAGATCCTCGTCTACTTGAATACGGGTGTAGGTGAAATTTTGGGCTGTTTTTTGTTTTTTAAAAAAAGCAAAACAAAAAACCGCCAATTGAGTTCTCTTTGCGTTCCTTGATGAATCAGGCCCTTAAAATGTTCAGTGGTGGTGAACTTGCTTTTTAACATTGAGTAAAGCATTTATAGAATAAAAAGAGGGTAAATAGAAATACGTTTTTCTGGCATTCGGCTGCTGACAGATTTTGCCTTATCACTGTTTTCAGTCTTTCGTTCTATGTATTTTCCGAATAAATAAATGTGTGATATTTTGTAATTTGAAAACATCCCGAAGTTCAGAGCCATACTTCTAGGCTAATTAGCTTATGACAAAATGAACCCGTGTTTTAGGAAATATAGATTGTAAGCTCCACTGGGGCAGGGGCTGAGGTTAATGATTAAATATTCTCTGTAAAGCGCTGTGTAATATGAGGCACTATGTAAATAACTGGTAATAATAACCATTGCAGCCGGTCTATGACTTTTACATAGAGCTCTGCTGGACAGCTATGGATGTATTGAATCTCCCAGCACTACTGTGCAGTTCAGTTCTGGGCTTCAAGTAACATTGGGGGGGTCCGTCCAATTTGTTATATGTGGGATTTCTATTTGATTGAGAAATACTTGTAAATTATTATCTACAGTTGTGTGTGTCTGTATTTTTTTTTTAGTGCTTTAAAATCCTAATGTTCAGCCCTGTGAAATACAATGTTATGGTGGTAGGTAAATTCTAGCTAAATGCTGTTGTCCGAGTTCAGATTCCACCTCGAGTTTAGACTCTATTGGGTTTGTACACTGATCTGAGGATCAGATAACTTTTGACTATGGCTCTAAGTTATTTAACTAGATCTTTGGTAAAAAAAATTGTAATACTGTAAGTTAGGGTAATATGTTGTCTTTTTGAAGGTTAGTGGGCCGCACATGAATGCCATATATCTTGTATAGATAGATCTGTTCAATAACACTTTTAATAAGAATATTTCTACAGCAATCTGCCTTGTTTTAAATGTACCTGATACATTAATATTTCACACAATGTAATACCTTGTACACCTGTTTGTGTCACTGAAGTGTTATTTCAAACCCGATATTCCAAGTGTTAGTGAGATTTTACACATGTCTATATTTATTTATCTCTGGGCTCATAAGCTCTGACATTTTTTTTATTTGCTATAATGTTTCTCAATAAAATTGTTGACAACAAGAATGTATATTCATCCAGCTTCTTAAATATAAAGAACAATTGTAAGTTCCCCAGCTCAAGCCAGAGCAGCGAGTGAGGCTATTCAATCAGCAGACGGTGGTAACGGAACTTTAAATAGATCTGTCTGTTGAGGTTTTGTGGCAAATAGTGTTTGTTTTGTGTTTTGTTTTTTCTTTATACCCGTAATATCAAATGTGTTTAGTGACTCTGTGCATACCATAGCTTTGTTTCCTACACATTATGCAATACGTTGGCAGTGGCCATGCCTTAGTAATAATGCGCAGACTGGTAGTGCTTTAAGTGCTAGTAAATAATATAGACACCTTAACTTTGCTTATAAAGCTTATTATATTGTCTCCATCTGTGTTATGACAGACAACCAGCTTATCACTATTGCTGTCATTAGCCGGTTATTAGATCCATTGCATATATAGTAATTACCCAAATATATCTCCGACATTAATGCTAAACAGACATCTTTCCTGGGATATGTATATTTGTACAATAAGATTAAAAGCTTTATTATATAGCAAAGAAAAGGTAAAAGTTTAGGAATCTGATACATTATCTGCCTCTGTTTCTGGACAAAGGGTAAGAAAAGCAGATTTTGAAACAAATGAATATAATTTCAGGCAGCCTCTAAGCTCATTATAGTGCTGCTCACACTGGGGACATAACTGGTTCATTAACCAGGAATGTGCTGAGTTGTAAGGGATAAATAAGGATGACTGGTGGCATTTTGCAGGGAAGATCGCAGGTTTATGCTTCTGCTATTATTCATTTTTCAGAGGATATTAGGGGGTGATTGGCCAAGAACAGATCTAACACTAGAGCATGTTTGGGGCTTTGTTTATAATATGAGAGATGAATCTAGGAAATCTCTGGAGCTTTTATTTGCTGTAAGGCACTGAAATCCCAGACCTTGGTTTTGCTGATTTTCCTTCTTGGATACAATCTCGTGGGGAGCACAAACTTGTGTGGAAGACTTGCTTAATCATCTGCATGTAATATTCATGTTTAAAGTATGGGATTCCTGCCCACTTGTTGGCAGATCATAGGCTGCCAGGCATGACTGCTTGTGTGTTTCATGGGATTATAGTTGTATTCCTTCCAGTATTACAGACTCCATACTTTTAAAATAAACAAGCAAAATTATTTTTTTGTTTTGTTAACACTTTCAGTGCCGTCCCAAGTACATTCTTTAGTGGGACCTTTCCGAGCCAGCCGACCCCAGTAGACACCGTGAGGTGGGTTAAAGGCTCTTCACTCCATGGTTTGCAGAACCTGTTTCTCCCCTTTCCTGACTCCGCTATAGAAATTATAGGAGAGTTTTTATTTTCTTCAAAACTTGGAAAGCTACAGGATTGGCCCCTGATCATCATCATCACCATTTATTTATATAGCGCCACTAATTCCGCAGTGCTGTACATAGAACTCACTCACATCAGTCCCTGCCCCATTGGAGCTTACAGTCTAAATTCCCTAACACACACACACACACAGACAGACAGACAGAGACAGACAGGCAGACTAGGGTCAATTTGATAGCAGCCAATTAACCTACCAGTATGTTTTTGGAGTGTGGGAGGAAACCGGAGCACCCGGAGGAAACCCACACCAACACGGGGAGAACATACAAACTCCTCACAGATAAGGCCATGGTCGGGAATTGAACTCATGACCCCAGTGCTGTAAGGCAGAAGTGCTAACCACTACGCCACCGTGCTGCCCCATGGTCCTTATCCAAACCAGGATGACGTGGCTGTGTACTGAGCGCTCCCTATACTGAATTTAATTGGCAGCTCTGAGGGACGCAGACATTAATTGGGGGGGGGGGGGGGGGGGGGCGGGGACTATTTGTGATGTGGCACATTTCTGTCTTGGCTTACACATTTTAGCAAGATCTAATGAATTGAAAGTTTCATGGAGTACAAAATAGGTGTGAGAATTTTCTTTATCAATCGTTCCAGTTGCCTTCACACACTGGAGGCCGCCACTTTATAGGCTGGATCAGTATTTCTATGAATGCAGCCCAACTTTCACTAGGAGCTATATTGCCGTCGCCAATACATTAGACCGTCTTAGCCTGTCCTGGCACTTGAGCAACGTATGACTGAGCAGTTGTGTATGGAAATCTGGCTGCATCCACTGCTCACAGCGCTGGGTCATTAGTGTAGCGGAGCCCTTGTTCTTAGAGTGTATATTACCTGGCTTCTCACATACACTGATAAGAACATGATAAATAGACTTATAATATTTTATTCAACTGAAGTCTATGGCAAAGTGCAGATTTGTCCTTTGAGGACAATAGTTTGTGATAACATCATATTAAAAATGTTATACTTTATTTCCTTGTTTTTAACTATATGATGTCAATTCTTCTGGCTCTTGTCTCTAAGTAGCAGATCTGTCAGAATTTCTCTTTATACAGCCTTCCTAATGATCTACTGGTGTCCTATATGGGTTTTACACATGTTAGTTTTCTGTGAATTATGTCTTACACAAGTGTGTAGCTGGTTTTACATTCTTCATTATGTATTTCTTAAGGACTGATCGTTATTTTATTTTCTTACTTGGTATGTTTATCTGCGTAGTAGGCACATATTACATGCTTGCTTCTGATCTATGCTTTTCATTTTGCGTAGGAATTTGACATCCTCATGACAATCACTTATGGTACTTTCCTACCGTCAGAGATTACAATAAGGACACTAAGTGAAATGGTGTGTTGTATCTGAAATTGTTGTCCCTTTCATGAAACGCTAATGTACCTTAAAAGTCATGCATCCTTCATTCCTAACTCATTAACGGAAATGATTGTTTCATTTATAATATAGTTCTTTATTATTAGTTTATTGGAATGCTTTCATTCTGTCAGCTGTGTATAATAGATATTAAAAATTTTATTTTTCAAATGAATGTTGACATTTGAGCTTTATTCAATTATTAGCACTGGTTCATAATACAGGATCAGAGAATAAGGTTAGCTAACCAGCAGTAAGTGGCAGCAGAGTGGGAGGACCAATCACAAGCCGTCATATCATTGTTTATTAATGTATATTTACTAATCTGCAGATTTTAAAAAGTGGAGATGTTGCCTATAGCAACCAATCAGATTCTAGCTGTCATTTATTTACTACATTCTACAAAATGAAAGCTAGAAACTGATATGTTGCTATAGGCAGCATCTCCAATTTTTCAATTCCACAGTTTACTAAATATACTCCACTTAGTCTTTTTTATTTTCACTCCCTGTAAATTATAAATGATAACTTTTTAATTTGGGTTTGCAGTCAGCACCGACTGCCAGTGGGGACATAAGCGTACAAACCTTACAAGTACAGTACGATTAGCCTGTCAGAAAGTGTAGGAGAAATGCAACCTTGTGACTTACTGAGATCTAGGTGCAGAGTTAGCAGCCAGGCAAACCATCTTACAATGGCTGCAAATGCTAGCTATGTTCTGCAAGTACTGTATACATACATACTGCCAGGCTCTATGTTTAGACTGTACTTTAGTTGGGCTATGCCACACACCCTCACAACTAAGGTTGAGCATTTTACGTTATTACTCCTGCAAAACAAAATGGTTCTTCCAGATGCATATTTTTTGAACCAAGCAGCTGGAATTCTTTCTAAGCCAGATCAATCCCGTTATTTTCATTTTTTGTACATTAAAACGTTTTGAATCCACACTTTTCTTCCTTTAACGGATAGTTGTACTTTCAAACAAGTTTCTTTAATTAAATACATTTGTCCCAATACTCCATATGTTATGATGCTTATGAGCTTTAGTTTAAAAGACCAGCAGTGATGTTGTTTAGTTTGGTTATTATAGGTAAAAGACACTGCTATGTAGCTGTGGTCATTTCTGGGCCAGTCCACACCTCAAACTCTTTTAGTGTTACCTTCTCAGCAGGCGTTGGATGTTCAAAAACCTGCATCCTTGCTGCAGGCACATTCATGATGTCATAGGGAAGAGGGACCATTCAGTGCTGCTCTTGGATACATATTTGTAATGAATTGTGTTTAGTTTATTGCCACAATGATTGTACATAGTGTTGTGATATCTCTGCATCCCCACCGATGCTGCCATCTTGGTCCTGCAATTCATGCCCTTACCCCCAAAAAAACTTGGTGCATTTGTGCAAAAAATACACATGGCATTACAGAAGAACCTGCAGATTTATGTATCTTAGTAGGTTATCTACAGTGGTGCAAACAGTGATTATATCCGACAATCAAACTACAGTGTCAGATGAACACATTGAAATAACTGACTAAAGATCTTGTGTTCTTTATGATGCAATTAATCAAACGTGTAACCTACCCTTACCCCTGTTCATGGCATACATACATCATCCATCGTCCATTGCTGTGCAGTACATCCACATGCATATCTTGAAGCTAACCTACTCGGCCTGTCCAGATTTTATGTGGTTTTTATTTTTATTTTCAAGAATTGTTTGTGTAATGTAAGATGTTGAAGGGACAGATCTTACTGTGTTAGTGCTGAGGACCACGAGAGCTGTATATATGTGTATATACACACAGTGAAATGCATCCGTGTCCTGAAAATAATGATCAGTAGCCATTACAAGAACAGTTTTCAGCGTGCCAATGGCTTTAGTGATTTATATTACTCTGAAGAAGTGACCCCTTCACAGCCAGGCCATGCATCACAAATCACCTGGCACCAACTACGGTAATTACTGTACTTTTACAGTTTATGAATCCGGTTAGTTCTGAAAAATGTTTTTCTTTGTAATCAGCTTATGGTAATTATTTTTTTTTTTTTTTTTTTTTGAAACTTAACAATTGTCTGCTTATAAAAGGAGACCTGGAAAGTGAATGGATTGCACAGTGTAAATGCAAAGCATACCTTTTTTTCCCCCAAGCTTAAATGGCTGCCTTGCCAATAGGGGGATTTAATGTTTTGTGGAAAGCTTTGCTAAGCTTCTGAAGGTGATAAGTTTAGTGCATTATTTTCAGATTAGCAGGAGGCAGCCTACAAAAGATGGGCAGGAGTGTTCATTTTGTTTCCAGTAGGTGCAAGTTAATGTTTTCTTAAGGATATAGAAATCTCTTTCAAAACTCCTTTTTTTTTTTTTTAAAATGTTATAATGTATTGCTTTGTAGTCTTTTGTGTAAGATTTGATATTTTATCTCTCTCTATGCTTAAGATTGTATATGCTTTACTTGCTAATTTTCAGCAGTAGATTATACATTGTAAAGAAGTTTTGATTTTCTTTCAAAGTTAAATGTAGTTTTATTCATGCCTGCTGTCTTGAAAATTGTATTGAAGTCTGTCTTATAAGTCAATTGATTGGCCAAAAAAGACTGATCATAGCTACAATATCCATAATTGAAAGACTTTAAAATGCCGAAGAAGTCACATTGTTATTACTGAGATAAGTAGTAATTAACTGAAAACAAGAGTGGACAACCTTGCCTCAACATTTTAATGGAGGGAACTTCAGAGAGTCTTGAGACTCATACCCAAAATAACGTTCAACACTATCAAAGACTTTTTCGCATTCAGTTCTAGCAAGCATTGAAGCATTCATTTGAGCTGTATGAAGAAGATGTAGGACCCTCTTAATGCAATTGGTAGTGTTATGAAATGGAATAAACCATGTTTGGTACGAATGAATGAGTGATCGTACTACTAGATTCATTCGACAGGCCTAAATTTTAGCTATAATTTCAATTTTCATAGTGATCTTTAAGGTTGTTTTTATTGTTAACAGGTGGAGGTATTTTAGTAAGTTTTCATTTGACTACAATGTTGGCCCAGAGCATATGGATGGGCTTCAATGTTACTTCTCATAGACATGCATTAGCAAAACAACTCTAATGCTCACTACAACAGGGCACATTTGTTATAATAGATGGGTCCATGACATGATTTTTGAAACAGTTATAGCAGCTGACGGGGTGCAATCAGGTTAATCTCAAGGTTGTTATACAGCTTATTGTAGTAATCGTAGAATTGGTGCATACTAACAGAGGTTGTATGAACCAGAGCACCAGTCTGCTTTGTTATTTGTATTGTAAAATAAACTTTGTTCTCAAAGCCTTTTCTGCATATTTCAGCAAATAAGCCATTCCTATTGTTGTCCTAGAAAGGCAGGACTGAGGCATGTAGAATGGATTCCTTCTAGTGAGATGATAGAGGAAAGACCTCTAAGTATCTCTTTGACCCCCACGCCTTTGTATTAGAGAAAGTGCTGAAGAAGGTGGGGGAGACATCAGGTGGAGCGTTAAGGGAGTAATAGTCCTCTAGATATTATGAAGCAACTTGATGTACAGCTGGTTGAGAGAAGAGAGATCATTGTGTCACTTTGGAGTCAGCTCGTTGTACAATTAAAGAGTTTAGGTCAACCATACTATGGTCAGTTTTGGTATGTGGATAGATCAGAAAGCTGCAAACGTAAGAGGCCAAAATCATCCGCAAATACATAGTCTATAAGGCTTTAGGAGTCGTGCTGAGTTAAATAGAAGAGCGGAGAATAAATCTATAAGAGTCCTCATCGTCACCATTTATTTATATAGTACCACCAATTCTACAGTACTGTACAAAGAATATTTATGTCACTCACATCAGTCCCTGCCCCATTGGAGCTTACAGTGTAAGTCCCTGACACAGAAACACACACACAGAATATGGGTAGTTTTGTCAGTAACCAATTAACCTACTAGTATGTTTGTTTTTGTTTTTTTGTTTTTTTGGAGTGTGAGAGGAAACTGGAGCACCTGGAGGAAACTCATGTAAACATGGGAAGAACATACAATCTGTACACAGATAAGGCCCTAGTCAGGAATGGAGCTTATGACTCCAGCACTGTGAGGCAGAATTGCTAACCACTGAGTCACCATCCTGCCCACATGAGTCATGCAGAATTTAAAAGACTGGTGTGGAACGTTTAAGGAGACGCTGGGTATCCAGTAAATGATGATATTTGAGTTCATGTTTTAGAACCTTCAGCATCAGGCGATGGGCTTTTAAGTAGTACATTGAAATCTCTTTCAAAGATAAAACAACACCTTGAAAAGTACTATCTAGTAAAAGTGAATAATTTGCATGAAGAACTCGAAATGCTGAACTAGGAGTATATAGACTTGTTAGAGTCACATCGATTTAGAAGACCCGTGAGACCCAAATAACAAGCTGTAGAGTCACTCAGAATCTTTTGTTCTAGTGATACAGAAAATCTCTGAAGCTGTATAGCCAAATATTTATTTTTTATAGTGTCAGAATGTGGTTCACCATGGGATAAGCAGTAAGCCAAAAAGGTTTTGTGGGTAGCAGTATGACATCTCTCTTAGAAACACCACATCTGTGGTAAGTTCAGCATAGTCCTTAAAGGCTAATTTCCTCTTCTGAGATCTAGTGAAGACTTTAGGATTCTCTGTGGTTACTTTAGTAGTGTTAGTGACAGGTAAGATAATCCGTTTTAGCCATGGGGCTTTTATGGTTATGATGATGTCCTGCAGCTGGAGGACCAAATGTTGCACATCCCTCTTATGATGGTTTGGTGTTGTCACCATGACTGGGCCATATTTGGAGAGCTCCTGCTCAGAACTTGTGATCAGAGCATACAACAACCTTCTCTTGTAAAGCACATTCTTCAGTGGTGACATTACTTTCATGGATGAAATTCTAGACTCTAATAAGGATGATGAAAGATGAGCTTTGTCAGGCGCCGTCCTGCTTCTGACTCTAGACGGGCGCCTGCCCCCTTACGATGCCCGCGCCCCGTTACATAGCGACGGGACATTCTCCGTTACTATTTGCATGCATACACAGAGCTTGGTATTCTGTCATATAGCGACAAGAGATGTTCTCCAGTTCCCATCTGCACGCATGCGCAGGGCATCGCGTTCTGTCTCATAGCGACAAATACTCTCTTCCTGTCTAGCGGTTGGTTGCGTTCCTCCCGCCGAAAGCTGCAGCACCAATCAGGGAACACTTCCTTCTATTTAAAGATCACTCTGACTCCATTAAGGTGCCAGAGTATTTGGTCTTCAGCCTTGCTCCAGCATTTGTTCCTGTGTATCTTGCTCATTTGGATTCTGACCCTGACTTGTTCCTGAATTCTCCTTTGGTTCCTGATTTTACCATTCTCCTGCTTCTGATTTTGCTGTGATTGTCTCTCTGGTTTTGACCCAGATCTGCCGACTACCTTTTACACTGCTGCATCCAGACTTTCTGTCAGTATTCTGGTGATCCATCACCACTGCCTCTCCAGCCAACTGATACTGAGGTCCGTGACCTGCACGCCTCTTGCAGCGGAGTCCGTACCTACTTGCCAGGGTCCCTGTTGAAAACCAGAGGCGTGTTAGACTTCGCGCCTCAGTACTCAGTAGCGCCATCCTCGTGGTTGTGACACTCTTATTTGTAAATCAAGATTTACATTACATTGTATCAGAATACAAAACATGAATGCAATTCACCTCTCTATTTAGACAATGAGCAGTATCCCTTTTAATTGACCTCCATTACATTGATTTACCACTCATTGACAGTCATTGTTTTGTGTACTGTTTATTGACATCCAGTGGGTGCTTAAGTTCAGTTAACATTTAACAATTGTGCAGTGTTTAGGTGCTAGACTTTCCACTTTCTCTTTTGTGTTGTGAAGAATTAATCTTAAACGTATGTTCTTGATCTCACTATTTGAATAAAATGATATTTCCTTTATATGCTATTCTATAACATTGTGCTCCTTGATTTTTATTCTTTCCATACATTTCTCTAATAAAATTAATAAATTATTGGAAACAAATAAATGATTCCCAGGCACAAAAGTGGTATGTACTATGCAATGTACATTGCGGTCGATTGAATGCCCCCCCTATAATTGTTTTGATCTTATATAACAGTGCTGTTATTGTGTTTTAACCAGTTTATCTATAAACATATGTTTTTACATTGCATAGTACATACCACTTTATTTGCGTCTGGGAATCATTTATTTGTTTCTAGTGTTTTTGGGAGACTTTCGGGAATTCACGGCCTCCTCAGTTTTTCCCTTGCAGCAGCAGCATATTTCACATCATATACTGAGCTGCGCTGATCATTCTACCTTTTTGTTTTGAAATAAATTCAATGAATCGATCAATACAAGCCAGAAAAATAGCTGCAATAAAGTATATTTTTTTCTAGCTTGGCCTTTTACCTTCGCACCATGTAAAAGGGTCAGTATTACCAGTAAATCACAAGGCCATTTGCACAATTTCCATTTGTCCACGTGTATGATTGTCATGGAAACATAGTGCACATAAGGCCTTCAAATTGTTTTGGGCACCAGCTTTACAGAAGACGTTTGAAAGAAGCTATACAGGAGTTTATTTATAAGGACAGATCCATGCCTCTGTTTGCATGTGCGTTATTGTATGTAAAAGGACAAAATCATCAACAATTAATTTATAGTTTATGGTTTAAATGTTACTTATTTGCTAGCGATTTCACAAAAGTCTCACTTTATACTGTTATTATTTAGCTACCTGCTTTTTACCCTAGTCTGGTGTGATTTGACACTTTACACTAAGCAGTAAGCAATACGTTTGAATGATATTTAATTGTTGTTAATGTTTTTTTGAATAATGTATTTTTAAATCATTTGGACCACAATGCATACAACATGGATTACATTTCAAAATTATCATTGTCATTCTCCACATTGGTGCACTCATCTCTTCATTTAAATAGTTATTTAAGTATAGTTATTGGTGTATATATTTTATTGGTTGTCATATCTGGGAGTATGACATAATCACCAAACAGCAACAATTATTTTTCTCTTATTTTTATTTTCTTTTTGGTTCTTAAAACCTTCAGGATAACAGATTTGTGTATAAGAGAATGACATACCAGTATTAGGAGCGTGACCCTGATTACATGCGTGAAATGGCCAAGTGATATTGACACCCAGCTACTATTTTAGAAGCACAATAGAACTGCATGTGTACTCCAAAACTTAATAGTGGGTGCTAAGTTCAATAAATTGCACATAAATTCCTGTCCAGACAAGACTAGATATCAGCACTCCATATAAAAATAAACTTTATTATTACTTTTAAAGTCCAAAATGAAGCTGTTCCATTATACATCCTTATCAGCAAGTCAAATAAAGGCAATTCAGTAGCAAGTCAAAAAAGACAGATAAGCAGAATAATTATTTCCCAATATACTTCTCTTATACTGGCACTGATGGAAGAGAGCTCATGATAGTGTATGTCATAAAACACCCAACGGCCGTTTCGGTGCTCCTGTGGCACCTTTATCAAGGGCTGCTAAGTATAATAATCTATCCCTAGCCTTTGTAAGGTCAGTGTACTCGAGGTTATTCGCTGTGTTTTTGATACGTCACCCATTGTAGTAGGCCTATGGAGTGAGATGCGTGATAGGAGCCAGGATGTGCTGCTTACGAGGACACGGTGTGGTACGTGGCAGGAGCCAGGATGTGCTGCTTATGAGGGCGCGGTGTGATACGTGGCAGGAGCCAGGATGTGCTGCTTATGAGGGCGCGGTGTGGTACGTGGCAGGAGCCAGGATGCTTCAATTTAATGGCTGACGGTGGGCATAAGGTCTGTCCTACACGGACAGCAAAATAACTGTTCCCTAATTATTATTTTTTTTGTTTAGAGGGCAGGTTTTTCGTAGACATCCTGCAGCATAGTAACAGGAGAATCGAGTGTGACCAGGATTGCATTAACATGGGGATGACAGGGTTCCAGCTTCAGCACCCCCCCTCATAAATAAGCCTGTTGTAAAATAGCAAAATATATATCAACATAATATTTGTTTGTTGGTGTTGGTATAGGGGTATAGGCTGCCACAAGTTATGGTTAATTGTTGGGAAGGGGAAGAATTTGTTCTTTCTTTTAGATGGTGGTGGGGGGGATATTATTTTAATAATGAATGTTAGTGTGAGAGAGACTTGTCAAGTCCATGAAATATTAATTATAGACTCTAAATCATTTTCATCTCCTGGCCCACAAGGCTCTCATTCTTTTACGGTTTACTCCTCCATAGGATTTTGATTATTTGTGATAAACAACAGCGATGAGCAGTAAGAAATGGCATTATATGTTGCCTTACCTCTTGCTCTCACACCATAATGTCTGATTTAGGTTACATGCCATCTGGTTGCTACTTGCATAACCAAATATTATTGTTGTTTGGTTGAGTAAAGTGAAATTGTTTTATGTTCCTGTCCCTCGTGGGACTTGCTCGTGCATGATAAATTCCCTTTACAGATCTATCTTGAATCCATTTTCACATATCAACAGTTCTGATGTTTGTCCACTGGCCACTATCCTGTCCCGCTGTGATCTATTTATTTCAATGTGCATGAATTAGCACAGGCTGGTACAAAAGACTGCTGCAAGACGCAAAGAGAATATTAGAAAAGCAATGGGATATTCACCACTTAGACACCTTTCAATACTTTATTGTAATTGAAACACCTTTTAAAAAGGAATTCAGAAATGTGTTAAGTTAGCATAATGTCAATGATTCGAGCTAATGGCACATTCTACCTGCCAAAGTAAAGACTCTGTGATTTTAAGAAGTGTTTTAATATTCTGATGCTAAATGCAAAACCTAAGGACATGGTGACCTAAATGTAATTTGTAATGAGGAAAGTTGTCTGCATGTAATATCGAAAAGCACTTTTCGGCAATGAGCTGCATGTTCAGTAATACCAGGGCAGTGTCTTTCATGCAGAGACCTAGTTCATATTTCCCTTTTATTTCTTCATTTTGGAAGCCCTTCTATTGTTTGATGCTAAAGGCTGCATTTTAAAAATGTTTTAAGTGTTTGCCATGTGCTCATAGTTATAGGACCTAGCAGTAATTGCGTTTGGCTTGAGTTTGAACCCTGTAATACCTACATAAGGAGAACCAAATTAAATCAAGGAACATCAGAAGAGCTATTCTGTTCAGAATTTGGCACCAACACCAGCAGAATGTGGGATTTTGGGGATTATTGACAGGCAGAAACATTGAGTATTTGCTTGTAATGTGCATTTTTATTCACATATAAATCTCATTTGGAACATGTCTAATGGTAGCATATTAATATATTGGTGTGCCTGGTTTTGATTTGTTATTTACCTTATTTTTCCTTTTCTTTTGGACTTTCTAAAAACTCAAATCCTATAATCTATTTGGATGAGAATTTACCTGGCCTTGAAATGAAGACAAGTCTTACGCTCCAGCACCGGTCATGTCTTTGTCCTGAGAATACGGTATTGATTTAGGTGTATATTCAGTTTAGCATTTCTGTCTGCTAATACAAATAGGAGCATATGGGATATATGTGTGGAATTACGGCTGTTAGGATAACTCTGCAGCTGCAGAACTCTTGGAATTCTACCAACATGGTGAGAGAGCCTGAGCTCTATCTGCCTTGATGTGTGTTTGTTTAGCTCCCCCTCTCCTAAATTTGGAACATTTCATCCTGTCAACAAGCAACAAATGAAGGCCAAATCTGTCGCTTGAGGTGTTCTCTAATGACTTCATGTTCTGTTTTTTATTCCTGTTAGGCTGGAGAGAGACCATTTTTGTGGTCTTTCGTCTCATGTGCTAACAGCAATTCAAGTAGTGGATGGGGGTCTCCAGTCATAAGCTGAGCCATGTAAAAATAATATATACAATGAACGCATTGTTTGTTAGGGTGTATAACTAAAGGATATGGTCAACTTTGTTACAAGTGGAATATTTTTTTAATGTAAAATAGGCTGTTTTAATAAAGAATGATGCAAGATTTCAGTACTGTATGATGCAAGAATTTTACTTTTCTGATACAGTAAACAGAGAGAAGCCAATCATTAGTTTATATATGAAATCTCTATTTTTACTGTTTTATTGCATTAAACTGTCTGCTTACTTATTTGCAGGAAATCTGCACTCCATCTCTAATGATATCCCTCCTGGTATTACACAGGTTTGGTATGTCCAAAAAATAGCTAAACAACCTCATTGGCCGACAGTGAATGATGTGAATGAGTTCCCTGAACAGCGCTGCGGATTTAGTGGCGCTATAAAAATAGCTGATGATGATGGATTTTCTTTCTGTATGACCTTATTCCCTGAGTAATCCCCAATGGAGGGCATGAAATATGTTGGTGCTATAACCCACTGTCACTATGTGTGGTCCTGGTTTACATAGGTGGGTTGTGCGCTTTCTTCTTTGCCCTGGCTAGTTCTGAGGTGTGGGCATAAGTGGTCAGAGGGTCCCCAGCACATATGTCATTTGCAACAATGTCTGTTAAGTGTGGACACAGGTACGTTGCGTCGGGAGGGCTGGCGTCTTTTAGCCCGGGGAGCAAGACTTGACTTGGCAGCCTATTTTAAAGGAAAAAAATGCAGGTGACCCAGCCCAAGGTAGCCAACTATGGGATCGGCCCGGGGGGCAGATGCCCACTGCCCCCTAGCCCAACCTGACCCTACTTTGCGCAATGGTGCAGTGCAATAGATTTGACAATAAATTGGGTGCCCAACCATCACTATATTGCAGAATAGAAACACTTTTATTTGTACTCCTCCTGCACAATATTTGTGTTGCAAACAGTAAAACAAGTATATACATCTCCGGTCTCCTCCTGCACAGTTCGTATGTAGTTGGCAAGTTGCAAATATCACAGACCACATACTCCCTGGGTATGATATTGGGACAGTCACAATTAAATTGTCATTAATCTCAGCAGAATTCACTCACCACTTCTCTGCAGGGGTAATATCCCATTTAATTGTCTTTGGCACTGTCTCTGGTGCATCAGCCGTAACTCACCCCCCCTCTGCTGAGGTGACATCTCCATTTACTTGGGCCCTTACATTTTCTCTCTTATGTTGATTAAACCCCTGGGCTCTGACACTTCCTCCAGGGTAGCTCTCAGCCCCTTGAATACACGCAATGCTATCTCTCTGCTCCAAGCAGCACTCCACTGTCCATTTGGGGTGTCTCTCTCTATCTCGCTCCCTCTCCCTCCTATATGTGGGCTTCTTTATTTGCGGGCCTCTCCCTGGGTTATTTTACTGGGGACTAATTCCACAATTTCTGGGGCGCAGATCCTTATTAATATTTTTCATATTCAATAAATTACAATTTTCTACTGTTTAGACTAATTTTATAAATATACAATATAAAATAAACTTAATGCCATAAAGCTGAACATGAGCAATAGAAAGCTGTAGTAGATTGGCTTTCTGTAAAAATGATGTATTAAATCATCTTTTCTCATTCCAGTTGTACCTCTCAGACATAGTTCCCCCTAACCAATCTTTCCTCTCTAACATCCAGCTAAATTCTGAGGCAACTCAGCAGATCTCCCCGTGACTGTGCCCACCTCTCACACAGCAACACTCTAAGGTAATTCAGCATACCACCCCTCACTGAGCTCTCCTCTGTATTATACAGTTATATATGGAGGTAATTCATCATACCACCCCTCACTGAGCTCTCCTCTGTATTATACAGTTATATATGGAGGTAATTCAGCATACCACCCCTCACTGAGCTCTCCTCTGTATTATACAGTTATATATGGAGGTAATTCATCATACCACCCCTCACTGAGCTCTCCTCTGTATTATACAGTTATACATGGAGGTAATTCATCATACCACCCCTCACTGAGCGCTCTTCTGTATTATACAGTTATATATGGAGGTAATTCAGCATACCACCCCTCACTGAGCTCTCTTCTGTATTATACAGTTATATATGGAGGTAATTCAGCATACCACCCCTCACTGAGCTCTCTTCTGTATTATACAGTTATATATGGAGGTAATTCAGCATACCACCCCTCACTGAGCTCTCCTCTGTATTATACAGTTATATATGGAGGTAATTCAGCATACCACCCCTTCACTGAGTTCACCTTTGTATTATACAGTTATATATGGCGGTAATTCAGCATACCACCCCCTCACTGAGCTCTCCTCTGTATTATACAGTTATATATGGAGGTAATTCAGCATACCACCCCCTCACTGAGCTCTCCTCTGTATTATACAGTTATATATGGAGGTAATTCAGCATACTACCCCCTCACTGAGCTCTCCTCTGTATTATACAGTTATATATGGAGGTAATTCAGCATACCACCCCCTCACTGAGCTCTCCTCTGTATTATACAGTTACATTCTGAAGTAATTTCTCCATCAAATCTTTGATTTGCTCTTGCCAAAGGTAAGTGCTACTCCGCCATTTAGCTTCACAACCTTGCATATCTCAACCCTTGACTTCCACAGACACACTTCAGAATAACAAGTGCTCTGCATGTTTATTTTTACGATAAACTTTTATACAAACACTAGATGAAGGAAAAAAAGCGGTACAATAATTAGTGTCTTCAGGCAACTCGGAAGCATGGTGGAGGTTCCATGCAAGATTGGGTCTGCATTTCAGCAAATGCAGTTGGGGATTTGGTCAGTATTAATGGTGTCCTCGATGCTGAGAAATACAGGCAGGTACTAATCCATCATGCAGTACCATCAGGGAGGCGTCTGATTGGCTCCAAATTTATTCTGCAGCAGAACCACGACCACAAACATACAGCCAATGTCAGTAAGAACTATCTTCAGTGTAAAGAAGAACAAGGAGTCCTGGAAGTGATGATATGGCCCCCACAGAGTTCTGATTTCAACTTCGAGTCTGTCTAGGATTACATGAAGACAGGAACGGATCTAGGAACATTTTCTACCCCGGGTGATTTTAGGGGGGGGGGATTTAGGCCCCGCCCCCTTTCTGACTTATGCGTTTGCCGGCGGTCTGCACAGTATGTGCAGGGCTGCTCGGCAGTGACAGTGTGCTGCCCCGCTGCTCTGATTGTGTTTTAAACACAATCAGAGGAGCCGGACAGCACACTGTCACTGCTGACCGGACCTGCACAGTGTGCAGCCGTAGGCAGCAAGCCCCTGCTAGATGGGGCGATCGCCCCGATCGCTTCCCCCCCCCTGGATCCGCTACTGCATGAAGAGACGGAAGGATTTAAGCAAGCACTACATCCACAGAAGATCTGTGGTTAGTTTTCCAATATGTGTGGAACAACCTCCCTGCCAAGTTCCTTCAAAAACTCTGTGCAAGTGTACCTAGAAGAATTGATGCTGTTTTGAAGGCAAAGTGTGGTCGCACCAAATATTGATTTGATATAGATTTATCTTCTGTTCATTCACTTTGTTAATTGATAAAAATAAACTATTAAAACTTTTATTTTTGAAAGCGTTCTCAATTTGCAGCATCTTTTCCACACCTGTCTAAAGCTTTTGCACACTATTGTGTGTGTATGTGTGTGTGTAAAGATATATATGTGTATATATAATTCTTTTGGCCTCTCTGGCTCCATCCTTGGATGGTTTACCTCATGCCTCGCCAACCACTACTTCTCTGTTTCCACTTCTGGCTCCCCCCCCCCTTTCTCCCTCCCCGTAGGGCTCTGTGCTTGGCTTTCTGCTCTTCTCTCTATACACTACCACCCTGGGCGAGCTCATTACTACGCTCGGACTCCAGTATCGCCTATACGCCTATGACATCCTACTTTACCTCTCTTCCCATGCTTTCCGTGTATTTGTCTGCCTCTCCGCAATCTCCTCCTGGATGTCCTCACGATTCTTTAAAATTAACATTGCTAAAACTGAACTAATTGTCTTCCTCCCTTCTAGATCTTCATCCCACCTCAACCACCCTATCACTGTTAACAATACCACCATCTCATCTGATCCTCAACTCCACTGCCTGGGTGTCAGCATCGACTCCTCCTTCTCTTTTGCCCCACCACATTCAATCCCTTGCCAAATCCTGTTGCTTCTAACTATGCAACATTGCACGCATCTGGCCCTTCCTATCTCAGGATGCATTTCCCGCCTTGACAACTGTAACCTTCTCCTCACTGGCTTTTCCTGCTCCCACCTAAATCCTCTTCGTTCTATACTTAATGTGGCTGCCAGACATATCTTTCTGTCAAGCCGTTCTTCCTCTGCCTTACTCTTCATTTCCTTACACTGAATCCACTTCCCCTACAGAATCATATTCAAACTCCTCACTCTCACCTACAAGGCCCTCTCTTGCTCCACCGCTCCTTACATTTTTAACCTACTCTCCATACACATTCCCTCCTGTCTGCTGCAATCGGCCAATGACCATCAGTTCTCCTCCACGTTGATCACCACATCCAACTCCCGAATCCAAGACTTCTCCCGGGCTGTCCCCCTCCACCTGTGCACCTGAAAGCTCGCCTGTTATTAAAAACCTACCAACCAGCTGCCTAACCATCTCTCTATGCTTTCTTGTACGGTCTACTTTCTGTTTTTAATCTGTATGGCTCTGCGGAAATAAAGACTAATAATAAAATATATAGATCGATAGGTATAGATATGTATGTGTATCTAGAATAAGATTTATTACCCACAAATAAGAGCCAGTCTGGGGAGAATGGGCCTTAAACATTCATACTTTTAGCTTCCTTATCATAATTATTGACAGCAAAGTGTTATGTAGTTGGAGACAGAAAATTGTATTGATTGTTCTTTTTGTGCTTATTTTAGTTTCTGTTGAAAATGGTCTTTGCCTTCTTTTATTCAGTTTTGACCTTGGTTTGATTCTTACTTGGCTAAGTTCTTTTAAACACACGTCTTATTGATATTATCAATCAATCATTTTGTGAATATTAAATTGTATTAGTCAAAATCATGGGTAAGAATTGATTGGAAAACTCTGCAGTCATAAAAGCTAATGATCCCATTTTGTCTTAATTATATTTTGCTGACATTTCTGAAGTTGGAGTTCAAAGCGAATGCATGGTAGCGGGTGCCTTAATTTTTCATCACCTCCTGCCTCCTTTCCAGGAGTAACTTATGGGCTTGTTGTTTGGTTAATATTTACATTGTTTAAAATAAATGTGTAGCATGCTGGTATTGGTTTGTAAGCACTGTCAGAATTTGTGTGCGTGGGTGTAGAGCTTCAGTTATGAAATCATTTATCAGCAGAACAAATTTATGGTAACAATGGTGGCAGTAATTGTTATTGAAAGTGCATTGTTATTACATCACAAATGACATCATCAATTTAGTTTAATGACTTCACCCACGTCCATGGTTTGTCATTTGCGATCAAATAATAATGCTTATGAGGCAGAGTTATTGATATTGTTCACTGTTCACAGAAGCGGAATAGTGTGGTTCAGTGAACTCCAATTTCTATGACGCTTGCCACTTATTTCAAGCCTGCCTGTTTTTTGTTTTTGTTTCCTCTTCATCTCCTTTTTTAAATGTTGTTAACTCTCTGTATAGCAAAAAAAAAAGTTATGAGTGATAAAGTAATTGAGTGAGAGGTGTCTCCATAACTTTTTTCACTTTTGTGACCTGCATTTATTATATTGACATTGATAGAGTTATACGATGACGTCCAAAATGCGTCCTGTGCGCGTCAGATTATATTACATACTAGAAAGATGCTTGTGGTATAAACATGAGCTTCTCTGAATTTTGTAAAATTAAACATACCATTATTTTATGGTTGTGTTTTACTATTATTCTTCATCTCCTGGATGCCAGTGTGTTCCTAATTTTCAAATGGGCAGAGCTAGAACTACACGTAACCCATCAGATCATCAGAATGCTCACTGTATAACTAGAGTCGAGGGTGCTGATCATCCAGGCGATGATCTATCCACTTGTGTGATTGTGTGTGTGAGGGTGCACTATGGGTAATGGTTCATGTTAAACTGGTGCATAAAGTTTGTTGTGGCAAATTGACCTCCATGTAAAACAACGTTCTTACATCCAACTTGGGCTTTTGTTTTATTAGAAAGAACTTAATTACCCAAATTGTGCAGGCAGATGTATATACTGTGACAAAGTCACAGGATTAGTGCATGATGACAGGACTATTTCACCTATGTTCCTAACCTACTTGTTTTAAAACCCCAGAAAAATGTTATCTGTGAGCTGCTGAAGGGCTGTTGAAAAGCTGGAAAACAGTCCTGGGGTCTATGGATGGAAAGAGGGCAGGCTCCATCCATTAGGCCCATTAGTTACCAGTGATTCTGCTGGTAATCAGGTGGTGCTGATAAAAGGCTGCAGCTCAGCTCAGTCGGGGGCTGCAGAGTCTCTGTGAGAGAGAGCCTGATATCTGCCTGTAACTTACTGGGCTAAAACTTATGTTTTGTTCCATCTTAGTTTGTCAGTCGGGCGTGACCAGCGTTCAGTTAGAGCCCGACAGCATGGTGTTTATTTTGGAGTATTCCTTTGTTTTCTTACTGAATCAAACTGGCTAAGGCAGATGTTATGAAGCCTTTGGCCTTGTGTAAAATCTCTTGGCTGCTATAAACACGTCTATCCCAGAAGATGGTACCGGGCCGTCTACCTGGTTACAATACCCAATGATACATATTTTACAGTAAACACACTACATAGCATCATATGTTTGGTAGAATAGCTTAAAACTCAACAATTCAAGAGTAGTTTCTCATGTCATTCATTGATGTTATGTGCATTTACTAAAATGAATTAAAAATGCTTGATTCACCTGAATCTTAAAAATCATAAATGCATGTATCATTGTAGCTTGTTGTTATGAGATTTGGAAAACAGTTTATGTTAATATCAGTTGTTGAAATATTTTTTTTTATCTGGGTATTAAAAATTATTCGTTTTGTAAGGAAAATAAATGGTTGTTTATGGAAACAATTGAGTTGAAGTTTCATCTAGTGACTTGTGCATTTTATATCTTTCTTCCAGTGGTCAGCACTTTGCACCGTTTGTAGCTGTTTTATTTAGTAACCAGTCCGTGGGTATTTTGTACCTGATCCTTCCAGCGGCCAGCACGTTGCATCTTTTGTAACTGGTTCTTCTAGTGGCCAGCGCTTTGCATCTTTTGTAACTGGTTCTTCTAGCGACCAGCGCCCTGTATCTTTTTGTTCACCTTCCATCCATTGTTAATTAAATTTACTAGAAGCCAGTTGGTATACTGTACTTGTGCACATACCCTATGGATTCGGGGATATATTGGTTGGTCACTTGAGCCTTCTAGAATGTATTAACTGCATAGTGAAGAATCACATTAATGGTAAATCAGTGATATTGTCATGCTCGCTTTATAAATAAAATCTGTAATGTATCAATTTGTAGTTCTGGATACACTTAGAAAAAATTGTTACTTTGACGGATTGTGATACGCCATCTCAATTTTTATTTTGGGATAAAATTTGGATCGTGCATTGCCAAACCCTGAAATGGAATATGCTGAGCTACTGAGGACTCTATAAAAGTTCTTTTCTTCTTTTGCATGGCATTGCCTGTGTTGATGCCTTTGATATAAGTTATCCGTTATTTGCTGTCAAAACATTACTGCTTATGGGATTTGGAACATCTCTGCTACCTCTGGCAGCCTTAAACGTGTCATTTCTAATGAAACTCTGCTTCCAAGACGAGGCTAATGTTAAACAGGTCATCGAAATATCTGGCATTGAAATGATAACTATCTGCACAGAAATATGAGAGGCCGTATTTAAAAGGACATCCTTTCCTGTACTATTCACGTTTTGTTATAGGCCTTTTGTTATGTCATTAAATTATTTGGGAACCGAGCATACCATCTTTTTATACAGTCATTTGTTGTACACTCTATAGCTATAGTCCCAGTGCTGCTTCTTTGCCTAATAATTTGCTATTAATTAACATTAATAATTTGCAGTTTCTCAAATTGTTTTATTTAATTTGCAAACTTGTATTTCTTGCATATTTAGTAAAGTACCCCCTAAACCAGTTATTTAGGACATTAAAGTCCTGTAAAAAGAAATATGACCTCTTTATATATTTTTTTATTAATGAAGTTATCTAGGTAAATTTTTACTTGTTTTAAAGACAACTGTTTTCCTTTTGCGTCTAGTTAATGTCATCTTTAAAGCTGTAAATATGTTTTTGTTTGTTTTTTAGTAGTTTCCAAGATATCTGTAATGCCCTTATTTCACATTGGTAAAAAAAACTACAAAGAAATGTGTTCTTGCAATATTTTTCATAGTATTAATGGCATATAAATCACTTTGTGTAAACTTTTGAAGTTATTAGTTTTAAATCATGTTCATATTATTATGTTTGGTATAATGCACAGTTGTTATAAGCTGTAATATTTCTGTATTAGCAATGAGTTCTAAAGACAACTGATGTCATCACATATATCTGCAGAATTATGATGTCATCACTGTTGCAGCAATATGAACACTAGTGCATTATAAAGAATAACACGCCTCATTTCACCTTTTTAAAGCACATGCGTTGTCCCGGAAGGAGAATACAATTACATTAGTATAAATTATGCTGTGCAAGTGTTTTTTTTTTATATTTCAATGATTTATTATGCAAGATCAGTGCTCTGTTAGGCTAGTGTTGAGCTATGTAATGAATAGGATTCATATTATTGGCTAAGGTATTTATTTTTAATTTAGTTCTAGAAACATTTAGATCAATGTGGTCAAGTCATTTGAAAGTGGGGACCCCCGTCTTTGAAACAAGGATTGTATATATTTTTTTTTTTATTCTAAATTGATCAGGTCCGAGTGGCTTCCTGCACTGTGCTTGTGTAGTAGGACTGTCCACATTTTCATGGGAAAGACACATATCTGCAGATATAGTTTCCATAAAGAGTATCAGTGGATGACTGCATTCTTCTCACGTCACCATCTCTTCTCTTTAAATACATACTTGCACCTGTCCAATAGCAGACGCAAAATATACTCCTGCAAGGCATATATGCATAATTTATGTGATCGTGCCTTTATTATAATCGCCTTGCATTAGTACTTGCCTTCATTCCCGTGTCCTGGCGTGCATAAGTGTCGTCTCACGCAAGTATGTGTAAGCCAACTTCCTGGGCTGCGCAGAGAGATTTCATGCAAGAGACACTACGCGAAGTGGCGTACGTCACAATCTGAATCAGCACCTATGTGTCTGGACTGGCAAAGGAAATACTATTGTCGTCGTCCTGGTAACTAGGTCTGATGTTTTGTATGGGATAGCTAAACTAGCTATCACATGCAAGGCTTTACTATTAATTAGTATTAGTAGTCACTATTGGTTCCAGTTTGCAGCGTCTGATCACTCCTAAATATTTCTCCCTCCTAGGTAAGGGACATTTTATATAGATAGATTGAATTGGTTTTATTTACCCTAAACACAAGCTGAAAAAACATCTCTAGTGTTCACTAAAGTAAATAAGGTGTTTTAAATGGGAACTCCACCCTCAGTTGCCTGTCCGTCAAAAATTAAACTTTCTAATATCTCTCATATGTTGTGTTACTTAGGCCTGACCACATTGTCTGTGAGGTTGTCTGCATGCTCCTAATACTCCCTTCTCTCATAAGAGTCCACCAGTACAAATGTGCCATGCACGTTCCTCCCCCATTCTATAGTATAGGAAGGTGTGTGCACTGCACATTTATACAAGCCTGTTAGCACGTGTTGGATGGGAGATGTGCTCATGACTGAAACTGGCTGGGGCCTGGTGCAAGAAAGGCAAGTGAATTATAACTGTATTAGGATATGTACTGCTTCCCCAGTTGGCTGTCCCACTGAAAGGGTCTGTTGCTAGAATTCCCCTTTAATTATTTCTGAACAACATGAAGTGTCCGTCAGATTGCTTAGAATGATCTCATAATGAGCTTTTCTCCACAGTGCATAGTTTATGAAGAAGAAAATACAATGCAAAATTTCCACACCTAAATTCTTTATACTTAGATGCAAGAAATGCATTCACCTGTTATCTTCCTGAGAATAAATGGGCATTTGTAACTGGTAAATGTATTTCTGAGATCCAGATATGTTTATTTTTTTGCTTTTATTTTGAGTATTCTATGTAAGCTCATAACTGCAATTATCATCCTTCTCAATTGTTTTTATTTTGTACAGATATTTTCTTGTGCAAAGTTAATGTGTTATGCATTTTACATTTCTTTGTCTCATGCTGATTTTCCCTCTTTCTTATAATTCCCCATAGTCAGTTCCTATTTAAATGAAACATTGTTGCACATTGTGAACTTAGTATTTCTCTAGAGTGCAAAAAAAGTAATTATAACCACAGGTATTGATGTATTATGGCTTGCCTTAGTTAATAGAGAAATTGCATATGCAATAGTGTGAAAGTAGTCTGTGTAAAAGAAAGCACTTGAGAAACATGTTAAAAAGAATCTTTGTGTGTGTATGTAATGTGTGTGTGTGTGTGTGTGTATGTGTGTGTGTGTGTGTGTGTGTGTATATATATATATATATATATATATATATATATATATATATTTATTTATAATCAAGTGACACTCACTATAATGCAAAACACCTCAAAGTACACTTACACCCTTGATATACAGCTGTATATATAGCATGTCAGTTATTTTCCTACTGACAAGCAAAGTTTAGATTTTTATACAAAGGGGAATTTATGGATCTCCCAAGTCTACTATTGATTACAATATTTAGTTCTATGCTTAGGATTTGATTGACATATATCATAAACCTAATTTTTATTTTGTTGGCATTTCTTTTTTTGTCGCCAGAATTATCACCTTCCAGTGCTAAAACTAAATATGATTTCATCTGACATCTCTTCCTGCTAAATTTTAATACACAAATTAGGGCTCGGGTTTCGTACAATGTTTAGATGAATCCTTTGTAATTGGTATTCAGTGGAAACTTTAGCTATGGAATACATATTTATATTTATTAACAATTAGGAGCTGAATGCTATCTGCTCTGCTGTGCTCAACCCTACTGAATTTCTTGGAAGGGTAAGAGCCAATGACTGTTTTAGAAGCATACATTTTTGTGATTGGGGCTATAATCATTTGTTCGTATGGCTGTACGAAATAGTTGGCGTGTTTGTATTTTTACTTTGTTACTTTACATTACAGCATTGCACAGCATGCTTGCATAACTTAACATACCCAGAAATGACCAACATATAATTGTGCATAATATATTAGAGTAAATGGCCATAAATTTATCGCCAAGAATGCAACATTTTCTATTTGTACCCCTATCCATTGTTTCGGCTAGGAGCTATCGGAATCTGTTCCTGTGCTATTCTAGCCACAGCAACGGAGCAGCTCTCAATTCTACTGCTGGAGCTTCAGTAGTTAGGAACCCATTGTATTGGTTCCCAGCCAATGCAGTGGGTCTTGGGGATGTTCTAGACTGCAGGAGTCGGCTAATCTCTTCTTTTATGCTAACTTTCCCCCAGGTGCAGTGCAGGTAAAAACATGGTCTTCCACATCTTGGAGAGCTATTAAAGAGGTTTTCATTAATGGGTATTGCCCCCTTGACTCTTCCATGACGATCATCCCCCATAATCATTACATCGTTGAGCTACGTGCTGCAGAATCTCTGCCTCTCTGATACATTTGCAATGTGCTATTTTTAATGTCGCATTTTAGTGAAGCACAAAATAAATACATTACAGATAGTTATGTGGAACAACTGGTCTGCAGACCCGTCAAATACTTCACATGCAGGATGGAGCAGGGAGCCGTCTGCAAAGTCTTAGTACTGCTAAGTAGTCATTTGATAGGCAAGTTGAAATAATGTGAAAAGCTTATGAATCTCTTCTCATAGCTCTGTTATTCTTGATGTGTTGCAAATCTCAATTCTAACAATCATGTTTCACAGATTTCTAGTTTTGGGCACTGTATGAACAAAATGTTAATCTATTTCATAACGTTAATAAAGACTTGAAAGTAAAGAAAGAGCTCAAGGTTTTCTGCTATGGGTTGTTTTTTCTCAAAGGAGAGTGGCATTTGTATACTAGCTAAATCTATGTAATTAGTCTCTTTCCATGTTTGTGCCATTGCTAATGTCAAATTTGTCAAACAAGCAACCTTCGTTATTTTATTTGATTGCATTTATAATATAATATAAAATACCTTTTTTTTATTAAGTCATAGTCCCTTTAAAAAAATAAATATAAAAATCAGAACTGTTTTTATAGCTGCCCATAGACAGACTTTATTTTCCAGAAAGAAAGAATAATAAGTGTTATTAGTATTGCAGACAAGCAAACAGACCAATGTGTGAGTGTGTAAGGCTCTGCTGGTGTAGATCTATTTACAACCTTACATAGAGTTCTGATTTATTATTTTCTTTTTGACTAGGGACCACAAATATTGTGCCTAATATGACAGTGATGGGTTCTTGCACAGTCTACAGGGGGCGCTAACAGTGCGTCTCCTATCTGAAGCGCAGGTGGAATAGTCACTGACTGAGATGTAATGATCCACGAATGGCACAAATTATTTGACCTGTAAGGAAACCATGCGCTGTTAGCTGTCCCTTAGGGCTAGATTTGGTTATATGTACACTTATTGTGCAGTATAGCTGCTGTTTGCAAATTGACATTCATACAAGCCTTATTACCTCTATAATATTAGTAATATTGGCTTCTCCCTCCCACTCTACAAAACCGTTTGCTTTTTCTTTATTTGTTTTTCCTTGCAATGTCAATTCCTGCTATAGGAAATGAGAAGTGATCATTGTCTTTTTGTCCCACCGTCTTTGAAACTCATCACATTTCCTGATGATTTGAGTAAAATGAATGTCCTTGGGCACCATTACTCATTTTATACTTCAGTGTTTGTAACATATGATGTTTTTAATTCGTGTGTTGGATAAATAAGCTGCCTCGGTATAAATCTACAATTCTAATCAATTGAAAAGATGGATATGATGTTCGCGTAGACAAATGACAATATTATATACTTGAGACTTTTTTTTTTCCAGTTTTAAACCATAAATTGCTTTGTATGTGTGATTTTTATGTTTCTTAGGGCTGCTGTTTACTTTGTTTCCAGAACAACTATTTAGCAAAGGCATCATTTATTTTATATTGTTAGAGGCAAAAATCTTTCCTTTTTTCAATTGCTGGTTTTCAGTTGAGCAGGCTGAAAGAAACAAATGTAAGAGTGACAAACCACCCGGCTTCGATGCCCTGTGTCAGGAAGTAGCTATGCATTATTTTTATATATCAAGCACTTTTAGGTAGAATTCTTCATATATAAATTACATTTAGTTGCCATTAAAAAGTGGTTTGTTGTAGTGCTGTCTGCCAGCCGGCCTTTCATGACCTCATACAAGTGAGACTGGAAATCTATCTTTTAAAGCTGCCTAGTAAGACCATAAGACATTCAGTGACCTTTGTTTCCACAGGAAAGCGGATTTAAACAAACATTCTATCACAGTTGTTGAATGTGTGTGTCATACTCACCACCATGAAGTTGAGCGCATTTAAGAAGCGAAGCATCTGAGATGAAAAGATATGTATTCAGGAAGGCTAGGCTTCACAGTTGGTGTATAATCCTTTATCCTGCCATTGGTACCCAAACTTCTGTACCCACCAAAACAAAAGGGGCTGAATTGGAAATGGTGGGAGCTGGGGACAGTTTGGTTGGCAGCGCATTTTATGGCCCAAAGGCTGTGTCAGGGCTCAGTTTGATACCCTTTATTCCTGCTGACAGATGTGAGGTGGGTTCTTTCAGGGGGGAAGTCATTACCAGAGTGAGGGCAGCATCAGATCAAAAGTAAGCAGCAATCAAACAAGGTGAAGGACTGGGGAAAGTAGTCTTTTCACTGCCCTAGACACCTGCCTGATCACTGGAGGGAATTGTCTTCATGTGTCATGTAGAGAGCGTTCCCTTTGATGTACAGCATGGAGCGTTGACGGGGGACTGTACTGAATTTGTGAAGATGTTTTATTTTCCATCTCCCTCTGTGGGAGAGGAAATAAAATGTGAAAGTTCTTTCTTATCTGGATCCTTTTTCTTAGTTTGGCTAGACACTTGGCATGCATAATGTGGGATTATTTAATGCAGATCTGTCTGTGAATGTGTGTCTTGTACTTTAAACATGCAAAGCTGATCAAACTGTTCAGGGTTAGGCTTGTGGAGAAGGGGAACCCTTTGTATAACTCTGGTGTAACTGTTTAATGGCCCATTATACATTGACATTAAGGTTATAAACCAAAGGCAAACCTGTAACTCTCCAGCGGTTGTGGAACTACAAATCCCAGCATGTTCTGCCAGCCATAAGCCTACCTCTCTTTTAAGCTGCCAAAAACTTTCACCTTACTACTAATATGTAATCACTGCCTTATTTCTTGATGCTTCTAATTTTGAAGGGTTTTTGTTTTCTTTTATTTGTCTTTTTAAGGCAGGTCTGATGTATACAATTCTTATTTTCTTTTCTCCATAAAACACGTTTACAATTTGCTTTCTTGGTAGCAAATGCCCTATATTTGTTTTTATTTTTTTAATGTTGTTTTTTTTCCATTTTTATGTTTGAGGCATGACTAGATTTCTCTTAAGTGATGCATTGTGAGTTGCAGAATGTTTTATGAGTGTACTTTATATATAGCTATATCATATGTATCATTTGTTTTTTTTTGTGTTTCCACATGATGTATTATTTCAACCTGAATTCCTGAGCTAATAATCTGCATTACTGGTACAAATTGAAAATGCTGACCTGTATTGTGTATCGGAGATGAGAATATTTCTGCATTTAATGAGTCTACTGAACTCCAGGTGGAACTACATTTCTGTATTTACAACACCAAGTACCGGTCTCTGGCTTAAAACGGTGGCATTCCAAACTTTTTCAGTTCAAGGCACCCATAAGGTCTCCATAATTTTTTAAAGGCTCCCCTAAGCCAAAAAATTACTAAGTAGGCCCCCGCCTTGCTTATCACAGGCCCTGGCCAAGGCACCCTGGGGAGGCAAGGTGCACAGTTTGGGAACCACTGGCTTAAACTCTCATTATCTTCCCTTAACCATACCCAAAGCACAATGATATGTTGAGGAATCTGTGGAAACAGAGTAACTATTTGCTGTGTGTGCATATAAAAATGTACATACACTGAATGTACAATAATATCCCCCCTCTCCCTCTCTGCGTTCTCCCCCTTTCCTCCTCCTACCCTTGTGTCTCTGTCCGTCCTTCCCTCCCCTTAGATTGTACGCTCCTTCGAGCAGGGCCTCCTCTCCTCCTGTTCTCCACCACCTTAACTCTGCTTTCCAGCTCCTTGTCTCCTCCGTGAGGTCCTCCTGTCCTTCTGCCCCTCTAGCTTCACCGCTGGGGGCTCTCACCTTTCATCTAGCTGTACTTTGAGCTTCTGAGTTACTGTGCTTTTTGTTAACTGTACCGTGCTGTCTCACCCTGTATCGTGTTTCTGTATGTCCCTGTACGGTGCTACGGATACCTAGTGGCGCCTTATAAATAAAAATTAATAATAATAATAATAATAATATTACGGTGTTGACAGTCTGTTTAACGGCTCCAGTAGTTTTATTTATTTATTTATTTTTATTTCCGCTTGATCACTGTATACAACATTGAAACTGTTCACTGTCAGCTTCTAAGTCTGTATCATGCAATACACATCCATGATAGGAAATCCAGGGATGTCACAATTGAGATATTTTCCTGAGAAACTTGTAGCTGAAGGGAGATCTAGGTATGGGCAAAGCCTGGATCGGGTCTCCTCTACTTTGCCTCCAGCACCAGTACATTGAATTTATATTGTATATATTTTTATTTGTTTTAGCATGACAGCTACTGTTAGATCCATTTAAAGCTGCACTACTAACCTGGAACATTATAGCTCTGCTCCCTCTCTGGGGCAGTACTGTGCAGACAGTGCTCTGTGGTTGGTCTCACAGCCTTGGCTGAAAACTGGGGTTTGGGGGGACAACGGTGAGTGCGAGGACCAACGCGAAGCTGTACTAACAGATGTTGGCTTATACGCACCTTCTGCAGCTACTTTAAAGCCGTGAGCAAAGATGTTCATTGCTTTAGCTGGCAGCATGCATTTAAGATTGGGTCTGTTGGTGTTGTGTTCTCAAGGCTTCCTAGTTGAAACAATAAAATAAAAATATGAACATTTGTAATGTTGTTTATTGTTCTATAACTTTGTCAGTCCTTGAGTAATGCACAGTGTTTAGTATTTACTTGGGAAAGCCGGCTGATTAATTTTAAGAGGTCGCTTTAAATATGTGAAAGTTGGAGGCAGCCTTCTTGTGGGCTGAAACATTATCCTTGTGAGTGTCAGCTCAGTAAGTACAAGTCATATCCCTTTCTGTCTCATAAACTAATGGTCTCTATTTTGGCTCATCCCAAAATGGCTGCCCCCAGTGTAGGAATGATATGGGTATCCTTTAAAACAATACATTATTTGCATGTCTGTATTTTTGTATGTTTGTGTGTAGGTAAAATCTAAATCGAATTAGCATTGGTAGACTAGGAAATAAGGTTAGTCACTACAAGCTGAGCTGGTTTGCCATAAAACACATCCTATCATGAAGCAGCTCAAAAAAGTAAAGTAGAAGTTCATTTATTTCTTTTTGCAGCTGAAAATGTGAATTCATTTGGCGGAAATCCAATTTCCTGTGATGATGCTCGGAGTACGTTGTTTATCACTGATTTTACCTCATACCCCATAGAGTAACGCAGGAAAATCTGTGATGTTGGTGTACCATAGAACATGGAAATATGCGTGGCCGGACATCACTGTGATGGCGCTAGTAGAATCCCCCCCCCCAACGGGCCAGGTGCAGTAATACTGTCATAATAAATCTATATTTTCATTCTTTACCATTCGTTAATACTTTATGTTGGGATTGTTATTATTGTTCTTTTACAACTATTTGAAGCACACGATAGGTTTCTTGTATTGTATTCGGGGTGCTTGTAGCTTTTGAGGATATATTTGCTTTACTGGTACATGAGCTTATGACCATATTTTTCAAAAAGGAGAGTTTTTTTGTGAATCTAATATCAATTTTATCGCCTGTATTCTATAATCGTTAAAGCTGATAACACAAAACTACTGCTAAATTTAGTTAAAATATTTAAATTAGTTGTGTAAAACGCTATTCCCGTCAGCCCTTTCCTCCTAATATTGACAGTCTTTTTGATGAATGAGTAATTATCATAAAAACCTGCACCTCACGTGTTTTGATGATTGACAGAACATTGCCTTGTGGAAAATGCTCTGCAGTTCTTAACCAAATCCTCTGCGGTTGACATCATAGAGGGATCTAAGTGATGTTGTACATGCCGGGCTCAGTGCCGGCTGACAAGGAAAGGGTGGCTCTCATATTGTAGTGAATTTCACAGGACAAGAACCGTAATCATAACAAATGGTGTGTTTTTCCATGTGGTTTGTTACTGTAACCATTTCTGTAGTTTGTCACAGTCTGAGCACTTACACATTTGCCTAGTTTAATGGATGGCACATTTTCTGTAAGTTGACAAGTATGTGTTAAATATGTTGATACATTATGCAGCTTTTGTGCTGCTTAATAATGCATAGTATGTTCTATAGGGCAGCGTGCCACTTATAGGTGACGTGCAAATGTTGTTTTGTATTCATTTGTTCATTGAATCATTATTTCACATTCGCTTTTTAGCTATATCAAATAACTCTTAGGAAAAAAAATAGACAAATGTGTCTTTCAACCGTTAATAGCCAATAATAGTGACATGAGCTGCAGTACAATAAGTCCATATGAATGCAGTGTTTCTCTGCTCATCTGCCTGTTGACTAGCGGACCAGTTCATCCTGTAGGCACAGACATGGGGCAGTGGAATGCAGACAACTGGATTGTAGTATTTTAACCTTGAAAATAGTAGTGATCTATACAAGGGGGGCCACAGGTCAGGCTGCCCCTACGCAGGTGATTATTCTTCTCAGGTGCGGTGGAACTCACTTTCCTGATGACCGAAACGCCGACAAGACTTACCCCGACTACTTGAGGGCGACGCTATCATTCACGGCTCACTTATAATTCCTGCTGTTTGTAAAACAGACGTCAAAGTTTTGCGATCAGTGAAGATCCCGACAGGAGTAAATGACGTCACTGTGTGACGCAACTCTAGTATTGGTGCTGTTAAGGGGGTAATGGAAGCAAATACTGTACAGCCGCCGCCCGCTTCCCCGGGAATGACAGCGTCGCCCTCAAGTAGTCTGGGTAAGTCTTGTCGGTGTTTCGATCATCGCACAAACATACCCAACCCCTCGGGTGAAGTAAGCTCTGTCGCCATTTGTCCGCATGTCTGACACAAGTCAGCTTTACTGCGTCACATGCAGTATAGGTACTGCAGTGATGGGGGAAAGAAAGGAGTCTGGCATGTGGATAAGGGGAAAGAACGCAACAGGGTACATTGGGGGAGAGACGGGACGGTTCAGTGAGTGGAGGAGGTGAGTGAGCCTGGCAGTGCATGGGGGGAAAGGCCGGGAGTTGCTTATCTAGGTGCAGAATCTGTCTGTATAACTCTCCCTCTTGGATGGAGTAAAATGTTTGCAAGTATATATAAAATATTTTGTGGTTAATTTGTGTGTTCTAAGTATATATAATAACACAGCTTTTAGTACAGTAAATATAAGAAATAATTTGCTGTGAAACAGGTGGACCTTAGAAAAAGGCTGAGAATCCCCATGTTATAGGGATAGCAAAGATATTTCTACAATAAAAATATATTTTTCACTGATAATCTTGTTTCAAGCAGTGTGACATGTAAACAGGTAACAGATTTCCGAGTTGTCCCTAGCATACAATACTGATGGTGGGTCCTGTATAATCATATTCATTCAGTCATACTGTGCGATGCAATTATGGCAACATGCAATAATCAACTTTTAAACATAATTTCTATAGCATAAGAATACATTTAATAAACAAGAGCAGTGAATTGGCTTTTGAACAGGGAAATGGCAATGATGGGGCCTAATCAGGAGTTAGAAACTGTTCATTAAGTGAAAACGTTTGAATTATCATTAAATTCCTACCTTTTACCGAATTCCTTAACATAATTTTTGTACATTAAGCTACCCTATGTGATTCATGCTGTATCATTAGTGGTGATGAACTTTTGGTTAGTTTCTATTCTTGCTAACTGAATACTGTAAGTGTAAATATTTGCTGAGAGACGTGCTGCTCCTGTGGTATAATGTGATAAGGTTCCCGATATATAAGGCTTACTTGTTCCCTGCGTTATGGATTGTCTGTACTGTTATGTAGCGGCTTCCTGACCTTGGAGCAGGGGAGTTGGTTTGAATTGTTCTCTGTCTGTAGAAAGTGCGATAGGTGAGCCCAGTGCAAGGGGTCACTGAAGCAGGACCAGCATATGGGAAATGAGTGTATTCTCTTGGTTCAGGTTTCAGCATAAGTAGATGGGAATGTGAGATAATTATCAGTGGATCAAGCCCATAGGACTGAGAATGCGCCCAAATAAGAACACTGGTGAAATGTAATCCCTGTGTCACATCTCGTCAATAATGGCCAACTCTAATATATGTACATTTTTATTTTTAGGCATGCAAAAATCTTGGTCTGGTATGGTGGGTAAACAATGTCTTGTTCTAAAACAAGACTGTGTTTTAAAATTTATTTGATGTATTTTTGTGGTTCTGGTTACATTTGCCCTTTATTATGACAATTCACTATTTCTGGGTTTAAAAAAAGTAGATTGTGCAATTTAAGAACATTTCATGTGAAAATTGAAAACAAAGGACACTTCTTATGCAGGCTGATTGCTGGCATGCGTTTTATTGTTTAAAATGGTTTGTTTTTTATTTGTGACTGTGTGAAAGTTATATAGATTTTCATTCGCACGTTCCTGCACAGTGTTAAATGTCTGTCTGCTAACAAATATATTGTAAAATGTTTTTTTGCTTTACAAGGCGTGGTTCTGATTATAAACCAGATTCCTAAAATTGCTTGACTGGAACAAAAGAACTGTTATGTCCCCAAATACTACAACACTTACCCTGCTTTAATTACTAGTTAGATCAGGTCTTCTCATTTGTTGTCAGACGGAAAGGCAGAATGGTTCAATCATTACACTAGAAGAACAAAACCTCTTGTCTTCTCCTTAAATGAAGCACTGTGTTTTAATGTTGTTTTGGGTGGAATTTTGGTACCAAATAAGCAAATCTCAGCCATTGTCTGCCATACTATTTGAGAGTCATTTATTGCTACCTCCCAACCGTCCTGATTTGAGGGCTCTGCTCCAATTGGGGAAAGTTGGGGGAGATTTTGTCTACTGCTGCTCCACATGGCAAAGCAGCGTTGAACGGTTGATGAGCGCACCGCAATGAAGGGGTTTGGAGGTGAGGGGGGAACGGGGCAGCCTAGCACTTCAAATGCCCAAGAAAACCTCTGGAATAATAAATTACACTTTATTTTTATATTGCAACTTCTACAAAACCTCATACTTGGCATGCATCATCAGATGATAACACGCATCTCCCTATCTTCTACCTGGTACATCAACAGCTGCCACCTGCAAACCTCCGTTCAACCTTCATTAATTACAGTAAAGCAGATGAAGCCTTTTGGGGACTGGGGCCATGCAGTGTTAGAGAGACGCAAGTCTAGACAGTTTATTGGGATAAAAAAAATGTACAATCATTCTTGCCATTTACCCTGCTGTAATGTAACTCGGCCTACGATTAAATTAGTCTGCAGATCATTTAAAGAACGAATAAAGACCATATTTGACATAATAGATCACATGTTGTGTTTAACTGAATTTAATATGACTAAAATAGCTGAAGTTTGTATTCTTACATAATTATGTCCATGGTTTTCGCTCATCTGTAACAGATTACCGTATCGAGGGAGTTTCTCCAACTGAACGGGGACTGTGTGTATTTGAGGCATACAGACTTTCTCTGCGTCGTTGTGATCACTTGTAGATAAATAGGATAGAGGTGGGGCCAGTGATGTCACAGCTGCTCAACTGACCTGAACTAGATCTGTCCTAAATATTTGTATACAGCTGTCAGTAATGGAGCGTGGGGATAATACTTTACTACTTATAGTTGCAGTGAGATTTCGTGTTTGGTTAAGATATCTGAATATTTTGGTGTCTGGTGGTTCCTTAAGTTCTCCTTGCTAATTATATTCTATCATGCCCACCAAACTGTTTTGTAGCTAATAAAAATATATAACTCTGAGAATTTAAATATTTAGCATGTCCCAGTGACTTCAACAGAAACACTATCTGGATTCTATGCCGCGGTGCCTCTAATAATGCCTGGCTACCTTACCTTTATATATGCTTTATCTTGGCCCAAATAAGCCCCAACAAACCTGGTTCCTCCACCTAGATCTGACTCCTTTACCCAGCCTGTTGCCACCATCTATACCAGGTGCCTCACCACTGTCAAGCGACCGATGTTAAATTAGCCTTCAACAGCAACCCTGGTCCGCACTGTTATGAACGCTGGTTATATATTTTTCACTGCGTCATCCCACATTACTCTGTGCCCCATCAGCTTATCATGTGTCAGCATTTCCCTCTTCCTCTAGATTGAAAGCACATCATCCACCTCATCTTCTGTATATATAAAAGAGGTTTGTTTGTATGCGCATATCTTTGACGCCCCTGCAATTGATTGGGTTGAAACCAACGTGAGGTGGTCCAGTTGGATCCTGGCCAGGGTTTAAGAGGGCTAGGGTCCCGGTCGGATCTCCCGTTGGTGTACGCTGGGCAGAACTTTGACCCGGGAGCCTGTTCTGACCCTTTCACTGGATTGATGTGGACAAAAATTTCACAGACTGGTAACATTTGATCCCAGAAGACCTACTCTAGAGGTTTGAGGTCCCGGTTGGAACTCTCACTAATTTTGTCGGTAAACCTTAATAAGAAATTTGAAAACCACTGTTTCAGTAATGTTTCCTCACATGAAATGTAATTGAATTTGTCCCACTCCTGTCCTTTTTTTTTTTTCTGTTACCCACAGTATATCCAGATTGATTATCTAAACAAACTTTTTTTTTTAATTTATTTTTATTTTTTCAGATACAGGAAGTTTTTGTTACTTGTTTGCTAAGGTGGTTAAAATAAGCTGTATACATGTGTAGAATTTTACATTGTTCACCCTTTGGGGCAAGGAGCACCAGTTTCCTCTTGATTACAGTCTTGTATGACAATTTTGGCAGTATGTAAATAAAATATAAAGATTTATGTATAATACTGCTTTCCATTTTTATGTTTGTTCTTATGTCCAAAACACTAGTGAAGTGAATATTTGTGATTGCATTGACAACTTGTACAGTGAGATGTGCTTGCCACATGGTGGCAGTAGAAGTAATGGTTTGGAAATGCAGGGATCTTGCTGTTAGTCTATGTTAGAATTGTTTGGTAAAGAAAATATGAATTGTGTGTTCTCATATGGGCAGAATTTGGTTAATTGAAATAAAGTAAATTTGTCCATTTAAAATTAGAGCCCACCTAATTGGATAATTAAAAACAATTTAAGGAGATAATTTTACTTGCAGCACTGGTATAAAACAAATGTCATTATTCATTAAAAAGCAATTTTCAGGCTTGAGAACCTAGAATTGCTGTTTTGTTAATAGCATTAAAATGGTTTGTAATAAAATAACGTATTACATTCTGCATTTTATTGTTTTGATTTTTAAAAATAAATAAATAATGACCTCTACTTTCACGCCGGCATTTTAATAGTTTATTATGGAAGCATAGGCAAACCACCTGTCACTGAATCACAGCTCTAAGAGCGCTTCACAGTCACTAGGAGTTCGCCTGCATAGCGGATTCTTCCTCCATAAAACAGCTTACATTTTTCTTTGGTGTCTTGTGGAGAGCCAACTGTTGCATATGGCATTTTCGCTTAGTGTCTGTCATGTGCAAGAAAACCCCCAAATCACGGAATCCCTCTGTGTTGTCTTCTGCAGGAAAAAGCATGAAAGAAACATACTCTCTGCATGAAATTAGCTGGACTCCGCTTCAGAGTCAGGCAGCTTCTTCCTCTAGGTCACCTCTTCAACATGCGTGACATATCCTAATCTGGTTTTGGTTGAGCAAAGCAATAGTTTAAAGCCCTCATATGGAGGAGCATTTTTGGGACAATTTAGCCAAAAATGCCTAAATATTCCTTCCCGATCTGCCGATGTGTTGGCAGCTTAATTTGTTTTGAAAACGTTATTTGTACTTAGTGGGGAAAGGGCCTGTAAAGCAGAGATTCACAGGTTACGTTTGTATGTGACATTTAAGTAGCAAATTGCTTAATATAAAGTTATCGTGCTCAAATGTAAAGCAGTTAATGACTAGAAATATGTGTTTTACTTGCAATTTTAAAGATTGCTGTGTAATGGGTGTAGTTTTTGTCATGTATTCCAGTGGTGTTTCCGAATATAATTTTTTTATTTTTTTTGCTCTAGCAGCAGCCTCTGTGCAATATATATATATATATATATATATATATATATATATATATATATATAGATAGATAGATAGATAGATAGATATATGCATATATATCTACTATATAAATGCCTAGTGGCGTGTGTGGAAAAAAAAAACCAAGCTGCAGCGCCACCTGCTGGGCAGAGTTATACACTGACCTATATATTTCTTGAAGGAGAAGTGACAGTTGGGGGTGACAGTGGGGAGTTTTTAACACGTTAAGTAGCTTGATGAAGATGCAGGATGAGGTGATGGAGAAAAATGATGAGGTGGTGACATGTGGACAAAACCACGTTAAAAAAGGGCGCTTGCGTTGGGAAGTAACGCTCTTTCCCTGAGGAGGCCTGGGCTAGTCCCAAATGCATGACAAGAACCTTTTTAACACCTTAAGTAGCTTGATTTGATTAGAATGCATGAGTATCATGCACGGGTTAACTTGTACATACATATACATATATACACATTTCACTAAGAAAACACAACTCCAAAATGTATCTCTTCCAATAATTCAGCTTACAGAATACATGATATCTTTGACACCAATAGTTGTAACTCACATTTACATATCAGACTGATATGCAAGCATAGAAGTAATATACGAAGAAGTAGTGACTTTCCATGGATTATACTTGTTTATTACTGTTAATTAATAGATGATTACATGTGAGTAACTTGACAACTGTCACATATACACAGACCTTCCTAAACACTGCTCTGGTGCAGTCCTTCGGTGATGTGCTAATTACTGAGGAGGTCAGCAAGCAGGGTCTGGATACCTCTCACACTCGCAAGAGTTCAGCAGCCACAAAGCAGTTACCGTCACCCACTTAAAAACATCTTCATCAAACTCTGCTATCATTGATGTCCTCTGTCACCCTGCACAGCACTCTGGGTAATGGGGTCAGCTGCTGAGCAAAGCTGAGTGACAGGAACTACAACTCCCAGGTATTAGGAGCTGGAAAATACACTCCATATCTTGGGAGCAGCACATATACTGTTTGTCAATGCGTTGGTCTGTGCCAATAACCAAACTATAATCATGTTTGAAACGCCTGTATCTAGGGCTTACCTTTTTCTGTTTAATATGAATTCTGTTTGTATTGACGCATTTTATATTGGAGCATTGTATGTTCAATCTGCAGTTAACTGTTGCACTTAATCCTGTCTGATTAGTGTTGTGCCCACTTCGTGACTGACCAATAAAAACTTAGACCTGGGCATCATTGCTCTTGATAGGTCGACAGTGACCTCACTGACCTTTCCTCAGACCCTGTCACTACTTTTGTATGAATGGCTGACCTCTTCTCACACTGATTCTCATGGAAGGCGGCCTGCAGAAGATTGTCTAACCCTGCACCAGTGCAGAACAGTGCACCTTCCTACTCTGACTTACGTCTGCTTTGGTGGTTTATAAATGGAGGGCTTTCAAATACTGAAGTTACAGATATTCTATAAAGCTATAGTTCAGATTGCTCTAAGGGACATTGGATAATTTTCAGCAATTACACTTTTTTAATCAAATTATTGATTTTCTTCAGTTAATATAAATTCTTGGGCATATTTTGTAATGAAAATGGTTCATTACACTTCACCCTCCTTGGGATTGCCCTTAATTAGGAAAAGCTACACAGTAGAATGTGAAATCAAGAAACTTAATTACAATCGTATATTGGAAAGCATTATTACTTTTCCTGAAGAGTATTTTTCTTATCTTTCTCAAATGATGTATAGTTCTCAAGTCATATGTGCTTAGCTTTGTCAATCTTATTTATAGAAAATATTCCAATAATTTTTTAGGGGTTCTTTGTTCAGTTTTTAGTTCCATTACTTGTATAAGTTTTTGTATATTTTTGTTTTACGTTTTTTTTTTTAAAGGTAAGAAATCATATCCTAAAACAGGAAATGACAGAAATAAGTAATAAGAAAGAGAGGTAATCACTTCTCAAAGACAAAAGGGGACATATAAAGAAGGTAGACCTGAAAATAGTAGGGCCAACATAACTATTGTGATCCAGATCTTCAGCCCGAAGCTTCAGTAAGACTACCCAGTGCTACTCTGTTGTCAGATTAGATGACTGACCAGTCAGTGTCTGATCTCTAGGTGTCATCTATTGGTATATACTATACTGCCTCTGTGAGCATCTATGTCAACAGGTTTTTAGCGGAATTCTAGTTTGGCCAAATCCTTAAGCACATGCCAGAAGACACAGAATCCTTGATTCCCTGGGATTTTCGTGCCCATTTTATATTTTTATTTCCTACTTTAAACAGACAATTGTAACATAACAAATGGAAAACAGAATATTAAACATAATTTTTTATTTTATTTTACAAATTCAGTCAAGAACAATAAGTGATGAGACAATTATGGTGAAAAAGTGAGGTTGAGGGGAGGCTGCAGGACAAGTTTGTATTCACAGAGGAGGCACTACAGGAGTAGTGGGTGGAGGGTCCTGTGATTCATTAAGAGTTACAGGAAAGCTAGATGGTCAGGGAATAGTTGGGGGGTAGGGGGCTTCCTTTGCCTTTAATGAAAGAGCCAAGGGGCCCATACTCGTGTGAAGATATCCGGTTTATCATTAAGATAACAGGTAATTTTGTCCATGTATGTGACAAGCCAGAAACTATTTTTTAAATGACAGAAACGGGAAGGTTAGTGAGCCGCTATTGCAGCAGCCAAGTTTCGGCTTTCCCGATTGAGTTCATAGGCCCTCTGGGGTACACTAAGAGGAATGTCCAAGGATCTTTAGGGATTGCAGCTTCTAGTAGCAAGTTCAGGAGGAGGTGTACTTTTATCCCAGAAAAGGGAAATCTTTGACCAAAACCACCAACAACATGGTGCTTCTGTGTCCGCAATTCCTCCAACAAGCTGGGTTAGATTTCTGAATCCTCATATTGGCCCTGAGTCATTAAGGAATGTAAGGCAAAAAAGGAATAAATGTTCTCCAGGACAAACCATGTTACAATGCAAGGGGTGCAAATTTGTTTATTATTTTGCACACAAGTTAAATACTGTCTGTTTCTTTTTCTAGCGCACAAATAATTGATAGCTTTATTATTACACCGAAATTTAAAGTTGATCTACAATTTGCCCTACCCCAACTATAAATCTGTCCCCACATTTTATATTTACCTTCCCCTCCAATGCAACATGGTTTTGCCCAGGTGCAAAGTTACTCCTGTTTTATGCTTTGCTCTCCTTAATGACTCAGGCCCATTTAGTCGATCAGGGTTAAGGTACCACCTGTAGTATAACTTGTAGAATGTCTCTTTAATTGAAGTAGTGATGGAAGTTTGGCCTGTCCTGTCTCTTATTTTTTCTGAGATGGCAACCAGGATCCCTTTCCCATTCAAGTTCATGTCTGCTTTGGAAATCCGTGTTTATGTCACGTAACATGCCATATTTTAGATAAATTATTCAGGAGATTAAATGTATATGTTTTCAAAAGGGAGGAGACCTGAAAGACTTCTAGGGGAGGTAATGCAAAGATGAAGTATTTTTAGTTGTATTGCCTATAATGAAGACAAGTGTGAATTTTCTCTGAGGTGAGGAATACAGCGCATCCCAGACAGGATCCAAGATTCAAATGATTTGGAGCGAAGACCTGGTGGGAAAGATGGGTAATCCCAAAAAGACGATATAGGGAAAATTAGAGGTAGGGATATCTGCCAGGCCTGAATGTCTGAAAATTTCCCATGAGGCTAGAGTTTTGTGATTCATAAATTGGCAAGAAAATCTATTGATTGCCATCAATGTATTTAAGGAAAGGATAACAGAGGATTTGGTGATTTTTTGGGGATTTAATTATTTGGCTAAAATCTCCAGTTGTTCTTGGATTGTCTGTATTGTGTCTGACGTCCTGAGATAAGTCACACTTGGTCATGGTGGACTAATATTTAAAGAGCTAGATTTAGGCTATTGACTAGAGTTTTGGCTACGATGTTGATGTCGTTGTTCAAGAATGAGATTGATCTGTAGGTTGCTATGTTGTAGCTGTCCTTTTCCCTCTTTGCGAATAGTTATATTTATTATTAAGGGTTTATTATTAAAACACTGCTGATTTATTTTAATATGTAATCTAAGGTCCAGATTCAGTTCATTTTTGAGCAGAATCCTACAGTTTGGTGCAGCCCTAGTATATGTATCTATACATTTTGAAGAATGTTGTGCTAATTAATATGTTCATCACATTCAAAACCTTCAAAATCATTATAACACTGTTTTTCTGCTTATGCTACAGGGCCAAAAATTAGTTGCAGACTAGTTGGACATTTAGTTTTATGACATATACCATAAGTTAAAATGAATTCACATTAGATCTATGGGCCACATTTTCAGGTATAATATATAAATATATATATATATATATATATATATATATATATATATATATATATATATATATATATATATATATATATATACACACACACGTAAAAGAATCATAGAAGTCTGTAATTTAATGTAGTACATGCCTAATTTGTATTCCCACTTTACTTGCTCTTTATTTTTTGAAGTTCAAAATTATTTCCTGATGCTCATCCACTACAGTTGACACATGTCAATTTAGAATTATAACATTTCTGTGTTTAAAAGTGATGTTTATTAAAGTGGTTTATTTCAAACAAAAACGGGGACAATAAACATTTTTCATTGTCTTGTCAGTTTGCATATGGTATTGAGACATTGTTTTGTTTATCTCAAGGACATCTATCAAATCTCAGACTGCTGCTCCATGCTCAAATTTTTCTACTCTTAAATAGAACATCACTATCAAGAGAAGACACAGCTATATATCATTATGTTGGCGATGACAACTGTTGGGAGAATCAATGTGGATTGAGACATAGAGTAATCACTTTGCAATGCGAGATTTGCTCATCTTTTTAATGACTCATACTTTTCAATACTGTTTGTCAAACACAAATCAATCTAAAATGTGAAGGGGGTCACCAGAAGAAGTGTTCACTAATTAGAGAAAGGTTAATCATAAACTTTTACAATGTGACATCGTCATGTTTTTAAAAAGAAATACACCTGATCACTCACAGAATTCCAATGCCTTGATGTCTTGTAGATCAGAGCCTGCCAATAAAGGCTCTTTGCTGAGATGTGGCTCTCTGAGCTTGTATTGGCAGCCATGTTTCCTGACCACTTGCATCGACTTTTCTGAGAGATAGAGATAGATATATATAGAGATAGATATATAGCTATAGATAGATATATATATATATCACACTATATGGACAAAATTATTTGTGTGTTTGACCGTTACACCAACAGGGCTGTAATGACATACATTTTAATATGGAGTTGGTCCCCCTTTTGCAGCGATAACAGCTTCCACTCTTCTTGGAAGGCTTTCCACAAGATGTTGGAATGTTTCTGTGGGAATTTGTGGCCATTCATTCTGTAGAGCATTTATGAGGTCAGATATTGAGGTTGGATGAGAAGACCTGGCTCACAATCTCCATTACATTTCATCACAAAGGTCAGGGCTATGTGCAAGCCAGTCAAGTTCTTCCACACTGAACTCATCAAACCAGGTCTTTGTAGTCCTTGCTTTGTGCACTGGGGCATAGTCATGTTGGAATAGAAAAGGGCATTCCCCAAACTGTTTCCACAAAGTTGGAAACAGCATTGTCCAAGATGACTTGGTATGCTGAAGCATTAATATTGCCCTTCACTGGAGATAATGAGCCTAGCCCAAACCTGAAATACAGTCTCATGCCATTATCCCTCCTCCACCAAACTTCACAGTTGACATAATGGGCCTGATTCATTAAGGAAAGTAAGGCAAAAAAAAAGAGTAAATTTGCTTCTGGACAAAACCATGTTACAATGCAAGCATTGCAAATTAGTTTATTATTTTGCACATAAGATAAATACTGGCTGTTTCCTCATCTAGCGCACAAATACTTGATAGCTCTATTTTTACACTGAAATTTAGTTGGTCTAGAGCACGCCTTACCCCAACTATAAATTTGTCCCCAAATTTTAAATCTGCTTCCCCCATCCAATGTTTTGTCCAGGTTCAAAGTTACTCCTTTTTTTGCTTTACTTTCCTTAATGAATCAGGCCCAATGCAGTCAGAAAGGTAATGTTCTCCTGGCATCCGCCAAACCCAGACTCGCCCATCTGACTGCCAAACAGAGAAGCGCGATTGGTTACTCTATGGAACATGTTTCCACTGTTCCATAGTCCAGTGTCGGTGTGCTTTACACCACTCCATCTGATGCTTGGCATTGGTCTTGTTGGCTGTGAGGCTTGCATGCAGCTGCTTGGCCATGGGAACCCATTCCATTAAGCTCCCGCTGCACAGTTTTTTGTCTTACAGTTAATGCCAGTGAAAGGTAGGAATTCTTCAGCTATGGAATCAGCGGAGCGTTGGCGATTTTTCGCACCATGCGCCTTAGCAGTTGTTGATCCCTCTCTGTGATTTTATGTGGCCTTCCGCTTCATGGTTGAGTTGCAGTTGCTCCTAAACGCTTCCACTTACTAATAATATCACTTACAGCTGACCGTGGAGTATCCAACAGGGATGAAATTTCACAAACAGTCTTATTGCAAAGGTGGCATCCTATCACTGTACCACACTTCAAGTCACTGAGCTCTTCAGAACGACCAATTTTTTATTGCAAATGGAGACTGCATGGCCAGGTGCTTGATTTCATACACCTCTGGAAACGGGTCTGATTGAAATGCCTCAATTCAATAATTAACAGGTGTGGCCAAATACTTTTGTCCATATAATGTGTGTATGTGTATATGTGTATACATTCCATTGGACTATATGCATATAATTATATTTATGTAGCCTTCACTGGAAAATCAAGACAAATATCACCCCCTAATCTGCACATCTCATTATCTAATCTGTCCAATTCACAGGGCTACATTGATGCTGAAAACCAGCATTATTGGCAGTTATGTATAGCTTAGGCTTTCTTTAATAGGTAAACTAATGACTCTTCATCTGTGTATTATGGTTGGTGTCGCTATAACTGAATGATGAAAGCTCAGATGTGCTTTATTTTTATTTAGGCAGTGATTACTATTGATAGCTAAGAAACAGATGATCGAATTGCCAAGCAGATTTGAGTTATGAGTTAGATTTTTCGTGGTACATATTAGATTCCAAAGAAACTTAATGACCTGGCTACCTCTCTGATTTCACAGAAAACATTTGCTGTATTGAAGTTTTTTTTTTATATGTGACCATTTGTAGATGAATGAATGACAAATACATTTCAAAAGTTGTCTAATGAACATTCCACACCCAGAAAGGTGCTTTCACCATCAGCATAGAAAGGATGAGGGTAGTCCGTGACCTCAGAATCATTAATTACTTCTGCTCAGATGGATGTTAATAAATATCCATAATGTGAGATGCATGGTGGCTATAGACTCTTGTGAGCGCTGTCATCCATGGACTCAGTGTCTGACTGACTGAATCAGGTCTCCTTTGTAGAATAGTCCTATTAGTAACTGCTCCATACGTTACTAACAGATTCATGTTACCGTGTAACTATAGCTATAAACCTATAACGCTGAGCAGGTTGTAGTGAACCATTATTGCTAGTCACTTCCTTCAAAAGTATTTGATGTTGTTTAGTTTTTTCTTTTTATTTGCTTATGCAAGCAGGCATCAGCAACCCTTTTTGCTTAGATTGCCAGTGGTGTGCATCAGAGAGCAAGGCTAGATCGTTTGATAAATGTAGGCCAGATATTCTCATTGGGTCCAGGCCAGTCTCTGTGCATCATCATCATCACCATTTATTTATATAGCGCCACTGATTCCGCAGCGCTGTACAGAGAACTCATTCACATCAGTCCCTGCCCCAATGGAGCTTACAGTCTAAATTCCGTAACACACACAGACGAGGGTCAATTTGTTAGCAGCCAATTAACCTACCAGTATGTTTTTGGAGTGTGAGAGGAAACCGTAGCACCCAGAGGAAACCCACGCAAACACGGGGAGAACATACAAACTCCTCACAGATAAGGCCATTGTCGGGAACTGAACTCATGACCTCAGTGCTGTAAGGCAGAAGTGCTAACCACTTAGTCATGTGTTTACTCTTCAGCAACACTTTTGGGTAATGACATGGTCAGCAGAGCTTTCTGTCACTTTTTGCGACATTGATTTGTGTTGGAATACTGTTCTGATTGGGGCAAAAATTATTGATAGTAAACTGCCAAAGTTCAGGGTGCATAGAACATAACCATTGTTTGTACACCCAGCATTAAAAATAGTGGACCACGGATTGTCATTATTGCGAAAAATTCTTTTGCATAATCATTTTATAATTTCCTCTCAAAGTTTTAGCAGCATAAGGAAGCCCCTCATTCTGGTATCACTAAGTACTATCTACCATGTTGCGAAAATTGCTTTCTAAAAATATGCACCATTTTTGTGAAACCTTGAATGTGTATAGTGCTTTTCAGCAATTAGCAATGTTAGACCCCAGTCACTAGGAGAGACATCGATGATATATTTCTGCTTTTAGCAGATAATAGTAGTTTATGTTGTTTATACCAGCTTATTTGTTTTAGATACCAGTCTGTGCCCCCTTCTCACACATTATACCAGGCCTGTGTGTCCTTTCTCACATAGGGTACAAGGCTTTGCCCTCCTCACACACACATCGCAGTCTGTTCCCTCCCATGTAATATACCAGCCTGAGTCTCTACACATTGACCAGGAGTCATCAGGTTTGTACAGTTGACACATACGGTGTTTCATAAGGCTGTGCGATTACTGCAGGATCTCCCTGGCTATATGTGAGCCTGGATGCAGTAATAGCATAGAGTGAAGAAATGCAGGGACCGTGCTGATATAGTTACCCTGGTGACCGAGACCTGTACATAAGAATCAGTAAGTACATCCCACATTGTCATGTCTCATACCTCGTTCATACCACTAAGTGAATTAATAAAATGTATTCTCCTAAATTCTGGATCAGCCTTCAGAATGGCTGCTTGCACTGTGTATGGGTGATCTCCTCTTCTGGGCTTGCCGCAGAGCATTTCATAGACACTATGGTAAAGCTGTCCCAGCAGTTGAATGCTTACAATCATTTACAAGTGTAGGTTCGTAAGACATAAAAACAAGCTTATATCACACATGCTCTCATTGAGCCTTTTTTTTCCCTAGAAAGAGGGAACAATGTGATTTGTTAAACCACCAAAATGATTGTTGGTACTGAAAGTAAATGTAACATCATACTTGTGCCTGATGAAGGGGATGGGAGCAAACTCAAGAGATTGGGTGGTCTGCTTCCTCATTGCTCCGTCACATGACAGCATACAGCCTATTCCACTAGACCATGCCTCTTAGCTATTAATAGGGTTATTGTACCTCTATAGTAGATCTCTGGTAGGAAATGATGACACAGTGACATCTGCACTAAACTCATATATTGTCATATAACAAGTATATTCTTATGAATTTTAATTCATTTTTTTTGCATTATTAAAAATGTTGTCCCTTTATCTGAAAAGGTGTAAGTATGAATTCGATCCATCTACCCATAGTCTGTCTTTGGGTATAATAGCTGTATTAGAGAGTGAAACAAGTTGTAGACATCATTTTCACCCTGTTACCTGTTCTCGTTGGCTCCTGCTCACCTGTAGACAACCGTCAGTTTGGATGTAATGTAACTGGTCAGAGACAGTTTGCAATATTTTTGTTTCTTTGCAATAGTATTTTTTTTTCCCTTTTCTGTGTCCATACTTTAATACTGTACTGTTTATAGATGTGATTAATATTTTCTTTATATTGAGATCAGTGGTTATTAATTGTTATAATTTTGTTTTCTACGATAATTCCTAATAAACATTCTGATAACATACTACAGTATTTCGAAAGTATGTGAGGGCCATAGAATATAAAGCCCGCTCATTTGTATATCACCAGCTAGGCCACATGTGATGTCTTGGCTAAAGGTTATGGCTACCACACCATACTGTAACTTTAGAATATGTTTCTGCCCACCTAGTGCATACCTTCCTTTGCTTGTAAACAAAAAGATGAAATTGTCCCTGACCCATCTAACCACACGCACATCTGCACACTCATTCCTAAATTAACAGTGCCTAGGGCCCCCATTGTGATAGGTCCTAGTTAACCTGGGGAGTAGTGTTGGGGAATAGCTCCAGCTTCCTAATATCAGATATTCTGGAGAGGACTCTCTGCAGAAATTGTTAGTCATGGATACTGGGGAGGATGGTGTAAAATCAGCTTTAAAGATCAGTGTTTAAGCTGTGTACCTGCAAAGTGAATGATAAATCTGAAGATGTGTAAACTGGTGAAATATATTTTACGCTGCAGTTTTTGTCAAACATCGGTGTATGCAGACTGCTAGGGAGGTATTGTGTGACTGAGTGAATTACTGACTGTGCACATATCAAATTCCACATTTCTGTCATGTTCCATCACTGCCATCAGAGTAAATATTGTGGCTTATATCAAACACCCTAACCTGCGTAAATTATTAATGCTCAACAAGTAAATCCAAGAGCTCAGGTCTTTCAAAGGTTACTTAATTCTCCCTGGGGTTGGTTTATGTATGTCTGTAGATGACAATCAGTTTTTATTTTATTTTCTAAGCGGAAAAGTGTAAGCGGTGATAGAAAGAGAAGCCAAAGGTTTCAGTAGTAAGTGTGTCTGTACCAGTTCTTAATGTAGATAAGACTAATTGCTGTAAAATATGCTCATCAATTATCTATGAAAAGACAATGGGAAGACTTTGCAGTGGTAGTTATTGTTCTTATTTTCGGTTGGCCGGGCGTCATCTAAGAAATAACTATGTACTGTGTTTTTACAGTATGGCTACAAAGTACACACATAGCTGGAGACTCCTTCCTTAAATGACAATTCCCATGAACAGGAAATTTCTTGATTGTTAAATTGTTACAATGCCTTGTCATATTCTACTGACTTAAGAGACAAGTTTTCTGTTTCACCTCCTCCCTCCATCCCTCTCCTCTTTGAGGGTTATTAATATTACTATTTCACAAATGTTAACAGTGGAGATATTCAAATCTGTGGTTGAAAGGCTACACAAGGGTGTTACATGCTATAGAATACAACTCTGACTGGGAGCGTTACCTGCATGACTCATCTATCACACTGGCTTGTAGCTGTATCTATCCAGACAGTAAGTGTATCCAAATTATCCACATTCATTTGTAAGGAACAGCAAAACTCTGCAGTGCCGGTTGGTCAGTTACAAGTCATGCAAAATACAACACATAAAAACAGAGCAAGTACATATAAGGTTGACGAATGGGGTGCAAAGGTTAGACAGATATTAGAGAAGGCCCTGCTCATGAGAGCATACATGTGGGTGTATGTATATAAGGAGAGCAGAGCTTTCTCCCGCTTCCTGCTCATGTTTGCGCCATTTTACCACCCTGAATATGCCGCACCCCACCCATTCCGCACTCCCACTTTGTCTCTCCTCCAGGATTATTTTATATTATTTTTTTATTTGTGGAGTTTTTTTATTTAATTATTTGTTTTTATTTACACTGTATTTTGGGTGCATTGATTGGCTGTCTTGGACACACCTCCAATCACTATTAGGCTTTTAGCTCTGTTTGGTAGTTTTAAACAAGCTGTTTAATAAAATGTTTTTCTACGTACCACAGAGCACCCCTTTCATTTCTGTTTAAAAGTTTTAAAAAAGAATAAGGCTATTTGCATAGAATGTCTCTGGGTACAAAGGAACTGTATAGTCATGGTTTAAAGCTACTGAGAACATAATGCTGAAACATTTTCAGTAGTTTTAAAATGCTATGTATGCACACCTCTATATCAGCTGCAGCAGTGTCTTAACATAAGCTGATCACAAAAATAAGCAGCTGAAAAACCATTAAAACCAGTTGCCAAATAGCAGGCTATTATAATCCCTTTACTATGAAAGAGTTTTTCTAGGATTTCTAAAAATAGACATTTATATACATATTTGTTACTGTTCTCTTCCAAGTATTGTAATACTGTTGTTGCAATATCTCTTTCCAATGCCATCTAATCAGCAAGGTGGGTGGGTTGCTAGCTGGTTTTGCTGTCTGTTTCTGCACACTTTCCCTAGGAGTCTAGTAAACATCCGATGCTCCTTGTAGGCAGTTAAAACAACACATTGAATCCATGCCCTGGGAAATTTTGCTTTGATAATTGTGGAGAAAAGGTAATTAATAATAAATTAGGTATTTGTGCAGCTCCTGGCAATGTTAAACCCTTCTGAGCCAACGGGGGCCTGAAGCACATTTCATATCAGTTTCTGATTTGCATGTTTGAACCAGGAAGGGTTAATTTGGTCTTTTATCCTGTATCGAGTTATAGCTTGAATAATGTCACACCATTAAATGTCATGTGCCACTGCAGGCGCCTTTCAATAAATCCCCTTCTTGTGTGGTATCGTACATCAAGTTGCGTCTCCTAATAATGTTTGTGACATGACTCAACAAGAGGTAAATGTATGTGGACTATGTGAGAGATTACTCCTCGTAAGATTTCCCAATTCTCCAAATTTAAAATGACAAATCATTTCTGGTGAATAAATACCACACTAAAACAAAACTTGATAGTTTTTCCCCTCCAGCTGATGATTGTCTCATTTAGTTATTTTTATCGCCTCCTATGGTTTTTTAACCATTTGTTGTTTCTATCATGACGCAGTCAAGTTGATCGCCTGAACCTAGCTGCAATGTTCACACTGTGTTCAAGCGGTTTAGAGCTTTTGCAGCAAGTGGGACCATTTGTTCAGCCAAATCATGTTTATAGATGATTTTTGTCCATTTATACTATATATGTTTTTAAATATCCTTTTAAATCTCCGCAATATTCAAAAGAATGTAAGGAGCAAGATTGCATGTACCCTTAACATTAATCTCGAGTAGTATTATAAATGCAAGTTACAGTTGTGTAGGTAAAAATACAGCAGCTCATTTTAAGAATTCTATTTATGTTTTCGAATACAGTGCAAAACAACAAGCACCAATAGCAGACATCAGATTAATAGTCATTATACAAAGTAGGTGGACAGATTGAGCCAGTCACCAAACGAACATAGCTACTTAAAGTAATACAGGGAAGAAGACATCAAGCAAGTACTTGTTGGTATCCGGTAATGGTAAAAAAAGAAAAAGTAAACACACAAAACTGAATATGGTGAAATGTGTAATAGTGTGGCTTGTGTAATAGTGTGGCTTGGGGGGCGTGGCCTGGACGAGCATGGAGTAGCAAGCACAGTTACGAGCTCTCCATCCCAGATATCCTGTTGATCTCCGTTATAGTGGAATAAAGAAACTTTTGGACCCAAAACTGTGCATCCAAATAGTTGCTGTACATAGTGTACCTGTTTTGATAGTGCTCTTGCCATTTTACCCGAGACTGGGAGAGAAAGAGTTGAGCATCTGGGTAGAGGAATACTACAGGCAGTCTGTGGCAGTTTGTGGCAGTTGATGACTGCTGGGACATAGCGCCTCTGTAATACCACATACTGGCCTAGGTGAACACAGCCTGTGATATCCATCTGATACAGGTACATTTATATCCTTGTACAAGTGAGGAGTAACTGAATTGGGCTCTGGACTTATTTGATTATCATTATCAGTGTTGTTGGAGGAGATATACCTTTCTCTGTGAAGATAACTGGCTGCAGTGCACTGCTAGCAATACAATCTGAGCTGTACACCTATATGTAATTAAAGCTATACAGGTTACAGGGTTGCACATAAGCTTATAGGATAAATATCATCCCATCTTTCCTGTGAAATTATGGGCAAACATAACCAGTCCACCGCAGTGGGAAAATTGGACCGCTTTGCTCGCTCCTCCACTACAGCCTCTGGTTCAGGAGATGCATCACATCCCGTAACCCCCCCTTTGTCGGCTCCACTGGCGGACCCTGAAGTTACATTACAGCAGGTCCTGCAGGCCATTGGGGCATCTGAAAAGCGTGTTACGGATAAAATAGGAGAGGTGCAGGTGGACCTCTCTCTTCTCCGGCAAGACGTACAAAAAATCAGGGAGAGAGTGGGTGAAGTGGAGACACGTGTGTCTACATTGGAGGACACTTCTGCACCAGTTGCGGGCCGGTTGGAGAGTCTGGAGTCGCAAGCCTCTCTGTTTAAACAAAAGCTTACGGATATGGAGGGACGTTTGCGTTGCAGCAACATTCGGTTGGTTGGATTGCCCGAGAAGGCAGAAGGTGTCTCCCCAGAATCCTTCTTGGAAAAGTGGTTAATCCAACTGTTTGGTACAGATTCATTTACAGCCCAATTTGCAGTGGAGCGGGCCCACCGTATTCCAACTCAAGCACCCCCTCCTGGAGCCCCCCCACGCACCTTCATAGCCAAATTGTTGCACTATCGTGACCGAGATACCATTCTACGCTTGGCTAGGCAGAAAGGTTCAGTGGAATACAATGGTCAGCGAGTAGCAATGTATCCTGATTTCGCTCTGGATGTACAAAAGAACAGGGCTCAATTCATTCCGGTGAAGAGAAGATTGAGAGATTTACAGATCCCATATGCCATGATTTTCCCTGCCCGGTTGAGAGTGGTTTCAGAGGGCCGTACATCCTTTTTTGATACTCCCCGAGAGGCTGCAATTTGGTTGGACCGCCTAGCTGCTGCTGGACGCTGATGCTGGATGAGTACTTTTTTTATGTCTCTCCTGATAGTCCTTTGTACATTGCTGATTTGTCATTGATATTATGCATGGTATTTGCTATACATAATGTAATTACTCTTCTGTGGTACAAAAAAAAAAAATGTATTTCGCTCAGGTGGGGTCTGTGATTTTCAAACTAATATTGAAAGGTCCACTGTAAAAAAAAAATAAAAAAAAAAATGTAATGGGCTGGAGAGCCCATGGCTTTAAGGCCGTTCTTTTCCTCTCAATTCGCCCCTTTTCCTTCCTTCCTTTTCCTTCCTCTATCTTCTGGTATTTTGCGGGTTGGCGGGTGACCTTTTTTGGTAGTGTGCTGGCCTGCTGAATATCTTAAGGTAATTTTAGTTAGGGTTTAAGGTATACTTAAGTTGGGTGGAGTATACAGGGTGGGGGTATGGGTTTAGTATTAAAGTTATTTAAGTTGTGGGTAGTTTTAATGTTATCGCAAATATATAGACAAGGATTATATGTGCTTATAAGTATATCAATGTATGCTCTGCAGGGGTGTGGGATGCGAGGTAGTGAGATAAGAGGGACTACTATTATATGTATTCTGGTACATGTGATAAGGAGCTGAAAATTCTCTCCTGGAATGTGCGGGGCCTAAATAATGCTGTGAAACGTTCTCTTGTACAAATTAGAAAAAATGATCCTGATATTGTTTGTCTATTGGAGACTCACTTACACGGTGATAGAATACTCGCCCTTAAAAAAGCATGGGTAGGTAGGGCATACCACTCTACTTACACGACTAATTCTCGAGGGGTCTCTATATTGGTACATAAACGTCTCTGCTTCTCCTTGGAAAAAATTCAAGTGGATGCAGGGGGAAGGTTTGTACTGATGAAGACTGTCATTAATTGGGTTCCGGTGATTCTGTTAGCTGTATATATACCCCCACCGTATAATGGTGAGGTGTTAAGGAAATGTGGAGAATTAATGGCATTGTTCCCAGAGGTTCCAGCCATTTGTATAGGGGATTTTAATAATGTGATAAATGGAGAGGTTGACAGATGGCGAGAGAAAAATGCTGTAGTTGGCAACTCTAAGTCGGCTTTTTCTGCTCTGGTTGAGGAAATGGGGTTAGTAGATGTATGACGTTTGAGGCACTCAGAAGATGTCCAATTCTCCTGCTTTTCTACATCATATAATGCATTTTCAAGAATTGATCTGGCTCTGCTGTCACACTCTCTGGTACCGCTGGTGAGGAGCGTGGAATATAGGGCTAGGGGAATCTCTGACCACTCGCCCCTCTGCCTATCTATTGATTTTGCAATTGATAGAGGCCAGTCCTTTTGGAAATTAAATCCCTTCTGGCTCTCCTTGATGGGTACAGGAGCGACCTTGGTGACACAGTGGGAAGGTTTCTTTGTAGATAATCTGGTAACAGCAAGGCCACCTATAGTTTGGGACGCTTTTAAGGCTTTCCTAAGGGGGACATTAATTGCTGGCATAGCTGAAATTAAAAAGTCGTCCAGACAAAAAGAACAGATATTAGAGAAAAAGTGTAAATCCTTAGAAGCACAATACATTGCGGACAAAACTGAGGTTGCAAGGGGAACATGGCAGTTGGCCCAGAGAGAGTGGGTAGAGTATGTATTTGAGAAATCCAAACGTAAATTTCTGTTTTCTAAGCATGTACGATATGCAGAGGACGATAGAAATGGTAGCTTCCTGGCTTATCTGACAAGGGCGGAGAGGGCAGATGCAGCAGTACCGGTTATCTGTGATGACAGTGGGGTTAAGAAGTATCTGATGCCTGATATTGTTGAGGTATTTCATAAATATTACACGAATACATATAAGTCACAGGTCAGATATGACATGAATACGTTACAGCAGTATTTGAATGGTATCTCCCTTCCTGTCCTCTCCGATGATAGTAGGGAGTTTTTGGACTCACCCTTTACTCTTGAAGAGATTGATATAGCTATTATGTCATTCCCTAATGGTAAAGCCCCTGGAGTAGATGGAATCCCAATTGAATTATATAAAAAACACCAGCCCTTTTTTGTGTCTAGGTTGTTGGATACATTCAGCGAGCTGGGTGAGATTGGCGCTCTTTCCCCTTCAATGGCAGAGGCAATAGTGGTGGTGCTGCCTAAGTCAGGGAAAGATTTGTTGTACCCTGAGTCCTACCGCCCGATTTCACTTTTGTGAAATGATGTTAAGATTCTAGCAAAATTACTGTCTTTGAGGTTAAGTAGAGTGGTGCTGAAATTAATTCATCCGGATCAGACGGGATTTATGCCGGGCAAGTCCACATCTATCAATCTTAGAAGGCTGTATACTCTCCTGCAGGTGCGGTCACCCTCTTCTGAGAGCGAAGTTGTGGTGTCCTTGGACGCAGCCAAGGCGTTTGACTCGGTGGAGTGGCCATACCTGTGGGAGGTATTGTCCCGATTTGGAGTGGGCCTGGAATTTATAAAATGGGTTAAACTTTTGTATTCACATCCAGTGGCGCGGGTCTGTGTCAATGGGCATCTTTCTCAACAATTTCAATTAGAGCGGGGTACTAGACAGGGATGCCCGTTGTCTCCGGCCCTGTTTGCATCACAAATAGAGCCGCTGGCCTGTAAGATCCGGCATGATAGAGAAATTGTGGGACTTAGATCAGAGCACAGAGAGGATAAGGTGGCATTATATGCAGATGATATGCTGTTGTTCCTTTCAGATCACGACACTTCCCTAAAACATTTGCTGCGGGTGGTTGATGGATTTGGTTTTTTTTCCGGCCTAAAAATTAATTGGGATAAATCAAGCGTGTTCCCTCTGGGATGGGAGTGTCCCGTGACAATGCCAGAAGGCTTACAGTTAAAATAGGCATCGAAATTCAAATACTTGGGAATATGGATCTCTAATACCCCCGCTGAATATGTAGAACTTAATTTGCGGCCCCAGATCAAATACATTAAAGAAAAAACTCATGTATGGAAGAAGCTCCCACTTTCTGTCTCCGGTAGGATAAATTTAATTAAGATGATGGTGCAGCCAAAGTTTTTATATATACTCCAGCAGTCACCTGTATATATTCCACCCTCCATTTTCCGATGCATTGATAGCTATTTGATTTCATTGGTTTGGGGAGGGGGAAGGGCTAAGGTCAAGCTCAGCTCGCTGTATAGATCCAGATCTTCTGGTGGATTTGCACTTCCTAACTTGAAATTATATTATTTTGCCTCTCAATTGGTCCACCTTAAGGCATGGGTTTCGGACCCCGATTACCATGAGCTACATTGGGTGTTGGTACACCAATTTAATTCTAATCACACTCCCTTACAGTCACTGCTGGCGGGGCGGCTTGGTATGCGGGCTCCTCCGCTCCTGATTCAGGCAGTTAAGATTTGCACAATCTGTAATAAAATAATGAAACAAACTGACATTGATCCATATACTCCTATCTGGGGGGCAAAGAAATTTGAGAAGTTGAATACAGTGAAGAGGGCCAGGGAGTGGTCTCGGTTGGGTGTGGTGTCGGTAGGTCAGCTTTATGATACAAATGTACTTAAATCCTTCGAACAGTTGGTTGGGGAATTCTCTGTACCCAGAACAATGTTTTATTCTTACCTTCAGTTACGACACGCCCTAGACACACAATTTAAAGGGGAGACTTTGGTGTTTGGGGTGGATCCACTGAGGAAACAATTACAGGCCTTGGGTTATAGGGGTCTGATCTCTCGAATGTATTCATGTCTTCTGTATGAATCCACTGCAGATGATTTGGATGGTTTGAGGAATCAGTGGGAAATAGATATTGGCCCTTTATCAGACAAGGAGTGGGAAATGGTTACAGACAGTACTAAAGCTTATACTTCATCATTAAAATTTCAACAAATACAGGTGTTTATCTTACACAGGGCCTACTTTACCCCTATTAGATTGGCAAAATTTCGCCCGGATGCTACCCCTAACTGTCCGAAATGCAATTCGATCAATGCTAACTTTTGGCACCTTCTATGGGAGTGTTCATGTATACAAATCTTCTGGCGAAGGATCAGGAGATGTTTTCAGGTTACTGGAATTGAAGTGTCTCTTAGTTCACCGGCCACTTGTCTCTTTGGGCTCCGATTGAAGGGGAAATTTAATAAACTGACAAAAATGTACATTTCACAGTTATTGATGTTGGCTAAGGTCTGTATAGCGAGGCTGTGGTTGGCCCCGACGAGTCCCACGGTTAAAAATTGGAAGGCACTGGTCAATACCACCATAAGGCACGAGAGATTTGTTTATACTAGCAGACAGGCTCTGAAGGAATTTGAGAATATATGGTACAGATGGTTAGAGTCTCCATTCTATCCTATGTCATCTAGTACAGATGCTCTATCTACTTAAATGTATGGCTACCGCAGTTCTTATATTAAGTATCTGAGTCCATGTAATAAACCCTGCATGTGTAACATACTTATGTATAAGCATTTACGATGTATGATCCTGAATGAATATAGCACATTTATTATTATTATGCTTTAATGTAATCTTGTAAATTCCGTCATTTAATTCCGATATGTATGCGATTGTTTTTCTTTTTGTTGTTTAGTATGTTTATATCTTAAAAAATTTCAATAAAAATACTGGATTTAAAAAAAAAATAGTGTGGCTTGGGCAGGGAAGGGTAGAAACTTGGGGAAAGGGTAACTGAGGGCAGCAGCTTATTTTAAAGTGTGACTTGTCTTGCAGGCTTAAAAAACATCAATATTAAAGTATAGGTAAAAGCCTAATTGTAATGTAAAGTTAATAATACACATTCCATTATTGCTACAAGTAAACCTTCATTCTGTGCAACAATGTCCGTGGCAGAGGGTGATCCTGTCACACTAAGATCATGTGACCATTCAGAGATCACCAGGATCTGGTCTGGAAAGCTACACTACTTCATAGAGTTTAATGATGACACAGACCGTGCTCTTATCACCTTAAGGTTCTTCACTCTCTCCATAATACTTATGAATATTTAGAGCAGCCCAGAAAATGGCCAACTTCATGCTGGCATGTAAAAATGTGTTATTTGTTTAATGTGAAGCTGTGTATAGGTACATATTTAACCCACTTATGACCATTTATTTGTTAGCCCTGCTTTTAGCTACAACCAATCAATTTATGTAAAGTACCACTAAACACAAACCTCAGCTATTCAGATATGAACCAATATGGTGAAAATATTCTTTAGAGTAACCTGATGTTCTGTTGTTGCACAACTAAAAAGTAAAATATTAGATTCCCACTTAGATATACATTGAAGCTCCTCCCTCATATTTTAGGCTGTGTCCTAATTTGAGCTTGCACGGGTTACAAAGCTGAGAATGCAGTCATTTGCTCTACTGTGAGATCACTGGCCCCGCCTCTGTGAGGAATCAACCTATCCACACAGTTCTGCAAAGTTCCGATAAGGTCTCTAAATGGGCTGTTCATGTTATATTCTGTTATTACATTGTTTAATCATATTTGTATTGCTAGATCAGATGTGCACCTTCCATGCATTGTGCTGTGCTGAAAAGTGTGTGGTCTTTTTTTTTTTGCTTAGTACAACTATTCATCAGTCATTTATTATTATTGCCACTGTCAACATTTTTTTTTTTTAATTGAAACACATAACCCAATAGTCGAGCAAGCCACAGCTGCTCTTTATGTTAACAGTTTAGACATACAGCGGTATAAGCTCCCCTCTGCAAAATGATTTATTTGCAAACATGTTTCTAGGCATTTATAAAAAAAAAAAAAATACTAGTAATAAACTTTCTGAACTAATTGAGATTGTTTTTTATGGTCAATAACAATTTATATGCATGTTGATTGGTTTATGTAATTCTATGCAACGTCACACTAAAACTTGGATTATGTAGACTATTTGAGTATATCTAAATTCTACTTGGAGAAACATGTAATGAAAATGTTGATTTATTGAAGAAGTGTATATAAAACGAATAACGTGCAGCTGCTTTTGGACACTGATAAATGGTGAGAAATTAAAAACTATACGGAAATATGTAAAATGTGTTAAAATACTGTTGGCTCAATGAATCAATTGATGTCAGTCCTCATTCTATGGGGAAGATGCAGTTGGAAGAGATGTGTCGCAGAATGCCTCCGGAACGGTCTGTGAAGTTACTCCGTGCTGATGTATATATCTCCCTAGAGGTGCGCAGGAAAATGAGCGGAGATTCCTTACCATGATAGGCGGTAATGTGGTCAGCCGGACTTCGCGGTGATGTCCGTTGGTCCATTGTTTCCAATTGAATTCCCCCCTGTATATTTTTAATTCATGTTCTCGCACAATAACTGCAATGTTATGCTCAAGTATAAATGATAAAAATGGATATATTCTTAGAATATACATATCTATGTTCTATACTATATATTATAAAACTTTTAGAAGTGTATATAAGTGTGATAAGGCTCTGTAGCACCAATAATTCCTAAAAAAAATGGAAATAAAATATCTATCAATTATTACTCTAGGTGAAATGGAAACTGCAATTGATTGAATTATTGAAGCAAGCTCATATTTCCACTCTAGTCAACAGTTTATTTTCTCTACATATTAAACATTATATTAAAGTGCTGCACTTTGAAGATATTACTTGGACATCTGACTTGTCACTGCTTGTAGATTACAGGAGTCAGGAACGTGGACTCCTGTGAGATTTGTTGGAAGAAATATAAAGATAAGGATGTAAACACCAACCAGGTGAATAACACATATGTAGAGGTCAACACACTCTTTAATGCTGAACTTCAATATAAATTGGTGTATGATCTTTTAATGATCAGGTGAACTGTGTATTATCTTGGTCAGTGGTTGAAGTGGACATTTATAAGTGGTGGTGTGGAAAATGTAATGGAAATGTAAGTGAATGGAATGTGATAGTATTACAATGAATACAGAAGGAGAAGTGGCAGTATGGCATACCACCGTGTACACCTATAATTCAACCACTGAATTTTGTAGAATAAGGTGGTTTGTTCAACCTATTTTGTAACAGAGTTAATTATATGAATGTACACAGCCTTGTAAGTAGTTTTAGATGTATGTCAAAGCTTAAGTTACAAGTCTAAAACACGTACAGGAGTTTACTTGTTTTGCTTTCAGAAAATATAGAAAAGTTTGTTGCTCCACTCACATTAAACTGTTTAGAACTGTGAATGGAAGTTGACCCCTTAACCTGTGCACTCTGCAGGCTGTGGACTCGTCCAATATTCAGGAGCAAAGCTAGAACAATTAATGCAGAATTAAGGAATCCGTCAGTCAAAGCTTGGAGCCAGCATGAATATAAAAGTTTACTCCATGCTTTACTTCATATATTGCCTTTTTTTTTTGGTATACATTGAATGTGCTGCTGATTGCGGATTGTGACTTCTCTAATTGATTCATGCCTCGTTAGGAGCCCTTTGGGTAATCTGGGCTGGCTGCATTTGTATACACTAACAACCATAGATAATTAGCAAACTGACAATTCAGATACGTTCTCCCGTGTAACAACCAAAAGGGGTAGTTTGGGATTATAGAAAAGGAGTTCAGTGATACATGATGCATTACGATAGAACATTAATAGCCAGATAGCCAGGGCTTAAGTTATACTGAGTGCAGACCTGGTCCTTCTTTTGGATCCAAGTTCTTAATATTGTAAAAATAATTTTTAATAATATATTCTCAGCATATGTTTTTGAACTCCATTCGTTATTTATCTATAAATGAAGGTCTTCAGATGCCCTCATCCATAGTAATATATTCAAAGTTGGAAAAAATAAACAAAACAGATGTGTTCTAGTAAAATTGCTTTCCACTGTGACCATTTGGCTAGTTCAGTGATTTTGGCTTAACGTTGATTGCGTGCAACCTTTGGTCAAATTCACATGCCTTTTGTAAGCACAGGTAGGCAGCCAGCCTTCAGTGGGATTTGCTAGAGCATACTGTATCACTCCCCGGGTTGCCGAAAGACGTGTTTTCAGTCCTTTAGATCAGGGTTTCTTTTTTTCTAGTACTTACATACTCTACTTCTGTCATGTTTTGAGGATGCAAAGGTGGATACATGTGTTTCATTCTGTCAGTAATCCCTTTATATAAAGGGGAAATCCTCAAAACATGACCTTTGGGGGTACTGTTATTTCTTTGCCGACAATATACACATGCCACATCACATGCTAAAAACTAGTATAGTTAAGTTCAAAGTCATGTGACCTACCTATATATTTTTGAGCGTGATCTACTATAGGTAATGTGAAGATTAATTTATTTACAGCCACTTAGCATACTTGCTTGCTGTTATATAAAATAGCACTTTCAATACTACCTTTGTAGGCTATTTAGCCATTTTCTGCAAATACACTTTCAAGGTTGCTACATGTTTGATGTGTAAATCCCCAACTGATTTCATTAGATCGCTCAAGTCGCCAGCATCACAGTGGCCCAGAAGAATACGAACACAGTTTAATAAACCATAAAGCATGATTTTTTTTTTGCATGTCTACAATGGTGTAAATATTGTAATTTTCATTGAAATCTGATATCATTTATATTGTAGATCCATAAGGCAATGGGGTAAATGTATAGTGAGGTAATAGCACACATTAGTGTTGCGGCTTGAAACAGTTGGTTTCAAGGTGGATTTCTGTCTTTGCATACCGTGCTAGTAAACCAGGGATTCTGGATGCATGGTTGGGTAATAGGGAAACACAAGGAACAGTTGGCATGAATTTATCCACTGTTGGTTAGTCCTTCATTCATTGGTTCTCTGGCATAATGCTTGTTCTATGCAATATTTATAGTGGGGATGGGGCTCTTAAGCTTGCGGCAAGTCCTTCATTCATTGGTTCTCTGGCATAATGCTTGTTCTATACAATATTTATAGTGGGGATGGGGCTCTTAAGCTTGCGGCAATTCTATTTGCTGTACGACAGTTCACTGGACAAACTTGTTTAACAAAACTTTGGGCTCTATGTGAAGCAACTATTGAATATTTATGTGAAACTTTCAAATGCAGTTTAACTTAATCTTGTCCGATTTTCAGATAAAGTAATTGCTTTGCAATGAATAAGAAAAGAGAAACAAATCATAGGGTCTTCCCTATTCTGTTTGATAGGATTAAAAGAAAGCTTAGTAGATCAAGAAGATTTTGAAATCCTTGTGTAAAAAGACACATCATCTTTAATTATGCAGCCCGGTATAATGTTTGCCCAACATAATGGTATTTTAATTGGTACAAAATGTTTTATGGTTCACCTTTTTAAAGTGTTTTAGCATTATCGTTTAAAAGAGATAAAAACATAGCGAACAGAGCACCAAGGTCAATTACAGGTATAGAAATGTTCTTTGGTGTATTATCTCTGAAGCAGTTATTGTAGTAAGATATAGTCCTGCATTCCTGCAAGTGTCCCTTTGTGAAAGGCAGTGTAAAAACACATGTATAGTCATATTGTCTATATTAATTGTAGATTGGTGGGACCTTGTAATTCAAACATTCATCATCAACATCATCATCATTTATATAGTAGGTGTTCAATAATAGCATGTTCATTTTCAACCACTTCAGGTAAAGCACAGTTCTTTTCATAACCAAGTCGTGTGTGTGTGTTTTTGTTGTACTCCTGAATTTAGATAGAAGGTTCAGCTGCCTTTACTATTGCATTCTACTACTTTCTCCAGCTCCCTATTTTTCACTCACGTATTATTAGTTTCCTTTCAGTACTTCCCTCATTGCTAGTCTGCACCCATGAGCTGATTTGTTTCCTGCAGTCACCACACTCACCAGCCTACACAAGCAGAAACAAACGGCACACTCCTAAATCATCCTTGCATGCCCTGCTCCTTCATGTGGCTGCTGGCAACATCTCTCCCAGCCATGTTGTTTGTGCAATAGCCACTTTCCTTCCACCTTGTACTTTCAACCCCTCCAGCCTTATCCACATATCTCCACTACCATCCTTCCCCTTCTTTGGAATGCTTCCACCCATGATCTATTTTTTTCAAATTCCGCAACCTCCTTACCATGACAGAAACCTGGCTTACCTCCTTTGCCACTGTGTCCCCTGCAGCTCTCTCCTACAGGGGACTTTCCCTAAGTCACACTCCAAGAACCATGAACAAACGTGGGGGTGGAGAAGGCATTCTACTTTCTCCATATTGCATCTTCCGAGTCCACTATCCATTTACTCTCCTCTCCACTTTCATGTTGCTGTCAGTTCTGGCCCAAGGTCCAATTTCCAAATATCTACACAGCTTTACTGCCTGGCCAACTTATATCCTACCCTTTGAACTACCTAATCTAATACTAGGTGATTTCAATATTCCCGTTGACAACCCCACTGTATCAGCTGACACTTACTTTTCATCCTCTGGTCTCTCTTAATGGACTTCGCCACGTTTATGGGCACTACCTCGACATTGTCTGCTCCCTCTTTAGTTTCTCCAACATGGCCTTCCAGCTCTCCGACCACAACCTCATTTGCTTCAGCTTTACCGTACCTTACTCTCCCGACCACTTATCATTTTCACTAAAACAACTACTCTCTCTTATGACTACTCTGACCTGCCCTGATCAAGCTGCCTTTTTCGACAATAAAACAACATCCAGCTTTATCCACCACATGTAGAGGCTGATGCAGAGTTGGCAGCAATTATGTCCCAAATCACATCCGTAAGTTGTGTCCACCACCCATATGTGCACATTATGCAGATCTGCAAGATAGGTGTAGGTTTGCACCAGTAGCGTATGTACCTAGTTTATGCCAGGCATACATCACATACACTTTTATAACTAATTGTTGTGTTTGCAAAATGTGTACTTTCTGATCTGCGGCGTAGACTTCTAGTTTGCAGAGGTATCTCTCAATAGTAGGAAATTGGCATACACTTTGAAATTGCAATGGGGGGCTTTTCAGGTACACTGCTGCAAAACCATTTTACAATTCAGCACAGCAAACCTACTAAGCTGTCAGACACTCTGCCAGTCTAGATAGAGATGTGCCTCTCTCGTAACATAGCATCCTGCTGCAAAGGAGTGACAGTCAGCATAATAAAAATCTCTACTTAAGTATAAACCCTTCAGTTATTTCAGGTATATTACTCTGTTCACTAGAGCACAACCATTGCTATAAATCAGTATCAAATACTGTCTTTAATTGCTCTTTCAGAATACGTAGAGATGATAGTCCTTTAATTGGGAGCTAATAAAAGGATATATTTGTAGTAAGATTACATGTAGGTTAACGTTGCAAAGTGTTAAATAAGTGCACAACTTTATCATTTTTATGATGCTCTTTAGATGGTATATTAGTGGGTGTATATAGTTGCTGACTAAACCTTTTCATGGACAACTGTAGCAACAGTTACACTTGCTGACTGGAGAATGGTACCAAACAGATTGAAGAGAAGACTCATTTTCCTAAACCTAATCAAATTAAAGAAGTATTTTACTCAAATAGTCTTCAAATGACAGGTTTGTTTATTTTTAATCCCTCCTTTTAAATATATATTGTTGATATACAAACATCTTGCACATTGTGGTGCAATAATACAGTTTTTGGACGCTAATAACTGCCTTACCGCGCTGCGTTTTAGAAGATTGGCCTGTCTGACACCCACAGTCACAGCCAAACTTTCTTGGCTGATTGCAGTCGTGTACGATGTCTTGTCACATGGCCTCTACTGTTAGCAGAAACCCAACATATCCCAAATGCCTCTTTTTAAGGTGACAGGTGTTTTTGTGTGTCAAGTGATCCATATAATAGTGACTACCTGCTTCCTTTATTTAAAGTAAAAGAACAATAAAACTGGAAGCATTTATAAAGTCTCATTTTAAATGCTATTTTCTCTGTTTCCCTTACTGTGGTTTGATTGAATATAACTGCTAGTCGTTACGAATAGATCTTAGCAGAAGTTTATAATGTTTCTATGTTTTTAACCATTATCCACACAGCAATAATTTGTGTCTAACATGTATTACCCTACAGAGCGCATGTTTTGATAAATGAATGTTGATAGGGTGTTTTACATGCTTCTACTGTGCAGATTTTTTTAAGCTTATCCATATGTATTCAGTAACCGATGCAAGACATTAACTGCATTTGGGTAAAAGCTCTTCACAAATAGGCTGCTGAAGATCTAACCTCTTCTAAACTTGGCAGGCTATTTACTACATTGTGTGTGGAATACTTGATGAATATTTTTTTTTTTATCTAGAAATTATATTGCCATTGAGCTTGTCAGACAATGTAATAAATAGGAGGATAAAGATGCAGGCAGTGGGATTGCAGTGCTTTATCTTTGCACATTATTGATCCATAAAGACTTAAAATGTATTATTCTAAGATTGCGGCTGCTTTAAAGGACCCCTGAAAAAAAAAATTAAGGATGTGAACTGACAGAAGTCATTTTAATGGCATGGCTATTTGGTTTTAGATAACTGGAACAGCGTGGAACATAATCAATCATTATAGCACATTTCTGCTTGCATTTTAGTAGTCTATAACAAATGTTGAACAGGCTATCAAGGTCATTGTCTAGTGATGATAGTACAGATTGTTTTCATGGTTTAACAATTCTACAAGTGCATAGTATAAACAGCAGTGTCTATTCCCTGGAGCTCCGCAGAGCAGCCCAGTAGTGTGTGGAGAGAACACCAATGCTGGAGAGGGAGACGGCTTTGTGTGGATAGTAAGGGAGAAGCAGAGCTATGTTCTTTCAGCAACCATAAAGTGTTCCCACTTTTTCATATTGTCGAAGGTAGACGTGGCACCATTTAATAAAAGAAAGCTGCTTTGTAATATTGGAGGCACCCCCTGCTGCTAGCACAATCATCTGTCTTTTACTTCTTAAAAAAATAAAATAAAAAGGTCTTCAGTAGAAAAAGCTAAAATCCATATTTTCTGCATTATAAGTTGAGCTATGTGTAAAAAAATAAAATAAAAAATGCAGTTTTCTAATATGAATCAAATATATTTAGCTTTCTACTTCATTCTATTTCAGTTTGGGTTTATTGCATTCACTATTTCTTTTATTTATATATATATATATATATATATATATATATATATAAAGAAATTGTTACAGTACACGCATGCATATAAAAAAAACTGGCAAAAGGGTGTTAATAGTATTTTGTTTAAAGTTTCATTAAATGAAGTATAGAAAATGTGGAGAGCAGACAGGCACGCTTCTTCAGAATATCATCACCTTTCAGTCCTATTTTGTAACGAGTGAATCTTTTAAAACAGTCTAACCCAGGGTGATGGCATCAGCCGCATCCCATAGGCTGTGTATAAATTAAGTACATATGCTCTGCCATTAATTATAATAAACATTGTTTTTCAAACATAAGAATATGGGAATGTACTAAATGTGGGAATGAGTGCAGTCACCACTGCGTTTCTTCTGCCTCAGGTTTTTCCACAAAGCTAGGTCTGATATCTACTATATAAATGCCTAGTGGCGTGTGTGAAAAAAAACAAAAACAAGCTGCAGCGCCACCTGCTGGGCAGAGTTATACACTGACCTATATATTTCTTGAAGGAGAAGTGACAGTTGGGAGTGGTTGGTGGTTGCCGGGGGTGACAGTGGGGAGTTTGTAACACCTTAAGTAGCTTGATGAAGGATGTGATGATGGAGAAAAATGATGAGGTGGTGACATGTGGACAAAACCACGTTAAAAAAGGGCGCTTACGTCGGGAAGTAATGCTCTTCCCCTGAGGAGGCCTGGGCTAGGCCCAAATGCATGACAAGAACCTTTTTAACACCTTAAGTAGCTTGATTTGACTAGAATGCATGAGTATCATGCACGGGTTAACTTGTGTGTATGTGTATATATATATATATATATATATATATATATATATATATATATATATATATATATATATATATATATATATATATATCTACATAAATATCATCTCATGTTTGTGGAAACATTGTGGGTTACTAGCATTAGAATATAGTAAAACACTTCTTATTAATATTATACATGTCAATACAATAAGCACAAATAGAACATCTTATCAGTTGTTATGTACTATATGTTTATTGAATGCTTTGTCCTAAATATAATTAAACATAATCATTTATTTGCAGTCAATATAATTGTTGTATCCGCCCTGTTTTTCTACTTATACATACTTTTCTATACTATGTTTTACTTTCTGATTTATGATGTATTGGCGTAGAGAATTCTTTTTTCACTAAGCTCATGTATGAAATGTAATTGTTTTGGGTGGGCACATAATGGGCTTTTTGGTAATGTATTTAAATCAGTGGTTTCATATTAAGTCCATTATACAGACAAGAAAAAACACTTGTTAAGGATTCTCCCCAGTGTGTTTTTAATCTCCTCTATTGGCAGCACTGTTAGATTAAGTGTAACCTGGATCTGTAGAGTGGACATGCTAGCAAGATATAAATGAGGGCTGGAAGGCCTAGTAGATCTAAGACAGACCTCACCTGTAGCTCCATGTCTCCTCTAACACTGAAATCCCTGGTGATGCCCAATAATGAGTTATGTCGAAGGATTTTCGTTTACTAATGCAGAACCACAAGCTGTGTATAACGATTGTGTAACAGAGAACAGAAGGTTCCTTGCCTTATCACTGGAATCTAAGACTGGGTTATTATTGCTTAACATGGTTTTATCCTACATTATTAATTGTATACAAATAATTTTGTACTTATTCATTGCTCATTAGTATCAACAGTGTGGTTCTAAATAGTAGCATTTTTCTTCGTATGAGGAGCACTAAACAATTCACAACTGATGTTATTTTTCAGCTGGCTATAGTTTTATTGGTTTTGTTTAGTTTGTATCTGTGTGTGTGCTCTAAGGTCTGGAAGGGGGTAAAACAATGCGCTCCACATGATTTGGTTGAAGTGCATTGACACTAATAGGTGTTCTACCGTCCTAAAATGTATTTAATTACATTTTTGACAAGAGACATTTTTCTGGATGACAGAAGAGCTTCCTCTCAGCTTCAGGCATCACTTTTCCCCATCTGTGAAACAAATGAACACAATCCTGTGCATAATACAAGAAAACATTTGTAATTAAGCACCCAGCTTTATCAGCTTCATTAATTAAAGCCCACCTAAACAATTTGTGAGTAGAATAGAACTATTGCCTTATATAAATAAATGATGATGATGATGGCCTTGTCTAAGGTTTTGTTGATCAGCTAATTTAAGACCAGTTAGCAACTTTTATTGTCCACTATGAACTTATAATATAAACAGTGAGCCGTTGTGACATTGTTTAAATATTCTTAGTGTGAATGTGTAGACAATGATTGTCTGGGGGAAATGGTTTGGTACAATAAAGTGTTTTGAATTGATCACAGTAGAGCACTTTTTAATATTTAGATTAATTGTTTCCACACGGTAGCAAAAAGTAGTTGGAATTAATCCTTAGCTTTAGTAAATGATACCCATACCTATTCAGCAATACTTTTAAATGAGGCCTGAGGGTTTGTAATTTTATTGTTGTATGCGTTGTCCTAATACTTGTATTTGTCGATGTAACCGCTTGTCATAAGAGATATTGTAATGTCCATGTAATAAAGTTTGAAGTATTATTATGTAGTGTCATTGTGACGTGATTTATTGAGGTCATCAGAAAATCCTTGTTGTGGAACCGGTTAAGGTTGCAAACTTAGCACAATTTTCAGTCTTTTTTAAGCTGTATATAAAACCGTATCTGTACTTTTAATGAAGTGTTTTTTTTCTCAAATTAATACAATATAGGCCCCATATAAACCCCATTGCTTATTGTGAAACTATTTTAAGCGTTTATCCAAAATGGACACACATTCTTGTGGTACTTCCAGTCGTTTGGTATTAGACACAATTCTTCCCTGTGGTTTGAAATCCCTATAATGTGTATCATGTGTACTATTTATTTTTTAGTGCAGTGTAACTATAGCCACATTGCTGTGGATTTGGTAGTGTTTAGGGAAATTGCTTTTGGTTTGTTTAAGTGCATTGGTAGTGTAGTGTTTTGGTATTTGCCAGCAGTATCAAACTGAGGTAAATAAAGTAAAAAAAAAAAAAAAAAGCACAAGACACTTAAACTTCATTTTTTTTTATCTGACACTTTTTGATATAGCCTACTATAAATGATGTACATATGCTTGTGGGGTATATTGATTTTGTAATATCAGAAGCCAGTAATGCCAATTTTTCTTTAGTTTTAAGGCAAAAAAAAAATTGCTATCTTTCAGTCTGGTCACACCTCTATGGTAAAGGTGAATACTTTGTCCCATTATCTCATAGGCTGCTGATGCCCTCTTCTAAGCAGCTCCCTGATTGGCTCTACCCTATGAATTTTACCATTTGGAGTTTAGGAATAACAAAACAAAATCTTATATGTTTAACAGGAGGTGTCTGCAATGGATTATGTCCTATCCAGAAAAGAACAAAAGATTCCAACATAGATTTATAACGTGATCATTAATTGAGGATTCTGTCATCTCATTTAAAGTTTCCAACAGGTCAATGAATTTGTTTATCTCTGGCATTATAAAATATATGTGAGACCCCACTGTTACTTGAATGTCTTTTTTTTTAGAATGCATTCTTTTATTTGTCATTTACCATCTTACCTTTGAAAATGGTTGCCATTTCCTGAGACACTAAAATATATGTTTTAGCCCTGAAAATGTTCTCCTTTTTTTTTTTTTTGCTAGTTAAGTAACAAAGGGGTGTTTTTTTTCTCTTTGCTGTCTGTCTGCTACAGCTGAAGCCTCTGAACTGCTTTATTTGGTTCAGCCTTTAATTAAAATCAGGATTACTTTAATAAAGAGAATTGCACATCGGCGGCCAGAGATTGGGTCACATATTCCTGCAGGCAATTTATTCCAGGTTGTCTCATGTTGGTACTAACACTTCTCTAGACTTCTGTTACTCAGGGGACACCGGTTGTGTGAAAATAAAATGCATATTATTGTCTTTTTTTTCTTTTGTTTTAATGTGCTAGCTGATGCTTACCCAAAAAATGTAAATTTACACAGATAATCAGTTTTACAATGGTGCTTTGAAGCAAGCATAAATAAAGGTTACATTTGTTTCATAAGGGTGACATGTTTTATTGCTATTCTGTAATTGCCGTCTTATATGACGGTCTGAAATCCTGATCGTAAACTGTTGGAGACAAATTTAACATCGCTCACAAACAATAAGAACAAAGAAACAAATAACAAAAAGCCTGTAATTAGATGCTACATTAGGAAAAGTTTTTTTTCATGTAACTCCTACAGGGTCTTGTAGATTGCTTTTCTTCTTCTGTGGTTGTGTGTATAGAGTGGACAATTACAGTGGATCATAGAACAATTCTTCCCTGCTGAGTTGTCATTATTACTTGGCGAGACCCATAATGTCTCCCCACTTTTTTTTCTTTTAAATTACGACTAATTTCACTGATTTCTTAATTGCAACAAAAATATGTTGGCAGCAGAAAGATCTAGACCCTTTACCCATTGGCTTTACAATTCATGCTCTTGCTAGCACAATTACTAATAATGTGCATCTTTTAAAAGAAGTAATTAAGCCATCTTAATTTTTAGTTCCTTACATGATACACAAAACAGCATTTGCTAAACTTCACAAGCGATAGTCCTACTGTGATTATGTAGGGTGCAACTGTACTCAGCTGTTACATTCTTCACCAACAGTCAGTTGAAGTGCAGGCAAACAATTGCAAGCTCGTCATCGGTTTAATACATACAAGGAAGGGGATGTCCGCAGTGCTTATAAATGCAGTTCAGTTACTTTTTACTTTTAGTTAAGCATTTAGACATGTTTTTTATCAAGAGAAAACAATTAACAGGAAGCATAATTATAAATAAAGCATCAATGAGCAATTAAAGATCAGGGGGTAAATGTATGAACATGTGGGTTCTTCAACACCCGCGTGTTCAGCGATTAAATTTCAAGCGGCGCTGCATTGTAAAGGGAAGTGAACACGCGGGTGTTGAAGAACCCGCATGTTCATACATTTACCCCCAGGAGTAGGTGGAAGCAATGACTTCACATATCCAGTGTTCTCCCAGGCATCTATTTCCCGGGTGCTCCTCCAGGCTGTTGTTACTTGCCCACCCGGCTCTTGGAGTACTATTATAATAGAATAAACCATTGTTTTTCCTATTAGAACAGGCACTGTGTGAGCACTACAGCCAGCAGTGTGTGTGAGAGACCACTGACCACCAGTCTGACCAGTCCTGGCAGGTGTTGGGCAATAACCTCCAACGTTTTTCAATATTATTGCAAATTATTACAACTGTCCCCACCCGGCTACTTCTTAATGCCACCTGGCTGGCAAAATTTTCTAGGGAGAACACTGTCATATCTTTATACGCAAACCACATAAATATACAATGCAGAAATGTGAATAATCGCATGAAAAGAATATTCAGTGTAAGTGGGAGAATACTAAAACCTCCGATTCCAAATCTATGGCTTCAATGTTCTCCGTTTATTAATCAGGTTGAGCTTAATTTCTTTAACTCTGTTACATCTAAGGCTAGGTACACATTGGAGCATTTTCGTCCAATAATCGGGAAAATCAGCCGACATACAACCGTTCGGTCGGAAGTCGGGTTAGTGCATATAGTGACACGATGGTCGAAAGTCGTTACAAAGTGTTGTCGGCTCATTTGGTTGGTCATGCTGTTTAATATTTTCCGACCAATCACCTTCCGATCATGTAGTGTGTATGCACTCATGCTCACAATCTCCATAGAGTTTACAGAGTCGGGCTCTTTTCAGCCAATGCTAGCAATGAATGTCCCCGTGAATAATGTAGAGAGTGCTGTCAAAGGAATAATTAATTTGTTCTGAGACAGAACGTTTAGTTTCAGACTCACAGAAGCTAATGAAATTCGTTAAGACATGTGGATAGCTATAACAAGGTGGTTTTAATCAGTGTGACAAGAATGAATGAATATTGTGCTGTCATTCTCCGAAAAGTAGATGAAGAGCACAGATCTGAAGTTAAAGATCTGTCAGTGTGTATGCATGAATCGTCAGACTGATCGGACCTTCAGTCGTAGATACAATCATTTGAGACAACAGGTCGGTCGGAAAATTCTTCAGTGAGCCTAGCTGGGACAATGCCTTTGTTCAATGTCTGGGCATGGCAATGCAGGCTTTTGTGTGGTTTCACCAACATGTAAAAACCACGTGGGCATTTCAAAGAATACAAACATAGGACAATCAAATCTGCCCTTAATGGTGATTGGTTGATCCGATTGGAGATGGTTGATTGTAGATCCTTTAGAGCACATTGCTCCACTGAACACACACGAATCAAGACAAGGTAAATGAATGTTTTTAAGGAACACAAAAAAGTATGGGTTACTTATGAAGTAAGAAAGGTATGAGTAATGCATCTGGTCTAATAAAAACTTGTTGCTACAGTCTCAAAAAACATGGTATGGTATTTGGGGATAATTGGGGATAATTATGTGACAAGACTGACTGACTGGTATTTTTTTCCCCCCTAAACGTTTTATTTAGAACATTTGAATGAGTTATAAAAGCTGGTCATTTCCAACAAGATATACAAAATATGTGAAAGGTATACAAAATATATTAGTCAAATATACATAGTCAGGCACAGCCTACTGAAGTTAAAATAAAGATGTGAAAAAAAAGGGTTTTTAAAAGTTTGACAATATGGTGTGGAGATTTAAAAAAATAGCTGGGGTATTGAAGCTAGAAACTAGAGATACTCAGGCTCAGTTCCCCGAGAACCGAACACATCCGAACTTAGCAGATCACAGTCGGCTCGGTACTTTCACGCTTTTTCGGAATTGAAAGCAAGGCAAAACGTCAATGTTACTTTGTCGGATCTCACGAGTTTTGGATTCTATAAGTACCGCCCTCCACGGCGATCGAGCGCCATTTCACAGAGGGACACAGAAGGGGTAGCACAGTTCTTGGCAGTCTCTAGTGCAGTTGGGCAGCAATATAGGTAGGTCTGTAAATTATTCTAAGGGGTGGCTATTGTGTTGGGTGGTGCATACTATCCTCTGTGTGTAAAGAAAATGTAGCAAAATAAAAAAATGTTTTATTGCAGTACCGTGTCAACCAGAAAAAATCTATGTGATTTTTGCATCTTGTGTGTAACGAAAGTTATATTATACCTGGGGGGGAAATGCTGTTAATTTGAAGGTACCAAATGTTTGTTGAAGTATTTAACTGTCATGTAAGAGGTGGTCCAGGTGTTTTAGAATGGCAATTTTATTGGAGTGTGTATATTAAATTTTCCTCTTTTATTTCTCTTCATTTATAATAAGCCATGGGAACACCATCAATACCAGGGGCCTGGGAGTGTTTTTGGGTTTTCTTAACCTCCTCTTCAGTTATATCTGAATTATATATTTTCTATATTTATTTAGGATAAATTGCAATTACTCTGGTACTGCTGTTTAACAGATTGTCAGCGTAAGTTATAATAGGTTTCATAGAATTGGTGAATGATTTATTTATTACGACAGGGATGTAGCTAATTTTCCTTTTTTTTTTTTTTATTTGTCTCTAGCAATCGTGATGGTGTGACTGGTATTTATATTAGGGATGTGCACCGGCCACTTTTGGTGTCTAGTGTTTTGTGTTTTGGATTCGGATTTGCTTGAGGTTTTGGGTTCGGATTTGTTTCGCAAAACACCTGACGAAAGGTTTTGGTTCGGATTTAAGGTTTTGGATTCGGATTTATTTTGAAAAAAACATAAAAAGTGTTAAAATCAAGTTTTTTTTTGTTTATTTTCACTCCTACGCTATTATTATCCTCAATAACATTCAATAACAGTCATTTCCACTAATTCCCAGTCTATTCTGCAGAATCAGTGAACTTTGTAATATTGCAGTACCAATGGACTTATACTGCAGGATTGTTTTTGGATATTTTTTTTTTATAACTTTTTTTAAAATTTTTCGTGCTGTGTCGTGTCCTTCTAAGGGCATTGTTATTTCCCCAGCACAGCACAGCACGAGATATAGCAGGACAGAGGACCACCTAACACACCCTCCCTCTACCCTGATCAATGCTCGAGTGAAGATGGCGGCGGCTAGCGGGGAATTTATAGGATCCAAGTATCGCGAGATCCGACAGGGGGATTATGACTCAGAGCCTCGGTTTCAGTTTTGCAATTGGCGGGAATACCCAGATCTGTCTCGGATCCGGCTCGGATCGACAACGTTCGGGTGGGCTCGGATTTCAGATATCCGAGCCCGCTCATCTCTAATTTATATCTTTCTACGATTTGTTGACTTCTAGAATTAAAAGATTACAGTTACTATAAAGTGCCATTTCCATAATAATAATCCTTAAGGTAGCAGTTAGCACATTGGGCCTGATCAGTTAGCTACACTTGTGGGTTTTAAGTAGGATGTAGTAAGTAATTTTTTCAGTGGACTATAAGAGGACATTGCCCGAACATCCCCCTATGGAACATTCAGGGGATTTATCTGGCTATACTCTTTGTATTTAGTACTCGGCCTCTGTATCTTGACTTTGTATGCCTATACACCTGCCGGTTAGGTAACTGCTGCACTGATTGTTCTTTGGGGTCCGTGCCTATTTCATTATTTTTGCGTTTTGGTCTGCATATATGCATAAATATTTACCTGTAAGTGTTATTGATAAGCAAGACATCTACCTGTATCGATTGTCTGCAGTGTATACGAGCAATAAATATTGCTGTTCCCAGCTGTGTCTTTTTACATCTGTGCATATCTAGACCACCAACATTTATACCCAGAGGGTTTCTCATGCTAAGCCATTGGCTTTTGGAGTTTCATCTATTATATCTAAGCTCCACATACTCATCACAATTATTTGATACATATACTCTGTGCCCAGGGGGACTTATTTATCCATCTATTTGTCAATAGGATTGTTTACCTGTAGAAAATGATATGCTTCATCTGTGATGATGGTCTTTGCTCTAGCACTACTCTGTTGTTGATAACTTTTATTTCAAAAATTGGATTGTAGCCTCATTTCATTTACACACTTGTATCATTTGGAGGAGATATTTGTGTTGCGTATCTGGTCTGGTATCACTGCAGATTAACCCCCCTTATCTGTGTAGTCCAGTTTGGTTCACCTTCTCCTCTGCCCTCTATGTATTAGCTATCCAGCTTGCCAGTTTAAGTGCTTGTAATAGAAATTGCACCCAAGCGTTCAAAGTAGGAATATATAGTGCGTGAGTATGGATTAAAGCACCATGTAGACCTAGTGTTGAAATGTATTCACCTTTAGCTGGATCAAGATCACATTATTTGTGACATCCAAGACTACATAAATCTGGGGTAGGCTTCCGTCCAGTTTTGCCAACGATTGCTTCATCAGGGACTACCATCCCAGGGTGCATGTCCGATCTCTATGCTTCTTTGGTGGAAATTTGCATTAATTACAATATATGTAATGAATACTAAATATGTAATAAGACAAACACTGTTTGTATGTAATTGTGGTGATCTCCGCCTGTAGGAAACTACACAAATTACTAAAGCTAGATTACAATTTAAAACCGAAAGGAGAAATACAGTGTGTGTGTGTATGTGTGAATTTGTGTGTGTATAAATTATATACATACCAAACAGCCACAACATTAAAACCACTGACCAGTGAAGTAATTAACATTGATTATCTTGTTAAAATGGCATCTGTCAAGGGTTGGGATATATTAGGCAGCAAGTGAACAGTCAGTTCTTAATGTTGACGTGTTGAAAGCAGGAAAAATATGCAAGCGTAAGGATCTGAGCGACTTTGAGAAGGGTCAAATTGTGATAGCTAGATGATTGGGTCAGTGGGTCTCCAAAACAGCAGGTCTTGTGGAGTGTTCCTGGTATGCAGCGATTAGTACCTACCAAAAGTGGTCCAAGGAAAGACAAGCGGTGAAGCGGCGGCAGGTTCATGGGAGCCCAAGGCTCATTGATGCACGTGTGGGAGCGAAGGCTAGTCCGTCTAGACCAGTCCCACAGAAGAGCTACTGTAGCACAATTTGCTGAAAAAGTGAATGCTGACTATGATAGAAAGGTGCATTGCAATTTGCTTAGTATATGGCTGAGCAGCCGCAGACCGGTCAGAGTTCCCATGCTGGCCCCATTCCACTGCCTACAGTGGGCACGTTAGCGCCAGAACTGGATCATGGATCAGTGGAAGAAGGTGGCCTGGTCTGACGAATCACGTTTGCTCTTACATCATGTGGATGGCTGGGTACGTGCGTGTTGTTTACCTGGGGAAGAGATGCAGCCAGCATGCTCTATGGGAAGAAGGCAAGCTGGTGGAGGTAGCGTGATACTCTGGGCAATGTTCAGCTGGGAACCCTTGGGTTCTGGCATTCATGTGTGGACTTGGCTTCCAAATTCCGCAGATCTCAATCTGAAGCATGTAAAAAAGCAAGTCCGAGTCATGGGAGCCCCACCTCGCAACTTACAGAACTTAAAGGATCTACTGCTAACGTCTTGGTGCCAGATACCACAGGACTCCTTCAGAGGACTTGTGGAGTACAGAATATTAGGCATAATTCACACAAATATATGGTTTTAATGTTGTGACTGATCGGTGTGTCTGACAGCAGACTGAATAATGGTTGCTCATGCAATGTGCTAATAAAAGGCAATTTTCCCTCTCTCTAAGCCTGGAGAGCAGGTCAGATACCTGCAGAGACAGATCCTGCTATTTGTGACCAGTAAGTGCTGATGTTTTGTGTGTGTGGGACACAAGATCCTTCTCTTGAGACAGGGAGTTCCTGTGTAGTAGTTAGATTTCAGAGAGGCTATGAATTTTGTTTTTGTTTTGTTTTTTTTTATTTTGATAAACGGTGAATAAATCCTAGCTGAGGCTAGTTTAACCAAGACGCTGGACTGGTGCAATATATCTTGCTGAAGTGTATGAAGTTCAGCCGTCTACCCCATTAGACGGTAACCCCAATATGATCTTTCGATTTAAAATCCAGGTTAAAGCCATATGAATAATAATGCATATACCAGCATCTAGTCTTTGTATATTAATCTATTTTAAAATATGGTTTTATACATTGTTTTTTTTTTTCTTTCAATTGCTTTCAAGAAATCCTTTTGTGAAATAATTTCTTATTTTAGTTGCATTCTTCTCTTTTTGGCCATTATTGGGCTTTGGTTCATTTGTGTAATCAACATTATTTACCTGTTTTTTTTATTTTTTTTATTGTGATTTTCATTCCATTCCAAATTTAGTTTCTTTGTGTGCTCAGCCTGGTTGCTCCCCATGCACAATATAAGGGAATACTCTGTTCTCCAGTGATCTATTGTGTAATAATTGGACTATGTAAAAGTAAGTCTGTGAGGCCTTTACACGCTCTGTTTTCTAAGTTTACTTTACAGTTCTTGACAATCAGCTTGAATTTGGATTATTACACACACACAATTTTTCAAGGGAAACAATCACATCATTTGTGCCCATTCCTAAAGTGTCTGCTTACGTTCTATCAGGTTGAAACTAAATTTCATTGTGTTGCTTTAGAAGCATTTAGCAGTCTGAAAGCAATGTCAGGAGGCCAGCAGTAACAGTGCTTGAATAAGTCTGAATTGATCATTTCTGCAGGATTTGTTCAACACACGATATGTGCCCCAAGAGTGTAAATACGCATTTGCTTTTATGTATTAAATTATGAAACTGTTAATTGGTGCCAGAGCATCCTGCAAAAAGTTCTTTACTGAGCCAAAATACAATCATAATTAGTAATTGAAGGTTATAAAGGGCAGTCTGCACACAAATTAAAATGGGATTTCACAAAAAAAAGTATGTAATTACAAAAATGATTGTAAAAGGACTCTACAGCAGTTGCCTAACAATTCATGTCAAATGGTACTTTTCATAAATAATTACAAATGACTAATGAGACTGGTGTTATGGGAAAACATGTTGCTTTATTGGAAAAGCTAGTGCATGCAACACTAATGTTCAATAACATTACACGTTATTAATTGAAACCATAAGACGCACCCCCCCTCCCTTCCATCAAGGCAACCCTATAGAGGACGTCACTGAGCTTTTAACAGAACACCGAAAGTGGCGCGCAATGCAGAGAGGTATAATTGTGATCGCTCATCTTGTTGTTTAGGAAGCCACCGGGTATGTTGCCAAGTTACTGACCGTGAAGTCCGTTAATAGTTGAAACTACTGGGATATAGAATTTACATCTGTTTATGGGGAAAGGGGGATTAAATTCTTCTCCCATACTTCTATTTTATTGTACCCAAACAATATGTGGCTTTTGTTTATTGGTATTCATTTCTGTTTTGTTTTTGTTTCTCCCTTTAGTGTCAACAAAATGTTTTGACTCTGCACTGATCTAAATGTTTCCTTAACGTTTACATTCTAACAAACGTGTAATAGATCAAGCAGAATAGCACATCATTCTTCTATATAATGTTGTGCAGACTTGCTTAATGATTGCTTATACAGGTTTACGTATAATTGCTTAAAATGCAAGGCTAATGTTGCTTGACACACTCTCAGGTGAAGGGACTGATGTATAAACCTGTAGCATGATTGTATATTAATGAGTAAAACTATTCATCTTTTACAAGAATAGCTCATGGAAGAATGCCTTAATATCCATAGCCAGCATTAGGATTGTGTACTACATACAAAATGCCTTTAAGTTGGCTTCCAAATATAAATGTATTTGTGCCTGGGTTTTATTGTTTTGTTAATGTATGGCTGTATATATTTTCCTTGCAGTAGTTAAATAACTTTCTGTGGCTCTACTTACTTTTACACGTATAAAGTTGTGATGTGTTTATGAGAGGGAATAGGGAGTTAGGGGCGCAGAGTATGAGATTTCTCAACCGAAAATTCATACTTGCAGGTTTAGTTTTCTAGACTGAGATTGTTGGCTGAGAGCTAGTAAATGATTAGCATGATCTACGTCTGTATAACAAATGGTACTTAAAACTGATCAAGTAAACATATCGTTGATGTAGAAGGGGCAGATGTGCGACAGAGGTAGAGAAGGTCCTGCTCCTGAAAGAGGTGAATTACTGATTCACCCTACACAATTACACCTGATCGGAGTCCTCCTTGTTTAGATGCGCAGTGGCGCACGCAGGGGGGTTTCTGAGTCTCCAGAAACCCCCCCCCTGCGCTAACTCAGTGCCCACCATATCGGCACTGTCCTATACAGCAGCCACGGCGCTGTATAAAGAAGCGTCCGCGGCGGTGCTGTATTGTATACAGACGGACGCTTCTTTGGCAGCACCCAGGCTGCTGTATAGGACAGCGCTGCCGAAACGGAGCGCTTTTTTTGGTCAGGGGGGGGGGTAAGAAACCCTCCCCCTGACAATCCTGCGTGCGCCCCTGATGCGGTATATATAAAGCAGACCATTACGGACAAAATTTCTTGTTTGAAAATCTGGACAAATTAAGCCACATCCCTGTTCCTTCAAACTATGTCCAGATTCACCCATATAATTTTCTTATAGACTACCCCAGTGGATCCCAAACTTTTTCAGTTCAATGCACCCTTAGGGTTACCATAATTTTTTAAAGGCAACCCTAAGCCAAAATAATTACCAAGTAGTCCCCCGCCTTGCTTACCACTGGCCCTGGCTAAGGCACCCCAGGGAGCCTAGGCGCACAGTTTGGGAACCACTGGACTACGCCCACTTTTCTGACAGAACTCGCAGCTGTCCCTCAGGGCTAAATACAGATATTTTCCTGTTGTCGTGGTCAAAAACATCCAAGTACAAGGCCACCTCTCTCAATTAGTTACTAGTACATTTTTTTTTTTACCAAAATATGTTTTTTACCCACTTTTTAACTTTTAACCTAGGTTTTGTTACTATTTATATTTCTTCATGGAACTGATTTGAGAACTAGCTCTAGACAACACTAAAGAGGATCACTGTGTAGGGTTAGCCCTTCAAAGGTAATTTAAGCCAGTGAGAATAGAAGTAAACAGGCACATAGAGTATGCTCTGCTGGGATGACTTAACTGTTGTGGTTGGGAAATACATTGTTGAGGACAGGACGCTGATCGGTTTAATGATGTACTTCTCTGAAAATATGAATTTCGGTGACCTTTTAATTTCGAGTGTCTGGTATAGGATGGATCACAACCTGTTTGACATTGTTACACCTGCACTTTAGTTTAGTATGTTATATCAATGTTAAAATATTTTAGTAGAGTAGACAAAACTGGAAAAAATTTTTTTGAAAATCTAAGTTAAAAAACTAGTTCTTGGTAACCTAAAATGAAAAATATTGGTCATGCCAGCTAAGATCATTTGGATCATCCTCTTTGAAGACATTTTGACTTTTGCCTCTAAATTCTAGTGACGCATGAAGCCAGCGCTATGGGAGATCAGTGTCCTGACACTGTTTTGGAATCATTGCAGCTCTTTAATAATGATACATTGTCAGAATTTCACTCTAACATTCTCTCTCCTCCAACTCTTCTCACTTCCTTTTCCCTCACTAATTATATAACACAGGTAAGAGACACCTCACACATAGCATGTGTTTGCAGTACAATCACAGGGAGCCCAGGAAAGGTCAGCCCATGTTGCATATTCTACAGAGATATATAAGTAGAGGATCAGAGTTAGCAGTGCGTGCCCTGAAGACAGCTCAGCATATATAAAAGATCGGAAACTGGGGACCTCTCTGCTGGCATTAGGAGAATACAAAGATGTCACAATTACAGGCAGTTCACACTTCTATATCTGTTACATTTAATGAGCTGCTTCCAGAGGTGATGCCGGCACCTCCAAACACTACAGTTTTTCGCTGTGGAACTGACATTTCGCTACTCAATTTAGATGATTGCGTTGAGCTGTATTTATAGTTAAAAGAAGACTTCTCTGAGTGGGGTAAAAATGCATATTAGATATGATACTTTTTGAAATTCAGATATTATTTATAACATTACAATTGCTGACATTCCAATATTTTAATAAACAGATTCTATCCTTCAGAGAAATAGAATGGATGGCTCATCCTTCATAACAACACTGTTTATTTTTATGCACACTGAAATTGCAAATGGTTAAATGTAATGTTAAAATGGTTGTATGAATTTATATACCGATAGATAATATACAGTATATTAGGCATCTAAATGTGGCTCTGTTATGTATATTTTCTGCATTAGATAATATCCATTTTCAGTAGTCAACTGCTAAGCTGGTAAAGAGTCCGTTACTAAGAATATTCCATGGTCCAATCTCTTGTAGCAACACATACTGCATTATAACCAGTATTATTATTATTATTCATTTTTATTTATAGGGCACCACAAAATATCCGCAGCGCCGTGCAGGAACAAACAATAGGACAGTACAAGGTAAAACGGCACGGTATAAAAAACAATTACACTATAACTCAGGTAGCTCAACACACAGCTAGGAAGAAAAGCTTGAAGAGTGAGGGAGGGTGAAGAAAATTCAGTAGAAGCTGAAAACCTGTGCCCAAGTGTCAGGGCACAGCTAACAGGAAAAGGGCCACTGAAAGGTGCACAGAACAGCAGGAGAGTAGTCGGCGGGCAGAAAGCCCAAGAACGAGGTGGAGAGAGCAGCTGGAGAGCAAAGTTAAAAGTGGTGGAAACAGGAGGGGAGGTGAGAGGGCCCTATTCAATGGAGCTTTTACAGTCTAAAGGGAAGGGCAGACATACCAAAGACACAGGGGGTGGAACGGGAACAGAGTCACACAGAGGGAGAAGGGAAGGGGTAAAAAGGGAAGAGAGGGAGAGGTAATCGACAAGGTGGGAAGTTAAGTGGATGAGTGGTTAGCTTTTAAGAAAAGATGGGTTTTTAATGCCTGTTTGAAGCTGCACAGATTGGGAGATGATGTGATGGAGCAAGGGAGGTCATTCCAATGTAAGGGGGCAGCGCGGGAGAAGTCTTGAATGCGTGAATGAGAAGAGGTAATCAGAGGGGAGGAGAGGCGACGATCATTGGCTGATCGGAGTGAGCAGAATGGAGTATGAATAGAGATGAGGTTGGAGATGTAGGGAGCAGTGGAGTTGGCGAGGGCCTTGTATGTGAGGGTGAGGAGCTTGAAAAGTATTCTGTAGGGAAACGGAAGCCAGTGAAGGGCATGGTAGAGGGGGGAGACAGGAGTGGAGCGGCAAGAAAAGAAGATGAGCCTAGCAGCAGCATTGAGTACAGATCAAAGGAGAGAGAGATGAGAGTGAGGGAGGCCAGTGTCACGGATCTCAAACAGAAGTACAGCTAGGAGTCACGAATTTGGTGAAAACACTCTGTGTTTATTTGCAGAGAGGTATTAACAACAGGTAATAAGGAGCAGTGATAAATACCAGGTTCCAGCTGATGCAGAGAGTAGCATGAATGTCCAGAAACAACCAGGTAAACGGTAATGCAGGGTAGCAGAGGGTAGGTATTAACAACAGGTAATAAGGAGCAGTGAAAAATACCAGGTTCCAGCTGATGCAGAAAGTAGCATGAATGTCCAGAAACAATCAGGTAAGGACAACAGGAAATTACATCAGGATTGGACAACAGGAAAGGACATCACAGGATGGGACAACAATAACCAGCCCTGTGTGCTGGGAGTGACAGGTATATAAAGGGAAAACCACACCCAGGTGCATGGGATAATTGGTGAACAAGTTAACCCCTAAGGCAAACAAGAAAGGCATAATAGCAGCACCTCTGGTAATCAGAGGTACTGCTGCAATACAATACAATAATAGGACACAAAGGGCAGGAGCTGCCATGCAAAGCAGCATGTAATACATAAGCTGAGGGCAGATCGTGACAGCCAGAAAGGAGAAGGTTACAATAGTCCAAATGAGAGATAAGAGCGTAGATGAGAGATTTGGTGGTCCGAATGCGAGCAATGTTACATAGTTGTAAGCAGCATGACTTGGCAAGAGAATGAATGTGTGGGGTAAAGGAGAGAGGAGTCAAGGATAGATCCCAGGCAGCGGAGTTGGGGAACAGATGAGATAGAGGAATTGTCGACAGTGATAGAGAAGTCGGAGTGGGAGGAGGTTCTAGATGGAGGAAAGACAATGAGTTTGGTTTTTGCAATGTTAAGTTTAAGCAATCTAGAGGACATCCAGGAGGAGAAGGCAGAGAGGCAGGAGGACACTGTAGAGAGAAGGGAGGGAGAGAGAGATCAGTAGAGGAGAGTTACAGTTGAGTATCATCAGCATAAAGGTGGTACTGGAGGCCGAAGGAGCTGATGAGTTCACCCAGGGAGGAGTAGTATAGCGAAAAGAATAAAGGTCCAAGAACAGCCCTGTGGTACTCCAACTGGAAGGGTGGAAGAGGGGGAGAGGGAACCAAAGGTTGAAACGGAGAAGGAGTGGTCGGCAAGGTAGCAGGTGAACCAGGAAATGACGGTGCAAAAGAGGCCAATGGACTGGAGCGTGTGAAGCAGGATGGGTGTGGTCCAGGTTGTCGAAGGCCCCGGAGATGTCCAGGAGGATAAAAAGGGAGAAGTGACCCCTAGCTTTAGCTGAGAGGAGATCATTGGTGACCTTAGCCAGGGCAGTTCCAGTGGAATTTGTGATCCTCTGTTTGGAGAGGATCAAGGAGGGAGTGTTTGGAAAGGTAAGTTGTGAGACTGTTGCAGACGAGCCTCTCGAGTATTTTGGAGGCAAAGGGGTAAAGAGAAATGGGGCGAAAGTTAGAGAATGAAGTAGGTGAGACGAGAGCATGTTTAAAAGAGGAAGTTAAGATGACAGTGTAGAGGGACAGATTAAAGAGGTGAGCGAGGTGATCAAACAGTAAGGGGTATATTTACTAAACTGCGGGTTTGAAAAGCTGGAGATGTTGCCTATAGCAACCAACCAGATTCTAGTTAGCATTTATTAAGGACATTCTACTAAATGACAGCTGGAATCTGATTTGTTGCAATAGGCAACATCTCCACTTTTTCAAACCCGCAGTTTAGTAAATATACCCCTAAGAATCCAAACTTTATCCAATTCAAAACAAACAAAAAACTGTTTTAAGATAGCACCACTTGCTTTACTGGCATAGGATAATGTAATGGAATAAATAAATAAGGCAAATATCGAAGACTGCATTGTACCTAGGATTTCCTTTTCCCTTTTTTTTTTTTTTGGGATGGGTTTTGTGCTTTATTATTTTAAGAGTGCACTTGAAAATGAATTTATTCTATTTTCTCATTTCATCCATGCTGTTTCAAAGTTTGTATTTTGAATACAGACTACTTCTTATTTTATTTACTTGAAGGTCTGACATTGTGATTACTGATGTACAATAGAAATGAGTTAAATATTCAAAATTGTTCCACTGATTAGTTGCCTCATTGCACATTTGACAACCAAAGTTTGCACATTTCACTGGCACATTTTGTCCCCCATGTCGCCAGTCAATTCCAGCTATCAACCCGTTTAAAATAAATAAATTTATGATCTCCAGTTTCATATCACAAACTGCAGTTTGTCTAGAAAATCAGGAAGACATTTCAATTTGGTACATAGTAGCTCAAGTTGTTATACACTGTGCGGGGAAATTCAATTGACCGCGGCCCGCGCACTCTGAGCTGCGAGCAAAAATCAGTGTTAAAACGCGCACTATTAACATAGTAACGGAAATAGTGAGCGGGCCGCGGTACTCGTGACACTTCACCCTATGATGGCTAATTCCAGTACTATGTATTAATGCTAAAGAAGTTAAGCTATGTTTCTACGCCACATTTTAATTGTTCATGTGAAATTAGCATTGGTTATTGAGCAAATGAGTAAAGTGTAATTATGGATTTACACAAGGGATTATACTATATAATATTCCTATGAGGAAACTGCCTGCTAATAAAACTACTCATACTGTTTTAATAAAGGCCTTGTTATAGAAGTTTACAGTGCAACAAGGTTTTTGTGCAGCTGTTTCTGGACTACACTTCCCAGAATGCTTTGTCAAGTTCTTGAGTGAAGTTGTACTATTATTCCTCGACAGATGGGGAAGTACATACAATTTGTTCTTTCTAGTCCAGGGAAAAAAAATCTTATTCTATTGAGAAGGAAGTTAACATTAATATCAGAGGTATAATAGTAAATGACATTGCTGACTAAATGCGCTGAGTTTTAATTGCTTCTGGTGGAATTGGTTGTCTATGTGGTAGTTTACTAGTTAGATAATTAAGTCATATAAAGTGACAACATTTTGAAAGACCCAAATCTTTACTGTTACAGCTCATTCATCTGAAACCTGCAAATTTTACATAAACATAGATTAGTTATGATAGTTGCACAATAATACGATTGGGTTAATTGAATTTGCTTTTTAAAGAATCTTCTTGGAACCAATATTTTGTAACCCTTTGTCGTCTTTCTCAGTTCAGTTCTATTCAGTTGTTATGCTCACATGAAATGGTAATCATAGGAGTTTATGGAAAATGTTTGTCAAAATCTCAATGTCTTCGCCATACTCAGGGCCCTTGTAAAACCAACAATTTGGCACTTTCTTCCGAATGACAGTGCCCTGAAGTGTATTACCCAGGATTCTCCATAATGACATGCCGCTAGCTTCCTAGCTGCCTCAGATCTGAATAAGCTTAAATATGGACCTTTCCAACAGTGGCTGCTCCACCTGTATTGTCCCCAGATGTAATAAAGAATGTAATAGGTACATTCAATATATGTGCACTTACTGTAAACCGTAATATGTTATACTTCAATTGTTACGTTTTATTTTCATCTTCTAATTAGTCTTCAGCAATAAGCACTAATACACACAAGGGCTGGAGAAGGACACCTGTTAAAAATGAAGAGATAACCTTGTCCTTGTTCAAAGTGGGTTCTCAAATCCTCACTGCTGGGTTTTGTGGTATGTAATTAACAAGTGCGTGCATAGAGTGCCAGTGTTGTGAACACTCCTGACATGAAGCCAACACATGTCATAAAGTGTGTGTGTGTAACGTTATTGTGTGGACTGTCGGCGTTGATGCGTGTAATATTTTTTAAGAATGTGTATTTTAATAATGATTTTAGTTATAATTAAATCCTAATTTATAATTTATCATATTGTAGATTTTGAAAGTTGTAAAATGAAAATTCCTTATTGATACACTAACGTTGATTTCGTAATAATATGCTTTTTGTTGCATGCGTCACTTATGTCCTTCGACCCGTAAAACTTCTGGGTGGTGCTGGGACAGTTGCTCAGTAGGGCCAAAAGTACAACCAGTTAATTTACTATGTGTCCTATGCTCCATAGCTGCTAAAAAAAAAAATCACTGATTTTAGCAAGTTTGTTTTACTGTTAGAAACATTACTTGCTCATGTGTTTTTTGCTTTGGATCACAGAGGTTATGTGACAGTATTATTTTGATGATGCATAAGATAATATTTAATTTCAATCATATATTTTTTTTATTTTGTACAATCCTCTGACATTTTGTCATCTCTGAAAACAGCGATTGCTCAAAGCAGACAAAGCAGTTGTGTCTATATTGCTAATGCACAAGAAGACTTGTAGGAATTACAAAGGCTAAAAGCACACTATGATTTTCAGTCTGTTGCATCTTCAACTGAACATTTGTAAAAGGCTTTTAGAAGCCTTAAAACTTATTTCACTCGGAAATTGAAGTTGCCGGAACTGCAAGGATTTTGTACATAAACATTAAAATCCATTAAATTTGTTTAACAAAAATGTTGACTTGATGCATTCTATAAATAGCATTGATATTGTTATTGATGGATGTCTGAGAAGCATTTTGCAAAAAAGACTATGAATGAATTATACTTTTCTTATTTGCTTAGATAATATGAATATGGCCATCAAGCAGCTGCTAAAGCTTCTCGGGCTTGTGCAGTCCAGTTTTATTTGTGCTTTTAACATCTAGTAAATAAACACTTGAAAATCACATTAAAAATAGGTTTGTGTTACAACCATTGCTGTCTAAAATGTTAAAACTACATTTAAAACGATAGAACATAGAATGTGCAGCATTTGACATATTCAATCAACGGTGAAGCAGTAGCCTTTATTGAAGTATCTTGCTCTCCAGCTTCATTGATTACCATCCATTGGAAAGTTAAGTTACTTTGTTCTGTGAAATTGAGTCTTACCTGTGATTGTTACATCATCATCGTTGTGCGCCACAGGATGCAAACTAAAGAAATAGGTAAGTACACCTGCACTAGATTTACCCTGCCTTAAGCCAAAACTCCTTAAACAGATGGTGCGGCACAACTTAAATAACTAGTGTGCCTATGAAAAGTGTTCACCGCTTTTGGATTTTTTCAAATTTTATTTTCATATATCATTTTTGTAAATTCTTACAACTGCTCAACAAAAAATACTCGGTAATAAAACAACTGTAAGGTCTTTTCATAATTGCAAGTTAAAAAAATAGACAATAGGCAAAAATTGATTTTGTAAGTATATTAACACCCACCATTTGTTTTAACACTTTGTAGAAGCACGTTTGGCAGTAGTTTTTTTTTTTTTACATATTCTCGTTTGGGGTTTGAGCTTTGTTTGGGACACTCCAGTTCCCCTTTCACACCGAGGCATGGACTTGGGGAATAATCTAGGTAGTGTGCCATTGTGAATGGGTCAGCCATGGTTATTTCTGTGTTGCAGCCAGATACGCTGCGGTATGAAAGATGTTACTGGTTTATTCTATCAACGTTCTGTTAAAAGAAGCTCATTGGCCTCTGCTACTTCATCTATATAAGTTTTTTCTGTCTCCTTTTAATGACTGAACTTGATAATGCAGTTTAGACATTGGTCCAGTGTGAAAGGTGTCGTCCCAGGATATACCCAGGACCAAAGTGCGGTGTGTAAAGTTGCAACACAGGTTGAAACTATTTTTATTATCCCGTGTCTGACCTGTGATTTTGGTGTGAAAGGGATATAGGACACTTTTAATTTGTATCTATGTTTTTATTGTAAGCCACTCCAAAGTGTCTTTTCTCTATGCTTTGAATTATTGTCCTGCTTGTATATACAGGGATCACTTTCCTATATTCCTATATTTTCCTTGAATTTTCTCTATATTGCTCCATATATTTTTCCCTATGATTTGACAAGTTTTCCAATCCCAGAAGCAAGGAAGCCTCCCCATACTTTTTATGTTCGTACCAACTTTCTTCCCATAAGGGATAATTTCATGTGGTGATAGGCTTGTGCCACAATCTGCTCCAAGAGTTGAGGCCGATTCTTTCTATCTTAGAGGGTGATACAATTATGAGGGATAGGTCCATAATTGCCTAGCATGTTCTTTTGCCACAGAATTATAGGAATTGCATACATCCACTTATTGTTCTTGTACCCCTTGGAGGTTTGATCAAAAATGTGTGAATTGGTCATATTTTATCACACATAATGTACCGTAAAAATAGCAGTGAGGAGCAGCAACTGGACACCTTGCTCCTAATTAAATCCCAACTTAGTCTCCTCAGACTATACAAATTTTCTTCTATTTGGTATTACTGTCTCCTTTATTCAAAATCTCACCAATGGACAATTTTTCCATCTCTGTTTTGGGTTGCCATCAGTCTCTTGGTGGCTTGTTATGTACAATTGTGGCATATTCTCCATTTATGATGGACCTGGCAGAAAATGCACTTACTAATTTAGATGTGGGACTTCTCGGGTGTATTTATTTTGAGTTGAATTAAAACACTTTAAGTAAACAAAAACTAAAAGCTTTATAGTTATTTTCTCTTTTGTGGGGTATTTTGTGTTGATCGGACTTTATCTCCGATAAATCCATTTTGATTCCATGGCGCAGTTCCAGTTAGCTGTGAGGTTACTAAGGAACCTCCCGGCTATGTTACCGCATGGTGAGATCTTTGTTCATTTTTGGCTTTCACTTCACAGGGGTGTGAGAATAAATGAACAACGTTTTCATTACCGCACTTGCTGGTGCGTAGAAAGATAGTCGCAGGGTACTACAGCTAAAGGAACCTGCCTATATTTATTAAGAAAATGATAAAATGTTAAAAACAGAATGGCTTATATTGATTTATCTAACTAGGTACATACACATTTCATAAGCAATAAAGGGTAGAGGAATTGCATTTGGAGCACTCCGGAGTGCTCCAAATGCAATTCCTCTACCCCTTTTTTCTTATTAAATGATTAATTTTGCATGTAGCACCCCTCCGACTAGATGAATAATTAAGGAGGTTGGTTCACAACCTGGTGCGGGATTACTTTCCTATATTTGAATTAGGTACATATTCAGCCAGATATAACATGTTAGTGCAAAACAAATGGATACTGGCTAATTGAGCATAAACAGTCTTAAATGATTGATAAACGGTAACTTAGAATGTGTGCTACGTCATACAGGGAAATAGAATGCTTGTACAGTGCTCTTCTATGTTTCATATACTAACATCATGAAATATTACTGTAGTGTGATTTACTCAGGGACATAAGGAAAGCAGATGAATTAATGAGCTTGACGTTTGGAAGCAGATATTATAGTTTGTACGAGATGTTGATATGGATGTGCTTGGCATTCTATCAAATGGATTAAAATGAAGTAGATCAGTATTGTTTGTACTGTATTTCTTCTCTAGGGATAAATCCATATGATTATTGTCCATATAATCAATTTGGCATTCTCTGTACATCCATTCCTTATTGCTATTATTATGTTGTGCAGTACATTGTAAGGTTAGAGCTCAATACAGTTCTGTTTCTAAATGAAAATTTCCATAACTCTTTTGAAGTACAAAATATGCTATGTGTAAGTTTACTGAGCAGAGAAAATCTTATATGTAAGATCTCATTTCCATTTAATTTACATGTATAATGTATTTATGTCTATTACATGCAGAAAATATTTGTTTATAGTTTTATATTTGCATTTATATGTGGGTATACAGTAGCTGCCTTATTATGTTGGACCTGACTGTCAAGTTAAAGTGATGAGATCTCTCTAAACCTCAGGAAGTATGGTGTTCAATGAAAATTGACATCTCTGCTGCTATCCGTTGTACAAGGTGAAGGCTGCATCCAGACTGCGACTTCTCTGAAAACTGTTCATTTCACCTTTGTGAATGGTTGTGAATTCGTGTTACATTGGGTAGGCCTCTCTCTCACCTCTCCTGCATTTTTTTGTTGTCATCATTTGACCTCCTGCATCCTGGTCTCAAGATTTATTTTCACCTCCTATTCTCCGTAATTTCTTGGGGCCACAAAACAGGGGATACATTTTCTCCTGATGCCTTCTCACTAGTGGCTGGATGTTGTACAGAGCGGCATAGGACAGTGTTCCCCCCCCAGCACCTAATTCCTGGGTGCAATTATCTGATAAGATCGGGATTCGTTTGAATCTATTTATTCGCAATAGTAATAAATAAAGCATTAAAACCACAAAAAATTCCTAATGATAAAAAAGGTCCCAAGCTAAGGGTTCTTAAAAAAAAATAGCATACATTGGACTTATTACAAAGTCAATATATAAATGTAGTCCAGAGGTTTTTCTCTGGACTAAATTTATTTATTACTATTGTGAATTAATAGATTCCCAACGATTCCCGATCTTATCGGATAATTGCAGGAAGGTCAGAATATACCATCTTATTATACCGTTTTATAGATATGACAGTTTTTTGCACAACATTTGGTTATCACTTTTATTACACACACCCACTCTATTCACTCCCACTTATGGTATAGCACCCAACATAGGGAAGATACTATTGTAGTCAATGAGCGCCTACCTCCTTTATTTAAAGAATCCTTTCATTGTATTATGCAGTCCTAACCTCGGTGTAATCGGGTTCCTCCTGCGTATGAAAACACTTGATATAAAATGTTTTTCCACAATGCAATACATAGCAAACAGACCACTACTACATTCTTCTTTACTGAGTCTGTCAGGTTTATTTATGACCTTAATTTTCTATACATATCTTCATCTTTCTGCACTTCCACCTGGGAAAACATTTTCCTAACCTGCCCCCGTCCTCTGGCTGGAGCACTCAGGGCTGCCAGTGTCTCTCTCAATCCAGGGAAGAAACTGGAGATGGGGGGGGAGGGGGAGGAGGGATGAGGGAGATGGAGGGAAGCTGTATGTGGGAGAAGTAATAGTTTTCAGCTTGTGTTTTGGTTGCCCTCACACTACGTCTGCTGTCATATAAAGATCGTGAGCTTTAGTGATTTGCCGGTTCATTATTAAAGAATCGACAGAGTAAAATGGCCGGGTGCTCTGTGAAAATATTTTCCTGAATGCTTGTGCAGCTTTACAAGGCAGAGTGCTCTTATGATGTATGCTTCCACGTGCTGTTTGCAAATTCTGCATGTTAGACTTCAGTCACAATCCCCTAAATAAAATTAGCAATACTTTATCACAAATATGTAATCTGGAAAATATTTATGCATCGCTGAAAGGGCCTCGATGTTCTCCCCAGCACCTATTTTCTGGGTGCTCCACAAGGCTGTTTTACTTGCCACCCGGCTCTTGGAGCCCAACAGAGTCCTATTATAATGGGATAAACCATTGTTTCTCCTACTATAACAGCCACTATGTGAGCACTACAGCCAGCAGTGTATGTTAGACCACTGACCACCAGTCTGACCAGTACTGGCAGGTGTGGGCAATAACCTCCAACATTTTTCAATATTGTTGCAAAGTATTACAACTGCCCCCACCAGGCTGCTTCCATGCAATGCAGGCCACGTTGCATTGCTGGAAGGTAAAATGTAAAATGTGTGGAGAGATTTAGAGTTGGGGGAGGGGCATATCCTAGCTCAATTCTAAATTGCACTATAAAGATAAACTGTGGAGTATTTGTGTGCCACATGCCAAGACAGACAGTATGTTCACCGCATGCAAAGCAAAATGCAGAAATGCATGGGCACCCGTTGCTCTGCAACATGGCTTGTCCAGTAACACATTAGTTCCATTTTGTTTTTGCTTTGTTCCTAGTTCTAAATGAAACCCTGTTTTTAATTTCATGTGTAATTTGCGGTAAATTTGTGAATCATTTGGTCATATTATGGCACTAAATATGAAATGTCTTTAAATTCTAAATGCTTTCTGTAAATTAGGGGTACAAATGTGAGGGTTTTGCAGGAGCATTGGGGAAAAGGTACTATGTGGAATACACAAATAATGTTCACACCTTGCTCTGTTTGCAGCCTGAAGCTGAATTGTTAGAGCAGTAATCCATTTCTATAAATGTAGCTATGATATGTTGGGCAATATTAGAAGTTGTGTTGCTTTGTACTCTGGTATAGTTTTACCAACTAAAAAACTTTAAAAACAATTTAATTTTATATGCTCTATTTATAACAATTATCTTCGTTATAAATGTGTATGTTGATATATAAAAACATTTTAATGTAAAATCAGTCGCTTCACTTGCAGATCTATTCCATGTCTCCACTGTTTTATACCACATGATTATTTAAAAGTAGGTGTCCATATGCAAACTGAGATGTGACATTAAACATAAAACTACTGTATATACATAATACAGTGAAACCAGAGCCGTAGCTTAGAATTCTTGCGCCTGGGGCAAAAAAGACAAATGCCGTTCCCCTATCCCTCCCCTAGCCCTCAATTTTAATAAAATGAACCTAAAATATTCCTAAACTGCGCCCCCCTTCAACGTTGTGCCCTGGGCGGTCGCCCCTATCGTACAGCACTAGTTACGGCCCTGAGTGAAACACTATGTTCATTCTTTGTGAAACTCAAGTCATGTTTTTCCCCTACTAACGCGTTTTGTTTTTTATCTTTACGTTTTTCAGCCATTTCAAGTTCGGAAAGCCTATTTTGTGTATTATTTATGGCTTTGTGCTAACTGGTCTACACTGTATTGTAGCTGCAGTTAACATTGTGTTCTATGTAGAAAGTAAAATGGTTTTGGCATTTTATCTAATATGTAAAAGCAATACATGGTGTAGCAATATACAAGAAGTGCTTAAAGGTTGGGCATATCTGCTTGCCAGCCAGGTAATATAAAATTGTCCTTTAGATCAATATCTAATTCTGTCATTGAACCAATGGTAGCAAGAAAAGATCATTAATGAACAAATCATTTATTCAAGCATTGCAAAATTGGGGGCCACAATTGCAACTACTGGAATGCATTTTAAGTGTTGCTTTGCATTCATATAGCGTATCATTGAATAAGGTGTTTCATAACATTGTGTATTGGGCATATATTTAATGTAATTGAATAGTTTAAAGAGTGCTAAATTATGTATCGACACAGGTCATACCTTATTACATTACATAAAACAACCTTCTTCATTCTTTGCATATAATCATTTTGTAAAATATTTGCTCAAAAGAGAAAACAGACACAGGAAACCAAATGCAAAACAAGAACAATCCCTCAAAGCAAGGGAACAGATACATAGAAAGCAAGAAGCCACTTTTTAAATGTAATTTTATTTGTCTCAATGTGTTGGCTAACACAGTTACATGGTATTCACAAATAACAATATGTTTCTGCAGTTATTATTGTGATATAATATTGCTTAGTTTACTGTGCAAAACTTTTCCATCAAAGTATCTTTTCACTGTACATTGTATCTTATGAAAAGCTCTTGCTGAATTAATGATTCATTATACTAAACATTTAAATTGCGATGAAACCTAAAATACATGTTTAGGCATAGACAAATCAGTGTAGTATTCAGGAGCTAATCATTCAAATTTGTAAGCCAGAATGTCCCCTAAAGGCTTGGCGCTCATACATTTTTTTTTTGAACTATGGTCTATCAGGCTCCCGAAATTTGTCCAGCCCTATTCATGACTCTGTATAGAATGGCTGCTGTTGAAATTGATAGATGTAAACAGGGGAGGGCTGGCAAGTTTTAGCCTGGGAGGCAAGACTTGAATCAGCTTATTACGAACATTTTAAAGGGAAACCAATGCAGGTGGCCCAGTGACCCAGCCCAAGGTAGCCCATTATGGGACCAGCCCGGGGAGCAGATGCCCCCCTGACCCCCAGCCCAGCCTGTCCTGGATGTAAATTTACACTACCCGAATATATTTAGCAAAACAGTGATTAGGGGTGGGATATTTGTTTTCCCATGTACAGAAAATTTGTTTCAAAACTTTTCAAAACCATAGCTCAACGGGTAGTGACTGCGATTCTGATATGTCTGTTATAAAAGTGCTAGAGGTCATGCACTTAATATAAAGTGGGAAACTCTGAAGTATTGTTGCGAAGTACAACATTACTATGCAGTATGGATTATGCTTCCAACCCAACTGTATCCAGCACTGTCTAATAACATGGAAACATTTGAAAAGCCTAAAACATGTGTCTATTGGGAGAATAATGATAAGCAATTACAATGGCTGCCTATCTTACATATCTAATGGGAAGACTTCACGCTCCTGTTAGACTTATCTGCCGTCCACTCTCCGTCTTCTATTTACTCTCTAGCAAGAAACATACAGATCATGGAGGAGAAGTGATTACAGACTATATAGGAACTTTCTTTTCCCTGCTTTGTTTTACTGCCTTTGTCTGCTTGTTATGCAAATTCATGGAGCTTTTTTGGGAGCTTACTGAACTGAAAGTGATTTTTACATCCATTATTTTAGAGCAGCAATAAAAAAAAGTTAAATCCTTGTGCAATCAGGTAAGCAGTTGGCCGAAAGATTCTGTGCAGATAATAACATTTCACAATGGTTTTGACTTTGTGCTTTTTTTTTTTCTTCCCTTCCTACTCATCTAACCCTTTAACCTCCTGGATCTAGCTGATTTTACACATAGTATCTAGGCAGTTTATTTTCACTGCAGGTCTATGCTCCGAGAGTGTAAATGCAATACTTTAGAAATGGCATAGAATTCCTCTCAACCTCTATATACTGCAGGTCATTGAGAGAAATAGCATTACCAGTTGAGAGCCTGGCATGAAATGAATGGGTGGCTTCAGCCAGGCTGCAAGTCGACAGATGTCACAAAGCCTTCAAATTTGTTAGCCATCGTCTGCCAAATGAATCCTATGACCTTATTAGCATCGATCTATCACTAAGGGACTTATAAATCCCTTACTCCATAGTTTTCACTAGAATGGTGAGAAATGTTCAAATTCTTTTTGTTCCAATTCTCTTTGGTTCCCAGACTTTTAATACTAAATCTTAAGGTTTACTGTAAGAATCCAATATGCACTTTTGTGGTTTATTGTATTTGACGAAAGCTATTACTAACATTATAGTCGTCTTCACCAGACTGCTACACAGGACAGCAGAGGAATGAAAATTCAGTTTTGTAAAGTGGGGTTACAGATTCTATTTCCAGTGTTCTTATACAATTGTACACACTTTTTTCTTTTTTCGTTCTAGCACGGACTAAATTACATTTGTGCTTGTGTTTGACATCTGGTATCCATAATATTTTGACAATATTAAATACAATATAGTTTTGTTTTCTGTGTTGATTCAATGTATCAGAATCCATGGATTTCCACAACAGTTTTACAGACTCCAGACGCAACATAAGTAGAGTTGAGCAAAATTTCCAAAACTGTCCGTGGAATATTCTCCTAACTCTGTAATTGGCCACAAAATTTGGCATGTTTCACCAGTCGAAGCTTTAGTCCCAGTCCTATCCCCAACCACACCAAACAGTAGAATTAATTGTCCACTGTTGCTCCACTTCTTTCCGTAGACTGTAAAGTCTGCAAAATGTGAATATACAAATGCCATTCGGCAAAATCGGAAACTCTACCACCATGTCGCAACTTTGTGAAATTGCTTGTTTTTCCGTAAAACACCTAATTAAACTGAATTTCATTAAAGCTTTGCGCAACACAAGACACAATCATATCTTAACTGCTTGACAGAGAAGTGAGTCACTGCTCAATACATCTCTCATTACCAGTGCTTTCTCTTATAGAGAACCTATGTTTCATACATTATGTGAAGCATAGTTTTGCAGCCTGTGACTGTCCAGCTTTATGGAACTGAAAGTCCCAGCACACCCTGACAGCTAGAGGAAATGCAATAATGGGATATATGTTGAATAAGACACATCACATCGGGTAAGGCTCTGACGACCTGTGGCTATTCAACGGGTGCTACCTCTGGGAGCAGCATTGGTAAGTGAATAGGATTTTGCAAAATTGTAGCTTAGAGTGTCGGAGCATCTCATCGCTGGACAGGAAATGGCAATGGGACTCCGAACTAGTACAATAAGTGTTCCCTGTTCAATGGAGAGCACTTCAATCAATTCAATCAACCTTAGATCGATCAGCAAAACGGAGCTTGAGGCCAATCCCAAATAGCTGAACAACACCCTCTCCATGTGTATTGTAGTCAGTCAGTAATAGTAAATCCAATCTCGGTACTCGCTACTGTTTTCCTTCTTGCTTTCCCAAGGCTCTACAAAGCACAAAGGATTGTACAGCTTGTGATTAAAACATTTATGGCAGAAACAGAAGAACTGTTTTTTGTACTATGTGCAATTCTCAAAACCAAAGAAAAGTTTAGTCTCCTGAACAATTTAAGGAGCTTATTACAGAGATGGGATGAACAAGTCATTTGTAACTAAATGAGCTTTGTATACAGTGCAAAATATCGAACAAGTATAGATATAGAAGATAGATACTCTGTCAGTGTGGGATTCCACAGGATTATTGGAACATTCTACTAGTGATTAATCAGAAGAAACTAAAGAAAAACTATTAAAATGAACTTAATTGTCTGATCCAGTTGCTTAAAGGGAAAATAAATACACTTTTTAATAAAACATTTAAAATTGAATTATGCAGCGCAGCCAACATGTTAGCTTGATATCTTAATACCTGCAAGTGTGAAGTTTTTGTACTGTTTGAACAATGGGATCAGTTCACAGATATACATAAGTAATTGCAGTTTTTATACAATGTTCTAAAAATAAGTTGATTATATTATGCAATAAATTCTCTATCTCTAGGCGGATGAAATGTCGTCTTTGTTTTGGTCCCTCAGGCAATGTTAACATCTAGATCGTTGGTCAATTAATCACAGGTAAATTTTAAATAGCGATATTACAATTAGTGAAATCATACTTAGTCTTAAATTGCTAAGGATTAAACAACAGATATGATGGTGACATTTTGCAAGACTCTAAACCTTTTACTTAATATTCATCTTATTATTAAAATATTGAACTTTAACTCTAGTCTATCTCAGAATGTTAAACTGAGCCTGTTTCTCATAAGCAATCACTTTACACATCTAGGTGTTTACAACTAACATGTGAATACAACAAAAGACTATGTTTATACAAAATATGTGGGCAAATCAAATTTTTACATATAGATTTGGTTTCAGAAGTAATACAAGAGAATCCAATCTTCAAAAATTATTCAATATAGGAATCTCCCATTTTGTATCTTAATTTTTATGGACAAATATATAGCATCATAATAAAATACAATTAACTGACGATTAAAGATACAATCATGTTGATTTATTAAAAATTATACTTTAACAACACCTAGGTTTAATCTGGATAATGTGGAAAATGTGTTATATCTATCTATGGTAATGAGAACTGCTTTTTCTACTACAACTCTCCTTGAAGAGCATGTTACAAGAAATAGAGTTTATCCTGTACATTAGGTGGTGAAATAGTTATTCTATAGGGAATGGACACAGTTTAGAAAGTGTCAAAGACTATATCAAATGTATCCATTTAGTAGGCCTAGCTATAGCTAATATGTCTAATAGAACAACCGTTCCATTGAAAGATGGGGGGGTCCTGAAGGAGGAAGGAATTAACAGTAAGGTATTTCTCATTTTTCTCTTCCTCATTGCACTGAGAAAGAGGTAATGGTTGGGACATTACAATCATATAATTACTAGGGGTTAATATTAAATAAGAAGAGTTTATCCAAAAGTGTTGAACCCTTTTAAATGCATAATTTAGTTTGTAGCTGAAATACTCCTGGTTCTTTTCTGTACATATACTAATAATACAGCTCACTCTCATTTCTCTTTTCTTATCTTCTAAAATTTACTCAATACTGTTTGGTTTGACACAATATCCTTACTTATTCCCTCTTGTGTATTTATTACACAGGATTTTGTTTATCTTTTAGCAACACTATTAGTAAAGTCCTCACTTGGAAAACCCCAGAATATTTTCATGCACTTTAATGTTTTCTATCTCGTTCAAGTGATTTTTATTTTTTAACTTTGTTGTTATAACCAGTTGGATGTTTACTGTAAATTCACTTATCACTGTTCTGCCTTCTCATTTATCCCACTCGAACCAAGTAGAATGCACTTTCTGTATATGTCCATGTGTGTTAACTTCTCTCTAACTAAAATAGTATTATGTAAGTGTAGTCTGTGAGTTTGGGAGCTATCGGTTATTAACCAGATATTTTGTTGCCCAAATTGCATGAAACAAAAAAACCCCAGTGCCTGTAACTCTGCTCCTTATCAGTATGGGCCCCTGTGGTCATTGCTCCGATTACAAGTGCCATGTTCCAGCATAAGTCACTACTGCAGTGCTCTAGCGGAGGCACTTCATTAGCCACCCTGCCTGGGATTAGAGAGGTGTGAAAATCATACCAAGGATCCCAGTTATTTCGTTTTTTTGGTCATGAAGTATTAATTAAACCTGCTTTGAATTCCATTGAGGAGACATGCCATATATGGTTTAATAAAGCAGATATTTATTTCCTTTTATCGCTCTCATCAATTTGCTCCTGATTGGCTACAAGCTCAGAGACAGATGTACCAGAGGTTCATTGTACCACCCGTGAACCAATAATGTTACTGGTATGCTTGCTGTAAACGAGACAGTGCCATCATTAACATAGCATATCTTCGTGCTTGATTCCTTGTCCTCCTATGGAATAAAGCGTTTTCACTTGCTTCTAGAGAGTCTTACTTGACCTACATAGATTGCCAAATTTATTCATAATCAAAACTGCTTATGTTGAAAAGAATGGAAATTTGGGCATGTCACAGTATGATACTAGGACAGTTTGTATTGTACGTCTTCACATACAAATTCATGTTTTTAGGAATGTGCAAACTGGATGTGTTTAATTTGAGGACAAACTACCCAAAATATTATTATTCCAGCTTTTTAAAGCAGAATCTAAATATCAAAATCATGGTCAAGTGGTAAGTATGGGGCAAAAATGTTGCCAAGTTGGCGGGATCTGGGAGAAGGCCTACTCTCACAGGGGTGCTGGAGAACTACCTGAAATTGGCGCATCTCCCAGACATTCCGTGAGAGTAGACAAGTATGGTTTAATTAAGTGGTGAAGAGTTGGGGCAATCTGCAGGCTGGCTGGACTGGGGGGCAGGAGGTTCTGCCCCCCTGGACTGGTCCCATAATGGGCTACCTGCATTTTTTTTTTCTTTTAAAATGTTCCTAATTGGCTGCTGAGTCGTGTCTTGCCCCCACTCGGTCTAAAATTTTCTAGCCAGATCTGGCAATCAGATCTATTTAATAGCTGCTAATGTCACATTGGTGCTAACTGCCTTTATATTAGGTTGCAAACATTTAATGTCTAACCACACGAACATACTAGAGAGAGAATTTTGTAGTTTGTATAAGTGAGAGGTTATTACGGGAGTTCTTTTTATGAACTATAAATGCTATTTGAAAACATCCGCAATTATATTAAAGCCGACTGAAAACAAAAGAATGTTCAACATATAAAATAAGACCTGAAATCCAAAGCATCATTTTGTGCAGTTTAGTTAATGTTTCCTACATAGTACTTTTTTTGCGGTTGGGGCATCTACTTCCCATTTGCATAAAACATGCAAACATCTCAGGGTTTATCCTGCTCTTGTACAGTGAAAAGCTCGAAATGATTTCCTTTAAATATCGTTCTCTCTGATAAATGGTCTAACCATTTCATTCTTCATCTAATAGACTGTTCTCATAAAGTTGTTAGGTTAACCTTTAAAATAATTGTCAGCCCACCTTTTGGAGTTATAATCGTTTTATAAGTGCTGGATAATCCAGACTTCTTACCACGTACTGTGCATCCTGACCTGCTGATGTCAACAGTTGACCTTAAATCTGTCTTATTAGATGAAGGAGTAACTCTTCCCAACACACCTCCTCTGTGGTGCTTGTATCAGTGACACAGACTGAGAACCGTTTAGCAACTGAAGCTTTTTTTTTTTTTTTTTTTTTTATCTCAGAGAAAATTTCCATCACAGTAGATGTTTCTGTAGAGAAGCATTTTGCCTCGTTTATAGAGCTCTCGCACATCTTGGTCACTAGACCACCAATGTTCTGCTACTTGGGGTGAGGGTGATTTACCATTAAATATTTAGTACAGAGTTGGTTTCATATATGGTCATAACCCCAGAGATTTTTGGGAAATTAAAGCTTGGCTATTGTTTTGTAAAATAATGTTTAGAGGAAAATGGAATACGGCCAATGCTTCCTGGAGAATATATAGGTTGAGTGTGTAAATTACTATAATTTTGGTTTGTACTGTATCTCATTTAACTTGATCTGTAAAAACTAATATTATCTTGCATTTTAACTTGCATAATTAGATTATTCTATAAAAATAAAATAAAATAAAAAATAATATATATATATATATATATATATATAGATGTGTGTGTGTGTGTGTGTGTGTGTGTGTGTGTGTGTGTGTGTATATATATATATATATATATATATATATATATATATATATATATATATATATATATATATATATAGAAGCTGTTTAGCTTGTACGTAAGTGGTCATAAACCGGAGAGGTTCTGAATATCCTAACCATTAGTTTCATGCGTACGTCTTACCCATTCACAATAGTTTAGTCAATGGCTTATTCATCTTTTTCCATCAGGCTGTATTGCCCTTGCAAAACCAACATCAAGCAAACTACAGTGAGAGGAAGTCAATGAAGGTTGAACAGGCAATGAAATTATTACAGATTTCACAATGAACACTAATGTACTTATCTTAATGTGATCAGTTGTAAATGTCTGTGACCTTGTTGACAAGGGGTCATATTTAGTATGCTAATAACTCATTGAGCAAAAACGTACAGAAAATCTCTGTATTAGCATGACCTAGATAAATTTTAAGAAAACATTTTTGTATATTAACAGACACTTTTCTGTGAGATTTTTGAGTTTATGAAAATTTACTAGCTTACTTTACTTTATGGGCTGTTATGGGCTTCTCTGGTGGTAGTCAGCATATCAATGCTGAAAATCCCGAAAACACTTATCCCGACATCTTCAGGGCGAACGTGTCCTTCTCGACGCACTTACAATGATGACTGTTCTCAAATCCGACGTCACAGCAATTGCTGCTGTTAAGGGGGTAATGGAAGTATGTGGCAATGTACAGTTTAGTGTACAAATGCTTCTACATTGTACAACACCACATACTTCCATTACCCCCTTAACAGCAGCAATAATACCAGCGCCTTTTACAGTGACGTCATTAAGTGCTGCAGCTTTTTCCTTCATCACAATTGTTGTGAAGTTGCATTTGACAACAGTCGTCATTGTAAGTGCGTCCGGAAGGATATGTACGCCCTGAAGATGTCGGGATAAGTGTTGTCGGGGTTTTCAGAATTGATATACAGAACCCAACCCTTTTTAAATTGTATTTTTTCTTTATTTTTTCTTTTAAGGCTTCCCTAAGCGATTTATTTAAAATAGAAACAGGCTCTGTGATGACCGTGCGAGCTCCAGACTGGGTACACAGCCTATTTGAATCACCTTTGCTGCTCTTTTTGTGTGTTGGATATTGAAACCTTTCTTTCCCGTGTATGTTAACCCCTCCATACACCTTTGTCAAAACTCAAGTCCTTACATACGGCAGGAGGATTTTATTTTGTTTTTAGATATCTGTTAAGAGAGGAGAATGGGGAAGTTGGGTGGGGGGTAGTCCATTAAGGACTACACCTGTGTAAATAAACACTCTTTTGATAAAGATATTAAACCATTCAAAGACGGACTATTTCACATTGGCTTTCCTGCTGACGACACAAAATATCAGGTAGATGTATAGAATTTAGAATTAAATCTGTAGAATGTGATGTATGACAAGCTTGAGGACCAGGTGCTACATTGATGATGGCACTTGGCAGCCTGTGATAAGGGACTGGTAATATACAGGTATTTTACAGATACCATGATAGTAAGAAACCAGAAGGTGATCTTGCTGTTCTTTTTGGGCTATGCAGAGACTTGCTGTATTGTGTATTGTGGTGTCTCCCTGAGCTAATGATGCATTATTTCGTTACAAAGGAGTCACTGTCTATAATGAAGGTAAAATTAATCTGCAGGGGCTAGGAGGGGCCTAGTGCGAGAAGGAGAGGTAGCCCTTTTTAGAACTTTGTTAGGCAGCACTACAATGAAACACAGTGGTGAGCAGTGCAATATCCATTGTGTTTGGGAGCTGAAGTAATGCAGCATGGAGAACATGAATGGCAAGTAATGCCATTCCCATGGCCTAGGTGCATAAGCTTTGTTCTGTAGTTTATTTAAATAAATCCGTATATGGCATTGATAGTTGGATGTTGCATCCAGTATATACTTTCCCTCATTTTACTCATTTGGCCAATATTTAAAAAAAAATGGATACAATGTTTTTTTTTTAGTGTTTTTATGTTTAACCCACAGGTTTTTTTAAATAAGATGTTGATATCTGACGACTGCCAAAAGAAAACATTACTTGGTTCTAGAATGCTGAATGCTGCTTGTTATATTATTATATATTATTATACAAGCATACAACGATCATCCAGAAATCTGTAAGAATTGCATGTTGCTATAATGTAGGCTAATTAAACGTACTATAGGCTATCTAGGTGCATACACACTTTCCTTATTGATGCTGCAAAAGAAATACCTTGGACAGGTGAATTCCTGTAGTCATACCACTTAGTGCCTGCAGTAGCTACAAATCTTTTCATGTTCAACTATTGTAATGTGGACGTCAAGTGTTTAATGCATTTATGCTGTAATTGGTAAAATGTATGACCATTTTCTTCTGGAATAAAAACAGCCATTGTAATATGTGGTGTTTTTTTTTGCTCATTATTGTGCTTTAGATGCATAATCATAAATCCAGCTTACTGTCATTTGGGATGTTAATGATGCTTATGTTTTTATTACATTCTCTCCATTTGTCTCTATTACTAGCAAAACAAATGTGTAGTGTGTTTAGTAATGTGTACCACATATTTATGGGTGAATCATTGAATCTTTCATTTAAAATAAAAAAAAAAAAAACATTCCCTCATATTCCACTTTCTTGAGATTTTACCTGAGACCTGCCTAATTTATACCTGTTGTTTGTCAACGCTTTTGTTTTTTAAAAAAAATAAAATAAAAATAAATGTGTATATGTGTGTATGTATATATATATATATATATATATATATATATATATGTGTATATATATATATATATATATATATGTGTATATATATATATATATATATATATATATATATATATATTATATATATTACATTGAGACGGAAACATATATATTTTGTAGTTGTTTTTCAAGATTGTTGTAAATTTAGAAGCTCATAGTGATCATTCAGATTTACTTTCACTAGCCCCAGTGATAAGTACCCTTATATACTTCCAAAGGGCCCTATAACCTTCCAAAGGGCCGTACATAACTCTTAATCTCAGTAGTAAGTTAGCGCAATACATTTAGTAAAATAAACATCTACATGTAATAATATACCAGGAGGCATTTTAATGAAGTGTTGCAATCTGTACCAAGATAATCTAACAATAATACAGGCAGGAGCTGGGGGTTGCAGGTAAAAAGCTCACCGGGCTTTCTGTTGCCCATCACTGTACTAGACAGATAAACATTAATTATTTGTTCCTCTGTTCCTCTGCGCTACTGTAGTGTGTAGTTTGCATAAAGTTAGTAAATAGGCCATTTTGAATGTGAATAGATTATCTTGTTTTATCTTTAATTGATAGAACTGCAACATTATGTATCAAAGGCTTTCAGTGTATATAGTTTTTAATGAAACGTTAGATTTCATACTAAATTTACATTCTGTTAGGGTTCTTACACAGAAATAGAGACAAGAAAGTTCTGGTATTGGATGCTCTATTATAATTCATGATCCTTATACCTCTTCTTTTTATGCATTGTTGTCACTGCTGTAGATAGAATGTATTACTACTGGTGAACTTGTCTTAAGGCTGAATACAGAACGCTATGTAACTCTTCTGTGATATTGATTAAACCATTGTGTGGTGATTACAAGTCTTCTGCACTAATCTTGACAGTGTGTAATGTTCCGTTATGGATTTTGTTAATGTACAAAGTTCATGGACAGTTTGTACCATCATCCATGCAGGACCATATTTATACTGTATACTTAGAAACCAAAAATAGCAAACAATTCTAAGTGACACGAATTGAGACACCGTGGAGACAACCTAAGTATAGATCACAACTGTGGTTAACACATAAGGGCAGACGATTATTAAAGGGATTTGATTGGTTTGCTTGTTTTGTTTGTTTTTTAACCCATACAAGTATATGCTTTAATACTAGAGAAAGCAGGAGACTGTTCAAAAAAGGTGCACTAGATATCCCATAGAATTTTAGATATCAAGAAACGTCCTGTAATAAAACTTAACTTTTAGTAATGTTATTAAATCTTAAAAAATATTAACCTGCAAAATATTAAAAACAAGTTGTGCAAGTGGAAAAAACATATACATGTGGATTAAAATAGCTGTGTGCACTGAATCCAATCTTCTGGATTTATATAAAGGTATATATCAGGTTCTTTATTTTCAGGGATAGATTTCCCTTGAGTATATCCCAATTAATGGGCTATTTGCCAGTTATTATTCCAAAACAAGAATCACTGACAGGTGCAGAGCAGATATATATTAGCTAGAATATTGTAACTGACCCATCCCCAGATGCATAAATGGTATTGTAGCACCTATAACATTATGCAAACATATAGGGGCATATTCAATTATTATTATTATTATTATCATTTATTTGTTAGGCGCCACAAGGTTTCCGCAGTGCTATACATAATACAAACAGGAGACCATACAGGGTGACATAGTACAGAGCAATAAACACAAAGTACCAATACTTCAGAACTCCAGGCAGACATATGAGCGAAGATGGAGTAGAAGAACAGGTATGGAGACAGGAGGGGAGAGGGGCCCTGCTCATACGAGCTCACATCCTAAGGGAGGGTGGACAAACAGGCACAGGAGGGAGCCATTAAAGTAAGGGAGAGAAAGGCAAGGCTGGTGGAGAGAGGGGAGAACGAGAGAAGGATGTTTGCGAAGGTGCAACAAGGTAAGGGTTAAGTGGATTGCTGGTAGGCTCTGAGGAACAGGTGAGTTTTGAGTGCCCGTTTGAAGGAGGACAGACTGGGTAAGAGACTGATGGAGCGAGGGAGGTCGTTCCAGTGGAGGGGAGCAGCTCGGGAGAAGTCTTGGATTCTGGAGTGGGAAGAGGTGATCAGAGTGGAGGAGAGGCGACGGTCATTGGCCGAGCGCAGGGGGCTGGCAGGGGTGTGAATGGTGAGGAGGTTGGAGATATAGGGGGCAGTAGACTGGGAGAGGGCTTTGTAAGTGGTGGTGAGGAGCTTGAAAAGGATCCTGTAGGGGAAGGGGAGCCAGTGTAAGGCATGGCAGAGAGGGGAGGCAGAGGAGGAGCGGCGTGAGAGAAAGATGAGTCAGGCAGCCGCATTGAGAACAGAGCGAAGGGGGGCGAGGTGGGAGAGGGGGAGGCCAGTAAGGAGAAGGTTGCAGTAGTCGAGGCGGGAGATGATGAGAGCGTGTATGATGGTTTTGGTGGCATCTTGTGAGAGGAAGGGCCGGATGCGGGCAATGTTACGCAGCTGGAAGCGGCAGGTTTGGGCTAGAGATTGGATGTGGGGGATAAAGGAGAGAGAGGAGTCAAGGGTGACACCTAGGCAACGGAGCTGGGTGACAGAGGAGATGGTTGAATTATTAACCACGATAGAGAGGTTGTGGTGAGAGGGGAGCCTGGGGGGAGGGAAGACAATTAGTTCAGTTTTAGAGATATTAATTTTGAGAAAGCGTGAGGACATCCAGGAGGAGATGGCAGAGAGGCAGTCAGATACACGAGAGATGAGAGTGGGAGAGAGATCAGGGGAAGATACGTAGAGCTGAATGTCGTCAGCATAGAGGTGATACTGAAGACCGTAGGAGGAGATGAGAGTCCCGAGGTGAGGAAGTGTAGAGCGAGAATAGTAGGGGGCCGAGAACAGAGCCCTGGGGGACTCCAACCGGGAGAGGGGAGGGGGTGGAGGCAGATGTGGAGACAGAGAAGGTGCGGTTGGCGAGATAAGAGCAGAACCAGGCATGGACAGAACCAGAGAGGCCAAGAGAGAGAAGAGTTTGCAGAAGGAGGGGGTGATCCACAGTGTCAAAGGCCGCAGAGAGGTCGAGGAGGATGAGTATGGAGAAGTGACCCCTGGATTTGGCTGAGAGGAGGTCGTTGGTGACTTTGGCCAGGGCGGTTTCGGTAGAGTGGAGGGGGCGGTAGCCAGATTGGAGAGGGTCCAGGAGGGAATTGTCTGAGAGGTAATTGGTGAGACGACAGCAGACTATCCGCTCAAGTAATTTGGAGGCGTAGGGGAGAAGTGAGATGGGGCGATAATTGGCGAGGGAGGTGGGGTCAAGATTGGGTTTTTTGAGGAGAGGAGAGATGAGAGCATGTTTGAATGAGGAGGGTACAACACCTGAGGCGAGTGATATGTTGAATAGGTGTGCAAGGTAGGTGCAGACAGTAGGTGAGAGAGAGCGAAGGAGGTTAGAGGGGATGGGATCAAGCGGACAGGTGGAGGGTGGAGAGGAAAGAATAAGGGAGCAAACTTCATTGCCAGATGTGGGGTGGAAGGAGCACCAGAGATGCGTGTTGGATGGGGGTGGAGCAATAAGGGCAGGGGGAGAAGGGGAGGAAGAAAAGATGTTAAGTCTGATGGCCTCAATTTTGGAAGAGAAAAAAGTGGCGAAGTCAGCAGCGGAGAGGGAAAGTGGGACTGGAGGAGGGGGGGGGGGGGAGAAAGGGAGAAATTGACGGCGGGATCGCCGAAAATCCCGCACTTGAAAAATATTACCATTAATACGGTAATCCTGCGCGTAAATACCGTTAATACGGTAATTTACTCGCTGGATTTCAGCTCGCAGCTCAGGGAGCCGCGAGCTGAAATCCAGTGAGATATTACCGTATTAACGGTAATATCTTTCGAGTGCGGGATTTTCTGCGATCCCGCCGTCAATTGAATACCCCCCTTAGAGTCTATAGGGGATGAATTGCTGTCCGCCTCATAAATTACTCACTCTGGGTTTAATGGAGCTTGTAACCTGCAGGAAGCAGCCTCTTCTGGAATGAGGAGATCTAGGTATGATAGGCTATGATACCATTGGCCAGTCTTCAAAGTCTGTGGTCAGTGACTTGCTGCCTGTCTACTAAATGATCCGTGTTAACTCTGTATTTAGTGGAGCTATTCTGCATAAACATCCCCCTCTGTAATATACTGTCTTTTCTGTCATTCTGAAAGCTTTGAAAAGACAGTATTTAAGAACTGTCAAATCATTCTGTCGGCTTGTCTTTTAATAAGCACTACCTAGCGAAACGCGCGTCGACAGAAGGCCCAGTGAACTCCTCTTATATTATAGAGGTTGGATTCAGTGCACCCAGCTATTTTAATTGACATGTATATGTTTTTTCACCTGCACAATTTGATTTTTAATAATTTGCAGGTTAATCCTTTTTAAGATTTAATAATATTAATAAAAGTTTTATTACAGAAAGTTCTTTGATATCTAAATTTCTATGGGATATCTAGTGCACCTTTTTTGAACAGTCTCCTGCTTTCTCTAGCATTATGTTATATTTGGGTTCAAGGTTGCACCCCAGATACCAGTTAAGAGGATAGAGGATAAATTTCCTAAATTATTTATATTGACTGGGTATTGATTTTCCCCAAGTGGTGCAACAGAACAATTTTCCTCTTTCTTACAAGTATATGCTTTGTAAGACTTCTTGCAACAATATAAAATGATTCTCCCAAATATGTAAAGGAAACAATTATGCTTCCATATGATCACTCTTCTATCAAAACTATACACATTTCTAAATGAGGGATCACTGAAAACGGATTACACGAGTAGACCAATTTGTATATCATTTTATTTGATAACTTTATGCTGTCTAGCACTCTGTTTTCTGTTTTATATGATCAGACTGTGTGATATTATTACATATGGGCATTTAAGTACAAATATCCAGATAAAATATGGATCTGTGTGTATGGCCTAAAATATTAAATATATGTATGGTAAAAATAGTCATTGCAAGACATTATTTAATGGTAAATATTCGTGTGTGTTGTTTTTTTTTTTTTACATCTTTTAACTGTTATTTGTAAACGTTTTTCATGTTTGGGGATGACTTGAATCCAGCTTCCCATCTATACTCTTTGCCAGAGAATAACAGTAGTGTGGTTGGGGGGAGGGGATTATTTATATATGAAACATTGTACCTTTGTATTAAGGCTGTTATCTACAACAGCTTTGCTGTTTTGAGCTACATGACTCACCAAGTCCCTTTCCTCCTGTGTATTTCAGGTGTCGGATACGTCTGTGGAAGCCTTTGCTGAACACTGTCCAGAGCTGCAATATGTTGGTTTCATGGGCTGCTCCGTTACTTCTAAAGGAGTCATACGTCTTACAAATGTAAGTAGGCCAAGTCATAAGTCTAACTCTATAATAATTATTTCAATTTATGTGGTTACCTTGCACATACTAGTTCATGGGTCGAGTGGGGACGGTCTTAGGCTGATAACAGCTCTGGTGAGGACAGTCCGCAGATTCAGGATCCGTTGGATATACCTTGCTAGATAATGTATCTAACCAGTAGTAACCTTAAGAATTCAACTTGTTTTACAAATTAAAATATTGCTTTATAATTTAGAACTGTTTAATTCATCTGAATGAGCCTTAGAAAAAGGATTTGGGCAAGAAAAAGATACATGCAGAGAACCAAGCAAGTTGTCTTTAATGAAATGATTCCGAACCTTTTGTTCATTTTTCCTACTAAAGTAACTTAGTGTGGAATGGGCGTTTTGTTAACTGGAGTCCATGGCTAGTTTGAAAAATTATTTTTGGTCTTGACAGGCTCTGGTAGGTTTCAGTGGTTTTAAAAAAATATATTGGTTTTGCACATTTGACATTTATTAATTGTTTTGCTAATTTTTTTTTCAAAATAATCAGCCAGCATTACATTTAGACGCCCGGTCCATTGTCTGTGTAAAATTTTTCGTAGTGCAAAAAAATGTGCAGTGCATATGCCATAGGCGTATCCCTGACTTGCGCCTCCTTATGCTTAGAGAGGTGGAACAAGGGAGGAGAGGGCTTGATTTTGTAGGCCAAGTGCAGTAAGGGCGTGGTCATGTAATTACTCCCTACACAAAGGTGGACACAGCCGCAGATACACCTGTCAGGTGGTGTATCTGTTCTATCTTTCTGCTTTTGTATGAAACAAGGTGCATCCATGGCGGGTTAAAGTTAACTTCACTTTGTCGCACCCAAGATAGATATATATAATATAAATTTCCATAGACTAAAAACCTTACGGTTTAACATGTCCGATTAAGGTTTCTTACGCTTACACACCATCTAAAATGTATGAAAACGATTGAAACTTTTCCACTTAAACTCGAAAAAGCAATGAAATTACGACGATTAAGGCAGAAACCTTAATGGATGTGTTCCTTGCGCAATACAGACATGGTATGCCATCACATCCTGGGGTTAGCTACAGATTCAGGACTATTATGGAGTAAGATTGCTGTCACTCATGAGATGGTGGAGCTGCTAATTCACAGTGTGTTTACTGATTTGTGTGTCCACTGGAATACACAGATCATGGTCCCCACAGCCACCCCCCTTAGTCCTGATTTATGGATGGTAATTTATATAAGTGTGTAGGCAAATTTGGAGCTAGAGCCTGGTTTGTGAATGTACGGAGATTTCACTGAACAGAACCCCAAATTGAGGATTTAGTATTTACTAGTGCATAACTAAAGTTTGAGCATCAGCATCCGCACGGAGGGATTAAGCTTTGAAATAAGAGCAGTGCCAGGGCCAATAATGATACAATGTGCCCCCACTCAGACCCAAAACACTAACACTAACATCTACAGCCAACAAATATCTCTAATTTGTCTGCAGTTTACAAAAGAAAATCGTTATGCGGGGCAAAACACAGCCATATTTGTGCTCCCAAGTGAAGCCACATATACTACACCCAGCACAAGCCTCTATCTGACATGCGCAACGTTATGAACTTTTCTGAAATCCCCTATCTTTAAAATGGGGCAAATTTTACCAAATTGTAAAAAAGCTGTAACTTTCTCAAAATTTTAAACCTCAAAGGCACTCCTCAGCCATAATTGTTTTCATACAAAACAAACTCCAAGGGCCAGATTTACTAAGCTGTGGGTTTGAAAAAGTGGGGATGTTGATTATAGCAACCAATCAGATTCTAGCTGTCATTTTGTAGAAAGTACTAAATAAATGAAAGCTAGAATCTGATTGGTTGCTATAGGCAACATCCCCACTTTTCAAACCCACAGCTTAGTAAATCTAGCCCCAAGTCTTTAAACCTCCTATACACTGAGTCACGCTCTCCCCAAAACACCAGAAAAACAGTGACTTTTGCAAGACAGGAAGTGGAAAAAAATTTTCGAGATTTTGAACTTTTGATTATTCCTAATTTGTCATTTTATATTCTTTTTTTCTGAAATTTGGCATGCGGCACCTATGCCAAATTTCAGCTTAATAGCTTTACAACTTTTTAAAATGTAGCCCCTCAAACACCATGCCCCCCCCCCCCCTCTCACAGATTTAACATTGCGGAATGTCGTTCATTAGATGTAACCTTAATATAAGAGTTCTAATGTTGGGGCAAAAATAATACGGAACAATGTGCTATCTTGTTAACTAACATTTCGAGTGTAGATACTACTTGAGGCTGTACTCCCAACAAGAACCTTGGAGGAAGGGTTAACATACAGGGCCTTAATTACAGAAAGATTGTCGTCTATTCCAAATCTGCACAGTGTTGAAAACATAGTCAAAGAATTCAGGCAAGTGTCTTCTCAGTGTCTAAGTGTAAGAGAAGAAATGCCTAGTTTGGTGATCTGGAACAAAACCCACTTGACCATTATGTATCAGTTCAGGTAATACCTTTTTGCAAATAACTTAACATTATTATATAATAGAGAAATTGGCCTGCCGAACTTATAAGATTTTGGATGCTTGCTTCTTTCTTGTATTCCAGCAATTGAGTACTCTAGCACCCTGGATGAAAAGGGCTTTCCTTTAAGAGCAGCATTAAAAAAGTTGTAAAGATGAGAGAGAAGTATATGTTTTATATTAGGTACACCTGGGATTTCCACTAACTTCTGGGCTTTTATTGTCAGGGCACATTTGGTATAACTTTGATATGTGGATCTCTCCAGTACATATTATATGAAATGTGACCATATCATTTTCTACCTAATTTATTTATAGCGAAGTATGGAAAAAAACACAGTTCTTGCAATTGAAAGCTGACTCTTGCTATATCAGCTCATCATTTATCAATGTATAGAGAATGTTGCATAGACCATAGTCTGATGGTGAAGGTGAGTCTTGTGTTGTCAGAGACAAGTGGGACTAGGTGTGTGCTTACTTTTATAAACAAGAGTGCAAGCTTTCATCTAGCTGCTTACTTAATAATTTCATTAGCCAATATGGCCATTTTACACCGAACTGACACACAATCATTCTGTATGCACCTATTATAATCATATCTGTATAGTCAAATTGTGATCAAGTTTGTTAAAGCAGGTCTGATAATCTATAAACTTAGTGACTGCACAGCTATGCGTGTGTGTGTCGTGATTGGTCAACTACACTGCATAGTTCATGCTGTCTGATGAACATTAGGTCCAAATTGACAACTGGCAATTTGTACTTTACATTCTTATAGAGCAAGGGTTGAAGGATAACTTGTACTTGGTGAAATACAGTTTAGCAACCAAAAAAAAAACATGTTTTACCATATATACTTCTATTGACTATCCATTTATTTATTAATTTTACAACATCCTAATTACAAATATATTTACAACAAAAAATGCATTGATTTAGTTTTGTCTCCTTCGTTTGTTTCTTTTTTTTATTTGAAGCTTAAAAAACTTTCCAGCCTTGACTTGCGTCACATCAATGAATTGGACAATGAGACTGTGATGGAGATTGTGAAGAAGTGTCGGAATCTGACGTCTCTGAATCTCTGCCTGAACAGGAATATTGATGACAGGTAACCCATACAATACATATCATTAATTCAATATAATTTTTTTTTGTCTGAGACCCACAGATGGTTAAACCAAGTTTTATTAATGACACCCCCTACATGTTTGTTATATTTTCTTACAATATTGCATTCATTGTTATAACTCTTGTGTTGCCTTAATGTTGCTGCAACCAGAGAGCACAATTATAACACAGCAAATTAATATTTATCTATTCCTTGATTGTGAAATCCATTTGCAACTCATGGATTTACAAAATAACAAGCTCACATTCTAGTAATTACTCAAGGGGGTAATTGTAAGCAGCCATGTGTTGAACAGAGCAGCATTAGCATTGACATATCATACTTTAAAACACATCTAATGCTCATATGTATCTCTTGTCTTTTTTTCTTACTGTTTTTGGCATGAAATCAGTCCTTGTTGTGGATAAGGCTGCAGATAATTAAATTATTTGTTTGGTCATTTTATTTGTTGCAACAATTGACTGCTTTATTACCTGCTCGTCAATTTCCCCATAAGGCACCATGGGAGGTGATTTTTACAGCTTTAAATTTGTCTTTTTTCTTCGTTAATTAAGCCCTTGAGTGCTAGGGACGAGTAGGACTCATCCTCTACATGATCCCCTAAAGTGCTAAGGACTAATCCCACTCGTTCCCTCTAAGTGGCTAAGAGAGCTCACAAACCACTACATAGTGTGATCTGTGTTTTCTTTTCTAATGCCGAAGGTAAGGAAACTCTGTACATCCTGTTTCAGCAATTGAGCAATGCAAAGCCTCTATCACCCTATCCCTGGATTTTTGAAACCCTGGTGGTACCTAGTTTGAGAGAGGCTAGTCCCATGTTTATTTCCTGCTGGATCAACAAGCAATAAATAAAGATGTGTTGAGCTCAAACAGGCTCAGCGCAGGGGTAAGAAAGCACTCAAGGGGTTAAGTTTTTGTTGTGAGTTAATAGAAGTAACACAAACCATCAGTACAACCATGTTAAACAACAGGGATATGAAGACCACATGGAAAAAAATGTAACCTTGTGTGTAAATCTAGGGGTGAGAGCAAGTTCTGGTTGTGCATTAAACATAAATGTCAAATGAAGACATCAGTGTTGAATGCAGTATTTACATACATGGCAGTAATGCAGGTTCACATTCAGAGGCAGTCCATGTAGCTGGATAGCAGGCATAGGGCAACGAAGATACCACAATTATATCTAATGTATATAGAGATCATTCCCATATTGGTTCATATCTGTTAGGGTACCCTATGTGGATGTGAATGCCGCCATTCAGCTTTGGAACAATAATATGTATACAGTTTTGAAGCGGGCATGTCACCTCTGTGCCAGGTCATATTTTTGTTAAGTACCGGCTTTTAATAGCCTGCAGCACACAAAATCCACTCTGGTGATTGACATCAAAATGTTCATTGTTTTTCTATTCCCTCTAATACTCCTTTAAAGGTTTCACTCATTGGTTCATATATGCAGTAAATTTGGCATTATTCTACCATTGATTGATATTGTGCTCTCAGCCATTTATGTATATGTCAATCTTAGATTCACGTCAGTTAATTATTGGTGGTTTCAATTTATAGATTGAAATAGAACAGCAAAATATGTGTTTGTGTGTTTATATAATATGCACTTTAAAACAAGCCAAAGACAAATTATAAGGATTGGCGTCACCTAAATTAATTTTGGAAAATGTTTTCTGATGGCCTCATATATGCCTGTAATTGTAACTGTGAAATCTGTAGCTTGTGTGGTACCAGCTATAATTCTTATGTGCGCAGTATGCTTTGTATGATTGTGTCTGACTGTTTGTGCTTTCCTTAGGCGGATGATGTAAACCATTTGCCTTACATTAGTATCCCTTATATGATTGTTTTCAGACCTTAACAAATGTGTCTAAAATCTTGGAACCCTCTGTTCATATTTGGGGCCACAGCTTGGAATACACAGTCCAATCTGGTGATTAATATTGAAACCTGAACCCAGTCTAGTGGCTACTATGCCAATACTGCACCTGTTCTGATGACTTGTATAAAAACCCAACCTCTCCGCATGACTGGTACATTAAAGTGCAAGTAAAGCCACTAAGCATGGCAAAAAATGCAGCACTGGGAACAAACATGCACTTCTTGTTACTTGGTTGTCCCAGTCACTCTGTCTTACACACAAAACCGAGATCGTTAGAAGTCTGGACCCCAGTCACCCTACTCCTGTAGGCACACCAGGTGGGCAGACTCATGAGCAGCTTCCGTTAGAACAGGATGTTCAGGCAAAGATGCGGTTAAGACGCAGGGCCCGTAATCCCTACGCACGTCGGAGCCGGTAGGGGACAGACGCAACCTGTATGGTGTCAAACTGTAATATGCATGTACCATAAACTAAGTCAGATTTTATACACATTTAAAAAGAATACTACTCTAATATGTTTCTATGTTTGCAATGTTATGAAGTATGTCAATGAATATAAATGTAGCACACACATTGAGACAAATAACAGTGGTTATAGACCTTCTGGGGAGAAGGTTTGCAGGCACTGGGTCAAAGACACAGATTTTGGGCAGTATGAAACAATACCTCCATGCAGGCCAAATTCTTATCCTAAATGTTGTCCCTTTTGAGTTCCATGGTGCTTCTCCTCGGATACCTGAACTCAGAGAAACTTTGTGAACCCTTGCTTCCTGAATTAAGATATTAAGCCAACAGTAGAATGCAGGCTATGGTTCAAATCCGGTTTCTGTCTGTCATTGTGCTCTCTGCAGTGCGTTTCGTCCAATAGAGAGGACTTCCTCAAGGAACCTCCATTAAGTTTAACATTCTTGAGTATGAACTGACGTTAAATATATTGTTAATCATTTTTAACCAGGTACATCCTGATTTGTTTTCTTATACTAAAAGAGTCCATGTAAACTAGAGTTAGTGTAATATAAATTAATAGCTGTTATTACTAGGTCCAGTTCACATGCTGGGTGGCACGAGATATTTGAAGGTTTTCCTACCCTTTACTGGGACTGAATCTTTTTTGTTTTCTGTACTCTTTTTCCCTTGGTGATTTCATCAAATCGTTCGGTTTCCAGTATCATCTGTATGCCAATGACATCCAGATCTACATCTCCTCTCCTGACCTCCCTCATGCCTCCAGTTGCTATCTCTTCTTAAGTGTCCCTCTGCTTCCTTAAACTGAATATATCTAAAACTGCACTGATTGTATTCCCATCACCCATACCACCTCTATTCAGCGACAAAATCACATTTTCCTGTTTACCAACTGTGGTGTCTTGGAGTTGTCTTTGACTCCTCCCTCTCTTTCATGCCCAACATACCATCCCTCTCCCAATCTGTGTTTTCCACCTTCAAAACATTTCCATGATTAGATCCTTTTCCACCCAGGAAGCAACAAAGACCCTCTTTTTCACTGGTCTCCCTTCCTCTCGCCTCTCCCCACTCCAATCCATCCTCAACAGTGCTTGCCCATCTAATTTTTCTTCATCTGCCCCCCGTCTCTGTCAGTCTCTTTACTGGCTCCGTCTCCAGTACAGAGTCCAGTTCAAAAATCTTACACTACCCTATAAAGCCGTAAACCAGTCTCCCCCCCCTCCCCCCCCCCCCCTGCATTCCCAACCTCATCAACCTCCACACTTTATCCTGCCCTGTTCATTATGTCAATGACTACAGCTTCTCCTCACTCATTACTTCCTTGCACGCTCGCCTCCAAGACTTCTCCTGTGCTGCTCCCCTACTCTTAATCTCACTTTTTCTGTTAAACGGTCTTTCTGCCTCTCTAACTCTTAAAGTGGGCTCTTAAAACCCATTTCTTTGCCAAAGCCTGTCAGCTATCCTCATAAATCACCACTACTCCCCTTGTATCACCCACTCTGTCTCACGCCCTTTCTTCCCCCGTGTCCACCTTTTTCCAATATCGTTACCAAAAGCGTATCAGTCCCTTCCCTCCTTTCCTCTGTCACTCGGTACACGTTCAGCTTGTGATGTTTTACACCATTTTATTTTCCCCTCTCCCCATGCCTCATGTTTTAGTGAGAGGTTAACCACTCCTATTTTCTCAGTTCTGGTTATGCTACACCTTGCAAAAATATTGTTCTGCCTATTTTTTAGTACGTTGCATGCATTGTTGTTGTATTGATTTTTGCCTTTGTCCTGTTTTGCCATATAATGTCTTATGCTATATTGTTTTATACAGCGCTGCGGACCCCTGACCCCTTTTGTAAATAAAAGAATAAAACATCGTGGATAAAAAAAAAAATTATTATTAGTTTTTTTTTGTTTTTTTTTTTTTATATGTGGCGATTTCAAGGTCCCAGAGTCCTGTCCCACAGTACTTATTCAGTGTGCCAAGTGTGAGTTGTTAGGAATCTCCAACAGGACGTGCTTCCTACATCTCCAGTAAGGAATACATGTAATAGTAAGCGTCTGGGTTATTCTGAAAGACTCACCTTTGCTACTTGCTATTTTGCCTGTTGTTATGTGAATGGATGTAAAAAACATGCACTTGTATAGACACATATTAAACCATTCTCTGTTTTGCTAGCTGTTTAGTGGACCTTTTCCTTTAAGCAATCTTTCGTTTTTCCAAGTTCTCCTTTTTCCGTCTTGCGTGAACCTGACACCTTTTATGACATATTTTCTAGATTGTCTTTATTTTACAGTATGTTTACTAGGCCATATCTCTGCAGGGATTGACGTTCTTTTAAATTAAACATGTCAACTGGAGCCATGCATCTTTTAGTTTTGCTGCCATTGCATGAGGCTGTGCAGTCTTTTTTTTTTTCCCCTTAAGACGTCTCTAGAGTGTTTTATTTTCTTAAACACAGCAGCTATTTCTATGCTGCTTAAGCATTCGTTCTCTTTCATGTTTTTGTCTCTCTTGTGAGGTTTTTCTTATTGTGTTAAATTTCATTTTCCATTTCTTTGCCCAGCTCTGCGTTCTGTCAGTTTGTCACTAAGCTGTATGCCCCCTCTATAAACACATTTGGAAAAATAAATACAAAACTTTTCCCTGAGCAGTTGAGCAATACTCAACCTCTAAGGCACATCCTGTGGTGCTACACTGTGATTTCAGCATCACTTATGACTTCTCAGCTTAACAGAGTGACTATTTGTTTGCTGTATATTCCGTCCTATTTTAGGGGGTAGTGTTTACATGTATTATTTCTCTATGATGTGAACGGTGCTTTCTTTCTCTTTCTCTCTGCACGTGGGCGAAGTTACTAACGTGAACTGAAATGAGAAATTTAAGTGTTTTTTAACGTGTAGCATCTATATAATTTTTTTGCATTTTATTAAATGTAACATTCATCTCTGTACCAATCCTGCAAAGTCAGAGGTGTCTGCACTGAAACAAAAGATTGCGCAATTTTATTCCACAAACTTTTGATTTGCAGAAATCTTCAGTTTATAAATCCAGCCCTGTCTCTTGCTTGAGCATAATTTAAACTTTACCAGACTAATCACATGTCTCAAATTCCCTTGTAAATGTCATTGCAGTTTACCTACAGTTGTTCCTTTTGTAATAGGACAAAATTACAAAAAAAACATTTTCTTTGATGTTAGAAAATATGACAGATCCGCAGTCCCACCTTGCGACCATCGTTTTACTGCTGTGCCACGACGTCACCCTGTTAGAGGAGCACTCTGCTCGACATGACGTTCTAATTTAAACATTGACATGCTGCTCTAAGTGAATTCCTGTCTGTAGCGACAGTGTCTAGTGCAGCTCTCAGATGGTTGAATTGATCATGTAAATAATGTCAAATTAGCAGGTCTGTAGATCCATATTTTAAAGTAAATACCTTGTTTTCACTTAGATACATTTTACCTAAAAAATAGACCTAGGAGACTAGTTACTATCCTCTTTAGTGAAATTATACATAATTGGGCCTAATTAGGTACCAATTATGGACAATTAAATGTAATTATAACAAGCCCTTGCTAAAAAGTAACACTAGATTGCTCTGCCTAGTCTGCTGTAGTTATGATTTGTCAGTGTGTCTGTTTTCTAGCTGTGTAGGGGAAGTAAAAGCCTGCATCATGCACAGGTTTATGGTATGTTCTAATAAACTTTATCTTTTGTAGTCTGGATAGAGCTGTTTTATTAGGGTAGAAGTTAGGTTAAGCCTCCTGCAAGGTGACTGCTGGATCAGCAGACTTGTGTAATTTCAGACTCCTGATTGTCGGCCATACTGCACAGCTCATTTGCCAGTCTCACTGCATATAACACATTGTTAAGAGCCAGCGCAGAAGGTTTGGAGATACACACAGTAAGAACAGGCCTTAGGGCGAGATGTAAAACTTATGAACCTCCATATTTTAGCCATATCTTATGGTAGGTACTATATGCAGAGCTAGATATTTGCAAGGTATAACACACTGAGCCATGTGTCTCTCTCTCTCTCCTCCGTTCTCAGTCAGCTGATTGTTTGCACTATTTCCTTCCTTGCGCTGAATTCCAGCTTCCAGTTATAGTTCGTTGTTGGATAGGAACCCAAGCAGCTGCCAGCCCCTGAACAAGCAGTCTGATAGTTGTATTGAACATGAATATGGCTGGGACTGCAGAGAGGAGGATTGTTAGCTATAGGATCTATGGTAGATTACTACTATGTTGAGTGTCACTTAAAAAAAATCCAACACCACTTCCTCCTTGCCCCTTGGCTTGTGGCCCCAGGCAGCTGTACAGTTTGCCCCCATCCTGAGAACTGATCATCAATTAAGTGTAATGGCTTACGTGGCATCTTCTTAGCAGAGTAAATAAATTTAATATAATCACCTATCTTCTTATCTAATTTATATAACTGTTTTCATTATTTCTAATGGATTTACACTATTAACTTGTATTTTACATTTAGATGGAGTGTATAGGCACTGTGGGGAATATTTTATGTGAAGACCTAGAAGATCCATATGGGATGACCTGGTGCTACCAGGTGCGACTAAGATCAGGGCACCTTTGTATTCATCATCATTTGTTTATATAGCACCAACAATTCCGCAGCGCTGTACAAATAATATTTCTCATTCACATCAGTCCTTGCCCCAATTGAGCTTATAGTCTAAAATTCATACACATACTAGGATTAATTTGGTCAAATTGCCAATTAGCCTACTAGTATGTCTTTGGAGTGTGGGATGAAATGAGAGCACTCGCACCACCACAGTGAGAACATACAAACTCAATACAGAAAAGGTCCTGTTCAGCAATACAACTCATGACCACAGTAAGTGCTAACCACCGGGCCACTCTGTTGTCTTTTAATAGGCAGACAAAGAACAACCCAAAGCCAGTCAGCTTATTAAAATATATTCACAGCAGCACAAATCATGTGAGAGAGGGTATGCAGACAAGAAATAACTCACAGACTGAGCGTTACATAGTGGAAGGAGCAGGTCCCTCAGTGGAACAAAGTAGTTATGGAACACTTGTGGAAAACTGATGTGGGACGTATGTTGTGGTAACACCACAGAACAGTTACCATATGTCCATCTTGTTATACAGTATCTTAATTTAAAAACATTTAGAAACAGAGAAGTGACTGCCCCCCCCTCCCTCTTCTCACAGCTTAAACAGTGACGGCCCTAGGACCACCGGCATTCTTCCAGGCCTTCTCCTGCCGCCCCCAGCTTCTTCCAGGCCTTCTCCTGCCACCCCCAGCTTCTTCCAGGCCTTCTCCTGCCGCCCCCAGCTTCTTCCAGGCCTTCTCCTGCCGCCCCCAGCTTCTTCCAGGCCTTCTCCTGCCGCCCCTAGCTTCTTCCAGGCCTTCTCCTGCCGCCCCCAGCTTCTTCCAGGCCTTCTCCTGCCGCCCCCAGCTTCTTCCAGGCCTTCTCCTGCCGCCCCCAGCTTCTTCCAGGCCTTCTCCTGCCGCCCCCAGCTTCTTCCAGGCCTTCTCCTGCCGCCCCCCGCCTTCTTCCAGGCCTTCTCCTGCCGCCCCCCGCCTTCTTCCAGGCCTTCTCCTGCCGCCCCCCGCCTTCTTCCAGGCCTTCTCCTGCCGCCCCCAGCTTCTTCCAGGCCTTCTCCTGCCGCCCCCAGCTTCTTCCAGGCCTTTTCCTGCCGCCCCCAGTTTCTTCCTGCTCTTTTTGTCAAATTAGTTTGTTACAGCTTTTAGCACTTTTTTAAAGTGCCTGCTGATATGTTATTACAGATTTAAGGGCTATGTACGGCCCTTCTGCAGGTTAAAGAGCCCGCAATGCAGCCCTGAAGTGTATCAGGTTGCCTGGCTTAAAACCACCGATGGTTTGGTTTGAATGCCAGTTTCATAGCGTTCTTAGTGATCATAGACAGATCATGTTGTCAAGGTGTCTGTGTATGTGCAAAGTACTGTGATTTATTTTAAGATGCACATAAATTGCCTAAATGACTATCAATATTATATCGCAGCAGAGGGATAATGTGATACACAGACATCTGGACTCCCAGAGGTGCACACCCTTTTATAGAGCAACACCAGCAATGTCTCCATGCCTGACACTTGGTTAATCTATCGATCTTTATTGACTGTCTGTTTACACCCATGCAATAACAAATGTCAGCACCAAATCTTGAATCGCTTCTTGCAAACAGCACTGTCGTTGCTGTACCTTTTATACCTCTGTAATAATCGCTTTAGGACCTTCTGCACTTGAATGTCAAAAATAATGACTGCAGCAATCAGACACAATTTAGTGTGCTCAATTGAACTATATTTTTTCAGTAACAGCGATTAATTTAGGCGAGACATTCACAGCGATTACAAGCCTTATGCTGCTGAAGAAATGCACAGTAATTCAGCTGTAGGGAATAGATATTAAATACTGCAGGTTAAGGTGCTCTAAACCGCCCCCTAAATTCTGTAGTGAATCCAAATTCATTGTGACTCAATGCTTAGTAATGACCTCCATTTTTTATTTCCGCCTGTCACTTCAAACAATGTATTTAACTTTACAACAATTAAGTATTATGTTGTGTTAATAACATTTTCTTTTTATTATTGTGTTCTCTTAGTGGAGTTTTGACAACATTTTATTTCCATTCATTTTTCAATTTTGTGTCATACTTTGACAAATGGATTTTTAACATATATTTATTTAGTGCATGCTTTTCAACAGCTGTATTTTTGCTGTAAAGAATAAATCAAAGGTTAGTTTTGTTAAAGTAAACTCTAGAGACAACAGGTATAATTAAAACTGGGCCTCTCGTGTTCTGTATAGTAACAGAATATTGAGTGACAGACTATCACAAGTTGGTTTGCTCAGTTTTCAGTGTACATTATTTAATTTACCATTTTAAAATAATTATAAACATATGCAATAAGAGGCCATATCCTTTAATATACAGTGTAACAGCTTCAAATAGTCAATATATAATGAGTGATATAACAAGGGTATTATTATAAAGTGTATAACATTTTATGGAAGTAATCATTTAATTTAATTCTGTGCATTGAATATACCTGTTGTACATGTGAGATTGGCATAATTGAGATTGTGCTGAGTATTGGCACCAAGTGGTGTGTGAACTATTGTAGATTGGGGGAATCTGTGTGATCTGGCTGAATTGGAGGCATGTCCTATTTTCCCTGGTTTGTCACTGATGAATGACAGTATGACATTACTACAAATGTCTGTGTCCCCTCCCCAGCCGTTTGTACCAGCTGATGCTTTACCAGATATTTCACACCGCAATCTAGATGAAATTGCCCACATAATTTAGTCTGATCAATGGACTTGTTTGTTAAGCCAACAATCTGCTCCTAAAGTGAACCTGTCCTTGTACAGCGCTTATTATGTATTGCACAATTAGACAGTAAAATCTGCTGTACTTTACAGCTTTTATTTGCTAATGTTCTATCTTTCACCATTAAAACTTTTTTGTTTTTCAAGCACCCTCTCTCCTCCAACACCCCTCTTTGGAGTTGATATATACACCATGCAGCAACCATCTGTGTCTTATTTGTTACACACTGCTGGCTCGCAAGCATTGTAGCACATACTTTCTGGCAAACTCTGTGGCACAGTAACCAGTGGTCAAAAAGACCATGTGCTGGGTAATACAGCTCCCTGTATGTTTCCAGTAAACCCCAGCGTTCTATCTCTTTATCCTGCTGCTTATCTTAACCACTATGGACTTGCCCCAAGTACCCTGCTCATTCATTGGCTGTAAGCTTTCACTTCCATGAACTTCAGAGGTGCCTGTGGTGTTCTAGCCTATGAGTAAGCAGGTTGATTAGATCTAGAACTAAACGGCTGTCCGGTTACAGAAGTATCCGATTTATATTGGCCACTGAGCCGGGAGACACAACACAGAGGGAGCTTTATTTGAGTGCTGACTAAGTTGATAGCACTGGGCTTTGGAACAAATGCTTTAATCTGGTAACATTTGCACTTGTCAGAGGGACCCTGTTTCTGTGCCCATCAGATATTTGGAAAGCTCACTGTGTAATCTGACAGTATAAGGCTCTGAAATGGAGTCTCCTAAGCCAAATGCTACATACTTAAAGTTATTAAACGGTGGATGTAGTGCTTTCAAATCCTCACAAAAGACCCTCCATCTATTGTGCTTAATTTTTTGGCTCTCTCTCTCCATTTGTCCTTGTCTTTCTGTCTTTGAATACGTCTCAAAATTTCAAGCCCTGCTTGACAGCACTTGTTGAGCGTAAAATAAATATAAAAAGTAGGCCATAATAGTTTTATTTTGCTCCCTCAGGAAAATGAATCACATGAGCATTAATGACGCTATGAGAATGGAGGCTCTTGGCAGCGCCTAAGGACTTAAACTGCTCTGGGGATTATTATTTAGGGAATATGGGAACTAGTAGAGACATAAATAAATGCAATGGAAGCACTATTGTGACCCATTTGCAAAGAGTGTAATTGTAAACTTAACGTAGAATAAAGGGGTCAAGTACCTTACGCAGAAAACTTGTTTGTTTTTCCGAAAGCCTAATTCATCCTGCAGTTACTTTATTCTGATTGATCTGTACACGGCATGTTTGTAACTAATAAACTGTCCCTACAAGAAATCCATTCATTTGAGACTCCTGAACCTGATGAAAGTTTTTTTTTTTATTGTTCTTTTGTTTTTAACGTAAGCAATATATTCATATCAAATGCTCATTATCTATATGATATTCTGTTAAGCATTGGTGCTTTTTATAATGTTCCCTGTTTGAGTTCTCCCAATCCGATGCATATGGATTTTTTTTTTTTAAACGGACAAAGAATTTTAGGTCAAATAGAACATAAATTTCTGGAATGTTTGTAGTCTTTTATGAATTAAAGGAAAATAAATATGGATTGTTATACTCCGTGGTAGAAGTGGAAAATTAGAAGTGGCAGTATGGAAAATGTGAATGAAGTTTGATAGTTTAAAATTAAATTTATAAGCCCCCCACCCCCTTCCCAGCCACCACTTAACATTAAGCTCCGTGGGCCCAAAACCTTAACCTGTAATAACAATAATTACACGCAATAAAACTACACACACAGAATTTAAACAGAGAAAACTTGGCCTACCTTGTCCCTAGCAACTCTCCCGCAATGTTTACCCTTTTCCAACTTTTTAGGGGCAGGATCCTTTGCTCATCGAACACAATGAGGACTCAGCACACTGGTCTCCATAATATTACATGTTCTGTTTTCTTTATTTTCCACCTAGCATAATGTCTTCTAGCCTCTACCTTATATCACTTGCACATGTCTTACTTGTCAGTTTGCATTTTCTCTCTCTCTCCTCTTCTCCTCAGCAGTCTTGCCTGTCTACCCGTTTATCTCCACAATCTTTCATCTGTATGCTCCTCTCACACACCCATTCGCCTTATTTCTGTGTTTCTGGCATCCCTCATGGCTCCTCTAGTTCTCTGCCCACTATATCTTTAAATTTTCTCAGCTAGACCTATGTGCCCTTATATCTTGCTTTCTGCCTGTTACCTCTGTTCCCAAACGTTGTGTCCTCCAGCCGCTTGTGATTTTCAGCTGCGGAATTAGTGACGCTATATAAATAAATGGTGGTGATGATGATGATGATGATGATTTTCATAGTTCCTCTTGCTGCTCCTTGTGTTCTTGCCTACCAGTTTTTCTTAGCTTAGCACTCAGTCTTTTCTGTGTCTCTGCCCTTTGCGTGAGTGAGAATTTGCGGTGAAATATGTGGCAGAGCCTATTACGGTAGCACCGCATCCGGAAATAGGGTGTTCTGTATGTTTAATAGATGTCTGCCTACTGCCATTATATTATTGGATGGGAGGACGTGGCACAGGGATGATTTAATTCAAAATAGGGTCAGTGGAAAGGTGCTGACATGAACATCCGTAGACTTGATGACTATAGCAGTGGAATAAGTGGCGTCATGGCATACCGCCGTATACCGGCCCTCTTCCAGCACTGGTTATACTTACATGCACACAGGCACTGCCTCAATGTAGGTCCTGTCTGACAGATAAATGTGCTGCTTATTGCAGATTCTAGCAGGATATCGAAAAAGGACTTGTGTCAAGCTGCTTAAAGCTCCGTATAAAGTTCTCAGTTTCTTTTCACGCTTCCAGTCCGCTCTGTCTGTATGCTGTACAGGTAATTCAATAAATAATACAGTGACATCTCACACTGAAGCGAAGGCAGCATTTCAGCAGCTGGTGTTGCGTAAAGTATTTTGTACAGTACCTGGGGTGTAATACTCACTGTGAATCCTTCTTCTTCTTGCAATTCTGATTCTAGGCAGTGTTGCTTGTGGGAGCAAAATACATCTGACTATCACACACTGAATAAATCTACTTTTTTTAATGTCATTCTGCGGTCACGGAATTTAGCTGAAATGATAGGCCTATAATTATGAATTTTCATGTGTACAGTTGCATGGAGCTAGATCAGTTGTTTTTTTTTCCATCCAGCTGTCATTTTGTCCTCCAATGTCTTCCAACAAACTCCACAGTCCTGCATCTGCATCTTTACACCCAATATGATGGACAGGAACGTTTAACGGAATGTAATGTGTCGCCCTTCTTTTATTCAACCGGCATCACTTAACTTGTGTGCCTTATCTTTTCAAGCGCAGGACTAATTCTTCTTAATTTCAGACTTTAAAGACGAAAGCCTTCTAGTTTCAAGGTTGCCAGTGTTTTTGTATTTCTAGTGATTTATTTGCAATTTTAGTTTTCTTATTCTGATATGTATTGTGCATTAGCTTTAAGACAAAGACACTCACTTGATTCATATGCTAACAGATATATTTCCCATTTTTTTTTATTACTGCTTTTAATATGAGCAGCTATATAAAAAGTACTTTGATTGTAGCCTAATGTTGTCAGGCCTCTTATAATGTGTGATAAATGAACCCCTGTAAATAGTGAAAATATGAGCATGGTGATTAATTCTGACAATTTTCATGTTAGAAGCTTGAGATGATAAATATCTCCTGTGATTAGTTATTAATTTAGAACAGGGGATTTAGCTTCAACCTAAAGTATTTTATAAATTGTGACATAAAAAATATTTCATAAGATGGGTACACACATTAAAAAATGAGAAATTGCCTGGCATTGAGTAGTAATTAAAAATGGCAGACATGACTCAAATGTGGCTCATCGGGGTTGTCTCGTAACTCTGTAAGAAAAGAGTGATTTGAAATGTGCTGTGTGTGTATATGTATTATACACACACAAGTCCTTAAGTCCAAAGATGCATCTATACTACTAATTGTGTTACATGATGTCAGCAATTATAATATGTTATTAAGTCTATTATAACTAATGAATTTAGCCCAAGGGAAATTAAAAGCTGAGATGTGTGTTTGTAACTTTATTTGTCTCTCTATAAGGGGTTAAAGTGAGCAGGTAAAGTGAACCTTGGGTACACCCATCGCTGTGTCCCTGTAGGCGGTCACTTATGCCGCATTCTGAATTTCCCTGGCTGATGGTGTTCTACCTCTATTCTGCAAGAGAAGTTGTTTGTCTTTGTACCCCTGATGGGTTCGATTTGAGATCCAATACCTTTCGGATTGTTTGCCGTGCTCTTTGTTTGCTACCGGTGCTGGATATTTTCGGCTGGTGGTTTGGGTGCCAACACCAGCTGGATAGAGGTTTGTTTTTTCCCGGAAACATTACGCAGTCCATGGCATATGCATTGGGGGGGCACACATTAGCTTTATCTATGTAATGGCCGAATAAGCCTCCCTTTGAAGAGTCTGCTTTGGTTTTGGTACAGGCATCGTCCTCGGTAGCAATTTGTTGGTTGCTTTCCATCAGCCCAGAAGGCACCCGGGTTCCCGGATGCTTGGGATAAGGACAAGGGATGCCCAAGTTTAAGGATAATTGTGCGCCCGGGTGAAATTGTTCTCTATGTATTGATATCGAGAGGTTAAGCTCCTCACAGTGATATCAGGAGGATTGGTCCTAGCCACACTGCTTATTGTTTCCTCCTCCAACATACAATGTTTTGTATTTGTATAAGCTCCTTTATTTTCTAAACTCTATTTTGTGTCCTTTATTATTAGTGGATTGTCAAGAAGGGATGAGTAAAGAGGGAGACTGACTATTATGCGATAAAATCAACTGTTAAGCATTTTATTGTGTTATTAGTGACGGTGCTTTACAGTGTTTTCTTGACTAGAAGATCTCTTGTAGAATTGTATTACATCAAGCACAATGATTTAATATAGCTGGTGCCGGTGTAGTTGCATGTAACTAGGCATCTGAAAATGAAAATGATGCTTGATGGCGTTATAGTCAGACGTGTTATCCATATATCCCAACAGCCATACCTTGCAAGATACCACTAAACACTGCAACATATTGCAAAACCACACCCCTTTTTGGACACCTGAATCTGTATTGCCCACCAAACTGTGACTATTGGTATTATGGTACCCCAATTATAGTATGCTAGTTAGAGCAATCAAACATAGTCTACAATTGTCTTAAGTTTTATATGCTGAGCCAGGCGGGTTGTTGCTCTCATCTCTATGCCTGAACACAACCTGCCTTGTAGTGCTTTATAGTGTCGCTCATGCCGTTAGCTGATAACCATAAATCCCCTTACTCTCACTAGAGTGCTTGGACTTGATCCATTTCCTCTGGATCCTTTGACAATGGCGTTGTGGCGTGTGTAATGGTGTTTTCATGCCATGGAGCTGCAGTGAATGTGTTCTATACCTGAGTAGTGACAAATTCTGTGGGCTGCACGGTGATGTAGTGATTAGCACTTCTGTCTTACAGCACTGGGGTCATGACTTCGATACCCGACAATGGCCTTATCTGTGAGGAGTTTGTATGTTCTCCCCTTGTTTGCGTGGGTTTCCTCCCACACTCCAAAAACATACTAGTAGGTTAATTGGCTGCTAACAATTGACCCTAGTCTGTGTGTGTGTGTGTGTGTGTGTGTATGTTAGGGAATTTAAACTGTAAGCCCCAATGGGGCAGGAACTGATGTGAGTGAGTTCTCTGTACAGTGCTGCAGAATCAGTGGCGCTATATAAATTGATGATGATGATGATATTCTGAACGTTCTGATGAAAGGATTGTGTGGTTCTGATTGTACCTTAGGAATAGATTTAGGAAACCGTAACTGTAACCATGGGAATAACAGGATTTCTAGTGTCACATTTTTCAAATAAGGACATAGTCTCATCTACCAGCACAACAATAGCAAGAGGACAAGATGGCTTCCTGCCCCCCTGCTCTACATAAAGTTAGAAGTGGGGGAGGGTATTTAAGATCCTTTTGAATACGCATTCACTGACATCCATTTACATCACCAAATAGACGAAAGGCTTTCATGTGTGCTCCATTCTGTCCTGTTATATTCGTGTTATGCTCTGGTAGTGCTTTATAGTGTCGCTCATGCCGTTAGCTGATAACAATAAATCCCCTTACTCTCACTAGAGTGCTTGGACTTGATCCATTTCCTCTGGATCCTTTCACAATGGCGTTGTGGCGTGTGTAATGGTGTTTTCATGCCATGGAGCTGCAGTGAATGTGTTCTATACCTGAGTAGTGACAAATTCTGTGGGCTGCACGGTGGTATAGTGGTTAGCACTTCTGTCTTACAGCACTGGGGTCATGAGTTGGATTCCCGACCATGGCCTTATCTGTGTGGAGTTTGTATGTTCTGGTGGCAGGAAAATGTAATGCGGTTTACCTGTGAAGCACTCTTTACACCAGTGAAAGGCAACTTGTTACACTTCAGGGGCCACATTAGTGGCCCTCCAACCTTCAAGGGGCCTCACCATTATCCTTATTCTTAGTTATAAGTTAAAACAATACATTTACTCAAAGAAAGAGACACTTATCTGTAGTAACATATCAGTGGGCATTTTCAACATGTGATACAAACTATAAGAAACAAATCTGCCACTTGTTGGCCATCACTGCTGTCCATGATGTGCTCTGTCTCCCTGCAGTTGCCCCAAGTGGTAGATTAATGAAATTGCCTGGAATAATTGTACCTACTTGATACACACCAGCGTGTAATAATCTACTTGGCATAATGACAATGACACACAGATGCAACAGGTATCTGTAAGGAAGCTGTTTCTGGGCTTATGAGGGGATCTGTAGGAGTGTTCAGTGCAACTACAGGAAGCGACTGTAATTATGGCCGCATGGTCTTAGCTGGCTGCCGGAATGTCTGGTCTTTACTAGTAGTATAGTGTCTATAAATCAGCCAATCAGATTTCAAAGCTGCATACTCTATAATCTGTTTATCTTAAAATTGTATGTAATGTTTGATTTGAAAAACACTCTGAACAAAATATCTTTTTTTTTTTTTTGGGTACATCGATTAAAGGAGCTTAGCATATGTAGAAATAAGCAGATAAATTAAGCTGCATGCTATACAATTTTGCACTCAACCTGCCAATCACTAAAGGTGATTTCCAATAAGATGCTGTAATTGCCATTTTACATATGCTTTGTTTGTTGTTTTCACATGTAAATATGCTGCAATTGAATGTAAATGCATCCACTGTTCATCAGCAAGGTCTAATTATAACTTTGTTTTAGGAATTGATTAGTTAGCAATGCTTGTGTAATACAATTTGTTTGCAAAGAAAACCCCATGAAAATTAGTCCTGTTGGTGTATAAAACATTGGCTAAAGAGATGTTCTTTTTGTGACAAGTTAAATAGATCCTATAATATGCACAATTAATTTGGTATTAATAAAACATTTGTCCCTTCTTCCACTTAGCAGATTACACGGTTTCATGCCTATTAAAATGTCTTTGACGAAAAACTTGTTTTGTAGCATATTTAGATCACATTCTCCAAATCCTACTAGTTCTCTTTTAATTTCCACTTTCATTTGAACACTTTTGTTAATGTAATGTCTTTTTGCCAGACAAATTAGAGAGCCATTAAATATTTATTTCTGAATCGATTTTTATAGGCAATGCTAAGCTTGAGTACAGCCTCTTACTGACATTCATCATGAACATCCATTTAGGTAATTTATTAAAATACAGAACTTCAGCAATCATTCAAAATGCTTTGCTTTCAGAACAGCAAAGATGAGCCCATTAAATAATGGATTTTAACATTTCTTAATGGTTTTATCTTTTTATGCTTCTTTTATTTAGTTAAACTAAGAAACAACTTTTCCATGTATAACTTGTTTTGCATGACACCAGCCCTTTTCTGCTTAGGAGAGATGTGTGTTTGCCATCCTGTGTCTACCTCCTTTTCCTGATTTGTATAAACTAAGCCACTTAAAGCTATCTGGTCAGACATGGTACATACAGAAATTGTAATAAAGCCAATAATTCACCATCAGGGGCCTGATTCATTAAGGATCTTAAATTAAGAAGTTTCTTATTTAAGTCTCCTGGAGAAAACCATGTTACATTGCAAGGGGTGAAAATTAGTTTTCTGTTGTGCACATAAGTTAAATACTGACTTTTTCATGTAGCACACAAATATCAACAGTGTACAAATAAGCTATCAACTATTTGTGTGCTACATGAAAAAACAGTCAGTATTTAACTTATGTGCAAAACAGAAAACTAATTTTCACCCCTTGCATTGTAACATGGTTTTGTCCAGGAGACTTAAATAAGAAACTACTTAATTTAAGATCCTTAATGAATCAGGCCCCAGATCTTTAATTTGTGAATAAATAATCAAAATACACAACAATTATGGACTTTGATGTATTCAAGCAAATGGAATTAAATGGTCTACTGGCTTTATATTGGTTGATTAGTAAGACATACATGACCACCCCTAAGAGATATTTATTGAGTCAGTTGCACTGATTATATGAAGTGAATCCCAGGACTAAATATACATATTTAGGGTACACTGCAGGGTATAAAGATGTATTTACTGCCTGTTGTCCACAGTTGTTTCTGCTTTCTAACTGCTTGTTTTATTGACATATTTCATTGTCAAAAATTGCAACTCAAGGATCCACCTTTTCAAATTCTATTAAGCTTTTGATTGCCAGAGGGTCTTGCTAAGGATTACCTTGCTGACAGTTACATGGTGTTGTACTTATTGCCATTCACTGCCAGTATGAAGCAATACGCATAGGAGGAATGGCATTGCTGGAAGGAGAATCTAAAAAAGCAGATGTCTCCATCGTATTAAATTGTTTTTTTTTTGTTTTGATTTTTGACTCAATTTTTTTTATTAAATAAAGACGGGTGACAATGAGCATAAAGAAGACAACTGGGACAGAGCAAGCATACAATGTCACGATCCACAATGAAATTGCCGTTCACAAAAAAGCATGGAGGCAATGGTAATCGGGTATTGAGTCAAGCAATAACAGCGTAATTTAAGAGGGAGAAGGTGGGGCAGGGGATCGACTTCTGTGGGGAGCCAGGAAAATTAGGGACCTCACAGGTGGGGGAGTCTCAGAAGCTGTAAGGCACAGGGCCTACAAGCGATAGGCAAAGATGTCTGATGTGAGAAAGGCGACTCAGGGGGGAATTAATGGGGCATACTACAGATAAAGCCAGGGGGGCCAGATATGGTAAAACTTGTCTTCCTTATCTTGCTGGTGGGAAGTGAGTTTTATTTCATGTTAGCAATGACATTGTTTGTTTGTAACCTTTTTCCAAAATCAGCAAGCAATCTTAAGGTCAGCAACAGACAGACGTGTTATGGTTTGGACCCTGGCCTGTTAGACTTCTAGTGCTTCTGATTTTCTTTGTTCAGTTGGCTTCATCTGTAATATATATTTATAACGGTGTGTGTAAGTATTGTGGCAAATGAGTGCTATGTGCATATCCTGCTCTAAGGAATGGGGGTCTGCTGTAAGTGAGCATCGTGTTCCTGATTCATCTTCGTACGCAAGACCCTTTAGCATGCGGTATTTTGCATGAAATAGCTTTGTGCATACACAGAGAAGCAAATTACAGGACTGCCCACGAATTGAAGGGTAGAATGAGAGACTGAAGAGGCAGATGAACATAGGCAGTAAACAGTAATACTGTGCTAAAGCAGATGTGGACTATTCAAGTGCTGTGTTTCTCTAAAGTACCTTCTTTTTCTTTTAGTCGTATAATCTGAACCAGCTACAGGGCAGGTGTAAGTGAGAACAGATAGCAATGAATAGCATGACATAGTCTTAAAAAGTACACGTATGTGTGCCTCAAGATAGCCAATAAAATGTAATGAAATACAGTGGGGAGCAGCCTCCTATATAAATTGCTCCAATCCACCAGAGCAAAGGAAAGATCTATGAAACGCAATATGGTGTATATATAGGAACGGCGCTCCACAATGTTAAATATATGCAAAAGCTTGATCGCTCAAAATATTAAACCAATCACTCCCTTAGGTAGGGATGTGTAATACACATATACGTAGTGAATGCAATCAAATAGATAATATATCCTCTTTCATAAAGTCCATCGTGTGCCGATACACATGTCAAGTTAAATGACTGCTGTGTTCCTCTTATAGAAGTTTTCTATATGACATTACCTGCACAATTCCCAGTATGTGTTCAGAGATAATTATTTTCTCTTTCAACAGCAGTATATGAATTCATAAAAAAGAACAAATAGAATCATAGCGCAGACTGTATGCCATATAAGATAGCTTTGTTTATACTAACGTGTCTTATTTAGCATGCAACACCAAATCTAACGTGTTGCCCACCACCCAGATGGATAACACCCCTCAGAGGTATCCACTTACGAGAAGGTAAATAATAAGTAGTGTCGGAAATCAATTTTTCCTCAATGAGTTCCTTCTACTGGCACAGCTTTCATATAATGAACCAGATGGACTTGGGTGCTGCATAAAGTAGAATTCACTGATGAACTACTTTTAATATTTAAAGCCATACAATTTTACATTTGCCCAATCTAGGATAACTTGGACCATGACTTTTTTCAGGTATAAACCTGTCCTAGAAGTAATATACCCAAGGAAAGAAACGTCTTTGTTCACTTTAGCAAATTTGGATGCTTCTCTTAATTTAGAAAGTGCTAGATATACATTCTTATGATTTTAGTTGTTCTCTTGCTTTAACTATCGCTCCAAGTTTATTTTGTACATTTAACCCAAAACAAATAAGCCATCAGAAAGGAATTTTGACTTTTACATGTGAAGTAGGCTGCTACACATAATTATTAAAAAGTGTTTTTCAAGTCAAATGGCAAGGCTATAAATCTGTGTGTGATCCACTACTCCATACATAGTATCTGGCTGACGCAATAAACTGTAACCTTTTGTTAAAAATAACAATTAATTAATGATGAACAATTTGTTGTGCCTAGTCTTTGCCATAAAGGACAGGTGTCATCCCGGTGTGAAGTAATTATGAAAGTGCATCTGTTGCCTTAAGAGCCACCAAGCACCTGAGCACCAGCAGCTCAATTATAACAGTTACCTCCAAGGAAAATATAACCTAATAATGAGATCAAATGATAAGATATTTTGCAGACGGGACTTTTTTTTCCCTACGTGCAGATTAGTTGTGTTGCCTGAGCTTCTGGAGGAAAATTTTAATGTAACGAGTAAAACAGTACACAATATGCTGTATTTTCTTATAATGCTTTTGAATGGTTGTCTAATTTTTCATGAAAAGCCGTTGAGGAACAGCACTCTGGGACTTGTAGTTCTGCAACCACTGTAGTGCTTCTGGTTTCCTAAGCAAAAATTAGAAGGAAGCTGCATGACCAATAACCGAAATGCTGTTTTTATTCCTCTGCTCATCAGCCTGTGGCTTGTTATCTTAAATGTATAACTGGAATCTTCTTTGGTGTTCTAGAACCCAGCATTTATTAGAAACATTTGTTACTGTGCAGGAGAGAGATAACCTTAAGCAACAAATATTAATTGAAAGCATTTTTATCATTTCTGCTCACAAAGATTTAGATTTAGCTATTAGTTTAAGCATTAAGAGCTCTTCAATTATTCTATTTAGTAATAAGGAGAAATCCTTTCAGTGAGCCGTTATTCTTTTTTCTTTTTCTTTTCTTTTTTTTTTTTTAATACGTGCCATTATGTCTGCCATATAAATGAATACAAAACAAGCCATAGAAGATATTTTAACATGAGTTACAGTGAGCAGCATTTACATTTTCTCATTTCTCTTAGCACAGTTAGGAGGCAGCTACACCAATAATCTGACTAGAAAGAATAAAACACACAGGATTTAAAACCTGTCCACCCCAACAAATAGCTGCAAAGCTGCTAGTCCGAAAGGTTACTAATCACTGTGAGTGATGGCTATTTGTTGTACGCCTTGTTTCTTACTCAGAGGCATGTCAAGTGCTGACAAAGAACCCATCAACAGGTTTGGGTATTTCTTTTATACTTCTAGACTTCAGAAAGTTGCACTTCATTGTTAAAGCATTTACATTTTTTATTGTTGAACTGTTTATGTGTGTTATAGATTTTTCTTTTAATAATAATAATGGGCGACAGAGGGAACATTACAGTCTTTATAATGATAATCTTGTTCATGTTTAGTTTAATGATGGGGTAAACTAATTCAGAGAGAATACCTTTTTGGTTGCTTGTTATGTGTTATAATTCAACCTTTGTGTTTTCATTGTTTTCGACTATTCTTAATACAGTATTTTCCCGTTAAGTGAACACAACTGTACCGACTATGAAATACAATGCAGTTGTTAATCATTTTATTTTCATTGCTACAACAGTAGTTTACTATCATTTTAGTTAAAACAAACTACCTATTAATTGGCACTTTTCTTTTCAAATGGTGGCTGCAACTCGTCCTAAGTACTTGTTCAAGATTCAGTAGCTGCTTAAAGCTGCATTACTGCATCAACAAATTTGCACCGCCTTACATCTCCTTACTTGTCTCAAATATCTCCCAACTCGACACCTCCGTTCTGCATAAGATCTGCATCTCTCTTCCTTTCTCCTCTCATCCTCCCATTCCCAGTTACAGGAGTTTTTTTGGGCTGCACCCACTCTAGAGGAAATTCGTACTGTGCAAGAGAGAGAATTCCACAGTCTTCAAGCATTCTCTGAAAACCCACTTCTTCAGACAAGCTTATAATATTCCTCAACCACCCTCTTAATCTCCCTAGGTTACCCTATTACCACCCTCTACACAGCTAACACAAGATAACAACCCTCTGACCAACATTGCTGTGTGACTGATCATACAGCCCATTCAGTACTTTTTACCTTTGCATTCTAGCAGTACCAATATGCAAAATGATGTAGCACTTACCCTTGTGTATCAAACTCCCGTTGTCCCATATATTGTAAGTTTGCTAGCAGGGCTCTCTTACCTCTCTGTCTATTTATTACCCAGCATTGTTTTATTACTGTTTGTTTCCAACTGTAAAGCACTACCAAATTTGCTGGCGCTATATAAATAAATGTTGTTGATGATGTTGGTGAAGTTTACTGCTTGTTTGCTAAATGTTACTCACCTGCTTCTTATCCTCTGGAACAGGCATGGCCAATCTGGCTCTCCTGGTGTTGTGAAACTACCAGTGGTGGATACAGGGGGAGGGGATCTCCCCTCTCCCCTAGCAGGTGTGGGCTCCCTGCAGCCACACACTATATTCTTGTCCCTGTTGGCTGAGAGGCAGACAGAGACTGCCTGGCCTCTCTGATTGTGTTTAAGCACAATCAGAGCGGCCGGGAGCATCCTCTGCATGGTCTCTGCCGACAGAGAAAAGAGTATAGTGTGCGGCTGCAGAGAAAAAGAATACAGGGCACTAAATTGTCCCACCCTGCCTAAGAAAAATTCTAGGTCCATAATAAAATATTAGAAAAATGATTGTCAGAGATATAATTAAATACAAATGTCTGCCAGCACCATCTGACTAGTAGTTCACATTGTAGTGACTACAGATGGCCAACTTACTACCTCTACACAATGCAGAGAGCCTACTTGCAACTGCCACACAATGCAGAGTACCTACTCGCAACCGTCGCACAATGCAGAAATCATACCCCCCAAAGCAGCTCTATTGTTAAAATGATGCCATCAGCCCCCTTCAACCATTTCACTACACCCCTTCAGCAGCTCCCATCAGCCTCCTTCAGCCCTTTAACTGCATGGAGAAATCCAGGGGAGGCCCCAGGTGGGGAATAAGCTGGTGAGTACATTTTGAAATTAAATATCATTGCTTGCACTGTGAAGTGTGTATACTTACCATCATGTTTCTTATGGGAGAATGACTAGCCTGTAAATTATAATTAACCATACCAAGTTAGCTTGAACCATAAAGACATTTAATCTGACTAGCTCTATATGTGTGAGGAATGTGTATGTTTTCCACTTGTTTGTGGGATTGATGCTCTGGATGCACTGCAAATAAAGGACAATAAAAGTAAACATTAAAGAATTACTCTCAATACTTAAGAAATATACCATAAATATAACTAGTTAACTCTCATACCCTGTGTATAGCCATACCCCATGGAGGGATGGTCCCAATTTCTGTTACAAGGAGGTGTCAATGTCAGGGCTCATGGTTTTACAATGGGAGGGTGTGGTTTGTGTGATCAGAAATGGCTGCATGTATAAAATGCTTCATTCTACCCCCATTACCTTTTTCTTTTAACCAGTGTATGTTTATCTAATTGAGACAATTGGGCATCACATAAAGCAATGCCACAACTAGTCCGTAAAGCCCCTTCACAGTTTGTGATTCACTTATTACTTCCCCCCTACTGCTCACTATTGTAGGGTCCTCTTCTGTTCCTATGGGGTTTTATTGAGACCTACAATTAGATCAGGGGTGGCTAAACTGTCAGCACACAACTGTACTTGTTTGCTTTAGGATTAGTCTGTCTTCTGCCACTGGAGATCTATATAAAAGTGCCCATTTGTCTACAATTCAGACTGTTGATTCATTTGGGTTAACTTGATTAGCGAGGACAGTATGTGTCCATTTTATTTTACGCAGCAATGACAAGCAATGGTGGCTTTTATTGTCTAAACCAACCTCCCTGGCACAGGTCCTCCAAAACTATGGAAATTCTACATTTACTGCAAGGAGTTCTCATTTCCAAAGATAGGACAAAGTGCGTGTTATTCGTTTAGATAGGGGCTGTAGCATGAAGTACTGCTTGTAATTGACTTTTCCATTTGCACCAACACTGTTTAATAATGGTCTTTTGTTGAGGCAGAAAATCTGTATATTGGAAAAATGACTTTGTGATAGAATATTTGAGATTTTGGGTCTGTTTGGCAGATTTACTCTCCTTTTTATGTATTACAATTGTGAAACAGATCACTTGTTGCTTATGGCATTGTATCCGTTGGAACTTCCTTCTTAATAGCGGCTATTGTTGAGTCCTTGAGTAATTAGTAAGTCAGCTAGTTCTTCTCATGTATTGCCAAGCTAAGCAATAGTTGTACTTTTAGTTATAGAGGCCTCAAATTGTGGTCAGCGATTTCAAGTCTATGTACACTGGCTCAAATATATTGCAGTATACACCGCACACTAGTACAAGATACTTAGTACTATTGACAGCGCATAGTTAATCAGTGTGAAACTGGCTGCAGCTTTCTCTTAACAATTGTAAGCAAGAAAACCTGCACTCAAACAGTTACTATTACAGTTTTCCAATTTTTCTGATATTGTTGTATATCAGCTACAATCCTGGGACAGCAATCCTGACAGAGTTAGCTGTCAACTGGGTGTGTTTCTTCTGTGTTCGGTAAATTTTAAAAGACATTTTTAGGTTCTTAAAAGACCTTGAGCTCAGGCCACCGTATTAGTCCAAAAAATTGACTTACACTACTGTAACTTATATAATAATAACAGATACTGAAAATGACTTCAGATATGTTTTATTCAACCATCTCAAATAAAAAATGTTGCTTTAAGGTACAAATTTCCGAACATGCAACAAATAGAGAACAACAGGCGCACACTACAATCCAGACCAGCGCTGGACTGAGACTAGAAAGTAGTGTGGCGTATTGTTCTATTGTATTCCATGCATTTCATTTCCCACACCACTTAATGCCTATTAATGTCTACTCTTTTATATGTCCACCCACATGAGCAAAGAACGAGAGTTTATAATAATATTTAGTAGTTGGTTAGTTTTATTATATGTTTAAGTGCTTTATAATGCACAGAAATCAAACAACCCATAAAACTGTTTAACACTGTTCTATTTAACAGAGTTAATGAACACCTCTCACTTACATATAAATACAGCTAATTGGAAAAAAGCTTTCATCATTAGCTGTACGGTTTGCTGTACAAATACTGATGTAATCATAGGGGTAGCAGGCAGACGTCCGTTACAGATGGCTGCGGTTTAGCTACTTTGTGGGGTTTAGATACATCCTGCCTCCCACGTTTCTGACAAATATGCAATCCATTGAAGTTTGTGACGGCAGTGGAAAGTTGTACTGACGAGTGTCCTTACACCACGGACCGGGTTGTTTAGAAGACGTAATACCACCTCACTTCAGCTCCTGAACACAGGGAGTTTAACTCTCGTTGCTATTGCCATCTTGGTTCCTCCTGTGGGGATCTCCACAGCCTGCGCATATGGAGAACATAAGTCCTGGCTCTGTTTATAGCAGTGAGCGTGATACTGAAGTAAGACATTAGGTTGCTCACAGCTGCTCCAAGTTGGCTGTTAGTCATGAGAGTGCCCATGCAGCATTGGTGCAGGCCTTCTCCATGGCTGCCAGAGGATGGAGGTTCACCTATTATTATAACTAATGGAGGACAGTTGTGCTGACTATTTTAAGGTTTCGTGTCTATACCTTCGCTGTCTCTCCTCGTTTCACCCATAATGCACCACTGGTAGCTGCACAGAAAACATACACCTTCCCATCCAGCTGCTACAATTGTTACTCCGCTTCCTTATGGATCAAGTGTTCCACAACCCTCTTAGATTATAAGCTCATTTGGACAGGTCCATCTGTACCTTGTGTTTCATGTCATTGTATGAAATTTGTTTTGTCAGATCCACTCACAGCAGCTCTGTGTAATATGTCAGCACTTTATAAATAAAGGATGATGATAATTATTGTCTGTTTTTTATTTGTAGCAAAGTTAAAACTTATGTTCTCTTGTTTTATTTTTTAATGTGTTTGTTGCAGGGTTTAATCTCACCATGCACGTGCAGGGTATTTATTGTAATATATGTTACCGATCCTGGGTGTAGTTGGTGACGAGCCCCAGTGTATGATATGGTGCACAGCTGTTTATTAGAATGTTGCCTTTGTTGATTGGACACTTCCATTTTTTATAGCAGAGACTAAAGCTTGGTACATACTATTGTATTTTACAACATATTAGATTTCTGTAATGATTTTACCAACAACTGAAAGTCCTGATGAGCATGCCAATTTATGTGTACATAACTACACGATTTACCTTAGGTCTGTGGTCTTCATCTGCCATCTACTGAATAGATTTTGACTCTGTATAGTCTACATACACTATATGAACAAAAGTAATTGAATGCTTGACCATTACACCAACAGGGACTGTAATGACATTGTATCCAAATACATATACTTTAATATGGAGTTGGTCCCCCTTTTGCAGTGATAACAGCTTCCACTCTTCTTGGAGGCTTTCTACAATATGTGTTGAGTGTTTCTGTGGGAATTTGTGCCCATTCATTCTATACAGAATTTGAGGTCAGGCATTGATGTTAGACGAGAAGGCCTAGCTTGCAATCTCCCTTTCAGTTCATCCCAAAGGTGTTCGATGGGGTTGAGGTCAGGCCAGTCAAGTTCTTCCACACCGAACTCATCAAACCATGTCTTTGTAGTCCTTGCTTTGTGCACTGGGGCATAGTCATGTTGGAATAGAAAAGGGCCTTCCCCAAACTGTTGCCACAAAGTTGGAAGCATAGCATTGTCCAAAATGACTTGATATGCTGAAGTATAAGGGGCCTAGCCCAAACCATGAGAAACAGCCCCATACCCATTATCCCTCCTCCACCAAACATCATAGTTTTCATAATGCAGTCAACAGATAACGCTCTCCCGGCATCTGCCAAACCCAGACTCACCCATCTGACTGCCAAACAGAGAAGTGTGTTTCGCCACTCCACTGAATTCGCTTCCACTGCTTTCCAGTCCAGTGTTGGTGTGATTTACACCACTGCATCCGACACTTGGCATTGGTCTTGGTGATATGAGGCTTGCATGCAGCTGCTTGGCCATGGAAACCCATTCCATTAAGCTCTGGCCGCATAGTTTTTATGCTTACATTAATGCAATGAAAGTTCGGAACACTTTAGCTATGGAATCAGCAGAGCATTGGCGACTTTTACGCACCATGAGCCTTTGCAGTTGTTGACCCTGCACTGTGATTTTACGTGGTCTTCCACTTCATGGCCGAGTTGCTGCTGTTTCTAAACGCTTCCACTTTCTAATAATATCACTTATAGTTGACCGTGGAATATCCAGCAGGGATGAAATTTCACGAACAGTCTTATTGCAAAGGTGACATCTTATCACAGTACCACGCTTAAAGTTACTGAGCTCTTCAGAACAACCCATTTTGTATCACAAATGTTTGCAAATGGGGACTGCATGGCTAGATGCTTGATTTTATACACATCTTGCAGCGGGTCTGATTGAAACCCCTCAATTCAATAATTAACAGGTGTGGCCAAATACTTTTGTGCATATACTGTATATCTGCCTACACTGCTGGTTGTGAGTGCGTACACACTTCCACATTTGCCTGTAATCGTTCCATTGTTTGTTTTGATTTCATGGAGTTTATGAAACCAAATTAACAGATGTGACGTGTTTTGGTAAGATATAACATGATTATGGGTGTGTACACCCTCTTGTAATATCTGACCAAATGGTCATTTATTGTGTGATCTGCACGGTCATTTCATCAGTGTGTACCCAGATTATTATACCTTTATAGTACATTTGTACATTTATTACTATTGTCATATCTTCTATGATTTGTAGAGGGAGATTTTGAAAATGAAAACCATAGGTTAATAAATTTTGTTTTTGTTTTTTTGAGTTTGTTTTTTAAAAAAAAAAAAAAAAAAAGATCAGAGACAATCTTCCTGTGACTTTATATTTCAATTTTTCTTGTGCATGGTCTCATAAATGACAGTAGAAAGCTGTGACCTGTGAATAACATAGCCTGTTATGTATTCCTTACAGATAAGTGCGCAGCAGGCATTAAGTAATATTTTGATTGTTGTATTTGCTTGTCTATATATTTTCTACACAGCTGCTACTGGTCTTTGGATTAAAGTGGACATGCAGTTTGTGTTTTCAGTTTTTTGTAATATTGTCGTCCTCCAGTAGTAAAGTGGTTAATTGCATAAATGACTTTGCCAAAAGCATTGAAAGACATGTTTTATTTTATGTTCCCTGTATATAATTGTTTTGTTGTTTCTTTCAAGAAGACCTTCATTTTCTATAGAACAATATAGCATGCGATGCATACAGAAATATATCTATACATTTTTATTTTAGCTGTCTATTAAAATACTTTTGGTAATGTGTCAAATTGTGGTGGAACTGCAATCTGGCTTTATACAATTAAAACATACATATTGGTAATATTTTTCTTTTAATTATATTGTTTTCCCTACTTTCTAATATATGTTAGCGTAAATTGAAGTACTGTCAAGTAGTATATTAGGGCATGTTTAGTAGTTGTGTCTTAAAGTAACAATCCCATACAAAGATAGGTGTGTTCTTTTTACATAAATCACTGTGCCAGGCTATAAGTATATGTTGGTAATTACTATTATCCCTGTTTTTTTTTATTGAGGCTGCTGTTAATGATTTATGATTCTGTACGGTGAGGTCCACCCTAGTCACATGACAGATGATGTACTGAGCAGAGAGACTTTGGAAGGCCTATCTGAGCTCTCTATGCACTGTGTCATCACATGTGTGTGTTACATGGCATGCTGAGATATGAGAGCCTGTGGCTCTCCCGCAGACTGACTGTGTCTGTTTCTGGCAGACATACATGTCTGCCCTACAGAGAGATTTTTGTTGTCTGAACAACAGACAACAAAAATGACTATTACATGCATCTCTAAAAGGTACTTAACTGATATTTAAATATATCAGTAAATAAATAAATCTTCTATGTGAGATTACTAATTTTAAATTACATAATTTGCGCTAAATCAGGGCGGCCAATCAAACCCTTGCTGCCATTGTTTATTGTCTAAGTTATGGTAAACCTATAAAAAATCCAAGCTAAGTGCTGATTGGTTGCTGTGGTTCATTACACATTTTGCACCAATGTGTATTGTTAGTATATGATCCATGTTGTGTCTAATAAACATTTTGTGCAAGTCCCATTTCAGTATGACTGTGAACAGTAGTGCAATATTGGTCCTGCTCCAATATTTGTTATTTGTTATAAATATTATATCTACAGTCACAGCAACTTATGTTTGCTTTTCTTGACATTTTGTTTTAGGTTTTCTGTCTTAGCTTTCTGTCGTGCTATGAACAGAAATAAAACATGTAGTTTTATATCGTTAGAGGTCAGCAAAGGGTTGGGCATAGTTATGTCAAATATAGGATATATAAATAAATATATATATATATATATATATATATATATATATATATATATATATATATATACATACACTTTATTAAACATCTAGGAAGATATTCATACATTAAGGTGATGTATAGCAATTACCTCTTTCTATGCCAACAAAAGTACATTTTACACACTGGTGTTACTATCAGGTTTGTTCACAATAAAAAAATTTCTATTATGTGCCGCCCTATTTAAAATTCAATCTTCGTTACAACACTAGTTTTGGCCTGTGTTTAAATGTAACATTATAAACGCAGAGCACTTGTTTAGGCGTTTATGCATAAATTGGATTATTTTATGTAATACGCTACATTCTTAATTATACCAACATGTACATGATTAGTTGCCAACATTATGGAAATATATTCAGGGACATATTTTTTTGCTGAATTGCTGATTGAGAAAGATTGATTTTTGTTATACCTGATGCTACACACAACATTTAATGACACTGCTTGTGTTTTTTGCTAACACAAATAACCATTAAAGGAAACGCATACATAATTGCATAGCATAATACGAGAGCATATTAAGCACAGCAGTGTCCTCAATATACCAGCAGTTTCCACATTACATAAGCATTGATCCATTGCATTATGCCAACAGTTGTCCACATTATGCCAGCAATGCCCTAGTATATAACAGCAGTTCTCAAATTATACTAACATTGCTCTGTTGCATAATGCCATCCTTGCCCTCATTACACCATTGCTGCTCAGATCATGCCAGCATTGTGCATATTGTACTGCATTGGGAGCACTGTGCCACCACCCTCACATTTATTATAATAGAAATGTTAACTTTTATATTAGGAAAGTTTCTGTCAGCCACTTAACCTCCCTGGAAGGAAGAGACTGTGCAGGTGGAGGCATTAGCCCTCTGCGTCTGATGAACTGTGATTGTGCCGGCTGGAAACCAAAGTCTCTCTCAGCCTGATTTACTATGGCGGAGAGCGCACCATTTGCTGAATGGCTGCCTGTGCTCACATCATTTCTGGAAGACAACACTCTCTGCCAGTTATAACCTCTGGCTGAGTGAGGCACAGCTTCCTTTAACCAGTAGGTTTGGCTCTTTGAGTACTGTGGTGCCATCTGTGCTGAAACTAAGGCTTAAAGGAACCCAAGACCATAGGGTTGTCCCAGAAAGAGCATAGATACATAAGTCTACAATGACTAGTATTAACATTGAATATAGAGCAAACCTTCAAATTAGACATCCAAGAAGTTGAACACATGTGACATGAGCCCCGAGGAGGCTGTAAACCAGCGGTTTGATGACGAGCTATAAAGAAGGGGGGCGGACGGTCCAGGAGGATGCTTTATGCCCCTTGTAGAGCATTAATAAAATGGCCCACTGTTCCTAGATCTTACAAAACGACTTAGATGAACTGTTGACAATACATGTAATAAATGTATTTCGGTAGGTGTTCCATATTCTGTTCAGTGCATTCTGACTGGGGCTGCTGGTGATTTTCAGTCTGCCGCTAGCTAGAGGGTGACGGCAGCTATGTTATATTGCCTTGGTGACAGGATGCTGATGGAAGGGTGGGGTGTAGTGGGCTGTGATACAATACAGCCTGTCGCACCATCACTATAGTAACCTGTGTGTCTTAAATTAAATTGTTTGTATTTTGATGCTGTTAAGTGTTTGTCACATTGAGGGAAGGTGAATCTATAGAATCCAGTCACAACATGTAGAGATACACCTGCTCAGATTCAATGTGCCTTTTAAACTAAGATTTTTTTTTTTTATTTTGCATCCATAATGGGTCAAATTGTTATTATTTATAGCAGACTGGCATAGTCCACATTATTATAGTGACTAAATAGCTCTCTCCTAAAAGTAGTAATATAGATAGATTGTAGTATACCTTTTCTGAATGAGATCCAGATCAACTCTATTTTGAAATATTAAGATTGAAAATATTTAAATGAATATAAATTAATAATCTGGTGAAAATATGCAAAATGCTAGTTACCACATAAGGAAACCCTCCTATCTGTCAGTGATTTATGCAGTTTCTGTCTTGGGAATCACACACTAAAAGTGTACAATTTCTCTGTTTTAATTTCTTTATCATTATTATAGTATGTAATATTTATTTAGAGCCAATTGTTGTAAATTAAAATATTGCTGCATTGAAAAGTACTAGTTCATACTCATTGTGGTTCGCCCTTTAGGCGGTGATTAGCCTCATAAATTCTGCTTCACATTGTAGCTGTGTAATTATTGTAAAAGCCTTTAGGATATTAACGGTCTATTAAATTCAGGCTTTTTTTTTTCTTAGCTATAGCGTCGGATGCTTCTGTAATGTCCTATAAAGTAGGCTGAAAGTTGTTGTAAGATTGATATTGGCCTCAGAAGTATTACAAGGATTATTGTTTGGCAAAAGCATATTCTATTGTTTTATTTATAAGCTTTTCAATTTTTTAATAGTTCAATACATATGTATGTAGGTAAACCTGCAAGTGTCAAACACTTGGTTGGTCCCTAGTGACAGATAAATGGATAACACCACCCCAAACTAAAATCACTATTTTAGTTGGAGTTAAGTAAGTTAAATAAAGCTTGGACTGGAAAGTACTGGAACAGAGGTCTGTTCTGGGTTCCTGTACCCTCTTTCTCAGCTACAGTTAGAACCAGTAGCTGTTACTGAGAGAAAGGTTCAGCACCGTGTACTGGAATGATTTATAATGGTTACTATGCAGAGATGTTATGTTCTGGGTAATTAAAGAGATTTACACATATATTCTGTGGTTGGACTAATTGATAAACATGTGTTGCTGGATCACTTGTAAATAACTTATTTTTGGCTGGATCACGTAGAAATAAGTTATTGTAGATATTTATTTTAAATAGAAGTGCAGTGCACCTCTGTATATCATTGCAAATATACTTTTTCTATTGGTATGTGTGGAAATGTATTGACTTCTGAGTCAGTATGTCATGTTTGGGTTTTGAAATTGTCTGGAGACAGGTAATCTAATGTTAATTAGACCTTTTCGTCACTGAGTGACAAAAACGTCTGTTGAGCCTGAAAGACAGGAGGAGGTAATCATACTTGCTGTAGACTCCTTATGCAAATGATCACAGATGAATGTGAATTTTGCAAGTTAAATTGTGTTCATAGCAAGATTTGAGAAATATTATTATATCCTGATCGTAAACATTCAATAAAAAAACACAGATGTAGTGATGCAGGTAGCAGTAGTGTAAAAAGGTGTTAAACTCCTCCAGGCTGATTTATGTGCAGGCTACATGAAGTACTTGGATAGGTTTGAGGGGCAGGAGGCTGGATTACCTCCTGTCAGGGGTATCTGTGTACATCTGTATAAAAAGCACACTGTTTGACCATGTATTAGTATTAAACCATCTGTACTTTCTGGATATCACTAGTACCTCAAAATAGTGTGTAACTGTTCTTTTTAGGATTTCCTGAGCAAATAAACATCACTGCTTAAGAAACCTGCTTTTTACCTGCTGTAATTCCTGTGACCGCAGATTAGACCAATCTAATACATTATCCGCCTGTTCTGAGGTTGGAATCTTTCCAGTAACAATGCTCTGCCCGATATCTTGCAGCTCTGGCCAGGTGGAAGCATCCACAGCAACCCTGAACAAAAGGAAGAGGTCAGGGGTACCATCCCAGGTGCCCATTGAGAGGGTACACCAGCAGCGAAAGTTACCCAGATGAAAACGGTGCAAGGCACTGGTGTAGGAGCCCAGTGGTGGCAGCAGCAAAAGCCCCTCCTACTGGGGTTAGATGGCGCATTTGGTAGAAAGAAAGGGGGCAGTGGCAAGGCAAGCCCAGCCTGTCCCCAGCCACACAACAGACAGGGTGGTATAGGAGGTCCATACTGTGCCAACATGTATTATGTTTATAGTTCACAAAGTATGTTATGACATATTTATATTTTAATACAAATGTATATTTTGATTAAAGTCTAATTTTTGTGTTAACTTTGCTGAACTGTATTCACAACACAACATGAACTGAGATGAAATATAATTATTATAATTGTAGTTATTGTGTAAGTATTCTTATTAGCATTATTATGATTTAATTTTAATATCATTTAGTAGTTCCTGTTCCTGTAGGGTGGTTACATGACTGACGCTGCTCACACTCTACACCACTCACCTCTCTCACCTCTTAACATGAAGAATTATTGCTGTACAGTATGACACAAGCGATTACTCCACCATGCTGCTAATAGATGGGGACTAGTTTCATTGAAAACACTTTTTTCTTCATTGTGTTTTTTCCTTATATGTGATCATATGGTAATGAATAAAACACTCTTCCCTCCTACTACACACATGGCATATATAGTTAAAATATGTTGTTGATTAGAATATCTTTTGTTCCCATCTGCATAGCATATCTAGTTCCCTTTGGCAGCATATATGAAGGATGTATCGTCTTGGAATATGAGATGATTTTATGTAATCAGTGTGTACACCTTAGCCTTTAATCAGATCAAGTGACACTTTCAACATGAAAGTCCATTTCAAATAAATCCACTGACTTGTTTCTATCTGCTTTGCTATGTTCATTTTGTTTGTTTTGATTTAGTGGATTAAATTAATGGTTGCTCTATAAAGTTGTAAAGTTAATAAAACGGTTCTCATTTAACATTTAACACTTTCAATGTGTTTATATTGTTTTTTTGTTTACAAACTTTTGTTTTTCACTTGATGGATTGGGTTATGTTAAACTCAAATTATCCTGCACAACCTTCAGGCAGCTAATGCTTTGACATTGCTTGTATCAGAAATATGGATTCCCTTTTCATATATTTATTTACCATAGAATTGATCTCACCTTGACATCGGTTCTGAAGGCTAATGACAGTGTGATTGATGGAGATACTTTTTATGATATTCTCACAGATCTGTTAAAATTACTAACTTGGCCAGTGGTCAGTGTCTTTAGAATTTCAATCAACTGTGCTAAGTGAGTTTTATTTTTTTTAAGCAAAGAAAAAATAGCCGTGTCTTTATTCCCACCACTCCTGGTGTTTTCCGTTTCTCATTAAAGGGCCGTTTTATGAACCTCCAAAGATATTCATATCATGGTAATTCCCCCGAAAACTGCAATTTACAGCATTTTAAAGTAACAAGGCTATTTATTAATTTAGTCAGTATGTTACCCAGAAGTTGATTGACAGCAGCCAGGGCGAATTGCAGAGGTCTTCAAAAAGAAGGGTCAACACTGCAAATATTGACTCTTTGCATACACTTTATGTAATTGTCAATAAAAGCCTATGACATTTATGAAATGCTTGTAATTTTACTTCAGTATACCATTGCAACATCTGACAAAAAGGTCTAAAAACACTGAAGCAGCAAACTTTGTGAAAACCAATACTTGTGTCATTCTCAAAACATTTGGCCATGACTGTAATATTGACCTGAAAATGTTTCCTAGGAGTGTCAACACTTAGTGTCATGACCTACAAAGAAAGATTGCAGCTGTTTCTTAGTGAATTGTTTTAAAACCTAAATAGGTATTTTCCCTTTTTTATGCAATCAGCTGCACAGCTTTCTTTTTAACGTGTTTAATAATCCTACATGTGGTTTGTAGGGATAAAAAGTCCATTTTACCAACAAAATGTTGTCAATTCAATTCAACGCAAGGTCCCTTGGAGCCTTGTATGATGACACTCTGCTCAGCGTTTCGGAATATCTCTAACGTAATAACATCATGAGACTCCTACGAGACCGTCCACTGAATAGAATCAAGGTATCTGAAAATATAACTAATTACATAATTTCAGTAACTGTTATATTTTTTTCAAGTGCCTGTACATTAAACAAACTATTACTGTCCTTCATTGTATCCAAGGTGTAAATAAGTGATTGTACAATTTGATTGCTATGATTCTAGTGCAGAAAAAACTATTGAGATGCAAAGGGATCACACACTTAAAACTAACAGATTTTACAATAATGATTAGGTACAGGAAAAAGGGGTAAATTAACAGAGCAGATGTATATCACCAAGATTGGCCTGAATGGCTAGCCTAGCACAAGAGTGTCACTGGGATACTCTGACTTCCAATGGTTAATTTAGTACAATTTATTCAGTTGAGATAGTCATACAATATATTAATGTCAACATTAGTTTAAAGTATACAGTGGTCATCGTTACAATGTTGATTTTAGGATAAGAACCAGTGAATTTAGCAAAGACATGGACAGTGAGAATTGTGTACTTACCAAATGCAGTGTTGAACGTAGTATAGTGAGAAGCAATAAAGAATGTCCCAAGGTAATGTTAAATCTGGACTAAGCCAAGTAAATTAATACCAAATTCAATAGGAGAGCAGTTCTCGTTGTCCTAAGATCTCCGGATCAATAGAAGCCTTGTCATTAGCATATCCTATTGCAGGAATGAGAAGATGATGGAACAAAGATATTAATACAACAAGCGATGCGCTTACATCTCGCCGATGCGAACCAATTACACCCGACCACATTAGCGGTGACATGCAGTCGCTAGTCTCGTCCAATTGTGATTGCATCACACACAGGGAAAACAAGTTATAAGCAATTCAGATTGATTGATTTTGACCAATATTTTTATTTATCTTTAGCAAATGTTATACTTGGTTTGTACACTGGCATCTGGTTACATAGATTTTCTCTTTAAAAATCAATTTTACTAACATCAGTATCAGGAGAGATCGAGCAGCATCTCTATTTGTTCAAAAACTACAAAGAGAGACGTGCAGAGAATTTAAGGCCAGGACCCTTCTGAAATAAAGTGAATGGTGTAGGGCCCCTGACTAAAGTACTATTATTGGAAAGAGAAGCTATTTAGCAGAAGTTTGTGTACTTAAAGGCACCTTGTAATCAACTCGGTAACAACATTACACTTAACATAATTCAATTGATTTAGCATAGTTTTATTTGTGCTTTATTTAGTCATGGCAACCAAATTTTCTTTAGTTCAATTTTCAATCAGTGATTTCGCAAGCCCAAAAGTAATAACTTACTTTATCAAAAATCAAAGCTAACTAGATTTAGGTGTTTGCATATACTCTGCTTGGTACAGACTGCTAAAGAAGCATGATGTTCAACAGAAAACATGTTGATATTCAGCTGTCTTGATAATCCAGTATTGATGGAGAAGAGAATTGTCTTATACCATGTATACCTCTATAATCACATTTCTTGAACGTTACAGTTCATAAGCTACTTATATTAGGAATTGGTTCTGTGAGTACACTGAATTCATCCTTGAACAGGTGTCCTTTATTGAAGGAGTATAAAGAATCCAATGACAATTTCTTTTTCCGTGTATGAAGAAGCATCCTGTTGAAGGTCGGAATTTCGGACAATACGCTGGCTGGATTTGACTCACACATATTACATCGGTCTGTTTAGCTAATATTATTTACGCATACACATAGCACAGTTAAGGTTTAGTCCAGAGCTAAAAAGCATAGGAAATTGGTCTCTTATGTTAGTGCACTGCCTGGGGAAAGTCAGAGTAAGAGACTGCTTAACTGTGCCAGACTGGTCTATGTCCTGGAATCCTGTCAGTCTGTATGTCTAGTTGCAGCAGAGATGCATGATGATCAGATCTAGTTCCTCTGATTTGTCACGTGGATGTCGAATGTTACCAGATATGTAATTTTACTTATTTATTGACTTTTTTTTATGCACCCTTTATGTTTGTATGAAGCTGTGCTATGTTTTTACACAATATTGTTTTCTAAATATACTGTGCACTGCACTTAATGGTTACTAGAATCCAGCCCTAGAAGTATTCCAATGCTTGGGGACTATATCTGGGGCTACTGGGACAAGAGAGCTTTCCAAGATCTCCAGATTTGTATTTTCTCTATTATTTATATGTACAAGGCCATACTTTTGTGGCTGGGTCCAGTATTCTTGAAATGTGCTCCGGCACCAGGAGGGTTAAGACAGAGCGCTAGACACAGCAGGAATAAATGATCAATTAAAAACGTCTTTTAGCTGTACCTTGCAGCACCCAGAAGTGTAATACTAGGCACCGCTGCATTGAAGGAGTATAGCCCCCGGCCTAGAGTGAAAATAAAATATCTTTTTTAATAAATGTGTATGTCTTATGTGTGGGCGTTGTCGCGCCGGTAAGTAAAAGGTGCATAGCACTGAAGGGATTAACTCCAGTGCTGTGCATCGGGAGTAGAAATGTGTTCAGATACAATGTATATTTAAATAAAGATTTGCTAACTTTTCACGTTTGGTGTAGTGGATTTTGATGCTCTTTGTGGGACTATTGGTGCTCCGATCCTCAGTTCGTGGGAATCGGAGCCCTGGGGGTTCCAAGGTGGGGATCCCTCCCTACCCTGGCAGTCTAGTGGGGGGCTGCCCAGGTCCAGCAATAGCCAGGGGGGAGATCATTACAGAGTGGACCCCCCCCCCCCCCCGGCTTGCAGTGGCTGCCGGAGGGTCTTGCAGAGTAGCTTCCTGAATTCAGTTGAGTCCAGGAGATGCAGCGCCTCCTGGGGGACCCAGCAGGCTAAATCCTGCACTAGAACTCCAGAAGCAGCAGAATGGGGGCTGCTCACTCTCGCTCTCTGGTACTGTTTTCGGTCAGAGGGAAGAGCCAACCCCGAGGAAGGGTCCCTGGAAGTTTACTTTTAGTCTGGAGGTTTAATGATTAATCTCCAGCCCTAGGCTGGGATCAGGGGTGCAGAGTAGACTGAGGCCCCTCCTCTGCCGGGCAGCTCATGGACAGGGGGGAATTACACCCCCCCCCCTTGTCATTGGCAAGTGTTAAAGGTGTGAAAATCGAGAGGTTTTCACACATCTAGCCAGCCTTATTCACATGTTGGCTGTATGAATTGGTTAAAGGGGCAGGAGACAGATTACTTCCTGCTAAGTTATTTATCTAAAACTTTACATAAAGAGCTCTGTTGTTAATTTAAAAGATATACCATCTGTACTTCTGGAGCATCACAGGTACCTTCAACTATTGTGTCACTGTCCTTTTATAAGGACCCTGTCTGAGCACTAAACATCACTGCTTCAAGATCCTGCTTTGACACATATTTACCTGCTGTAATTCCTGTGACCTATAGATAAGACCACGCTAATCCATTATCCCTCTGTTTGGGACACAGCATCTAGCAGCCAGGCTCTGCCTGCAGCTCCATTGTGAGAGGCCAGGAGAACCATCCACATCAAGCCCTGATCTGAAGTAAGAGGTCATGGGTACCAGCCCAGGTGCCCAGCAAAGGACAGCGCTTCCAGATGCCAGTGAGGGAGCCTAGCTGTGGCACCACTGCCCCCTAAAGCGTTTAAAGGGGGCTCAGTGGAGTAAAGACAGGAAAATGGTGGCAAGGCGAGCCAAGCTGGTCTCAAGCAACACAACAGGGTGACATACTCGATCCATCCTGTCACACCTTTTATTTAAAAGGTTGAGCATTGGGTTAATATAGTATAGTATTGACCTGTTTAGGCACTATCAGTTTTTTTTATTTAAGTGAATCAACACCTGGCTAATGAGGGAGTGAATACACTTGTGAAGTGTTGAGAGACTTGTGTTAAATCTTCTACTATAGCGTATGATTTTTTTGGTGTTATTTTTTTGTTGCTATTGCTGTACAATTCTCCTGTGGATCTGTGATCCACATGCTGGACATGGGAGGAAGGCAGCACAACCACTAATTACAGCGCAGCAAAATATGGATTCCTTAGACATAGCTGTTCTTACCATTCTTGTACAGTTGTCTAATATTAATGCACTAGAATCCTTGAGTTCTAAAATCCTGCACGGATGCAAATTGTTGCCTGTTTAGGATGAATAAGCTAGCCTTAATAAGTTACTGTATATTTTTATACATATTATTCAATTTGTATTTTTTTTTAATCGTTGCAAACAGCAAATTAAATAACTACATTTCCACTTTAAATAATGTCTGTAAAAATAATATATTTTGGGAACTTCTGTGAATCCTAGTAGTTATTTTATGGCTTTTTTATATTTTTAAAATGCAGTTTTTAAGGGATAAAGGCAGCTTGCAGTAATATTACAGTACTACTGGCAATCCTCCCAACATTTATGTATTTTGCATCGGGACAGGGGATGTGACCACATCTTGATAGGGGAGTGGTCACATAACAATGGGGCGTGGTCACAAACACCAGGGTCGTGCCTAGTGCCTTTAGTGTGCCAGGCTGTCCTCTCCTCCCCCTCCAAGCTCCTTCATTGCCGCGTGCACCAGTGTGCGCGGTCCAGCTTGCAGAATTAATTGCATTAATGCATCTAATAGAAGCATTGGACACTGTCACTTTGTGACATGATTACCAAGCAGCCAGCAGAAAGCATGCATTAGCTAGTGTTGATATCCTGAAAACTAACACATGCAGAAAAGAGAACACAAAGTTATCTTTAAAGTGTGAGTGAGTGGACCATATAGTCCCAAAGCTGCAAAGTAAACTACACAATATTTATTCTCCACAGTAGTCCATGCACTGATGGATCTCCAAAGCTAAATCTCACATGTACCATGTATTACGAAATATGTATGTATATTTAATGCTTGCTTGAAAGTGAAATTATTCATTAAGAATTTATTTGTTGTGTGTTATTGATTTCTGTGTTTTCAGAATCTTTTTAAAAATCTTAGGTATGCTATTTAAAAAATATAGATAATAAGTATAAAGGAAAAGAAAATGTTTTTGCTGCTTACAATATTTATTTGTAAGTTTGTACATTTAAAGACACATATCAAGATTGCCTCTGTCTTGTATCTTGTATATAGGGCAGGTATAGATGTATACAATGTGAATACTTCGCAATCCTCGTCTGTATGAAATATACATGAAAATAGGCATCAATACTTACAGGTAATTTGCATCTGCGGCAAGCTGTCAAATTTGTGCTAAAAGGCATGAGTTTGATTTCAGTAATTTTAATATGAAAAGCAGACGTTAACAAGACAGACGGAAATGAATAAATAAAGTAGGACTAAAAGGAATATGAAATATTTATATATTACAATGGAGACTGATAGAAACGAAGGAGACGAGTAGCTGGTTTATGTCAAGTGATCTATTCTAAAATTGTTCATATTATAACCATATAATTGATGAATTGTTTGCTTCTGGTTTTCCCCTTTAGCCTGTGTTACACTGCAGGATTTTTATAGCACTATATGAATGTTTTCCACTGTTATAAGAAGAAATAAAATATGAGGCCATCAGAAAATATTCTCTGTTCTACAGGTTTGTGCCTCTAGAAACAAGATTTCTATGAAGACAGACAATACGTAGATCTGTGACTTGAAAAGTCAATATTACTATGTTTAGGAAAATAATTAGCCCATTTTTTTGTGATAGATTCGAATTGTTGAACTCTGTATGTTATAGACAGTCTGAAAGACCTGAGGTCATAGAAGCAACACAATGATGATTGATTACAGGATGCTTCCTTCTGTAGCCATATGTGTATTTGTAAATATATAAATGTGCTCGTGAAGTTTTATAGAAAAAATTGGGCACTCCTGATCAAATTGCATGTTTTACTGACTCTTAAGTGAAAAAAAGTTAACATAACCTCTGCAAGCGACAATTCATATTTATTTGATGAATTTACCAAAGAGAAAAATGCACAGAGATTTAAGCCTCCCTTCCAGTTGGTTGATGAAAATGTTTTTAAGGTATAAAAGCTTGATTGACTTGGTAGGCCTTAAATCAAGCCAGGTGAAGATGTTTCCATAGTTGATTAAACCATGATTCTTATAACCTCTCTGCAAACATGGGCCCATCTAAGCAGCTAAGGACTTGAACATAAAGGTAAACTTTGGTTTGTGTGGAAGCCAGTGGAACAGGAAGCGTCCAGTTGTAAAGATAAATGGATCCAACTAAAAACCAACAAGAAGCTTCTCTTGAGTTGGTGAAGAATTTGAAGCTGAAACAAAATAGGTTGGATAGTTCTTCAAGACAGTAATACACAACGTCTACATCAACTATAAAGTGCCTACAAGAAAGGAAGATTAAGGTTTTGGGATGGTCTTCACTGTCCCCAGACTTGTATATATCTTTACAAATCTCATACATGCAGTCTGTGTAGGAATACCTTAAGTGTGTGTCTTTGCTTGTTTGTGTGTGTAAATTTTTTTATTAAGAGAAATTTCAAACTACAAAAAAAATTGTATAACATTTCCAATACCTTTTGATATAATTAAATAGCCTTTTGTTGATTTAACAAATATAATCTTATATGCCGGGTGCATCAATGTAAATCTGTCAGAAACACACTTAAAACCTAGGAGGTTAAGATAAGGAAAGGGAGGAAAAGTTGGGATTACTAAATATACCACTAAAATTCATAATGGGTCATTATGCATGCAATTTATGACAAGAACCTTGTTGTAGTAGAAACTGCCAGGGGTCGACCTGTGCATGGCCCATGTTAAAAAACCCAATTGTGAATTCAAGAGGTCTGTTTCCATTGATGTAATATGTGAGAAGAAGGGGGGCACTCTTTTCTGCCTTAATCAACACTCTAAGATGTTTTTATCTCTGCAGGGCTTGGGGTCTTACCTTCTACTGGGTCATAAGGTTTGTAGCCATTTAATTCTAACCATATGTTTACAACTTCTGAATAGTGATCTTTCCATTATTTAAGTGTCTGAGTATGGATTTTTTGTATCTTGAAATCGGATTATCAGTTAGGTTGAGGAGTCCGAATTCTGGCCCAATATATCTATTTTTTTGTATGTTCTGTTGTGTTTTTGACTACTGCCTTGCATTTATTATTAACTTGTAATAAACAGCAATAAAATCCATTAACTTTTTTATATAACCGTATGATATAGAGCTAGAGTACTCCGATTATACCGTTTATTTATGCCACGTTGGCCGTCATTTGACACTTTTGCTGGGAGTGGATTCACTGGGCCTTCGCCTTTTTATGAGATCTACTCACTTGCCCCAGGGCAGTGCAAACATTTTATATAACGCAGAGCTGTCCAAATATGTCTCTTGCAGGCTCTGGGATTTGTGAGAAGCTCACAGAAAATGATGATAGTGCACCAGCACATCAGAGAGTTGAATGATTATTAGTAGCAAACACAACACGCGTGTAGTTTTATTATTGTATGATACTGTAAATTATTACACAGATTAGAAATTAACCTGGAGTTCTATAAAACCTTTTAATCCTTTGACAGCTAAGCTATATCTTCGAACCTCTTCAAGAAATGGTTTTCCTCTAGTGTTCCAAGGGGTTCCCTTTACCCTATTGGGCACTTAAACTATTTTGTTACTCTCTGTATGGCTTCTTCTAACATAACATTAACAAGAGCCTTGTGTAACTTTTTATCAGTGGTGTATATAATTTGAACACAAATCCTGGACATGTATTTGCATTGAAGTTTTTTTTTTTATTACATTTTAAACTGAATTGTGAAGGTGTATTTAGTTGTTTGAAGAAACAAAAAGGTTATTCCTCTTATTATTTTAGAATTTAAATCTGCCTATAAAGCAATTTAAAAATTATTTGTGCCAATGAATTGTCAGGTAGGATGTCTCTTTCTGTTCTTGATACATGGGAGTTCTAAATTACTTTCCAACCGGACATAATCATTTTGTTTAACAGTTTCTTTGAACAATGTCAATTTACATTTTGGCTGCAGTACTTTGTTTTGATGCATGTGATTATGTGGCTGCGGCTAGATAAGACCTAAATTTCTCCCAGAATTACAAAACCTTGAATTTCCTTTTTTTTTTATCGCTTACTGTGCACTAATAATTATGATAAATAGTTGAAAGTCTACTTTATAAACATTACTTGTCAGATACTAGGACAGGTTAGGATTGATTGTTGGGATAGAAGGGAGGGGGGGGGGGCACCGCGGACACAGTGTAATATGATACTTTATAACGCAGTAAATAAATTAGTAAATAGACATACTGCTGAATGAGTGATTTTGACTCTCTGAGCCTGTCTGTTACACCAGAAAATGTAAATCGTTGTCAAGTTAGTAGAAAGTCTGTGGAAAAGACCTTAATAACAAGTGTTCAGTGGTATATACATACATATATAAATGTTGTTGTAATGAAAACCGTGAGATGCAAGAGGAGGTTGGGGTCTTGTGCTCATAAATAATTAATACTTCTAAGACAGCTAATCTCTGGGAAAAATAAGGTAAGGCCAATATTATGGGGTAATGCCCTTTCTCTTTCATGAGGTAAAATATTAACTATGCATTGCAAACATAGGTAGGGATGCAATATTTAGCTTCGGTTTATGCTGAACAGTCAGGTGGCGGTGTATTGAGAGAGCTATGACTGTATATATAATTTTCACTTCATGTGTAAGCTCTCCCTCCAAATTGAAATGTGTCTGTAAGCATGCAAAGATGGAACCTCTCTTGTGTTTAGTACCTGCAGTAGCTGCATGCTAAAGAGTGCCCCTGCTGTTTTTCTTTAGTGAGTGGTAAAAGATATCAACATCTCATTAAATTTTAAAAATGCCCTGAAATAAAACGATGCAACAGAACTTCACATCATTTTCCGTCCTGCTTTGTAGATTCTTATTGCATTTGAAATTTTACTAGCTTAGGTGACAGCCATCAGAATTTGTTTCTTTAGAATGCGTCTTGCCTTGGGGCAAGTTATAATAAGGTGACAAACTAAAGTGAGTATGGCGTTAACCCTTTCACTTTTCATTTATTTCACTCCTGCGCCTCTCTTGTAAAAACATTGTTTTGCTATTGAAGTACAGCCAGGTCGGTTTGACTAAGAGATCCCTAAAGACTGGTTGCTCATATTCCATACTAATATGAAGATACTCTTTTGGATACATGTATCAGAGATAAAAAAAAAAAAAAAAAATCTATCCGTATAGTAAGATTATATTTTTTCCCCCCACCGCCCTTATAAAAATGTTCATTGCAAAGTGCGGAAGCTGAACAAGGCTCAGCATGAGCAGATTTTAATTGCAGAACATAACAATTTAATTATGATATTCCAAAGAATGCGTTTCCCCAGTGGTTAATTCCAGTGTTTCTTTTGAGATGCTTTCACTATTCATTCTGTTCCTCCTGGTTTGTCCCTGAGAAAAAAAAAAATACAATTTTTTTATTTTTGTGTGACAATAATTTATGGTTGTTGTGCTTAAATTTGTTTGTGTTGGATGACGTTTATTTTAATGCTGGTTATTCTTTTTCACAATGTTTTGTGTTTGATTTGCAGACATTGATATATTAGAATATTCTTAATTTTACCATTGTCCGTTGCGGAATAGTGCGCGTATTGTGTGGTGTGTGCTCGGGGGGGGGGGGACTCTTGCCAACTCACCAACTGTGTGTGCATAGTATGCTCTTTATGGTCTAGCTCTACCAATATATAGCATACAATAGGAAATAGCAGAAGTGGAAAGCACCTTGATTTTTGTGAATCTAACTAAAATTGTGTCGAAGTTTCTATTTAAAATATGACCTATGGATATTTAATGTTGAGCATGAAATAAAAAAATCCACTGAAATGTTAGATTTACACTTATTAAGCATGAAAAATATGCATCAAGTTGATTCCCTAAGACATCAGAATTAAACATAATTTGTCTAGTTTATTGTACTTCTTAAAAACAGGAACTTTAGTTGCTATTTTTTAATCCCATCCAGAAACCCTCGGTGTCAGGTGTGATCCTTCCTTGTACACAACAGTCTTTCCCCTCCTGATATTTGAATAGAACGCCACTGGCATTAGTACCATAAAATGAATGAGATTAAATATGGATAAATAAGCTTACCTGTATTGTTATGTGATGAAATAGATATCTAGATAGAGATATGTGTGTGTGTGTGTGTGTATATATATGTACGTACGTACATATCTGTGGTATATGTGTGTGTGTGTGTGTATATATATATATATATGTGTGTGTGTGTGTGTATATATATGTGTATGTATATATATATATATATATATATATATATATATATATATATATATATATATATGTGTGTGTGTGTATATATATATATATATATATATATATATATATGTGTGTGTGTGTGTATATATATATATATATATATATATATATATATATATATATATATATATGTGTGTGTATATATATATATATATATATATATATATATATATGTGTGTGTGTGTATATATATATATATATATGTGTGTGTGTATATATATATATGTGTATATATATATATATATATATATATATATATATATATATATATATATATATATATATGTGTGTGTGTGTGTGAAGGAGGATGTCTCCATCCTCTAAATGCTCGGCATTCCTGGCAGTTTACTGTGACTTTTGTTAAAACCGTTTAACAGATGTTCGTTTTTTGTGGTTTTGCTAGAAGTGAACAACAGTAAATGACCTAGGTAAAGTACACTCCAGAGGATATTATTTTATGGCTGTGTTCACTGGATTCATCACTCCTAATTCTCTTGTGTAACTCTGCCCCCTGACATGTGGGATAATTAAACTGTGGCCTGTCAGAGGGACAGGAGGTATGAGCCATGCTCTTATATGGTGTTTTTCAGACTCGCAATGTGTTTATCGATTAGATTGATTAGTAACACCGATATCATGTATTCTTTGTGCGACTCTCTCATTTTCAGAGTGATGAGTGTACCAGCCACTCTATTCAAACTTCATTATGGAGAAAAATAACTACTGCGTTTGACGTGTATTAAAGTTGAATATGAAACTGATTTTTTAAAATGTAATGTTTTTCTTTATGTGGGTATCATATTTTTCCAGGATCTGAAAATAGTTCATGCTACTCTTATGTGAAATCGCACAGTGACTTGTGGTATTTATGTAACACGCACAAACTGTTATAGTGGTGCACTACCAGATATACTTCAACATGTGCTGCAGAGTAAAGTGCTGAGGTCAGTGAACCAGCTCTCAGTTTCAGGTATTGGGAAGTGGCAACTGAAAGAGGACCCTCTTCTTTTCTAAGTTGGGGGATTTTTTTCACTCTTCCATGTTTGCACCTTTTAAGCATACTTGCCAACGCTCCCGGAATGTCCGGGAGACACCCGCATTTTGCGTGAGTCTCACGGACTCCCGAGAGAGTGTGGCAATCTCCCGGATCTGCCCACTTCCTAGTGAAATGGGCAGAATTAGGTCCAAAACGCTGCGATTCACCGGGAATCACGGTGTTTTGCCCCGCCCCCTGCTGTAAAATGACGCATTTGCGTCTTTACGTCACGGGCTGGGTCCAAAATGAGGCAAATTTTGGAGCCCCGCCCCAATCACGCCCACCTCCCCCGGGAGGCTCCCGGAAGCCAACTTTAGAAAGTTGGCAAGTATGCTTTTAAGTCAACCTTGTATGTACTTGCTCTGTTTTCATGTATGATTTGTTTCTATATGTTATTTGTTATTCCATTTTCTGGTGCTTTACAAATAAATGATGATAGCTGATTAAAGAGGAGTGAAATAAAGTTATCCTTTAACTTAGAATATCCTTATCATTTACAGAATGAGTTTGTTAGTCCATTCATAGGAATTATATTTTTGGGGATTTTAACTGGCTTTGCATTTACACTTTGTAACACTTGTAAACACATACACGTCTGTTTCTTGCCTTTTCGCTAGTGTTTGGGGCTCCCACTAGGCTGTCACAATGCATTTACACTTGGTAATCTCATATGGATATTGCTGCTAAAATTGCCATTCCGCTTCATTATGTATCAGGTGGTCCCCAAACCTGTTAGATTGTAAGCTCATTTGGGCAGTGTAATCTTTACATTCTGTTTCATGTTTTTGTATGCGTACTATATCAGTGCTTTCTAAATAAACGATAATGATAATAGTAGAAGACAGTGGCTGCAGTAAATGTAATTGTATGCTGTACAGTTACATTTAAAGGTTCATATGTTCACTTATTGTGTGCTTTTATATGTAGGGAATCGATCCACTTTAATGGCATATAATACTGTAAGCATTTCATTTGACTAAAGAGTAAACATTTTAAATAATCGGACACAGTTTTGCCTGTTGACTATGAACCATTCATCCTGAAATGTGCTCATCACACATGAACTACAGTACTTTGTCATGCTCACAGTACGTCCTGCTGAATGCGTACTTAATATGCAACAGCTTTATTAAGCATTTTAGACATGCTGAAGTTTCTTGCCTAATTTATTTCAATTTGGCTTCTACATTTATGTGTGTAATTGCCCCTCAACAACAATAAAAATCAGTTCAAGTAAATGATGATTTATAAATTGTGTTATAGTGAATTAAAAGGCATTTGGAACTGAAGACCTTAACTTATTGGAAACCTAATGAAAAGACTCAAGTCACAAATTAATCAAAAGTAGCTTTGGGGTAGGTATGAGCTCTGTTCTATCCTTAAATAGTAGATAAGTGCACGTTTTACCATGTGAGTCGCCAAAAAGATGTCCATGAATTTGTACTAAACTGGATAATTTTTCTTTGTCATCTTTAAATGTGTGCGCTAATTTAATTGTATTCAATGGTGGAGATTGGAAGCCACCATAGCCCAGCAGCAAATACCTTAATGAAACTAGTTAGTCTGAAACACATAGCACCAGACTGACTGTGTGTATTTTGATGCTCGAAATTAATTTTTTGATTGTATGTGCTCAGTGGGCTTCAGCCAGTTGTCTTTGAGTAATAAAAGGTCTGAGTGGACAAAAAAGTGAGTGTCCCCACTTTGTGAGCGGAGGGGGGGTGTGTGCTAATTTTGTAGGCATTTTGTGATTTTAAATATAGGAATACAACTAGGTAACTTTGCAGTTTTGCTTGCATCTTCTTTAACAATATAATAATAGGGTAAGTATTAATTTGAGTCGTAATGATCACACCCCTCATCCCTACTTACGCTGTGTTTGAATTCCTTTCTACTGCTGTAGTCTGGTGTATGAATGTGCATAGGTAAACTCCTTAATTGATTTATCAATTATCCACTAATAGCTATTACCAGCTAATAATATATATCAGAGCAGTGTGGTGTTTGTGTCCCTGAGTCATAATATTTATATCTGAAATATAGCATTGGTGCTGTGTGCATGTATACATTGAAGGAACAGTTCACCTTTATCACCACTGCCCTCTACTCTAAACTTTCAAGGTGTCCTGAAATCACATCGCTGCAGGGGAAGCTCTTGACATTTTAGTGTTACCCAATCATCTACTCTCCTATGCACTCAACACTCAGGGTACTTTTCTCTTTACTAATTCTTTAAGGTTATATATCATTTGGTGCATTTACTTATACAAACCACTATTTACTTAGAGCATTTGATGATTTTTCACTCCTAGGGCTAGATTTACTAAGCTGCGGGTTTGAAAAAGTGGGGATATTGCCTATAGCAACCAATCAGATTCTACCTTTCATTTATTTAGTACCTTCTACAAAATGATAGCTAGAATCTGATTGGTTGCTATAGGCAACATCCCCTCTTTTTCAAACCCGCAGTTTAGTAAATCTAGCCCCTAGCCTTTAATATGTCCCGGGACCATTGCTCAACATAGGCCCATGTGCAAGCGTAAAGTAATATTCCTTCCCTTTAACCAATATCTGCAAGTTGTAACTACCAACTGTACAGCACTGAGAAATATGTTGGCCCCTAGGAATTTAGGCTATTGAATGGCTGGCGTATAAGCACTAACCAGGAAGGGTAATGGTTTTATCATACCCCAGGTGTAACGTTTTGTCTTGCATGTTTATAGAAAGCTCACTCATTTGATCATCTTTACTTAGAAAGCACCACATAGCAGCAATGTCTCAGGATTTGTCTTTGAAGCATATCTTGAGAAGGTGACACCACAGCCAAGAATCCCCAAATCCATCAAAGATCACTTCTCAGAGTAGGCGACAGTCACTGTGATCAGATACCTTGTAGTCTTCTTATATTCCTGAAAATGTACTAGAGGAGAAAAACAAACATAGTCACTTATTTTTATATTTTGTGTAAAGTGAAGTATAAATGAAATATGTTGTTTATATTTTATAGGCAGTTTATTATTTTTATTTCATTTAGTATGTTTGGTCATGCATGCCGACTATTCAAAACTGTCCTTCAGGAGATCCTGTAGGAAGTCATGTGATGGGGGGCTGGAGGGGGGCGTGGTACCTCTATTGCGTCACCGTAGCCCCCGTCTACTGCTAGGAGATGCCAAAATTCATAGTATTTTATAACGCGGGGCTTAATTACACAATATTGTGCCATTAAGCCCTGCCTCCATCACATGTAGGTAGATGCCTACTCTTCCGGCAGCCTGGGAGGACTCCCCGAAATTTGGAAGCCTCCCGGAAATACCGGGAGTAAGGCAAGTATGTGTTTGGTGCAACCAATAGAAGTTCAGTTACATCTTGATGTCAGCTGCAAGTTGTAGGAAGATAATTCACTTCTTCCATTAAAACAAAAAAATACAACTGTGCACTTTTTGTAGAATAGGGGGTTAACTTACCTATAGACCATGCTAGAACTCTGATACTTATAAACTTTAAAGAACAATCAAAGCCACTGTGTGTGTGTGTGTGTGTGTGTGTGTATATATATATATATATATATATATATATATATATATATATATATATATATATATATATATTTATTTCAAAGGTGGTTTGTTACTGAGCTGAATAAGTCCATGAAATAAGTGGAGTGTTTACGCTTAATTTTTAAACCATGCTCTCCTTGACTTCTCTACAGCAGGTTGTTAGGAGATTGCTGACGCAAACACAGAGTGACTGACAGATTTGTGTTGGATTGGTTGATTTATACACCGGGGCAGGGCTAGTGATGTCACAGCCACTCATATGAATGTGCAGTCTGTTATTTTTTTTTACTCTGGTAAGAGGTGTTACACTGTTTTTAGTGCCGTGGGGGAGTAATACTTTACTTTTTGACAGAGCTGCTGTGAAATGTCAGATTAACACTTAATGTATTTTACCTCCATGTTTCACATCGAAGCTTTTAAATTCCAGTAAAACAATGATGGGTTTTCTTTTTTTTTTTTTTTTATTATTATTGTTATTTATTTTATACAGGACCAAGTATAGGTATGTGACCTATAAATTGACCCTTCCAAGATCTTTTTACAGTACATTTGCATACTTGCCAACTTTTCCTCGTTGGCTTCAGGGAGATACTAGGGGAGACAGGCGTGCGGGGGGCGGGGCTTGACAAATCACATTATAAGATGATACGGTATTTGCGTCATTAAGTCTTGCCCCCCCCCCCCCTCCACTTATCTACTGCAGGGAGGAGAACCAGGAGGTTTCCCTGCTCGCCTGGGAGTTCTCTCAGAAATGCGAGAGTCTCCCAAACGTTCATGTAGAGTAGGCAACTATGCATTAAAGAAAAGCAGCTAATGAATCTCTACAGACTGAAGTGCCTTTTACATTTCTGTCTCCATTACTGAAGCCATGTTGTCTTACCTGTCAGTCTCTGATTAAATCTTGGTCTCCATGAAAATGGCCACCTCAATAGTAATCAATACATGGCCATAGCACACAATTTCTGAACTGTGTCATCATGCCACAGATGGTGAAGCCAGCCACGTCTTGTACTGGCTCAGCATCAGGGAGAATGCCAGACTCTTCAGGGAGTGAGGGAGATCACCCCTATTTCAGGGAGTCTCCCTGACATTCAGGGAGAGTTGGCAAGTATGACATTTGTTGTTTTTATCTAATTTTTTAACATCATGTCTGTGTAACAGCTACAGACCATTGTAAGCTTGCAAGCAGGACTCTCTTACCTCTCTGTCTGTTTATATTACCCAGTATTCTATTAATGTTTGTTCTCAATAGTAAATCGCTACGGAATATGCTGGCGCTATATAAATAAATGATGATGATACTGCTTTGTGTAATTTGGTAACTATAATAATATTACACCACCAGGTACTTAAAGGCGCATACTTTTTCAACAAGTTATTGTTTAGATAACAGAAGAAGAAAATCATTTATCCTGTGTTTTTTCCCCCCTCTTTTCTTTACTTACCATTTACCTATTGATCTGATGAAAACACTAGTATAGGAACTAATAGCATACAATTGCAGCAATCAAACTGTGTCAGCCAGGATGTAAATGCTTTAGTAGCATAGCATCTCAAGAGAACATGGCTTTTTCTCTGCTTGCAGACAATTTATTCCATTGATTTGAGCATTTTATAGACTCTAGTCACTTCGGTTGCTAGTTTTCACGTAATTTTCTTTTTTTGCTGTTATACAATTTTACCTAACATTTTGAGACAGCTTTCATGTCAATTCTGGGGCAAAAATATGTTATATTATTTTAGATGTGTTATGTTCAATAGCACACAGCTTTAGAACACATATATACATGTACAAACTTGACCATTCAAATGCTGCTTGCAAGATATATTGTTTAAATAAGATAATCCTGATGCAGCAGTAGAAACAGCCATTTTGTTGACTGAACCAATAGTCAGATTCCTGTGAATGCAGCCTGTCGGCTCCCCAGGAACAGGTGACATTACTAAACCAGAAAAATACTTCCACATTAATATGGTGCGTTCCCAGTGTATTTCCATGGTTGAATAATCATCGACTTACCATTCTGCATTGTTAGCATGGGTCAGATGTCCTTTGTGTGTCAGATATTGTAATTTTTCTGGCAGTACTGACCTATGTTGGACAACATGCTGCATAGGCGCTAGTTCAGTTAAATTGAACATTTGTTTGTGGATTGTTCCATCTTTTCACTAGTGATGGTGCTTTACTTCCATCTTACATCCCTCAATTACCCTGTAACATAGGATGCCCATGGCACATGCAGCTGCTAGTCCTGGACACTGAGATGGGTATACATATATTGCCCATGTGTGCTGTTATTTGCATCCAAAACCATTCTGTTTATCCACCAACATTAGACCTTTTATGGACACCTTTAACTGATCACATCATCTCAATTCTGATATATAAAAGTATTCTCATGTTAATAGCAAATATGCCATATTCCACATTATTATATCTTACTCATTATACATTCAGACATGCTATTGTGTATAGAATTGTGTAATTGCATACTGATTTGCATTATTATACTCTAATGTACAATATTTAGCTCAGTGACGGCTCCTCTCTTTGTAAGTATGGGTTTTCAAAGCCTGTTACAGATAAATAACCTCCCACCCCTGTCCCTGGTTTTACCTAGTTACAAAGTGATCTCAGTAAGGTAAAAGTGGAGAAGGGCGCTAGTGACCAACAATTAGCATACTGTCCAGGCTGTTTAGCATGCTAGCTGAGTGATGTAGCTAAACTGCATGATTATACACCTAAACTACCTGATTAGTTTAGGAAACGGCCGCAGAGCCTCACCTGTAGAAATGACGGGGAAAGGGGATTGTTACAGGATAGTCAAAGCCTTAATGTAACTCACATTAGAGGACCTGTTTAAGTTTTTTCAAATATGTTTTCTAACATTATTGCTTTAAATAATCAATAGATTACATCTATAAGTTTATAATACATTATCGTTGTTAAATTCGTATTTTATATTTTTGCAAAAATATTTTGGATCACTAGGACACATGTTGTCAGTCACTCAATATAAAATGATCTGACTTTATTCCTTGTTCTTTCCTGAAATTAGACAGTCATGTTTTGGTTTTTTTAATCCTATACTTTGATCCCTCTGGTAAGATATTAAAGCTATTCTGTTTTTTGTTTTAAAAGTAAACACTATCCACTGATGATAAATGCTAAGATAGGAGGATCTCAAGCTTTGGTTTTGAGTGGAGACTTCAATTTTTTTTTTTTATCAGCTTCTACAAGTAAGTTAATATTTGCAGACTTTCTGCATATTTTTGTCAGTCATTAAACAAAACAGCAAAAATTAAACTAGTATAAAATATTGAAAAACTGAATTTTGTTGCTCTAAAAGTGCCGTCAAACAGCAGAGAGGACGGTGGTGCAGCTCTGTAATTTGAGTCCCTATTGGCCTCCTGCAAGTGAGGATTTTACCCAGCCGCATTAAATATCACTATGCCTTTGATCAATGGTACTCAAATTTTATGATTCGAAAAGCTATATTGGCAGGGAACAGAGTTTCTGTAAGACAAATGCAAATGACCTTCCTCTAAAATGTGAAGTTTTGTTCTGTTATATCTTGTAATATGTATTTTTTCAGTTCCATAGACAACGTAGTATGCGCTAGGTCAGTACTTCACCGTTAGTGATGAATAAATGTCCTTTTAATGTAAGACAATAAGCAGTAGTCCATCAGTAAACTAGGCGTTGGTGTGGGTGGATCCTATGGGTATGCCTGCAAGTAATACTAATAATTTCACTGTTTAATGCATTGTTCTTAAAAATATTTCGAAGGACTGGTTGAAAATAGTTTGGAATTGTGAGTTGGTGCTAAATTGAACTGTAAAGTTAAAAATTGTCCCAAAATATTTGGTTATGTCACACTTGCCAACTTTTCCTCGTTGGCTTCAGGGAGAACCTGGGGGAGGTGGGCATGTGGGGACGGGGCTTGAAAAATTGCATCATTTTGGCCCCACCCCCTATACAGGTGTCACCATTTTGGCCAATTACAGCAGGGGGTGAGGCTAAGATGACATGATATTTGCATCATTAAGCCCCGTCCCCACCACTTATCTATTGCGGGTACGAGAACCGGGAGGTTGCCCTGCTCTCCTGGGAGGTCTCCCAGAAATGCAGGAGTCTCCCGGACATTCCAGGAGTGGAGGCAACTATGCGTTAAAGAAAAGCAGCTAATAAAACCCTTGAGACTGAAGTGTGTCTCACATTTCTGTCTCCATTAATAGTCATGTTGTCTTACCTGTCAGTCTTTGAATAAATTTTGGTCTCCATTAAAATGGCCATCTCCATAGGCACCAATACATGGACATAGGACACAATTTCTGAACTGTGTCATTATACCACAGATGGCGAAGCCAACTACTTCTTGTACTGGCTCAGCATCAGGGAGAATGCTAGACTCTTCAGGGAGTGAGGGAGATTACCCCTATTTCAGGGATTCTCCCTGACATTCAAGGAGAGTTGGCAAGTATGGGTTATGTTCTTCTATAAAATCGATGCTTTTTATTTCTAAATCTGTTTCTTTTTAGTGGGAATGGTGAGTGAACAACATTTCCTATATGGGGAGTACAAAAGCAGAAATGTCATTTTGAATTTCAGCTCCTGGATGCTGATACCTGTTTGCCTTGTTGTATAGGCCAAACTCTAATCCTTGGTTTGATGCATCCCTGCTCCAAGCTAGTATGCAACAGTGGGTAAAGGAAAACCGCACATGTACTGACTAAAAGGTCTCGCAGAGGCTAAAATTATTCTACCTGGAGGAGAGATCCAAAGGGCAAGTGTGGGGGTGTGACAACGCATCATTACAGCCCTGACCCGCTGAGCAGGGAGACAATTGTGTAGTCATGCTGCAGGGGGGCGAGGTTATGATGACACAAATCTCATCATCAGGACCCTCTCTGCTAGGCCTGGAGACAAATTGCATTATCAGTGCCCTGTCCCGCTCACGTTACAAGCTGAGGAGGTGGCATCTGGGAGGTTGGAATCCTCTCCCGGGAGTCCAGGGGAACTTCCAACATTTTTGAATCTCCTGAACATTCCGGGAGAGTAGGCAAATATGAGCAGTGCCAAATAATAATGCAGTACTTGTAGTGCCTAGCTCATTATAGCTGGAAGGTCCAACACATATGGTAATTGTTATTATTTCACTAAATATTGTATACAAATCTGCATTCCAGTTCTAACAGCATATCTTGTAGTTCAGCAATGGCTGTAGTGTGGAGCCTGAAAATCCTTCACTTGGAAAGTTTTGCAGCTCTTTTTTCTTGAGGGGAGTAGGCACAATGCAATATCATATAAAAATGACTGTTTTGTGCTGTTCTATAGCATAATTAGTGGCTGAATTACATGGTATATTAGTGATGATGAAGAGTTACTAGTTTGCATAGAAATAGAGAACAAACCTTAACACCTTCTAATGAATGGCACACTTGCTACCTCTGCCTTTGATACAGTAAATAAATAGATAAAAATTTATATATATATATATATATATATATATATATATATATATATATATATATATATGAGAGAGAGATTATATATGTCTTCCACATTGTTTTGGAAAGCAGCAATGGCAAAGAGTTATTTATATGTATGAATTCTCTGGCTCATTCTAGTGAGAAATGGGTCATTCTGGAACAGTGAGAAATGTGATTGCTGAATTTCAAGCAGCTATTGCCACTCAGTTGGAACTGCTAAAAATGAAAAGAGGGTCAAACTGGCACCTGTTGGAATGTTTTATTCACTATTGTCAGAGTTAAAGAATATGTATAAATATTTGCTTGAATGTTGCTTGGTACAGTTTAGACCTTGTTATAGGTGACTTTTCAACTGAAGTGGTTTGTTTTTTGGGCCATAAGTAAAGACGCACCATTCTGTGTTAAAGGAATAAAAGCATCAGAACGGCTTTCTCCTGACATGCTGCACAACGTATCTGGACAACTGATCCTAATTGCTGTTTCTCCATGCAGCACCTGCTTGCACATACAATAGAGAGAGAGACCAAGAGAGCTATTCTTGCTACATTTAGCAGTGTGCATGAAAAACCATTTCAGGGTCAATTTAGCAAACATTGCTTGGTGAAAGCTTTGGATACATTCAAGCTTGTATGTTTCTTTTCCATGTTAAATCCATCCCTATATGATGCATTCATCCAATGTAACATAAAAAATCAGATATTTAGGGGCATATTCAATTCTCTGCGTTTTCCACCGCGGAAAAACTATTACCGTTATTAGTGTAGTTCTAAGCCGGATTTCAAATTGAAATCCAGCGAGAAAAGTACCGTAATACTGGTATTTACGAGCACTATTACCGTAATGACAGTAGTAGTGCGCGCGGCACGTTAAATTTGGCTGTAACGCCAACAATTGAATATGCCCCTTAAGGCTAACTTCCCATAAGGAGAACATCACTTTAAATGTCTTTGCATTAACCCATGCCAGTGGCCTTAGGTAAAATGGTATGGATATCATCCACTGCCAACACAACAGAAACATTCTCACTTCTTTGCATTTAATTTTTCTCTTTATATATTTTTAACTGAAGACTCAAAACTGAGGCCCCAAAAAAGGGAGATTGCGGATTAGAGTCTCACAGGAGATGGCGACTGCCTCCCCTTTTGTCACAACTAATATATTTAGTTAAAACTGAATCTATTTAATAATTATTATTAATAATAATAATAATAATAAAGTTTGTTCATGAAGTTTAATTTTGTTGAAGCTGTTTTATACTCAGAATCAAGCTCTAATAAGTGCACCTTAAAAAAATCTGGTTCAGGCCATTCCTCAGTGACCAATAATTCTTAATTCTTTCGGAATAAATAAATTGTTCTCACTATTTTCATTCTGTTTGTTTATGACTCTTCCTAAGGCGCTTTATCCATTGTACATTTTCTTGTAGTCACTAATTAGCACATTTTATAGTACTAGCTTAACAAAAATCAAAAAGAAGTATAGATATTCTGATCAATATTTGTAAACAGAATACCATTGGCAATTCTGTACAGAGCTGCACAGTATTATGGCACTATATAAAAATAAAATATTAACAAGAAAATCTGCAAGTAGTTTTGTATCCAACCCTTACACCGAATGTATGTTGCCCCAACAATTTAAATAATTGTAACTAAAATAATTTTCTTTTTATTAGAAGTTTTGAACTTCATGACACAATTCCGGATGTGTTTTTAAGATTTTTTCCCCCCTATAAAGTTAATCATGTGATTGTTGGATGGAAGAGATATTTGGTGGTATAATGTCCCGAAAACTGAAGGTGAGGATTACTTTAAGGAAAAAAATGTAATTATAGTTTACTTATTTCCTTTCATTCAATATTCTTCTTTTCATTTAATGGACTCTTAAAACATGGTAAATGCTTTATTTAGTTCAAAAGCCAATTCTTAAATCAGTGGAATTATATGGAAACAGTGCTGCATTGAGAGCTTCTGCCAGTTACTGACATCTGCATACAAACCACTTGTTCATGTTTTCCTTAAACGCCTTTTTTGGATCAAACATACAGACTTTTCTGAATGAGGTCTCTTTGCAGATTGGCAGGGCCAGTAAAATGCCGAGTATTTTGCTCTGAATGGCGGAACATTGCATGGTTTAAGCATTCTGGCATCTGCAGTAACTCTGCTTCAAGAACTAACTCAAGAACTTCCTTAGTAAAAAGGCTTTGTATAACTTTGGAAATTAAATCTTGGCAGTCACACATTATGGTTGTAAGTAAAGTTTCTTTATGAGTTTTGTTTTGAGGAATTCCATTGAAGCTGGAAATGTACATAGATATCACACTATAGTTTTTTTCTAGGAAGGCCATTAAGCTAAGAAATTTGCTCAGATGTTCTCCTTTCTATGTTATGTTACATTTTTAAGTAACAAATAACTTAACACTTCTCAGAAAATACTTTGTAATATTTGATGCAAAATTCGTACACAATGCAAATTAATTTTATCAGGTTTAATGAACAGATCATAATATGGCAACCTGACGTTAACCATGTGGGTAGATGTCTGTTTAGGACCTTATATGAAATTTGAACCTGATTATGTGCATTATCATAGACCTCACCATCATCATCATCATTTATTTATTTATGTAACGACGCAAATTCCGCAGTGCTGTACTCTCTGTCATTCACGTCAGTCCCTGCCCCGTTAGGAGCTTAGTCAAATTAACTTAACACATGCACAGATTGTAGTGCTAAGTTTGTCAGTAGCCAATTAACCTGTGTTTTTTGGAGTGTGGGACGAAACCAGAGCACCCGAGGAAACCCACATAAACATGAGGAGAATATACAAACCCCACACAGATAATGGTCGGGAATCGAACTCATGACCCCAGTGCTGTGAGTCAGAAGTGCTAACCACTGAGCCAGTATGCTGCACATTTTATTGTATGAAATTCAACTCCAAATACAATACATGCAGAGATTGTGGCCTGCATTGTGGTGCCCAGTGATAATCTGGTAAAAATATGCCATGTTCTTGTGTATAGTCTGTTTGTGTGCTTAGATTCCAAACTCACAAACAGGCTCAGGTCATGCAGGAAGTGATGGAATTACTTGCCCTGAGGGACTGGGTGTCATCCAATTTCACCACGTACCCAGGGGCTATAATTTAGGCATAATCCTGTCACTCTGTGCTCGTCCCATGGTGCGTAATTGTCTTATGTGCGGTCAGCTTAATATAGTGAAGATAATGGCTTCTCTTCCCTCTATATCCCTTTTTGTTTCTATAGGAAAAACTGTTTTGGTAATGGATATATTTGACACACCTCCAATCCAATTGATCTTCTGTAGCAGTCTGGTTTCAAACACCTAGGGGTATATTTACTAAACTGCGGGTTTGAAAAAATTGAGATGTTGGCTATAGCAACCAATCAGATGTTATTTTGTAGAATGTACTACATAAATGATAACTAGAATCTGATTGGTTGCTATAGGCAACATCTTCACTGTTTCAAACCCGCTGTTTAGTAAATAAACCCCCTAGAGAGTTCATTTAACTAATGATTAATGACATTTAATACATTATTTGTGGGATTTCATTCTTAAACCTATTAAATGCAAACAGTTTAAAGTAAGAACGTTTTGTAGTCCACTTGATGATATACTACTTGAATGGCACAACACTGTATACGGACCCACTTCCACCAATCTTTAGTACTGTGCTAAAGTACGGCAACAAGTGTTGGAATCTATTTGTTGTTTAACATGGAAAATTAAGCCAGATTACACCTGCAACTTCTAATAGTTTGACGAAGGGATGATCTGAGGCATCGGAGTCATCTAACATTAGTTTGTTATCCCTGGACAAGAGCATCAATCCCTATGTCTGGCTCCAGTTAATTGTTGCAGCTGTTAGTGTTTAAGTACTTGAATAAGCATCATCATCATCATCATCATCTTAGGTTGTAAATAGTGTTGGGCAGTTACATATCGTATCTGCTGAATTCTATATATAACCTATCACATGATAATTTATGTATTTTTACTTTTTGTTTCTATTCTCTCATTGAGATTTGATTAGCTATATATACATTTTTAAACTTGTGTGTTCCCTCTATAGCTAAAGGTTTAGACAATCTGAATGTATGTCTTTGTTGTAGCCCACCTCTTTACTGTTACTTACCTTTATGTAGTTTTTTGTTAAAAGGGGTCTGCAGCCATTTTCTAATGTCAATCTTCTTTTTAGTTGGGTACAGGTAGAAAGAATGATCACATCACATGTATCAGACTATTCAGGGGAATGGACAACACTAGGAAGTTGTGTCCTTCCGCCTGGGATAGGAAGCAAAAGAGTTTAAAATCCCCTCCCCACCCCCAGTTATCCAATCAGTTTAAATAACTACTACAGGAGTTACTTGCAAATTCTAATTCATTACGAAATATATTGTGGTGCATCTAATGGTGCTGTCATGACTGTTGGAAATGGAATTATCGGTAACATTGATACAAATTTTCCTGATCACCTCCCTGACAGCATCACAAGGAGAATAAACCAATGTGAAAAAAGTCTATTAAGGAAGCACTATTACTTGGAGTATGTTGTTCTGAAAACACATACATTAGTTAGCTGCCTTGATAACCTGTTGCTTGATAGAAGCTGACACTTTCTCTGCTCTAAGACCTTTACGGAGAGACTTATTAAGGGCTGTGTAGTTTCACAGACTCTTAGCCTGGTCCATCTGTATTGTGCCAGCTTTTTAGGTTTATAACCCTGTTGTTTTTTTACCTAAAATTGCACAAAGAGTTGATTGTCTTTTCTCCAATCATTAGTACCCTTCAAGTTACTGAATCGGACATCTTTTCACATCCAATCATCAGAAACATTTTTTATTGGTCCTATTGGTGATTAGCACTGACAGAAAGGAGAACTGTCTATACCCATCAGTACCGCTAATCCCAAAAACTTTAGGTATTTTAGGTGACCGGATATGTTGCTGTTTGTGTTTTAAACATCCATGTTCACTACGAATATTTTTTTTTTTCCTGGAAGTTCACAGTGGATGATGTCTTCATCTTTATTTGTTTTGTATCTAATGTGCAGAGTCAGGAATGTCAGATACATTATTGTTCTTTAGGAGCTGTTTGTTTCCATTCTAGATATAGTATTGAGTAGAAACTTAAGCCCTGCTCAGGACCCTGAACGTGGACATGAACTCCAGTATCTCTTTCTCCATTGCCATCTGATCAGTGACATAGAGCTGTGTTGTCCGGGAACTTGATGTAAGAACTGAGCAATGGTCACGTATGGGTCAGTATTAGTTTCCAACCGTTTGAGGAAATTGTTTACTTGCAATTTTCCCTCTTCTTTGGTATTGCCATTTGCTTACTTGTCTTCAGTACTTTTCCTAAGTAAACTGAAGCCATGTTTTGGCTCACTCCCTTATAACATGGAGAAAAGGACAGGGACAGGTGAGATTTTAATTTCAGCCTGACACTCCATAGTGACTGGAATGCAAGAGGATCTGACTTGGCAAGAAGGCATCTTATCTTACTGTTCAGCAAATCTCTGTACTTGTCCACAGTCAGTCTATGGCCTAAAAAGGGGAAGAGTACAAGACCATAGCAAAGACATTAAACATCCAAATGTATTCATCTTCAGGGGCAATACTATGATCAGATCACCCCCCCTAGATCTGGTTGTTTGACAAGCAGGCTGTTATCAGAGAGTTTGCTGCAAGGCCTAAAACACCAGATCTTTGTCTGGAAAAAGTTTGCAAAATACCATCTATAAGATACTGCAGAGATCTGGTAGAAAGTCTTGTTGTCTGATGACGTTAAAGGGGACTTTACGGCATCACTGTTATGTATGTATGGCGCAAATCACTGCACACCCTCCATTTAACACCATCCCTACTATTAAGTGTAGTAATGGTGACATAATGTTATATGAATACTTTTGAGCAGTCGTGTCAGGATCAATGAGAAGGTGAATGGTGAACATTACAGAATAATCCTGGGCAAAATCCTGCTTCCCTCTGCCAAAAAGTTCAAACTGGGGAGGAAGTTTGTTTTTCAACATTACATTGATCCAAAGCTCACTACAAACGCAACACTGGGGAAATGTAGATTCTTAAGAAAAAAGTATGGAGGATGAATAATCCCTAATGCCACTGCATGTATAAGTGTATCTTCTGTGGATATTTTTTGTGTAAAATTTAATTTAATAGGTTCTGTATTTCAAATACCTATCTTAGATGGTTGGTTAGATATACTCTATTAGAGTGTATCTAACAGTACTCGAATATGTAACATATGGATTTCTTCATGAGGTGGGCATAGTATGCAGACATGATTATATGCCCATCCCACCACCATGTCATTGACTGACTTCAGCAGTATTTAATTCCACAGTACCAATAGCTTTGCATTTGGTAGACATTACACTTGTCTGCATACTGTACCCTCCCTCCACAGAACAAATATCATTCATGTAGAACATATACATTTGTTGGAGGCTTGTTTAAAACAAAAACTTTTATATTATTTAGTTTTATTAATATTTGATTAAATGAATGTTTATTTTTTTTCATTGAATCCAGCATATGCCGGCACTTCATGGCCTAGTGTCACTCTCCCATTACCAACATTGTGGATCAGCAGCCGACAGCTTCTCCTTCGTGTCAGCAGCCGACTCTCCATGTTGGGGCACCACAGGGGGCAGGGGCATTAAGAACATTGGGATGAGTAACATTATGCTACTTATTTAAGGTTTTAGGCACCCCGTAACTACTGATATGTATATGTATGTGTATATGGAATATGTTGGCGCTATATAAATAAATGATGATGTGTATAGATAGAGATTGAGAGATATAGAGATAAATAGAGAGAGAGATAAAAAAAATAATCACCTGTTAAAGCTGGATAGGGAGTTTTATTTTAAAATCATTTTTACAGGCTCTATTACATTACTTGATAATGAAAAACAAAATCTTGAACTATTCCTTTATGTTTGAGTACTTCTTACTGATTAACAGAACACAAGTAGTCAAGGAACGGTAGCATATATATATATATATATATATATATATATATAGCATCACTTTAGCCCGTGCTCTTGGCAGATATAAGTTCACCACACCACAGTAACCTGGCAGCAGACACACTCTTTGCAGAATCCGCTCCACTTCATGCCCAGAAACCACCATAAAGTCGTCAGTTTTTCCGGGACACTTACCAGTAGGAGCACCATTTAGCAGTCAGCCGGCTAATTGGACATTGCCTTAATCTTGTATTAAATCTAAATGCCACACGGTTGGCATAATATGTACAGCCCAGTATCTGACATGATTTCCTTATGTGATCATTAGTATTCATCCACATACCATTTCACTACAGGCATTTCCTTTGGTCAGACACTTAGCCAGAACTGAGTTGGCAATAATACTTTATGAATGTTATCTTCGTGCAGAAGGACTCTGGATTGCAGTATATATTGTGCCAGCGAATAATAGAAGAGTCACAACATATGCAGAAAATTCAGAGGCAAAGTATTTACGTAAACATTTTGATGGTACGAGTGCTTTACCCACAAGTATGTCAGGCCTGTGTAAGTAGTTACTAGAATATTGGTGCATTTACTAGAATATTTCATTGTGGCAATGTACTAGTGAGAGTAGCCATTGCAAATTAAAATGATACTAATAATTGTAGCCTATCAGTCCATGCTTTTGTGAGTGAAGAGAGCTTATGTCTGAAAGGTGCCAAGAGAGTGCATTCCAACCACTACTGTCAGAGTGTAGTCACCACGTCCCAAACCTTATTATTGATATTTTTGCTTACACAACTACAGCTTATGGAAGTACAATATACAGTATTTTTGTAAACATCTAACAAGACTTTAGATATACTAGATCTTAATATAGTGCCAATATAGTATTCAAAGTAACTTGATTTGATCTTATGGCTAGCCGCAGTTACCTACAGATCAAAATTGCTCCCAGGGATACTTGACTGTTTGAGTCGGTGCTTCAACCACATTGCACATAATACGGTCTTCAATAGGAGGTCGTGGGTGATACAATACCGCACCTCCTAACTGTCCCAACTGACGGAATGTTGGGAGATATGTCTTCAGGGCAGCGATAAGTGGGTGCCACACGTACCTGCGACAACACGGGAAGGGGTTAGTGTTGGTTTAGCACATCAGAAGCCCTTGCTATGCTCCCACTGTGATGACACCACACACACATCTTAACATGTTTACTATTATAACGTCCTTTTTAATAAAAATTTGTTTAGCCAACGAGTAAGAAATACACCATAAGGAGATGCAGGAAATGAGGAATGTAATTGTGCAGTTAGCCAATGTTGCAATACCGGCTATTGTTCAGGTACAAATATTTCCAGATATAAAACTTTAAGACACATGACCGTTGACAATTATGCAACCAGCAGTCCCAAACCAAATAATATTGTGCTAAATAATTTGGGGTTTTGCAGGCAATTTTTTCATAGTCCATGGTACTTACCTCTACCTAGCCATGAAGGATGACAGCTAGTCTCAATATCGGGGACATTTTCTAATTGAAGATTCAGCTCTCTGTAATGTGCCGCAACTTGTCTCCAGAACTGTCCATGAAAGCACTGTGTGGACATGTCTCTGCTCATTCATCCTTGCACCCCAATGTAGTGCACAAGAAAATCAGTGACATTACGGGTACCATACTACCCAGAAATAAGTCCACTTTTGTGTTTGACTTTTGTGTGAAAATTATATACAAAAAGAATTGTTTTTTATATTAATATTTTCTTATACTTCCCTCTAAAAGACAAATAAAACTGAATCATCAGATTAAAGATGTATAAAACCTTTTAAACCTACCAAGTGCCCCTCTGTGTTCCCTCATGGCCGAGACTGGAATGCACATGGTGGATATATTCCTGTTTACAGTCTATTTAAAGCCACCCCTTAAGCATAATGTTAACATATTCCTTCTAAAATACTGTTTGTCAGTGCTGTATTTATGTTGTAAATATGTAATATATGAGTAAGGGAGCATTTTCCATTTTAATCTTGCTGTTTGTGCACATATAAATGCTCTTTGCCACATTAAACGCACCGTGAGAAGTGCAAATAGCATCCCATTGAAAATACGGTCTGATGCTTGAACATGTGAATGTGTAACAATGAAGTCTTGTGGCAGGAAAGATGCTCTCCACCGTAGAAGCTCTTTCCAATCTCTTTTCAAACAGCATGAAATCGTGTTATTGCTGTACCAATCACATGTAATTTTTATCTTGCATTCGGCAAGGATCACACTGGCTCCTCCAATCAGATGAAGCTACATTTGCATGCCTCTCTGTCATCTTGACCCATTAGACTGTGTGTGATCCAGTATTAATGTGCACATTTACGTTTTTTTGAATGAGTAAGTTTTCTTACTCAAGTTTTCTGGACAAAACCATGTTACAATACAAGGGGTGCAAATTAGATTATTATTTTGTACATAAAGAAAATGCTGTCTGATTTTTCATGTAGCACACAAATATGTGATAGCTTATTTGTACACTGAAATTTAAAGTTGATCTATATGACATGACCTATCTACCCCAAATATAAATCTGCCATCACATTTTAAATTTACCTCCCCCCTCCAATGCAACATGGTTCTGCCTTACTTTTGCTTAACTTTCCTTGATGAATCGGGTCCATTGTTTCAGAACCCTTTGTTGGTTCCTAAAAATCTTTGATGAGTGACATTGATTTTGGATGTCCTAGGCACTTGGATTTGGGACTAAGAATAAGGCTTTAATAGTCTATGTTTAGTGCTGTAGAAAAGCCGTATTACACAGGGGGTACAGATAAGGAGATCAATCTAATTAGCCCCAGAGCCTTGTAAAACAACAGGCATGGTGCCAATCACAGCGCCATTGTGTTAGAGTCTCGGATTGCAGCTTAGAGTCAGGTATTTTCTCATACTATATAATATTTCCTGGCATATTTCGCTATCCAACCGTTTTGCTTCACAGTATGCCTGTGATGTCTCCACTGAAAGGTGTATTAAGATGTGAAATAAAATTATTTCCTATTGACACTAACAAGCTTCTTGCTGTCTTTGAGGCAATGGTTCCTGGAACAGACTGGTATTATCCTGATGCTCTGCATTTATGTTGTAAAACTCATGTCACCTACGTTGTGATTTACTGACAGAATGGAGTTCCTTCTGCTTGTATTTCAAGCCAGTGGAAACCTAAAAACTCATACCAAACATTTGCTTGCGAACATAGTGCAGCTAATGAAAATTTGTTTTTTATGAATATTTTTTTATATCCATGTCATTGACACCCACTGGAGCAAACGGCAACATAACTCCATTACTGATCTCCTTAGACAGTGTGTGCGTGCATCCAGTCCCAGATTTTAAAAATGCAACATAATAAAACCTAGCTGCTGCCAAGGCTGGGTACACACTACAGTGTTTTCAGACAATTGCCAGGCCGATCATACGATAAAAGACCGTTCGACCGGATATGGCATTAATGTGTACACTACAACTATGAAAGATTATCGTTTTGTTTGATTTTTAAACCAAACTAAACATTTTGCTGAATGATGGAGCAATGTCGTTCCACTTCTGCAGTGTGTATGCACTTACGACCAGCAGAGCTGCTATTTATAGATCTCTATGGAGTGTGCAGAGTCACCATATTTTCAACCGACAGTTATGACAGATGAAGAGCACAGATCTGAAGGTAAATCATGTTAAACATGTTATAGTATGTTCACATGAATCTGCATGCTGATCGGGACTTTTTTTTAGTCATTGGTGAAATCGTTAAGGATATCACAACAGGAAAAAAATTCTGTAGTGTGTTCCCAGTCTAACAGTCATGCTGTTACCTGTATGGGTGACTAGAAGACCTGGATTAGTTTAAATTAATGGAGATGTCACTACAAGGATCCCGTACATCAGGTTTTACCTAAGGCTTTAGTTTTAAAACACATACGTAAGCAGCCAAGTGTATTTATTTATTCCCAGTGTTAAGTATGTGTGTGTATGTATATGTGTATATATATATATATATATATATATATATATATATATTAGGGGGAGGGAGATATATAGGTGAATAGAGATATATTATTTGGAAGTATTACATTTTAATGTGTTCTTAGAATTTATTTGGCGAGAAGTGAGGTTATCATAGGGATATACACATACTGGGTCTTTTTATTTTATCTGGTTACTTTATTATATATTGATAAGAGTATTGTTTGAAAAACAGGAGATTCGCAGATGAAATTTATGAATAATGAACCAAAAAACGTAGACCTAAGAGGGATCTGGTAACACATAGCTAAGTAATTATTGATATGTTTAAGATCAATCAGTTGAAAAATCATTAGCAGTCTTAGATTCTAGATACCTTAGCAAATGTGTAAGTTTATGAAGGTTTTAAACTCCAATGGGGGTTAAATGCACATTTATTAATAACCTGCTACAAATATAGTAGCTAACATTAATGATTGCATATGGTATAAATATATATTTTTTAGAACATCAATCAAAATTGCACAAAATATAAAGTGGTTTCTTTGCACTGTGTTCATTCTTTCTGTCTTATATGTGAATGTCCTTTACATTGGGAAATTGCATACTGTAACCCTTCTAACCCTGCACTGGACATATAAAATCGTATTTGCTTAGCAGACCTAATGGTCACAACTGACCAACACTTTTCTATCTCCTCTGCACCCTCTTATTTTATATATTTCCTGCTCTATTTCATTATTTCCATCACACCCACCTCTGTACCCCATGTCAGGGATACCACTGACTAAGGTCTGCACTTTAGCTTTAATAATTGTCTTTTTCAGGATTTTAATTTTTAATGAACACATGTTTTTATTAGGCAAGTTTCACTGTGGCTCTTCATATTGCTCCATGTGCTCCTAAATTCATTTGCATAATATTAAACTTGTCATTGTTGTTAACTTGCAGTTTATTTGATAATATAAAGACAGATGCAAAATGGGAAGTACAGAAAAAAAGATGACAAATCAAATTCAGCTAAGCCAACAGAACGTCGAAAGTCAGGCCGGAGGGGAGAGTGACAGTAACAAAACAGAAAGGGAGTGATATCAATGCACAATAATCAAACATCAGCATTAGGGATCCAAGGCTCATTAGAGAACCTAAACTTCGTTTAAGAAGTTCTGTCTCTTAAAACATTTCACAGAGTTCTCCGTGGATTGAATGTGTCAGAATTTTTGAATGAGCTTCATAGTGGCTGGGAGGGTAGGTTGTTTCTAGTTCACACAAAAGGTACAACATGATGCAGTAAGCTTGTGGTTGAACATTTATAGTGCGGGATCTATTGGGTTAGGAACTAGCTGCAACTCCAGTATGCCATGTTGTTCCCTGCGTGTGGCTTATGGTGTTGCATATGGTCACACTCATTTCTTCATTTCTTTTGTGGCATAAATGTTGGGTTCAACTAGAGTGTAGGGGCTGTGGGACTTCGGCTTCTTGCCTGGAATTTACAAGGCCTCAATGACTGTGTTAAATTATCCTTAGTGCTTCAACAAGCCAAGACACGACCCCCCAAACCTGTTGGGGGCCGTGTCTTGGCTCTGAAAAATTCCTGGGTGGGATGGGCAAACCGCTCTGTACAATCTACACACTCACGGGGGTCTCGGTATTGGTTAGGAAAAAATTTCGATTTATGCTTAAGGAGTTTCAGTTGGACTCATATGGTTGCTATGCATTTCTCTGAGCTTTGGTAGGCAACTCCACTATTTTACTTTTAGCCGGGTACATCTCCCGACTTTCAGTTCCAAGGTGCTCAAGAAGACCTCCAAATTTATTGTTCTTTTCTTACATGTCCCCGTGATTTCATGGGCAAATTTAATGCAGTCATGAATGTCAGCATTGATAGGTTGCGGGAGTTCAACAGTGAGTGGGGGTCCTTCTCACTTCTCCAGATTGGTAGCACATATGGGGTTATTTGATATTTGGATGACTCGTTTCCCATTGCAGATTTTTTTTTCCTGTTGTTCCACATCCCACCAACTTTTTCCCGTATTGAACTAGCCCTGATATCCACTAGACTAGCCCTGCTGATTCAAGAAATTTTCCTCCCTAGGGGAATATCCAACCACTCCCCAGTGATACTGTTTGCTGCCCTCACCCTGAACACTGGAATCTGATTCTGGAAGCTTAACCTGTTCTGGCTTATACTTGTGGGAGTAGGTAGAGACCTGGTGGCTAACTGGGAGGGATTTTTCCAAATAATGTCACCACTTTTGTTGTGTTTGATACATGTACATCCTGGAATCTGTGGCTTCAGGGTAGGGGACAGGGACGACAAAGTTGCACTTTATGCTGACAATATGCTCTTGTTTTTGAAAGACTTAGAGACATCTCTGTTACAGCTTGTGGAAAGGTTTGGTGTTTTCTCTAGCCTGAGGATAAACTGGTCCAAGTTTAATATTTTCTTCATTGGCAGGGGTCTTCTGGTGGCTGCTGATGGGACCCACCAGTTGCAGTGGACACTGAAATTTAAATACTTGTGAATATGGGTCATAAACTCAGTTGCTTTTTATGTACCGCTGAATATAGACTCAGTTATCTCAGGGCCAAGATATCTACCTGGGTGAAGCTTCCCCTGTCTGTCAGGCAGAGTGAATCTAATTAAAATGGTCCTTCAGCCCAAATTTATGTACCCACTGCACCACTTCCCTTCCTATCTCCCAAGATCACCTTTTCCCAAAACCAATTATTTATGCAAACCAAGTATTTGTACCCTCTAGTCTGGGTGGAGAAGCGAGCAAGACTTAAGTTGACCATTCGCTCCCGTGCTACACAGGGCTTAGGCTTTCCACACTTTAGAGCCTACTACATTGCTGCACAATTTCTAGCATCTCCGCGGTATCTTGGGGGCTCTCCGACAGCTGACTTGCTGGGCCTCCTTAGAAGATGGATAGTGCTTGATAATTCGTCCATACAGGCCCTACTGGGTACCCGGGTTACAGGAACAGTCCTGCCATTGCCTAGACAGGCCTTGGTGATTTGGAATGTAATGATGGGGATGTTAGAGACTGCAGGAATGGACCCTGACACCCCGCTGTGGGTTAATTCTACCCTTCCTGAGCTCGTTAAGCTCAGACAGCTCCCCCAGTTGTGAGCTATGGGTATCACTTTCCTCGGACAGCTACATCTTAATGGTACCATTAAATCATTTGCTCAATTTACACTAGACTTCCCTCTACCAAATGGTCTTTTTTTATACTTGCCTTCAGCTTTGCCATGCATTGTTGGTACAATTTGGCAGCACTCCTCACCTTCAGTCCAGACCCTCTCTGCTCACTTCTCCATCAGTTGGGCTCCACTAAGACCATCTCCATACTTTATGCCAATGTTCTTTGCTTTCTGACTCCTGACAATCTGGGTGGATAACACCTGGGATGGGAGATGGATCTTGGTCCTGTGACTAATGAGGAATTTTATGCTTGACAGTGCTAGAGAGGCCACCTCTTGTATCCGATATAGACTAGTTCAGCTGTATATCCTGCATAAAGTATACTATTCTTTGCATAAGCTGCTCCAGATGGGTGCCAGATCCTGTTGCTACTTGCCCAAATTGCGGCGGTGTCACTGCTGTCTTCTGGAAACTGCTCTGGAGCTGTCCTGTAGTTGGAGAGTTCTGGTCATTGGTGGTGGGGGGTATACAGGATAAGGGTATTCAGGGTCCATTGTTGTTCCTCAGGACGTACGTTTAGTCTGGGAGTTGAACTGCTGCTAGGTAGGAGCGCACCCAGCTTTGTTCTCAATCTCCTCACTTTGGCCAAGGTCAATTATTGCCAGAACGTGGATGGCACAAGAGTGGTCTCCACTTTGCTGTGTGGGTGGCCCTGGTTATCGAAGCTGTGGGGCATGAGCGATTTTCGTATCAGTCCCGAAATACTATGGCAAAATACATTAAAGTGCAGTCCTTAGCTGCTGATTTTGATCACATTTGTTGATTTGGTTTTATAAACTTCATAAAAATCACTTTTAATGATGTCTTTTCAGCAGATGGTTATAAGAGTTGGAGATCACAGATCTGAAGGTAAATATATAGGTGGGTATGTATGTATCTGCATGTTCTCAGTTGTTGGGAAGACATTGCATCTGAAGTATGATTGCATAGGTGCGTAGCTCCCAACATTCAGAATCCCGAAAGCGGGACAAAATAAGCCCTGGCCCATCCAAACTCCGCCCAGTTCCACCCAAACTCATCCCACAAAATGGCCTTATTTAGTAAAAAACAGAGGGGTTTAATGTAGGGTTGGTACAAATATAAGATTTAAGTTGCCCCCAGGAACAATTTTTCACTATTTAGAGAATCAATTTTTGTCCACACTTTGGTAATAAAATGTTGGTTTTTGTTAGTATTATTACAATAATAAAGTCCTTATTTTTTAAGGTAATCTCTAAGATAATGAAATAACTGTATATAAATGATTTAATAACTTGAAACTGACAATTTTTATGAAGACATTTGCTCTTACAGTTGTCTTTTAGTTGCATCGGCGGTGAAAAAACTTATGTAGGTTGCACTACAGAAATGGGTATTTTATTATTTTTTTCAAACTTACCAAATGAATCTTGGATAGTTATCATGCCTGCTTTCACCTTTCTAAAATCCTTCAATACCAAATTTATTTTCCTCAGTGAATCCAATACCTTCACATTAAACAATGAAGCTGTAAGAGACCCCACAAACAAGTATGTTAAAATTGCAGAAAATATCACAAAAAAATCTCTCCCAAAGGACACTTTGGGACCGTTACTAACAATAATTGGTGATATTGTTTCACATGGGCAGAATTTAATAGATCTGCTTTTGTTGAACTGACACTGAGCTCAATGGACATTATATTGCAATCTATTTTATATTGCAATCTATTTGTTGCTAAACGATCTTTTTATCTTTTTTATCTTTTTATTTTGCTTTGAATTATTGGGGATTCTTATTTCAGTATATGGTTTATATCTGTTCTCTTCTTATATCAGTATACAGGTTTTATCTCATATATTGATTCTCAGAAACTTCCACTACTGGGGCAGTATGGTTAAAGGTGCCAATAAAAGAACATTTAGGGAAGTGCAGACTGATATTCTCTTCTATTAATAGCTATGAAAAGCAGCATTGGCAATGAGGGGCGTATGAACGCTTTTAGACATGCAATACAGCAATGTCTCTATCTGATGGGATGGATGGCTAAATTGAAGAACTATGGCTGATATTCTCTGTTACACTGTTGTCACAGTGAAAAAATGAAAAAAATATATTTTAGCTGTATTTTCCTTCATGAAATGATCATTTTAAAATATTTACTTAATAGAAAATATCTTTAATGCAAAAAGGGAAATTATTTTTTTTTTACAAATTTGTGTTCATAATTTTAAAGTATGTGTATTCTAATGGTTGCCAAGTAGCGTAGTTCTATGCATTTTATAATAAGTGAATGCTTAATAAAACATACAAATACAGTGTTATTTCAGTTACCACATACACGCCTTTATAAATAATCAACTACATCCTGGTACCATCCACTCCACATCTAAGCTGTGGTGCTAAGCTGGGAGTTTTCATGTATTAACCATTGTGCTTCAGGTACAGCTCATTACATGGTATTCCTACTGTGTGTAATACAATAATCTCTTCTTCCAGCGCTGTCAATGTGTTCCTTACTTGCACTCATGTTTTTGGAATTGGCTCTTATTTTACTGCTCAGAATATGAAAACTTGATTACAATGTATGGTTGCATCATGTTTGTGAGTTGTCAAAAATTAGTTTTAGATGAGAAACCGTGGGAATTGTTACAGAAACGGACCACGCTCAATGTGTATGTGCTATTTTAGCCTCAGAAGCTGTAAATATTAATTGCATGCCAGCTGAAATGTCCTCATTATTTATATTGTGCAAGCAATACTCAGTATTATCACAAATTTACAGCCTTTTTTTTTAAGGAAGACTGCTTGACAGTTAGTGAACTAATTAACGTCTGCTTGCTGCTGACCAAAGCAGCAATATCTGTAAAAGAATTGCACACTGGTTCTGTTTGGAGACAGATTCTCCCATGATTCTCTGCTTTCCTTTTGTTTCTCTGACAAAGTGTGAATGTGCAATAACCAATAGCAGTCAATCAGCAATTAGCTTTGTTCAATATGTTAGATAGAAAATGTAGGAAAATGCCTTGTTCCTAAATAACACCAAAGTGTGTTGTATGGTTTAATAGTGTGTGTGTTATGTTTGATTTTTTTTAATTTTTTTTTAATACACCTGTTTATAAAGTGAAAACACATACAGGTTTAAATTATATTTAATTCTGTTAGTCAAGCATCTCCTACACTTTAACCCATCCAGAAGGTTAAGCCATTGATCTTCAAATTACTTTCAGTTAATTTCATTGTCAATAAATATAAGTTTATGTAACTAACCTTTAATGTGGATAATTGTAAGCCTATAGCCATCCCGATGGTACGTTGTGTTTCCCACGTCTCATATGAATCCGTCATGGCTGAATAGCATGGAGGCTGATTGATAAGCCAGTGGATGCCCTCACACTTCTTATACAAAACTAATCAACCAACATTTATTTGAACAGAAGAACTGGCTACTGTATGAAATTATCATATATGTTATCGAATTGTCAAACTCTGTGAGTTTGGGCTTTAATGTCCCTGTGATGAACATCTATTAATATTTCAGGTTAGTAGAAGGGAGTTTTAATGCTGTAAATCATTGCAAGGAAAGTATAGACCTCTCCTCTGGCCATGAGGCCAGACCTCAGGATTGTTCAGCCTAAATATGGGCTATTGGGTGGTTTACCACTATAAGGAAGAATAGTTTATTCTTGTTTCATACAAGGGCTAAAAAAAATTCCATGTGAAACACATTACAGTACAATATCACCCTGTTCTAGTTGTTGGGCTCTAGTGAATCAGTTATATCAAATCAGCATAATTATCCTGTTGAAATGATTTTGGTGGATTGTTCATAGCATCACATGTAAACTTTTATAACATGATTTGAATAAACCCAGCTTTACACCTCCTCATAGTGCTGTTGCTTTTGCATCTTTGGAGAACTTTCATATTTCTGGCTTTTTATAAGTATATGTCCAATGTGGAAACTCTAAGTAAATCAAAGACAGTGTACACATCAATACATTCAGGTATATCCAGAAAGTATATTACTTGCATGCTATAAACTGCTGTATATACTTTACATTGGTTAAACAAAACTAGCAGATGGATCACAGAATAGTGTCTTGTGGATTGATAGATTCCTTTGTGGGGGAATGGGCGTATGCAAGTTTATAGGCTGATTTCTCACTGCTGCTAGATAGGATTAAAGAAGCACCAGACCGCGTCTGATCTGCAAAAATATTATTTAGCTTTATGGGTGGTGAAATGATGTATTGCTTGCCTGGCACCGTGTCCTTTAGCCACACAAGTCTGAAAATGACATTACCGCAGAGGTGGAGAAAAATTCATACAATTTCTACTATGTCTCATGTACTATTGAGGCATAAATAATATGTAGTCAGCACAAATATGGCCCCTCATTTAGAAGTTATATGAAACATTTATCGGAGACAAATGAGCATTATATTGCAAGGAAAACAAAGTGTTAAATGAGGTGGATAGGGTAAGCCAGTTATGACGATGGATCACACTTTGCAGTGATATTTTTACTTGTTGAAGACATGCCTCTCTGATTCCACCTTGACAACTGAAATGATTATGCACCTCCAATGGATTATAACCATGCTCAATATGTGTGTATTGACCCGAAAAAGTAGGCACGATTGCTCATATTTTCTATTCAACGCCATCAAATATATTTCATTTACAATACTGTGTCATAAACAGAAATCTCTGAATTTACTGATGTGCCATGTTCTTAAACTACATTCTCTTTTTATTCATATTTACTTGTTACATTAAATTATTGCTTCAAATGTTTTTGATTTATAGTTTAAAAACCTGAGATTGCATTTTTCTTCAGAAAAAAAATTGAAAATTTGATTTCCGATCTTTTTTCTTTCCACAAATAGCAATGCGATTATAGCCTTCGCAGCATTTCAAACACTTGATTTTTATTTTTAATTAGTACAATTCTCTGGAGACTGAACCTTTTTTACCGCTAGGCTTTTCAAAATCTGAACGAAAACAATGAGAACTTCTTTTAGAACATTATTTACATGATTTTAATTAATGATTATAATCTCTATGGTCATTCCTGCTAAAGAGCATTTAATCCTGTAACTAACAACATGATTTGCATTTTACAAAAAAAAAAGCAAAAATAAAAAAAATATGTGGGCCCTGCAGGCTTATTGTCTGTGGGTTATTTTTTCCATGCCCCTCAAACGAGACTTATTTTTAGAGAATTTGGTTTGTTCCTCCTCCAAGTCCCATTTCAGACCATAACACCTGTTTTTCATGCAGAGTAAACTGGTGAAAAACTAAAAGTTTGCTGCTCTTGCCAAGACAGAACATAGCCCTTGGCAAGGTTACCTTTGAAAACAGTTTTTCATGCAGAGACAGTATACAAGCTGCATCGCCGCTGCCAAGATCCTCTGACTAATGAAGGGTCGGAGCAGTAGTGTATTCTTTTCATTGCTAGCGGCATGTATATGTAGCATTCTGCTGAGGAGAGTCACTCTACCGTTTCAAACAAAAGCTAGAAGTTTAACCTTCTAGGAGCAAGGTCAGTGTTAGTTTTGTATTGATGACATAGAAGAAAGCAACTTCATAGGAAAATAAAAGACTAATTCTTTGCTAGCTGAAACAGCGCAACAGCCTGTTATCAACTTTTTTTTTTTCATGTAGCTCACAAGGGGAACTTTTTTGTGTATTTACAAAGTTAGTGCTTAAATAAATTATATCTTTCTCATTTAGTTCTTTTCTGCGGAATGTATTCTTCTCTACAGAATATTAAATCAGTCTATAGTAAGTAATGTATGTGCATACTTAGGAAAAGTCAGCGCTCAAATTTATACAGTACGTGTATGTATCAGTCTTTTTCATGCAAACAATTATTGTACCTGAGTTACCATAATACTTTAATTTTACAATTCAACTGCTGTAATATGGAAAAATGTCTCTTGAATTTATTTGTCAAGGTTAAACCATATACACCCATAAGGTGTTCTTATTCAAGAAAGAGTTCTAGATAAATAGGACTTTCCTCTGTGCAAAAATAAAAGTTTGTCTTAATTCAAAGTGTTTGCAATCTATCAATCATTTAACATGTACAATGTATTTTAGATTGAAAGCTCTTGCGAGCCGGGACCCTTGTCTCGTGTTATTTTTTGCTGCACTGTAACCTTGGATTTCCCCCCACTCGTTTGAAGCTATGCAGAACTATAGAATAATAATTAATATCTGCTTCCGTATTTGATTTTTTTTCCCACCATGTTATTAGCAAATTGCTTAAAGTAAATATAGTTGATGAATTGGTGATTATCCCCCAATGTGCCTTCATTATACATGTAGTCACGTACAATGTTCCTTTTTATAATTCATCCAATATGCCTATTCAAATGCCACTGCTAAAAACTTCCAGATGGTTCAGAAAGTTAGCCAAAGGGCAAAGTTATTTTCATGACTAGCTTAAAAAGTATAGTCTACTGGTTTGTGAGATTGTTATATAGTATAGTTAATCGTCCATAAGGATCTCTTATCCATTCTTCATCACTCTCAAGTTTTGGCAACTTGCAAAGCTCTTGTCAATAGTTCATAATGTGAGTCACAGAGTGGTTTAGAAAGCCCCAGAAGTGTCTTTGTTGGCTGATTGAGACTTAAGTTACCAACTATGCCAATAAGGTTTTTTTTTTCCAGAAAAGCTGTTGAGAGCAAATGGGTATTTGTCAATTAGCACTTAAATATTAAATTACTGATTTTTACTTGATGTGTATAGTATGTGACATCTGATGAATAGATCCCTGTACGTTTTGTATACCAGGACACCTCATAGGAATGGTGCAGTCATGGAATGAATTTAATAGAGCCAAGCTGTGAAGTGGTAAGTGCTGTTGATAATCTATCCTCTGGCTGAGTCAATCTCTTCCTTTCTGTCAGTGAGCTAGTTGATACTCTGTTCTTTTAAATATTTTTTTTTTTTAGCTGAGTAACTTGTCTCGCAGGTTGACATGCTTGTCATGTTTGGCTCTAAATGAACTACTTTCCGTTGTGACAGCTATGTTATTGAAAATCTGTCCGGAATAGTCTGTAAAATGTTGTATGTAATAAAATGAATCTATTAACCCAGTCCTATAAGTGTTTTTCTCAACTCAACACAATGGACACCTCCGTTCTGCACAAGATCTGCGTCTCTCTTCCACTCTCATCACATCCTCCCATTCCCGTTTACAGGACTTTTTCTGGGCTGTACCCACTTTGTGAAATTCCCTCCCTCGCACAGTAAGACTTTCCTCTAGACTTCAAACCTTCAAGTGTTCTCTGAAAACCAACCTCTTCAGACAAGGTTATGATATTCCTCAACCACCATCTTAATTTCCCTAGGTTACCCTATTACCACCCTCTACACAGCTAACACAAGACAACAACAAGACGACAACAACATTGTTACACACACAGCCCACTCAATACCTTTACCTTTGCATTCTAGCTGGTCCAGTGTGCAATATGATGTAGCACATGCCCTTGTGTTTCAAACTCCCATTGTCCCATAGATTGTAAGCTTACGAGCAGGGTTCTCTTACCTCTCTGTCTGTGTGTATTATCCAGTATTGTTTTATTAACGTTTGTTCCCAATTGTAAAGCGCTGTGGAATTTGCTGACGCTATATAAATAAATTATGATTTTGATGGAAGTGTGGGGGTGCTCAAATTACATAAAAAAGCACTAGAATTATGTTAGGAACCCCTCCAACCAGTACAGCAAAACCCGGAATCTGCTCCGAAAGTCTGTGTTCACTGTTTCCTCTAGTGGCGGGGACAGACTTGGCTGCAGACAAACAGAGGGTTGTGAGATGTATACCGTCTGGGGAGAACCCAGGAAGGCAGAGTGAAGTCCAGGCAAGGGTCGAGGGCCGGCAGCAGACAGCGTATCCAGCAAACAAGCCGAGGTCAGAGGTCACAGGCAAAACAGCAGCGTAAGAGTCCAGGCAATAGATCAAGGGGCACAAGCAATCAATCAATCGTAGTCAGATATTCAGGCAAGGGTTAGCAACAATAATCAGAATCCTAACGGTAACAGAGAGCAAGGGACACAGCAAGCTAGTATGCAGCAAAGCAGGAACTATAACCGGCAGGGAAGGCTTGTCCCTTCCTGCCTTATAAATGAATAGGAGCCAATGGGAGCTGTCCTGCACAGCAGGAGGAACTTTAGCCCAGCTGGGCAATAACTAAATTAACAGCGTGCATGCGTCCGGCTACCTAGACGCCGGGACGCGGCGCTACTAAATTGAGAGCGTCCCGACCGTTGCCTAGGCAGCGGCCGGGACCAGGGGGAAATGACAATGCAGAGCCTACAGGGGAAGTGAGTTGCAGCGGTGCCCGGAGCCGCCGCGGCTCATAAATTAATGATGTAGGTGCCATGGCTATTGGGCTTCTAGGATTTGATGGAGGCAGCCCTTTTTGTTTGTTGATCCAAAAACCCAGATTGCACCCTATAGATTAACTAGTATCCACTGACATTAATGAGGCAAAAGTAGGGTACTGAAGCACAGCTTCCTAGTGATTTGAGAGGCTGCATTCTAATTTTACTCTTGTAACTATATTGGTTCAGGCCAAGTAATTGTTCGAATCTTCTGTCTATAGATGAATGGTGGATTTAAAAGCCATCCAGATGTGGTTAGAGGAGATGGATCACCAACTATGATGCATTCCCAGTCAAGCAGGATCTCTAACATCTTTTGTTTGTTTGTTTTTTCTCAATGCGGTCAATGTAAGGTGGCTGATCACATCTGTACCGCTTGGAGTCCTGTTGTTTGAGAGTAAGTGGTCAGTGTTAAGAGATTATTTGTTGAGTAGTCAAAAGTAAATTGGACATGGATTTAATATTTGAAAGTTCAATAAATTTTGCAAACATCAGGGCAGGTCATTGTTGCATTCACTTGTAGCTGTCATAATTTGGCTTGAAGAAATAAGCTCCTTCTGGTTCTCTATTACACCCTGAAGCTATGTTATGACAGGTAAGGACCATCTGTGTCAGAGATTATGCATGGTGCAGTACAACATGAATATCTTATCTTACCGTGATTTCCAACTCTATTCCATGACAAATTTAATTATATCTCTTCCTAAGGAAGCATAGTTGTCAGGTCAAGTTACAGTGTTTAGCATAAAGGAGTAAAATATATCTGTCAACCAGTAGTTGAATTACTCGTGTTGATGGGACATTGTAATAGAAATTTTGAGGACATGGTATTTAAAATAAAATTGTATGTGATATTCAAGCTATTTATAACTCATGGGAAGCATCTGGATCGCCTCCAGCCTTCTTGTATTGTTTTCAGTGTAGTTGGGCTTATGAGATATGATTTTACAACTGTGTCAACTGCAGAGGTCGAGACATTAGCATCTCTCTGAGTCGTATAATTTTGTAAGCCTTAAGTGACAGTTTTTGGTTATTATGCTGTGACAATTATTATGACATGATGTGGAGAAATCCAATAATGTGTCTGGCAAAGGAGACTCCCAACTTACACAAATTTACGTGGATGCCATTATTGGCTGCTTTTTATACTATTATAAAAGTGTCAGATTTCCTCCTCCTAACTTAATTAGGTTTCTCTATACATTGCGTTCAGTTGTAAAGAAAGAGCAATATCAGTGGGTTAGAGTCCCTTTAAAAGCAGTCATTCCCTCTGGGGCAAAGAATGAAAAGTACAATGTATATTTCCCTACTGATTGTAGTGTCTGTTTTGTGAAAATTATACAGTAGTTCTCATTTCGCTTTAGCTATTGTTACGCATTTTTGTATGTACTGTCAATCGTTATTTATATTGGACTTCCAAGTGTTCCATAAGGTAAGACCATAAATTCAAGACAGACACAGACTAGTAATCATTTAGAGAAGGCAATATTAAAAGTAATTGAACTTCTATTTAATGCATTTATACAAATTATATAGTTTGATTGGTTTCCAATTGTTGTGTAACCATTAAAGCAGACTAGAAATGCTATTAGTTGGTTGGGTAGAAGAGTCAATACTAAACAATGATCAATCAGTGCTCAGCCCTCTATTGTTCTTAAAGAATACCTGCCATGTATTTTTGAAAAAAGACCGAACATTAATAGCACATTCTTAGCAAATGCCCAATTGCAACATTATTAATGCATAATGTCCTGTGACATCATCAGACTGCCCGCTTTCAGTACATTGGCCCTTGTGGTAAGGGCAAAAGTTCCTGTGACGCAGACATCATGAGCCAGTGTACTGAAAGCTGCCAATTAGATGATGTCACAGGATATTTCTCAGGAGTATAAGTGAGTATTCTACTGCTAGTACATTGGCTGTTGTAACGCTCATTAAATGCTCATGAATAT